>NC_089593.1:72896389-73636389 GCF_019320115.1 Miscanthus floridulus
GTCTGAGGAGCCTTCATGCTTAAGGAAGCGTCTGGCGTCTTCAATTATCATCCTTTACTGTTGCCTGGACAGCTGGATGGAGAATAATTGTCCTGGCTATAGTAGAGCGACTGTATATTCCTTTTGCGCTGTCCTCCATCGCACACAGATAGTATCCTTCTGGATATTCCTTAGTTTGGTCTTCCACGTCCGAATGATTGATGTAGCAGACATCAAATCAAAAATAAGCCTGTAGTATTTTCTCCATGGCATGTATCTCTTCCCCCGGACAAATTGTTGATAAACCTTATCAACATAAGGGGTATATTTCTTGTATGAATATATTGATATTGAACTGAGTCTATATTGACTCTTCAATATTTTCTTCGTTGTCCACTTCTTCAGGTTGCCATATTTCATACCAGGACAACAATTCACGATATTCTTTTCGTAATTGACATTCTTTGCCATAACTTGGCTTTATTAGTCTGCCAACTTCTCTTTGTATTATACTACATCTACCATAGTATTCTCTCAAGAATACTTTTATTATTTTATTTTGGTACATCATATAATATTCAGAAGCAAATTTGGTATTCCCTTCTAATTCTTTTGCTTCACTGAAAATTCTCCAATTATCATGGTTCATGTCTTTTACGAACAACTCTTCATAATTTTGCCATGAGTCTGAATTCCATGTATTAGGAAATTTGCATGATCCCTTTGTAATATATATATCATGGCATGTTGGTCTTATTGGTTGTGTAAATTTTGGGGGGTTAGAACAAAGCTTAATTTTGTATCTACCTTGAATGCATGCTAATTTCTTACAAGCTTCTTTGATAGCTATTCCAAGGTCTGATTGGAGTATCTCTTCAAGTGTACCATATATATCATGAACTAATCCATGATCAATAATAGTCTGCAAAGATATATCATCTCCAATATTTCTTTGTATACTTCTGAAATATTTTAAATTTATATCAGCCTTCAATATTAAGAATCTTTGATGAGGCTTAACAATTAATTTATCATCAAGATGAAGTAAAGGAAAAGTATTTGCATTCACAATTATTCCTAGATGTCTTTCTTTACCTTGGTATAATTTCATAAAGTATTTTTGTATATCATGAAAGGTTTTGTAATGCCTTTCAGCATATTTCTTCCAAATTATATCTTTAACATCACGAGTAAAGTATGACAAAGTTTGTTCAGTCTTAAAACTTAATCTAGACATGAGAAACTCTTGTGGAATATTGTTTAAATATTTGTTTCTTTTTTCCTCTAGAATTACTTCCTTTTCTGATTGCACTTTATTTTCTTCATATATTATTTTAGCTTCTGAGTTCTTTTTCATATCGCTTTGCTGTTTTAAACATGACATGCATGCTTGTCTTAAGCATAGCCTACATGTTGCTCTTTTTGCTGGATCTTGATAATATATGCAAAATACACATTTTATATTAGGATCGCCTTTTTTATGATCCCACTTGTGTTCGCAGTTTATTTGATCCATCATTTCTATTTTTAATCCTGCTAACTCATCAATTAAATCTAACTCTTCATCACTTGATTCTTTTTCTTCATTATATTCGATTTCATCTGTCTCTATAATTGAATATATTGATTCATCGTCCATTATATCATCATCACAGACTAAGATATTTTCATTCACACTATCTATTATTTGAATCTTTTCTTGTTCTTCTTGCTTATTGGAATACCTTTTTTTGTCTTTGTTAGGACATGTTTTGCTTAAGTGATCTGGCGAGTTGCAGATAAAGCATCTACATGAACTATCATAATTTTTTTTAGGATTATATCTTCTTACATTCCTTTTGTGGAGGAATGCAGCTCTATTGTCTGATCTTCTAAGGAAATAACGTCTCTTTGTCTTTACATTTCCTTTCTTATAATTCTTAGGATATTTCTTATTTCTAGATCTCTCTTCTCCATATGTCAATGGTATTTGAACTATTTTATTGCAAAAATTATAATCTGATTGCTTCATTGATCTTTGGGCTTGTATGTTGGTGCATATTTTTCTTAACTGTTTGAAAACGAATGTTATAGCCTGAGAGATATTATATTCTTTACCAATTGTTTCCTTTTTATATTCTTCTAATATCATAGAACCTAAAGGCTCTAGTAATTTATTAAAATATTTTTCTACTATACCTTGGTTATAGCCCTGCTTGGCAGTAGTAGCATTATACAAATAGTGTTGAGAGAATTCTTTTATTCCTTTCCAGCTTGTCAGTGACAATTTTTCTATTTCTTTTAATCTTTCATTCTGTAAAACAGTAAATCCTAATTCAGGATCTTCACCTATTACAATGCTTGATATAATATTTGCAAAATTATATGGATTACTACCAGCCATTTTTAATTGAGCATAATGGTTAGGGAAAGCTTCTACCCATTGTTCCCATAATACTTTGACTGATTCTCCTAAAAATGTTTCTAAATATGTAATCATATCTTCTACTCTATTTCCAATATTATGCTGATTTTGTATATACTTTTGAACTATCAATCCTTTCCATATGCTAATTATATTTGACCAATCTATAGGATCATGTGCTGCTAAATTTAGTATAGCACCATCACTTTTATAATTTTGGAATTGCACCTTCTTTTCAAATTCTCTTCTTTTTGAACCCATATGCTTATATTGTCTAGGTATATATCTATATGCAGGTTCTTCTTTTTCTGGCGGCCAAGTTCCTGGTTTTCTAGTTGGTCTCTCACTTTCTCCTTCTATCTTTATTTCAGGACCTCGTCTTCTTTTTGATGTACTTGGATCTATTTCCATTGCTTCTATGGCATTATTTTTAGGCAACTCTTTATTTTCTAAGGGGTTTATGAGAGTTATTGAGTTATTACTGCATATCTCAATTATATCTTCATCCTCTTCTCCATAGCTTTCTAGTAAGAGCTTATTATTAATTTTCCATTGCTCATCTTCGCTTATATCATTATCTTCTATGTCATTTATCTTATCCTTGCTATGTTCTAAATCTTTTTGGACTTCCCTTACCCTGTTATCTATTTGTTTTGACACAGAGTCATTTTTCTTTATTAGAATGCTAAATTTCTTAGCATTTAATTCTCTATCTTTCTTGATATTATCAAGTCTACATATTTCTCGTCTAAAGTAGAGTTCCCTTTCTCTTATAGCAGCCCATTTGCATATCATGGAGGTTTTATATTCATCATGAATTTTGCTTAGCTTTTGCTTATAATAATTTATTTCATTATCTATATCTAATTTTTCCATAAATTCACATATGCTATGTCTTCTGTTTTCTTCCAATTTTGCCTCTGAACTGGATGCTTCTAAATCATCTAAACTTTGTTCTTTATAATCTACAAACCTAATACTAGTCAACCCTCTATTATTTTCATAGCTTATGTAATCTTTAGGTTGTTTTAAAATTTTTGGTTCTATTAATGAGCTTATATTCCATTCTTCTCCTGCTCTTTCTTCAGAACTTATTTTAAGAGGACTCATAAATTTTATTCCTTTAGATTGCATACTTTCTACAACATTGTTTACATTTACCTTGTATCTGGTTCCACTTCTATTGGTTAACCTTCCTATAAATTCTATGCTTACTAATAAATTCGTTCCTTTAAATTCTTCAAATCCTTTAGTTTGAAATCCGAATGCCATCTTCTCTATAAATTCTTTAACTGACATTATTAAGTCTGGAGCTATATATGTTATCAACATATTTTCATTCATATCTCCTTCTAAAAATCCTAATGCTGCTTTATTTATTGAGTCCCATCTTTTATCTAATAAAGTTATTAGAACCTTGGTTCCTAATTTTTTCCTTGTCATTCCTTTAATTCCAATGATATACATTCCCTGATGTATATATTTATACCCTGAATATTTTAAAGCATTCTCAAATTGTTTACTAACAATTCTTAGCAGAACTGGTTCTGTCAATACACTTAATTCTACTTCTCTAGATATTCTATATAATCCATTTTTATTTTCGAACCATCCCATTTGATATATTTGTTGAGGCCTAATTTTCCTCAAAGTATCTTTCTGATATCTTTCAAGATCTCTTTCTAAGTCTATCACTTCTTCTAAGGTTTCAATATCCTCACATCCTCCTTTTAGTTTATCTTTAAAACTTAGAGGTCTTATGTCTTTATTAACTAATTGGAGTGACTTGTCTCTTCTAGAGAGGCTCTCAGGTACTTCCATTTCTCTGAATTTAAAGATCTAGTGGACTCAACTATTCCTGCTGATGACAACACAATTTCTTTGTTATGCTCAACAATATTATCAGTCTTCTTATATAGGAAAGTTATATCTTTTTTAATATAATCACTATTCTAGCTAATTCTTCCTAGAGAAACTTTACTTTCTTCTAAAATTTGTAAAGCTAATTCTAATTTATTATTGATAGCTAAATATTGCTCTTCAAGGTGCTTATGTTCTTTTTGTAGTCTATCAAATTTTAGTTCTTGCTCGTCTTGCCTCTTTCCCCAAGATATGTAAAAGTTATGTATCAAATCAACTATTAAATTTATTTGTCCGTGAGAGGTATGCCAAGTATGTTCTTCAGAGCTATTTAGTCTGCACCTTGTATTTATATTCTCTTTAGTAGTGACTGTCTTTCCTGTATTCACTTCCAAATTTAAATAATGTAACTTTTCAATCTTCAACAGATTATATTAAATCCCTTAAATTCAAAGTTTCATAACCAGGCTCCGATACCAAACGGTAGGGGGGGGGTACCTACTGGCGAGAACTCGGACGGATTCGAAATTCGAATTCTGAGATCTCGAGATACTATTCATAGCACTATTCAAATTCAAATTCACTATTCAAATTCACGGTTACTATTCAAATTCGGATTATGAACAGTGTAGAGGGCGGCTCAACCACTTTACTACTCAAGGCACTAGGCCTCTGCAAGTATGGCGAGACGTCGCTTTCGAGCGCGAATATTTTATTGACGCTGGATGAGCGAGCGAGTGATTAGCGAATATAAATATTGATATGTCGCTTTCGTGATTAGTTAAGCTAGTGCTTAGTGAATATGCTTATGCGGATTATTTCTAAGGATCTTTTGCAGGCTGGCGAGACCAACAATTCAGCCGGTCGTGCGTACTATGCTTGTGACAGTCCTACTCAGTACTCATCGTATGCATCACTAACTTGCTTCAGAACTAGACTAACCCGGTCTACTCCCTTGCTATCCCCAGCCACGAACACACAGGACTCAGGCTCTATCGTCTCCCCAGGCAGTTCTACCCAAGGGGAACACTTCTCTACGCACACAGGGTTCTCTACAAACGCCGGTACCAGGGCTAACATGAGAACAACACACGCAGAGGTTTCTCCTCTAGGGCCCCTAGCATAGAGACATCGCCCCATATGAACGAGCTTAAAGGAAGGCAGGGATTCAAACAGGAAAGCTTAATTCATTTCCACAGAGCAAGCTTACATACGGCTTTCCCTTTCGGGAAACCCCAAGCACTTAGCACAAACCTTAGGGATTACCTTACAAGCGCAGGATGATCATGGGGACCTCCTTTATTCTCTAATTTACAAATGTGGAGTGATACAACGGTAGTGGATGATTACTACTAATGGTGGATTGATTCTCAGAGTGCTTCTGAGATCATATGTTCATGGTGTATGTATGTGGGTGGAGAGTTGGTGGAGTGGGTGGTGGATGAGAGCAGGTGTCTGAGGCTTCGGTGGTTGTCTTCTGCTTGAGCATTCGATGATGGTCTGGTGTGGTGGTGTCGACTGAATGCGCCCGGCGTCCCGGTTTATTATCACACCCAATTTTAAGGATAAAATTGAATGCACAAAACTCGTGTGTGCCCAGGAGTCAATCACACACACAAGCTGACAAATTACATATAGTATCATCACGGTGTCTCATACATCAGAGTTATAATAAAACTTAGTCTTATACATCACAGCGGAATAATAAAAAGATAATAAAACTCTCGTGGCCGTCATCACCGGGAAGGTCAACTGGTTGACCACAAGCCTAATAATCCTCCAGGAAATCCTCATACCCGTTGCCATCTGTTACCCATCCGGGATTTTTATCCAAGTAAAGAAAATAAACAAGTGTAAGGACATTCCGTACTTAGCAAGCTAACATGGGGTTATGAAGCTCAAAGAGGACAGACTCTGGTTTACTGCAGTTAGCATTTTTAATAGGTCAAGCTTTTAATCTCAAGTATTATCAAGTTATGCTTAAGCTCCCATTTAATTCCCATATGAGCAATTATCAGAGTCAAGTGTATCATATATCCAGCATATACCATCATAAATGATCATCAACAAGTATCCAATAATTCTATGAGTTTTTCGGGCCGCTCGTAACCGTGAGCACGGCTGTTATAACAGTTTGTTACCCTCTGCAGAGGTGGTGCACATTCATCACGAGTCATGATCCCCATATGCCCGGGTTAATTACTCCCATGTCACTACCAAGGTGAGCGGGCAGGGTACACTATGAAGCCATTTCATAGGTTTCCCTAACAAGTTAGGGCCGCTTGGTTTCCTTGGCAGGCAGATGTAGGGACCCCCCTTTCCTATGGCACAAATCCATCGCGGCTATACTCATAGGAACAGAGGCAGCCCTATACCCAAAGTGGCAAGCCCCATTTGCGCCAAAAAGGTAACCTCTAACTAGTTAGGAAAGATCCTATTACTGAGCTAAAGTCAGAGCCATATGACTCTCCCGGTTGCACTATCAGTCCCAGCTTTTGCCGATAGATAAGTCCTTATGGAGGGCCGGGAGCAACATGAACAAAGGTCATTTGCACTTTCGCCCTATGGAACAGTTGTTAGAAATCATGTTACTCACTTTGTTCCATAGTATCATTCATCAACAAGTATATCAAGTTCAGTTAGAGCACTAGCAATCTACCCATATGCATTTAACCCATAGGAGACAAGGAACAGGATAACAATCACTAGGATGTCCTTACGGGTATCAAAATTAGACACATGCAAATGAGTAATTGATTAAAGTGAAATAGGACATCAAGGAAGGCCCATGTTATACTTGCCTTGGTTCACAAACTCGTGCTGGTCCTGCTGGTCGTCGAAGAGTTCTTGGTCTCCAACGTTTTCCTCACCGTCTGAACGCGACCAACACGGCAACATACAACATTCCAAAAGCATTCATGCAAAGCAAACATTCCTATCATTAGAACAGTACACCAACAGTATTGAAATCAAGATAAAATGTTTGTAAAACTAATCTATGTTTTGCTACGATCACGTCAACGCGAAGTTCACGAAAAACGGAGCTAAAATGCGAAAGTTATGATTAAAATGGGTTTTCCTATAGCCCTATATTTAATTAAATCTAATCATGAAATTAAAAAGTTCTAAACTTGACTAACAGTAGCTCCAACATGTAGCTTATGAAATTACGAAGCTAACGCGATTTGAATGGATCAATTCGGAGCTAAAACGACAATTTTATAAGCGAAACAGTTCGAATGGCATTTCTGTAAATATTGAAGGCGTACTTTTGACTTAAGCCGTGGAGTTTACGCTTTCTAATCGAGATTGCGCATTCGGGGAAATACGTTTTGGGCTGCGGGTTAGGACTTAGAAAAGTCCAAGGACTCTTTTGAAAAACAGCCACACGAAGGGGTATCTTTCACTGGTGGCCGTTGATCTCGCGATGGACGGTTCGGATTAGACGTGGGGGGGGGGGGAGAGAGAAGGTTTGGCGGCCGGAACAGTGGCTCCGGCGAGGCTCAGCCATGGCCAGCGGCGTGAAGCTCACTGGAGTGCACGGTTCTGGGGCCACGGTCCACGGTTCGATGAACCGTGAGCACTGGGAGAGAGAGGGGAGCGAGAGGGTTCTCACCGCGGGAAAAAACGGGGCGGAGGCGGCTCGGAGGAGGCTGTCCACGCAGAGGGGCGGTCGGCGGAGCTCGGAGACCTCGGGGCGGTAGTTCTCTCGGGCACGGCGACATGAGAGGGAGCGAGGAAAAACAGCAGCGGATGCGGGGTCGGCCTCGACTTCCTTTTGTAGAGGCAAGGGCGCGGGGAGGACGCTCCCACGACGCGGAACGTGGGCGCGGTGCGGTTGCGGCTGACCGGCGCGGGTGTGGGACGTGCGGGAGGAAGGGGGCGGCTCTGACTGGCGGGGCTGGGATGGCAGCGGTTGGGCGCGGGACGGAGGCGCGGCAGCGGTTGCTGGCTGAAGCTGGGCCAGCGCGCTTGCTGGGCCAAGCAGGCCGAAGCAGTTGTGGTGCGGGAGGGAGGAACGAAGCTGGGCTGGCGGCTGGCGAGGAAAGAAATGGGCCAGCGCAAGGAAGGGCCTGCGGGCCAAAACTGAGGAAGGGAAGGAATGGAAGGAAATTTCCTTTTTCTTTTTATAAATAAAATTTTCCAATCTCATTTTCAAAAGGTTTTTAAAATCTTTTAGCATTTGAAACAAAACCACCCATCACAGAAATAAATATGCAACAGCATGAATGCATCAACATGTTTCTATCCTTATATTTATTTTTAATTTCATAAAAAAATATTATTTCCTAAATTCAAATTCCCACAAAATGCCAAATTAATCACTTTTCTCCTTTTTCAAAAATATGCAAAATTTAGGGTGTTACAATTCTACCCCCCTTAAGATGAATCTCGTCCTCGAGATTCGGAAGACGTCGACAAAAGAGATGCAGATTCTCCGCATTTGGATTCTTCTTTACTTCATCGTGTAGTTCCATCGTCTTGATAGGGATCTCACTATATTTTGCATACATGTTGATCTTTCTCCAAGTAACTTGTCCAATTGATTTCAAGATTATGATAGGTACCTTGAACAACCCTTAGGTAACTCCAATCACTAAGCCACCTTTCCTATAATACCAATTCTCTTCAAAATATCCACCTTCCGACGAAGTCCTGACGAATCTCTTGGTCAGAAGAAAATTCTTCTACCAATCTTCAAAACATTAATGTTTCTGGCTAAGTTGCTCGAACTGGGAATATAACTCTTAATCCTTAGTGTCACCCGAACCTTCTTAGCATAATTCTCCGTTGCTAAGGGCATCGGTCATGACTTTTGCTTCTCCAATTGATAGCACTTTTCCAAGTCATAATCAATTTTCATTCCAACGAGGATATCATCAATTCAAGACCAACTTAGTGAAGATGTCCTGTAGATTCTTGATCCAAACTAACTTAAAAGCTTCTCTAGTAGCTCTACCAAAATCTTAATGATCTTGGATAAACCTTCGTTGAACCTTTAACCAAACCTCATTGAGACTCCGAGTTTCTCTCACATCTTTGGGTACCACCACGCTTCCGCTGCGAAAACAAGAACGTAGGACACTTCAGCTTGCAAATTCTTCAACTTGGCTACCCCCCTTAAGATAAGATAGACTAGGGGACACCAAAGTATAGCTTACATCTACTTCTTTTAGATGAGCTAACTTGTATCAAGATGTTCTGATATCCCAACGATACTCTTGTGTAAGGGCAAGAAACCTTCCACAACCTCCTTATATAACACTTTTCCAAATTCTGTAGTTAACTTGGTTGAAAACAGTACACAACAGAAACTACTCCAGATTCCAAACAGCACAGATGCATCGTCTTGTGATTTTCGTATCTCTATAACCAAAATATCTATAAAGGTGATTCTTTTGCTCAGAGAAAGATATTGAAGTCTACTATTGTCCATAATTTGCTCATGATTATTTTTTTTTGTCTTCCAACATCAGAGATATAAGCCGAAGAGTGCAGACTGCTCCGAAAAGACAAGATAGGGAAAATAGAAGAAAACCAAAACCCGACTATTTATTTCATTAATCCTTATGCCTTAGGCCTATAACTAAATGAAATTGTGGGAACACCCAACAAGATCATTGCAATTCATTACAAAGATTCAAAACAATCTTAAGCATAATGACAATTCAACAATCACTAAAGATGCACAACCGAATCATTGACTCAACTTGCGATACTACCGCCCTTATTATACTAGGGTAACATTCCTAAAACTCTTCTTCAGATTACATAAGAAGGTGATGAGAGGTAGTTCTAAAAGCATATCAATTCAAGGGGTGAAGATAAGAACAAAATCTTCAAAATAAGCAGTAAGGTAGAGATGAATAGCAAGGATATAGTAGAGAAGAAAATATCAAGGTTCATAGAGCAAGGGTTGTTGTAGCAACATCTAAACCTTAAAACAACCAGTTTCTAACTAGGCTTGCGTCCTACAGTCAACACTGCTCTGATACTAATTTGTCACACCCAATTTTAAGGATAAAATTAAATGCACAAAACTCGTGTGTGCCCAGAAGTCAATCACACACACAAGCTGACAAATTACATATAGTATCATCATGGTGTCTCATATATCAGAGTTATAATAAAACTTAGTCTTATACATCACAGCGGAATAATAAAAAGATAATAAAACTCTCGTGGCCGTCATCACAGGGAAGGTCAACTGGTTGACCACAAGCCTAATAATCCTCCAGGAAATCCTCATACCCGTTGCCATCTGTTACCCATCCGGGATTTTTATCCAAGTAAAGAAAATAAACAAGTGTAAGTACATTCCGTACTTAGCAAGCTAACATGGGATTATGAAGCTCAAAGAGGACAGACTCTAGTTTACTGCAGTTAGCATTTTTAATAGGTCAAGCTTTTAATCTCAAGTATTATCAAGTTATGCTTAAGCTCCCATTTAATTCCCATATGAGCAATTATCAGAGTCAAGTGTATCATATATCCAGCATATACCATCATAAATGATCATCAACAAGTATCTAATAATTCTGTGAGTTTTCTGGGCCGCTCGTAACCGTGAGCACGGCTGTTATAACAGTTTGTTACCCTCTGCAGAGGTGGTGCACATTCACCGCGAGTCGTGATCCCCATATGCCCGGGTTAATTACTCCCATGTCACTACCAAGGTGAGCGGGCAGGGTACACTATGAAGCCATTTCATAGGTTTCCCTAACAAGTTAGGGCCGCTTGGTTTCCTTGGCAGGCAGATGTAGGGACCCCCCTTTCCTATGGCACAAATCCATCGCGGCTATACTCATAGGAACAGAGGCAGCCCTATACCCAAAGTGGCAAGCCCCATTTGCGCCAAAAAGGTAACCTCTAACTAGTTAGGAAAGATCATATTACTGAGCTAAAGTCAGAGCCATATGACTCTCCCGGTTGCACTGTCAGTCCCAGCTTTTGCCGACAGATAAGTCCTTATGGAGGGCCGGGAGCAACATGAACAAAGGTCATTTGCACTTTCGCCCTATGGAACAGTTGTTAGAAATCATGTTACTCACTTTGTTCCATAGTATCATTCATCAACATGTATATCAAGTTCAGTTAGAGCACTAGCAATCTACCCATATGCATTTAACCCATAGGAGACAAGGAACAGGATAACAATCACTAGGATGTCCTTACGGGTATCAAAATTAGACACATGCAAATGAGTAATTGATTAAAGTGAAATAGGACATCAAGGAAGGCCCATGTTATACTTGCCTTGGTTCACAAACTCGTGCTGGTCCTGCTGGTCGTCGAAGAGTTCTTGGTCTCCAACGTTTTCCTCACCGTCTGAACGCGACCAACACGGCAACATACAACATTCCAAAAGCATTCATGCAAAGCAAACATTCCTATCATTAGAACAGTACACCAACAGTATTGAAATCAAGATAAAATGTTTGTAAAACTAATCTATGTTTCGCTACGATCACGTCAACGCGAAGTTCATGAAAAACGGAGCTAAAATGCGAAAGTTATGATTAAAATGGGTTTTCCTATAGCCCTATATTTAATTAAATCAAATCATGAAATTAAAAAGTTCTAAACTTGACTAACAGTAGCTCCAACATGTAGCTTATGAAATTACGAAGCTAACGCGATTTGAATGGATCAATTCGGAGCTAAAACGACAATTTTATAAGCGAAACAGTTCGAATGGCATTTCTGTAAATATTGAAGGCGTACTTTTGACTTAAGCCGTGGAGTTTACGCTTTCTAATCGAGATTGCGCATTCGGGGAAATACGTTTTGGGCTGCGGGTTAGGACTTAGAAAAGTCCAAGGACTCTTTTGAAAAACAGCCACACGAAGGGGTATCTTTCACTAGTGGCCGTTGATCTCGCGATGGACGGTTCGGATTAGACGTGGGGGGGGGGAGAGAGAAGGTTTGGCGGCCGGAACAGTGGCTCCGGCGAGGCTCAGCCATGGCCAGCGGCGTGAAGCTCACTGGAGTGCACGGTTCTGGGGCCACGGTCCACGGTTCGATGAACCGTGAGCACTGGGAGAGAGAGGGGAGCGAGAGGGTTCTCACCGCGGGAAAAAACGGGGCGGAGGCGGCTCGGAGGAGGCTGTCCACGCAGAGGGGCGGTCGGCGGAGCTCGGAGACCTCGGGGCGGCAGTTCTCTCGGGCACGGCGACATGAGAGGGAGCGAGGAAAAACAGCAGCGGATGCGGGGTCGGCCTCGGCTTCCTTTTGTAGAGGCAAGGGCGCGGGGAGGACGCTCCCACGACGCGGAACGTGGGCGCGGTGCGGTTGCGGCTGACCGGCGCGGGTGTGGGACGTGCGGGAGGAAGGGGGCGGCTCTGACTGGCGGGGCTGGGATGGCAGCGGTTGGGCGCGGGACGGAGGCGCGGCAGCGGTTGCTGGCTGAAGCTGGGCCAGCGCGCTTGCTGGGCCAAGCAGGCCGAAGCAGTTGTGGTGCGGGAGGGAGGAACGAAGCTGGGCTGGCGGCTGGCGAGGAAAGAAATGGGCCAGCGCAAGGAAGGGCCTGCGGGCCAAAACTGAGGAAGGGAAGGAATGGAAGGAAATTTCCTTTTTCTTTTTATAAATAAAATTTTCCAATCTCATTTTCAAAAGGTTTTTAAAATCTTTTAGCATTTGAAACAAAACCACCCATCACAGAAATAAATATGCAACAGCATGAATGCATCAACATGTTTCTATCCTTATATTTATTTTTAATTTCATAAAAAAATATTATTTCCTAAATTCAAATTCCCACAAAATGCCAAATTAATCACTTTTCTCCTTTTTCAAAAATATGCAAAATTTAGGGTGTTACAATTCTACCCCCCTTAAGATGAATCTCGTCCTCGAGATTCGGAAGACGTCGACAAAAGAGATGCAGATTCTCCGCATTTGGATTCTTCTTTACTTCATCGTGTAGTTCCATCGTCTTGATAGGGATCTCACTTTACTTTGCATACATGTTGATCTTTCTCCAAGTAACTTGTCCAATTGATTTCAAGATTCTGATAGGTACCTTGAACAACCCTTAGGTAACTCCAATCACTAAGCCACCTTTCCTATAATACCAATTCTCTTCAAAATATCCACCTTCCGATGAAGTCCTGACGAATCTCTTGGTCAGAAGAAAATTCTTCTACCAATCTTCAAAATATTAATGTTTCTGGCTAAGTTGCTCGAACTGGGAATATAACTCTTAATCCTTAGTGTCACCCGAACCTTCTTAGCATAATTCTCCGTTGCTAAGGGCATCGGTCATGACTTTTGCTTCTCCAATTGATAGCACTTTTCCAAGTCATAATCAATTTTCATTCCAATGAGGATATCATCAATTCAAGACCAACTTAGTGAAGATGTCCTGTAGATTCTTGATCCAAACTAACTTAAAAGCTTCTCTAGTAGCTCTACCAAAATCTTAATGATCTTGGATAAACCTTCGTTGAACCTTTAACCAAACCTCATTGAGACTCCGAGTTTCTCTCACATCTTTGGGTACCACCACGCTTCCGCTGCGAAAACAAGAACGTAGGACACTTCAGCTTGCAAATTCTTCAACTTGGCTACCCCCCTTAAGATAAGATAGACTAGGGGACACCAAAGTATAGCTTACATCTACTTCTTTTAGATGAGCTAACTTGTATCAAGATGTTCTGATATCCCAACGATACTCTTGTGTAAGGGCAAGAAACCTTCCACAACCTCCTTATATAACACTTTTCCAAATTCTGTAGTTAACTTGGTTGAAAATAGTACACAACAGAAACTACTCCAGATTCCAAACAGCACAGATGCATCGTCTTGTGATTTTCGTATCTCTATAACCAAAATATCTATAAAGGTGATTCTTTTGCTCAGAGAAAGATATTGAAGTCTACTATTGTCCATAATTTGCTCATGATTGTTTTTTTTTTGTCTTCCAACATCAGAGATATAAGCCAAAGAGTGCAGACTGCTCCGAAAAGACAAGATAGGGAAAATAGAAGAAAACCAAAACCCGACTATTTATTTCATTAATCCTTATGCCTTAGGCCTATAACTAAATGAAATTGTGGGAACACCCAACAAGATCATTGCAATTCATTACAAAGATTCAAAACAATCTTAAGCATAATGACAATTCAACAATCACTAAAGATGCACAACCGAATCATTGACTCAACTTGCGATACTACCGCCCTTATTATACTAGGGTAACATTCCTAAAACTCTTCTTCAGATTACATAAGAAGGTGATGAGAGGTAGTTCTAAAAGCATATCAATTCAAGGGGTGAAGATAAGAACAAAATCTTCAAAATAAGCAGTAAGGTAGAGATGAATAGCAAGGATATAGTAGAGAAGAAAATATCAAGGTTCATAGAGCAAGGGTTGTTGTAGCAACATCTAAACCTTAAAACAACCAGTTTCTAACTAGGCTTGCGTCCTACAGTCAACACTGCTCTGATACTAATTTGTCACACCCAATTTTAAGGATAAAATTAAATGCACAAAACTCGTGTGTGCCCAGAAGTCAATCACACACACAAGCTAACAAATTACATATAGTATCATCATGGTGTCTCATATATCAGAGTTATAATAAAACTTAGTCTTATACATCACAGCGGAATAATAAAAAGATAATAAAACTCTCGTGGCCGTCATCACAGGGAAGGTCAACTGGTTGACCACAAGCCTAATAATCCTCCGGGAAATCCTCATACCCGTTGCCATCTGTTACCCATCCGGGATTTTTATCCAAGTAAAGAAAATGAACAAGTGTAAGTACATTCCGTACTTAGCAAGCTAACATGGGATTATGAAGCTCAAAGAGGACAGACTCTAGTTTACTGCAGTTAGCATTTTTAATAGGTCAAGCTTTTAATCTCAAGTATTATCAAGTTATGCTTAAGCTCCCATTTAATTCCCATATGAGCAATTATCAGAGTCAAGTGTATCATATATCCAGCATATACCATCATAAATGATCATCAACAAGTATCCAATAATTCTGTGAGTTTTCTGGGCCGCTCGTAACCGTGAGCACGGCTGTTATAACAGTTTGTTACCCTCTGCAGAGGTGGTGCACATTCACCGCGAGTCGTGATCCCCATATGCCCGGGTTAATTACTCCCATGTCACTACCAAGGTGAGCGGGCAGGGTACACTATGAAGCCATTTCATAGGTTTCCCTAACAAGTTAGGGCCGCTTGGTTTCCTTGGCAGGCAGATGTAGGGACCCCCCTTTCCTATGGCACAAATCCATCGCGGCTATACTCATAGGAACAGAGGCAGCCCTATACCCAAAGTGGCAAGCCCCATTTGCGTCAAAAAGGTAACCTCTAACTAGTTACGAAAGATCATATTACTGAGCTAAAGTCAGAGCCATATGACTCTCCCGGTTGCACTGTCAGTCCCAGCTTTTGCCGACAGATAAGTCCTTATGGAGGGCCGGGAGCAACATGAACAAAGGTCATTTGCACTTTCGCCCTATGGAACAGTTGTTAGAAATCATGTTACTCACTTTGTTCCATAGTATCATTCATCAACATGTATATCAAGTTCAGTTAGAGCACTAGCAATCTACCCATATGCATTTAACCCATAGGAGACAAGGAACAGGATAACAATCACTAGGATGTCCTTACGGGTATCAAAATTAGACACATGCAAATGAGTAATTGATTAAAGTGAAATAGGACATCAAGGAAGGCCCATGTTATACTTGCCTTGGTTCACAAACTCGTGCTGGTCCTGCTGGTCGTCGAAGAGTTCTTGGTCTCCAACGTTTTCCTCACCGTCTGAACGCGACCAACACGGCAACATACAACATTCCAAAAGCATTCATGCAAAGCAAACATTCCTATCATTAGAACAGTACACCAACAGTATTGAAATCAAGATAAAATGTTTGTAAAACTAATCTACGTTTCGCTACGATGACGTCAACGCGAAGTTCACGAAAAACGGAGCTAAAATGCGAAAGTTATGATTAAAACGGGTATTCCTATAGCCCTATATTTAATTAAATCTAATCATGAAATTAAAAAGTTCCAAACTTGACTAACAGTAGCTCCAACATGTAGCTTATGAAATTACGAAGCTAACGCGATTTTAATGGATCAATTCGGAGCTAAAACGACAATTTTATAAGCAAAACAGTTCGAATGGCATTTCTGTAAATACTGAAAACGTACTTTTGACTTAAGCCATGGAGTTTACGCTTTCTAATCGAGATTGCGCATTCGGGGAAATACGTTTTGGGCTGCGGGTTAGGACTTAGAAAAGTCCAGGGACTCTTTTGAAAAACAGCCACACGAAGGGGTATCTTTCACTGGTGGCCGTTGATCTCGCGATGGACGGTTCGGATTAGACGTGGGGGGGAGAGAGAAGGTTTGGCGGCTGGAACAGTGGCTCCGGCGAGGCTCAGCCATGGCCGGCGGCGTGAAGCTCGCCGGAGTGCACGGTTCGGGGGCCACGGTCCACGGTTCGATGAACCGTGAGCACCGGGAGAGAGAGAGGAGCGAGAGGGTTCTCACCGTGGGGAAAAACGGGGCGGAGGCGGCTCGGAGGAGGCTGTCCGCGCGGAGGGGCGGTCGGCGGAGCTCGGAGACCTCGGGGCGGCGGTTCTCTCGGGCACGGCAACGCGAGAGGGAGCGGGGAAAAACAGCAGCGGATGCGGGGTCGGCCTCAGCTTCCTTTTGTAGAGGCAAGGGCGCGGGGAGGACGCTCCCACGACGCGGAACGTGGGCGTGGTGCGGTTGCGGCTGACCGGTGCGGGTGCGGGACGTGCGGGAGGAAGGGGGCGGCTCTGACTGGCGGGGTCAGGATGGCAGCGGTTGGGCGCGGGACGGAGGCGCGGCAGCGGTTGCTGGCCGAAGCTGGGCCGGCGCGCTTGCTGGGCCAAGCAGGCCGAAGCAGTTGCGGTGCGGGAGGGAGGAACGAAGCTGGGCTGGCGGCTGGCAAGGAAAGAAATGGGCCAGCGCAAGGAAGGGCCTGCGGGCCGAAACTGAGGAAGGGAAGGAATGGAAGGAAATTTCCTTTTTCTTTTTATAAATAAAATTTTCCAATCTCATTTTCAAAAGGTTTTTAAAATCTTTTAGCATTTGAAACAAAACCACCCATCACAGAAATAAATATGCAACAGCATGAATGCATCAACATGTTTCTATTCTTATATTTATTTTTAATTTCATAAAAAAAATATTATTTCCTAAATTTAAATTCCCACAAAATGCCAAATTAATCACTTTTCTCCTTTTTCATAAATATGCAAAATTTAGGGTATTACATTTATAGCAAGAAGGGAGCCTTGTGGAGCGTCCTTCAAGCTTATCTTCTGGAGTTCCTTCGAGGCGAAGTCTTCACTCATTGGTCTGAGGAGCCTTCGTGCTTAAGGAAGCGTCTGGCGTCTTCAATTATCATCCTTTACTGTTGCCTGGACAGCTGGACGGAGAATAATTGTCCTGGCTACAGTAGAGTGATTGTATATTCCTTTTACGCTATCCTCCATCGCACACAGATAGTATCCTTCTGGATATTCCTTGGTATGGTCTTCCACGCCCGAATGATTGATGTAGCAGACATCAAATCAAAAATAAGCATGTAGTATATATATACCTTTCACATTTATAACAAACGTCTCCTCCTGTGCCCAAGCTGCCCCTTTCCCCTGCTGCTCACCGACGCGCCCAGCTCGGCCCAAGTCGCAAGGCACACACTGCGTCTTCCTCGCATCGACTCCGCGTACGAGCACGTGAACCATGGCTGTCGAGATATTTTTGATGAACCGCCTCTCTCCCTTGTCGCTTCCGCGGCCAATCTTATCGGCTCTGTGAATTCTGTCGACACACACACAAGCAGCCCGCCTTCGTATGCCATGGAGGTCACCGAGATATTTTGCCAGAGCACTGTCTCACTGTGCTCCACCGACGTACTGTTGCAGTCGCGCGCGACCACCGCTGAGCTCGCCCCATCGAGCTCCGGCAATGGCTCCCTCTCCCACCGAGCTGGCTTCATCTCATCCCTGTAGGGGTATCATCCCGGATACCCACAGCATACCACATGGATCGCATCATCAGAGGTGCCCCAGCCCATAAGATCAAGACGTGCACGACACTGGTCGACGTGCATCGCAAGATATTGTATAGTACCAAATAGGATACTTTCTTTGTAACCCTACCCCTCCAGAGTATATAAGAAGAGCTAGGGGTCCCCTTGTCAATAGCTACATCTCAGTACAATACACCAATGAAACAGGAAGTAGGGTATTACATCGATCAGACGGCCAGAACCTGTCTAAATCGTTATCTCTGCGCCTTGTGTCACCATCCGGTTCTTGATTACGCGCACCTCCACCGAACAATCTACCTTCGTGGGATACTCCTCGGAGGACTGCCGAGCATCTTTTGTCGATAGTTGGCGTCCACCGTGGGGCTTATGCGCGCTGATCCCTGGCGAACCAGATGACGTAACTCAAGATCAACATCCTTCGCGGCAACTCGGTGGATCGTGTCGACATCCTTCGACAACCACGGCACACGTCTTCGTACGTGGATTGACACCGCGCTCCGACTACATCCGTCCTGCTCCAACACGAGATCAACCTCGTTCCGTCCTACTCCAACACGACATCAACCTCGTTCCAGCCATCAAGCGAGCTGCCCACGTCACCGATCAGATAACACCATACGCCGCCGACCAGACATTCTGTCTAAAGCTAAGTCACGCTTTAATATTCTTCTAAATATTCTCCAATCTCCGTATATCGCCATAATGTTTCTCTGAGCTGTTTTCTCCATGTTTGCTCTCCAAATGATTTTTTGAACCCTCGAACAGTCATGTTGACGCTCGGATGTCCCCAGAGACGGCCCTGTCTCCGGCTCCTCCCTACACGTGCACGAGCGTCTGCCCTCTGCATTATGGGTGGTCGGCAGCGGCTCCTTAGTGACGATTTGTTCTTCCTACACGCACACGGGCTCCACGCTCCGCGTTATGGTTAACGGGCTAGCTAGGGAAGGAGACTCAGCTACACACTAACTGGTTGGGCGGTTTATATTAAATATAAATACATCTTTAGAATAACACTAAGTGTTCACACCAACTGATCGCCGAGCTGCATACGCTATTTCACCACCATTGCTGATTCTTCTCCGGAGTTCATATATTTTATATCATGTACTACACGTTCTACATATTTGTATTGAAGGATCATCATCCAGGTGATCGGACCACCTGGTGCTCGGACTTCTCCACCGATCAACTGGTCAGACCACTTGGTTCATGGACTTCGTCGCCAACCAGCTGATCGGACCATTCGCCGGTCGCTTCTACTCAATGCTCACTTCGCCGCCGACTAGTTGACTGGACTGTTCGTCGCTCGTGCTTCATCACCAGCTATGCCATGGACTCCTCAGTGCTCGGACATCACCAGCTACGCCGAGGACTCCTCGGTGCTCGAACATTGCCAGCTATGCCGAGGACTCCTCGGTGCTCGGACATCGCCAGCGACGTTGGGGACTCCTCGATGCTCGGACATCACCAGCGACGCTGGGGACTCCTCGGTGCTCGGACATTGCTAGCTACGCCGGGGACTCCTCGGTGCTCGAACATCGCCAGCTATGCGGGGGACTCCTCGGTGCTCAGACATCGCCAGCTACATCGGGGACTCCTCGGTGCTCCTCGGTGCTTGGATATTGCCAGCTGCGCTGGAGACTCCTCGGTGCTCGGACATAGCCAGTTACATCGGAGACTCCTCGGTGCTTGGACATCACCAGCTATGCGGGGACTCCTCGGTGCTCGGATTCTTCGTGCAAGCATCGCCATCTAAGCTGAGGACTCCCTTGGTGGTCGGATCTTGCTATGTCTCATCGGTGTGCTATCAAGCTGCTCCATGCTATTCGAATCAGGGTGTTGATGTTGGGCAGCACGTCTGGGGTCTTGATACGCGCATGTCAGATGACGTCGGCAAGATTTCATACTTCTTTTCTATGACCCGGCTACAAGATTTATTCTTCATCTTCCAGTAGGCTCGGGGACTAAGTGGCTACACTTCACCTGGCGGTGAATGTAGTGCTTATTTCTTGATTTACCCTCTTTATTGAAGGAGTCTAAGTAGATACACTTCTCTTAAGGGGAAGAATTTTCAGATTTTGAACTTGAGCTCCTTACATCCTTATGGCAAGCCTAACTTGGGATACGCTGCTCGGTGATGGTTCACATTGCTCGGCGACTCAACACAGTGGTCGAACCATGAGTTTGACTGCCCGGTTTTGTTCGCACCTGCTCGGACAAGCTCAAGGCGGCGTTGCACAACAGATATAAGGCGCTCGAGGACTAGCTGTGGGGGGTACGACCCCGGATACCCACGGCAGACCACATGGGCCGCACCATTAGAGGTGGCCTAGCCCACAAGATCAAGGCGTGCACGGCACTGGTCAACGTGCACCGCAAAATATTGTATAGTACCAAATAGGATACTTTCCTTGTAACCCTACCCCTCTAGAGTATATAAGGAGAGGCAGGGTCACCTAGTTGACAGCTACTACATCTCAATACAATACACCAAAGACACAGGACGTAGGGTATTACGTCGATCAGATGGCTCGAACATGTCTAAATCGCTGTCTCTGCGCCTTATGTCACCATCCGGTTCCTGATTACGCGCACCTCCATCGGAGGACTGCCGAACATCTTTTGTCGACATCCCCCTACTCACTACTGTTGCAGAGGCATGAAGGTGTCGACGAGGCCGCACCACCAGCTTTGCCCGAGACCAAGCACCGCCAGAGCCGTGCTCGCTGAAGCTACCGCCGCCGGAGCCACGTCGGACCAGCCCGACGCTCACGCGCCGCGCATCGAGCTCCCACGGCCCTAACCACGTCCATGCCTGAACTGCTGCCACTCTAGAATACGCCCGCACCAGAGCCCCGCCACGCCTTCCACCCCTGCTCTGCTTGCCTTCCCTGTTCTCTTCCTCCCCCACTCTGCCATCTCTCACTCCCTCTGCAATATGGAAGACGACAACGCCGGCCCTACACCCTCCGTAGACTGGCCACCTCACTAGAGCCGTGGACACTAGCCATCGTCGCCGTGCCCCCTCCTCTCTTCTCTCTACCCCTCTCCCTCCCCCTCCTCCTCTCTTTCTCTCTCCCTCTTTGTTTCTCCCACTCTGTTGACCGCATGAGAGTAGGAGTGAACCCACCCTCGATGGCATCCAATGCCAGACGCTCCACCACGTCATCTAGACGAATGGCCAGGTGACACATCACCAGGCAGGACCCCTGTGGCAGCCACAGCAACCCACCACCTCTCCCCTTCCTCTTCTATAAGCTCAATTCACGTAGACCAGGAGAGTGAACTCACGGGTCCACGGCACAGTAGGAGACCGACGTACAGCATAGTGCAGCTGGCCGAGCCCACCAGTATGGGCCCATGCATCAACTGCTATAGCGCAGGAAAATACTACGCACACATGGGAATCATACACAGGAGATTATTGGTAAGCCTTTTTAACTACAAAAAAATTCCCAAAAAATTTCTAAATAAACTAGAGTTACCCTAGAAGATACCAAAATATTTTGCACTCATTTTCCGTTAGCTAAAATACTAGAGATAATTTCCAAGTTCCTTTTTCATTCGTGTTTTGTCGATAAACTTAGGAGATTTATATCTTCCTCGTCTTAATTTGGAATCCCGTAATTCTTTCACTATAAATCTTTTAAAATAAAAACCTACATATTCAATTCCTCTTTCCTAATTTTTGGTGGCCATTTAAATTCTAGTGTGATTGCTTTTCCATTGCTATATTTAAATTAAATACTACTAATAATAGTAGTAGCCACCACTGTAGTAGTAGTTAACTCCATATATTTGCGTATGTGTATGTACTATGACACATACTCGAATATATCTGTACCCAATCACCTAAAATGAGTAGACATCTATCCATACATAGATATGCCTAATACCCGGGTATACGCCTATGTATGGCTAACCCTAGCAACCTAGTTACTCAATTCTAATTAATCATAGGCATATGCACATGTATGAGCATGTATGTCGCTAACCCTAGCCATAACCTAGCCCACCAACTTAACCCTAGGAACGTACATATGCATGTGTGTATGTGTCACTAACCCGGTTGACCTGCTGAAAGCCTGACCGAGTCATCTTTCTCTTTTAGGTTCACATAATAGTGAACCCTATAATAATGTGGTCTGGTTTTCCATCAGGCCAACCACCCACCTTAACCTAGCCGTAGGAACTCTACCCTATGGATAGAATACCTCTATCCAAACCTTACTTCAAATTGACATAATAATGATAACCTAGATAATAACCCATCACCAACTACAAGGATCAACCCATCTAGGATCGTTTCTTCCACTTTGATTGCTCATACTTGTTTTACATGCCTTGCTTGTTATTTTCCTTGTTTGTGTTTTCTTGCTTATCGACGCTAGACCACGTAGGATAGAAAACGTGGAGAGAACCCGATGGAGTCCAGAAGGCAAGAGCAAGAGACACATGAATTGGACAAGGATATAATCATCCCCAAATGGAGGCAAGTCCTAACACCCACCTACCCCTTTCCTTCCACTTCATTTGCCATCCCTTAACTAGTCCCTTTCCTCCACCACCACATTTTGCTAGCCTCCATCATAAACCCACCATACCCTATCCTCACCAATTAATAAACTTAACTTATAATACATAAATTCTCTTTTATGAAATAATGGAATTATAATGGGTCATGAGCTCGGTTATGATAATGTGAACATTGATGATAATTATCTTGATATGATATAAGCTTGATTATGATATTGTGATAAGGTAATGGTTACCTTGATGTGAGATGAGCTTTATGAACCTAAGGTTAGTAACTATGGAACTTAAAACTGGTAAAACTAGACTAAACCCCAACAGGGGGCGAGTGGGGGTAATTTATGTGGGATAAATTACCTTGGCAGGATCGCCTGGTGAGGGTTCCTATGGGAGATACTCGCCTCGATCACATAAGGACTGGTTCATAGTCCCTCTCGCCTAGTGAATATTATGTACAACCACATGTCTATATGGGTAGACTTGATCTCACACCCCATTAGATAAAGTATAATTTCTACTAGGAGGCCGGTGTTGGCATCAGAATATCAGGAGCAGGGACGGATGCAATGTGATCTTTCGTGGCCCGGTTGGTGTGGATGATATGTGATCTTGCACGTTAAGCCTTAGAGTTTTGGCCGCATTCAAGCCCATGATTATTGTTTTAGTCGTGTTTGAGCCCATATTATGGTTTATTTATACGGATGCTATGTGATCTTTCGTGGTTTGATTGATGTGGATGCTATGTGATCTTCCACATTGTTTTCCAACCCCTGAGAAGCCATGGTAGAATTATATGGACATCTAAGGTCGCGTACTTTTGGGTATGGGGTCTCGTTAGGCCTGTTCTTGCCACCGCGCATGGTTAGGAACTGTGCCTATCATGTGGGGAAATTTGTATGCCTCTATAGAGTTTATTGAATCTATTCGAATAGCCACGTCCTTGGAATGGGCAGATGCTGGGATGAGATACTATGATTAGACTTCTACTGCTGTGATAGTCTGGTAAGATGTATTTTACTAATGTGGTAAACTATAATTCACCTAGAAACTGGTGGGAATGGTAATACTCTGCCAGGATCCAACCTATAATTATAACTACTTCACCTTACCACTTTTACGTGAACCACCATAACCCCTTCCACATATAGCCTTCCCCTTCCACCTCTCCACCACCCAAAGTTTAGGGCTTGCTGAGTAAAGCTACAGGAGCACATACCCAAATAGAACTATTGGAGCTATGCGAGGATAGGACAATAGGAGAACGTACGAGTATGGAGCTATCATGGACTACGAAAGGAAAAGACACCCGGAGTATACTCGAAGATGGAGCCATACGAGTACTCGAAGGAGCTACACTAGGACTATGACGATTGAGATATAGGAGTACACCTAAGGAATAAGTCTAGGGTTATGTCCGTACTCCAAGTTTCCTGCAGGAATGGAGCCATGATGACATAGGGCCTCTGTCTTAGAACTCTGATGTACACCATAAGTCCTATGGCCCAAGCTATATAAACTCGAACTATGTAATGTGTTTCCCATTAGCAATAAAAGTATGGTTTATAAACTCGAACTATGTAATGTGTTTCCCATTAGCAATAAAAGTATGGTTTTTTATATCAATCTTGTTCGAATTGTGCGTATCAGCTACAGATCCAGGGACTGATACATGATGCAAAGAAGACCCTAAATTAGGGGCCCCATAGGGTGGTATCAGAGCTATACTTGGACTATAGGATGAAACCTTAGCATGGCCATTAGATAGGAATGATTTTCAAAAAAACCTATTTTCAAAAATCTTTGCTTATAACCCTTGACTCTCACCTTACCTAGACCTTCTATTTCAAAAATAGATTTTCTCTCTTTTCTCATCCCATTCAAAATTACGAGTAGTAATAGACAGGGTAGATTAGGTCTTATTTAGGAGAAACATGGTAGTATAAAGATTATGTCATAGAATAACCCTCCACGGTAGAAACGCGAAAGCAGAAACCGTACCCTATTTAGGCTTGTTAGTCCTTGATTGATTTCTTGTTTGCCTTGGTTGCAACTATCCCTATAGGACTCCCCTCTCTTCTTATGCTTTCTCCTCTCTCTAGCTTTCTAGATTCTCTTCTCCCCTTGTGCTTTAGATCTTTTTTTGCATCTTGTGCTTTTCCCTCTCATCCCCTTTCTACTTAGAGTAGACGAGTAGGAAATAATACAAAGGAAGACCATCAGAGAATGAAGACAAGAAGGAAATCAACTACACCCGTTCTACACCCACACAACCCGCGTAGACCGTCTACAAAAGCCATGCACGTCACGCTCATCGTCGCTGTCCTCTCCACTGCACTATGGCAGAACCGACCAATTTATAGGAGCACAAGTACAATGGCAACCACCCAACAGCGATCGCACTGTCATACTTGAGCCCATATAAACCCGGTAGTCCGTCGAGTATCACGAAGGATCTTGAATAATCCAATCACACAACCAAGATCGTACATGATTCAACATACAAGCCACATATCACATAGGTTCATCATAGTTCAACATACATCAGAGTACGAAAAGAGTTATTACGATACCAAGTTTAAATACAGTAGTAGCAGAAGCAAAGATAGTTTTTAAACTAACATCTCACACCATTGTTCAAATAATTGCTAGTTTATGATCACATCCCCAAAAGCATCATAGATTAGATATATAGAAGCGCCTTGCCCATGGCCTACTCCTCGTCCACGGCAGGACAGAAGCAGTTCTTACAATATCCGTGATGGACGGTGTTATCTACAACAAGTGGGAAATAAACCCTGAGTACAAGAAGGTACTCAGCTAGACTTACCCGTCTTAAACCAAAAATAAAGTGACTCCAAGGATCATGCAAGGCTTTATAAGTGGAGCTAGCTTGATAACACTTTTGCAAAAAGGCACTAGTTGATCTACTCATTTTATAATTCGGTTCCAAGTTACTTATAGCTATTCATTTCTAGATTAGCATCTAACCTGTGCCAAACATGTGATGTATGATTAGGTAGCATAACAATAATAACCATAGCTGGTGTATCATTTTCATGTTCATCATAACCATCACATTCCATAGTTCCATTACTACGATGTTGGAGCTAGTCGAGTTTCTCACTATCCAGGAGAGACAGCGATTCAAATCGGTTGCAACCAGCTAGGCAGTTATTCCTAACACAAACCTAGACATACCTGCGCCAAGGTAGTCTTAGGTCTCCTTTGGTACAACTCAGGTACATATTTCACGGGTTCGATCAGCGCCGCACCCTCAGGGACACTACCGGATGCCAGGTCGATTAGGACTCTAACCTGCCCTTGGCCTCACACTGGCTCCCCGCACATCCTTACTACCTCTAGTGTGCGCACGCTAACAGAAGGAGGCCTAGTCTGAGTTGAGCTACTCGGCTTCGCGGTCCAAACGAGTTATCCGGCCAGCTAAGTGAGAGGCATGCGTTCAATCTCGACAGAAGTGCCAGCAACGGTATGGTCCTTAATCGGCACAGACGGAATCACATGAGTCAACCTACACATAGACTTCGCCTGACCTCTAGTTATATTATCCCATGGTTCTTTTCCATGATAACAAATATAGCCAACCATGCTCTGGTATCCACCTATATCTCGTAGGTGACAGGAAATCACCCGACTTCTACCGGTCTAAGCATGGCTAAGCATATATTCGATCCTGGACCTACACAGGGTTCAAGGTATATTTTAGGACAAGGAAGTTATATGCATCAAGTGTTTCCATTCAACTCTTATAACCTAATGCATCAAACATAAAGGACTCAAGTGATATTTTATAAAACATAAGAGGCTTAGAATGCTCTGGGGCTTGCCTTTCAGAAAAGATGTAGGCCTATGATCAGGGCACTCCGGTAGTTCTTCTGGAGCCTGCTCCTCACTTTTAGGAGCTACCTGCGGTGGTGCCTCCTTATTCTCCTCCACTTCGGCCTCGAACTCCAAGAGGGTGATTCCTTTGGGCGATCCTATATGCATGAGCAGGAAATAAGATACTATGGATGTATAGGTAATGACATGGATGATATGACATGATGAAACACATAATCATAAATATCTTTAACAGCAAGGCATTAGGGTGATATCAAGATTAGCTTTCTTTTACTGAGTAGGTGCGTAATTCTTCTCTAGTACTTAATCAAACACTCACTTAGGTATTTACTGGACTGCAACAACAGTCACTTGTTTTGACCATAACTAGAGTTTTACACATCCAATTAACCTGATCTTGGACTTTTTGGAAAGCTTATAAAATTATCTACAACTATGTTATTGATAAGGTTCACAGAAAAGATCATTCCCATCACAAGATTGTCACCACAACAGAAACTACACATGCAACCATCTAGTTGAATTATAGAGCGATAATTAACTAGCTGCCTATAACCAAATAATTTTAAGCACAACTACTACTATAAACAGATCATATGCATCACAAGCACCATAGAAAATATCCTAGTTAAGCCTCAATAACTTATTTACATGCATTTATTAATTTCCTTATATACGAAGGTGATGTAAAGGATAAATATTTCCAGTTCACAATAAATTCTAAGAAAATTACAGTAGCCTACATATAACTCCAATAGTCTACTGTACAAATTCCATGCCATTTGGATAAGTATAGCAACTTCTACAAAAATGACAAGTTACATAGGCTTATTTTAGCAAAAATAGTTTAGCCTAGTGAAAAGTGTCAACAACACATTTGATATTTTTCTTACTTTCATCCTAGCATAAGAATACTATGTAAAATTTGTTATAATCATAAGTTATGTATTTTTTACCCTAATTAATTTCACCATAAAGTAGCAATAAATCAAGGTTAAATAGTAAAATCATATTCCAAGTATGCCTACTGTAGGTTTAGTATTTTTCCTAGCTAGAGCATGTTAACACAAGACCAACAAAATTGAAATCACATTTTTAGCACTTCCCTAGCTCAAGTTATACATTTTACAAGATAGAAACTATTTTAAAAGCACTTATATAGCTTAATTTAATTCCCCTAGAAAAATACTCCAAACAGTATGTTTCACATTTTTATCAAATAGTACACTTCATGATGAATCCAACAAAATTTGGTTCACTCAATTTGGACATTCCTAGCTCTAGATATGAATTTTTGAAGTTTGAATCAATTTCTGAAAAAGAATAAAGAGAAACATTTAAAACTAAAATTGCTACATGCACCCGGCTCACTACACCTGCTGCGACTGACTGCTGGGCCCCGCAGTCAATGGGCCACACATGTCATCAACACAGAAAAGCAGGACGCGGCGGTTGACTGTGGAGAGCTCGCCGACGGCGAGGTCACCACCGATGAGGTCACCACCGACGTGCTCCCCTTGACACCCCGCGTCGAATGGTACCCGTGATTGACTCAGAGGCATGCCGGAGCAAGCTCGACGGTAGCCATGGCAGCACAGCGGTGATGCGTGGCGGCGCACCAGCCAACTCCGAACACGATGGGCTAGGGCGAGCTCGGCTATGGCTTCACGGTGACCTAGCGGACCTAGCGGGCGCGTGTGGGGGGTACGACCCCAGATACCCACGATAAACCACATGGGCTATGCCCCCAGGGGCAGCCTAGCTCACAAGATGAAGCCTTGCAGGGCACGATGCTGCTCGGCGCCTTCCATTAGACACCAGGAAGATATCCTGAAGATACTGCAAAATCTGTTAGGATATATATGATCCCATGATTCCTGTAATCTGTTATTACTTTCTAGTTATCTCCTAGATCTAACCGACTTGTAACTTTGCCCCCCGGACTATATAAGGCGGGCAGGGACCCCCTCCAAACTCACACAATATCATATGGTAGACAATACAATCCAACAGACCAAAGGAGTAGGGTATTATGCCATATTGACGGCCTAAATTTGTCTAACTCATGTGTCTCTGTTGCCATCTTGTTCTCGATTACACGCATCTCTGCCGACCAATCTACCTTCATAGGATACCCCTCGGAGGACTGCCGATGATATTCTATCGATAGTTCGCATGCCAGGTAGGGGTGTGCGTGTTGTTTCTATATCGAACAATATGGTACGTTCCGCAAGCTCTTTGTCCTCCCATAGCCTGGCCAAATCTTCACGGTCAGATCGATCTCGTGGATCATCAACGTTGACGGAGTCGGAGAGCTCATCGAGCTGGTGCAGATCAATACTGCACCGATCACCTCAACACCTGCGACTATAGATCCGATCTTAGAACCACCTCCGAGGTCGTCTTCGTTGACAACTCACCGCCCGCTTCCCCGCTACCAGAGGAGGCGAATCAACAATGACGATCTGATCGTATCCATCGATCGGGTCAGTCAAAAGCTCACCGATTGCCTCTCCGTCATAGAATCGGCTCTGACCACTCTTGTTCAACGCCATTCGCCCTCCGATCTAGATCTAACGGAGGCTGCTTAGGAAACTCCAGGGGTTATGGCCCTACCCTTCAGGTTCACCAACACCGCTGCCGCCTGTCAAGATGCCCTTAGGGGCAAATTCGCCAACCAGGTTGGAGATGTCCATCCTCTCACCGACCAGATCGCCGACCAGCTCCCGCCGGCGGTCAACATGCTACACGTCGGCCGATGCCCTAGAGCATCCCTCCAAACCATCTTGGAGGAGAATCTGGACTCCGAGTCCTAGGGCTCTACGGAGACTGTCGCCGAGACCACCGCCGAACAATCATAAGTTATGTATTTTTTACCCTAATTAATTTCACCATAAACTAGCAATAAATCAAGGCTAAATAGTAAAATCATATTCCAAGTATGCCTACTATAGGTTTAGTATTTTTCCTAGCTAGAGCATGTTAACACAAGACCAACAAAATTGGAATCACATGTTTAGCACTTCCCTAGGTCAAGTTATACATTTTACAAGATAGAAACTAATTTAAAAGCACTAATATAGCTTAATTTAATTCCCCTAGAAAAATACTCCAAACAGTAGGTTTCACATTTTTTTCATATAGTACACTTCATGATAAATCCAACAAAATTTGGTTCACTCAATTTGGACATTCCTAGCTCTAGATATGAATTTTTGAAGTTTGAATCAATTTCTGAAAAAGAATAAACAGAAACATTTAAAACTGAAATTGCTACATGCACCCGGCTCACTACACCTGCTATAACTGACTGCTGGGCCCCGTAGTTAACGGGCCCCATATGTCATCGGCACAGAAGCCAGGCGCGGTGGTTGACCGTGGAGAGCTCACCGATGGCGAGGTCACCGGCGACGAGGTCACCACTGACATGCTCCCCTTGACACCCCACGTCGAAAGGTACCCATGATTGACTCAGAGGCACGCCAGAGCAAGCTCGACGGTGGCCATGGCGGCATGGTGGTGATGCGCGGTGGCGCACCGGCCGACTTCGGCCACAATGGGCTAGGGCGAGCTCAGCTATGGCTTCACGGTGACCTAGAGGACCTAGCGGGCGCGGATTAGGGTTAGTAGTGGCGTCGGAGGGGCATGGCCGCGTGCATGGTGGCACGATGGCATGAGCGCGGCGATAGTGAGGTCACTATTCCGATGAAATGGTGGTCGGTGATGGGTCTCCATCATGGGATAAGTTGCTGGGGTTCACGACAGTGTTGAAACGCGCGCTAGAGGGGGATGACGGGGACTGGTTAGGGACAGCCATGGCAAGCTCATTCTCACGGCTATGGCGGACATGCACGGCACGGACGCATGTTCCCGTACCAACACGGGCTGCAGCCTTAGCATCTAGACCCTATGGCGATGACGGACCAAAAGAGAATAAGGTAGGAGCAGTGGTGATGGCTGGCCATGGGCGAGCTCATGCCCGGCGGCACACCACGGCCATGGCGGCGATGGCAACGCGCAATGTGGCCTCAGCTGGGCTCGAACGGTTACAATGGTGGGTCGGGGAGGTAGAGAAGATGGTGGCGGAGCTGTGGGCATGATGGATTGGTCGGTGGTGCGGCGTGGATGGCATGCGAACACGGCGGAGGCGCACGGTGATGGCAACAGTGGCGTGGCTCGGCTCTGGCTTGCACGAGCGAGAGAGACGAGAAGGGGAGCGAGTGAGCGCGTGAATGGGCGAGCGTGGATGCGCGGTGCACTTCAGTGCACGCCCAACCACAACACGGCCTAGCCCCGACGTACCGCCTCCACGCGGCGGTCACGGCCTGTGGCCGATCGGCCACGACGCGCGCGCGGCACCGGTTCAGACAGTGAAGGAGCCGACTGACAGAGCAACTTCAGGTCATTAGTACTTCTAATCCGTGGCGATTTTGTGGAAACTTCAGTAATACAAAATGTAGAGCTACAAGAGATCTACAACTTTGCTTTAGATAGTTTTGTCAAATTCACCATGGTTTTCAATTTACAGAGCTCCAATGTGGGGTACTTTGAAACCGAAATCAGCTCCTAGACTTAGAAAAAATTTCTAAGTCCCTAAACAACATTTGATTGCTACTTTGGAGCTGTTTTTAACTATGTTAGGTAATGAATTAGCTCATGACCCTTAAATAAAGTTTTTTACCCATGTCAAGAGCTACAACTTTTATTAAGGGTGCACTGCCATGCAAACACTCTGCTATAGTTCAACCCTAGTCAAAGTAGTAACATGAAAAATGAAGTTTTGAGTAAACTAGGACAGAAGCAAAATTGGCTCATGCCATGAATACAAATATTATTTCATTTTCCATCCTAGATATGTCTAAGGTGTTTTTGTGATCTCACAACCATCTCTTGCATTGGTCACACATGATTACAAGCATATGCATGCATATAATCAACATCACATGTGATAAAGATAATGTGAATGAAATGAAACTTCATATGCTCATGCTCATGAATGCTTGGATGATGCTTGTGCCCATGAAATGCAGGTGCCAAATGCAACGCTTAACACTATGGTGTTACAGCACCATGCACCACCACCCCCACGACACTGCTCGTGCTGTCACCTCGACGCCGAAAGCTGCTATTGTTGTCCCCTATGACATTGATTCCCTCGACTCCCGATGCTGCTCGATGCCGCCAATAATGGCGCGCACCCACCCCATAAACCTCGCCGTCGATCGCCTATAAAACGCCCTGCCAGCTGCTCCTTCAGAAGCAAGACACCCCACTCTCAACACTGATCACCCACCTAAATCCCTTATTCAAGTGCCAACTTATTCCAACAATCCAAGAAAAATCTAGAAGTAAGCGCTACCAGGTAAAGATTTCCGAAGAAAATATCGAGAAGGAGTATGCCATCGAAAGCAAGAAGTTGAAGCCCTCAAGATGTGCCTTGACGAAGAACTCATCATCATAATCTTGTATATCCTTGTAATGCACCCGCTACCCTACGGAAAGCCCTGAGATAATTATTGAAATAAGAAGGGTGAAAAAAATCCTAGAAATTCCGTTGGTGCCAAAAGTATTTTTGAAAATTTCAGGCTCAAATCACCAAAAAATGAAAAGAAGAAAGAGAAAAATACCACTATCAAGAGATAAGAAGCCAAGAAGCCCCTCAAAGTCACCCCATTTATTCAAGGATTTACACCGCCACCCGACAAAGACCACCGCCGGCACGGTCATCGAGACTACACTGCCACCCGCACGGTCATTAAGACTACACCCCGCCGCAGTATCCCACTGTATAGTGAGACCCACTCCGCTTCCTTCCTCCGCACACCTCAGGCCCCAGTCAAGACCAGTCAAGGCATCTCAAGGAAGCCTCACCCCCGTCACCTTATAAGAGAAGGAACCCCTCCACTTTTCAGCACCACCCCCCGCCCTCTGAAGCATCCCACTGCCAGCCTTCTCCTCCTTTGAGCAAAAGCAAAAGCAGCCACATTCATCAGCTTTCCACCTACGAAACCACCTCCACCGACTCCTCACACGCCCACAGAATGACAGAAGGAGTTTGGATCAGCAGCTACTGCCTCCACACCGAAGGTTTTCCCAAGCTTCTGTACGCCACCATGCAGAGACTTGGTATCCAAGAGCACCCTGAGTATGAAGACCGTGAGTATGAAGAACATGGCACTGGGCGCTGTGAAGTCACCGTCTACATCACGAAGAGTGAAGACTTCCCTGACATCGCCGAAGCCTGGAGCATGACTGCAGCCGGATTTCTCTTCACTGACACCTACGAAGCTGTCGCCCACCAAGCCCTGCGACACCTATGCTGGATCTATGAAGAGCCCATTGCCCGTACACCCATGAGATTCTTTTTGCCCCGAGAGAAGAACCGCCCAGCCTGGATCGCCCGCATGGAAGCCCTGCAAGGACAAGAAGATACTACGAGGGAGAAAGACTAGTTACAAGTTTTAGCTATAGATTAAAAAGTAAGATTAGAGTTCTTCAACCATTTAAAAATTAAATTTCAAACAACATTTTGAAACATCAAATGATTTCAAATGAAAATGTTGTAAACAACAAAGTTCTATAACTTTTCAAGATCTACTTCTTTTATATTGGTCATTTCTCCATCTGAGGTTGTTTGAAAAATTTAAATTTTGTACTTAATTTTTAATATTCGGCGTCTATTTATAGTGACGCTCGGTTATGAAAACTGCCACTATAAATATATTTTTACTGGCTGTTTGCTTAAGGCTATCACCAGTAAAAATAAATTTACACTCGCAGATTATGATTTGGGCCCATAGCTTTATTTCTAGTGGTGTCTACTCTTTCCGAACCGTCAGTGAACAAAAATAACGCCAAGAGAAAGCAGCAGTGTACTAGCGTACGACAAATAAAGGTTTCTCATCAATTGTCCGATATGACTAGACCACCATTGTGTGCTGACGTAGAGCATTTGCATCGGGCTTTCCAGTTTCCACAATAGTTACTAGTTAGCCGTGTGGTGTTCATTAGATGTGTGCCAAGGACGGAATTTATTGAAGCCCCTTTTGTTTCCGGCGCGTCTACGACCGTAGAAGCCGTTAATCTCACCAATCGCGACGTCCACCAGTACGCGAGTTGAGGCCCGCGATTTGGAAAACGCCCGCTCGTGTTCCCTGTCTGCCTCTTCCTCCTATCCCGTGCGCTCACCCCTCCTCGTGTGTGGGCGTCGCACCGCCGCTCCATCCCCATCGTCTCCCTCCACCCTGAGCGCCTCCCTTCGGCCCAACTGCCGCCTCCCCTGGCCAAGATTCGACAGCGGCGGGTAGGTCCCTACCGGTTCTGGAGCCCTCCCGCCAGCGGCCTCCATGACCGCACCCCTTCCCACTGCCGGCTCTCCCTCTCCCACCGCAAGGCTCCAGAGCTCTAGGACGCCGGATCTCCATGCCCTCTAAGCTCCTGCACGGCCGGATAGAGCTTAGCAGCTTGGGAACGGGAACATGGCTCACATTCCCGTTCCCATGTTCTACGTTCTGGGAATGTCTACGTTCCGGGAACGCGAATGTTCCCGTTCCCACGTTATATAATGATATCCGAAGTTCCCGTTCCGTTCCAGAAATAGGAACATAGCTGCTAAGGCCTAAAGCACGCCTCCCTCTAGACCCCGGCCCGCCTCCACCATGGTCGGAATCGGCTTAGCCCTGCCACCCCCTACGGCGATTTTGAAGAAGGGCTGGGATGGAAATAAAAACTTTTATCTGGGTTCAGTTCCAAGGCTATAGACTCACAAACAATGCTACACATTTTGAGAAAAGTGCAGGTTCCCAGTGTTCTTTCTTTTTCTGTTAATCTTTTTCTTTTATATGCATAAATCGGTGTTATTTTGGACTATTATACGTTGCATCTTGATGGAACCATATTTCTGTCTCCAACTTTAAAAATATTTCCATCATTGCCTTCATATCATCGTAAGAACCATCATTGTAACGAACCAAAAGAGGTATCATGGTACATAGGTCCTTTAACATCTAGGACAGATAATCTATCAGAAATAATTAAGACAACCAAACGTCCAGCTTATTAAGACAGCTCATTGTAACGAACCAAAAGAGGTATCATGGTACATAAGTCCTTTAACATCTAGGACAGATAATCTATCAGAAATAATTAAGACAACCAAACGTCCAGCTTATTAAGACAGCTGATTCTCCATATCATGGCATATTAGGGGCCCGTTTGTTTCCACTTCTCCTGGCCACGCTTGGATTATAATCTAAGCGAAGATTTTCTCGCTTCTCGCTTTTCGCTTCTCGTAGTTTAAATCTCTGTAGCGGCTTGCCACATAAGCGAGAATCGGTGGAAATAAGCAAAGCGTTTGGCGGGATTCTCGCTTATTTCCACCGACAAGCCGCTTATAAGCGGAAACAAACGGGGCCTAGATAATCGTGCTCAGCTTATAAGCGAGACTTAGAAAAGCTACGGAGGCATGCACCAGCACAAGCACTGGGTGCGCTTATTATAGCGCTGCCGCTGCTGCAGCAGGAGGCATGTCTTGAGTAGCTACAGTACCGAATAGGGAAAAATTGCAACCACAGCGGCAGCCACAAACACAAACAGACAGCCGATCAGAGCCAGTATTGACCCGTCCATGTGTTTTTTTTTAAGAAAAACATAGGTGCGCCCAGCTTTTGAAGTCATGCTGCAACAAAATGGTATATAAATATATTTTGAGGAAACAGGAGAGGCCGAGGCCCCTACTGAAATGGTATATAAATATTAACATGTCGTCACCTATGAATGAAGCCAACCCTAAATAAAAAGTTTGTGGATGGCGAAAACGGTCGGTTGCCTCGCCGTCGGGCGCACACGCAAGCAAGCCAAGAGAAACTGTGTGGAGTAGATCCCGAGCTCTCCCGGGCTTAGAGAAACACCGGACCGGATGGTCATGACCTAGGGCGTGTCGGTTAATTTGACCCTGCAATTGACAAGGTGAGAAAATTGATCAATAATTTAAGGTGAAACATGCCGGTGGTTATTCCGGACAGTTCTAAATGTGCGGCTAGATAGCCAATGAGATAAGGCTATCGACTAGAGAGTCGATATCCAGCATGTTCATGATACATGATAAGTAAAATAAGTATATCAGCAATTATCAGTTATTCAATCGTATAGATCTTAAGAGCCAATGATCATGAGAGCATGTAAAGGTGTGATGGATAAAAGTGAAAGCATCTTTATTAATTGAGAAACATACTAGCTTTTGACCAGGATAAAAACGAGTACAAATACATGAATAGCCAGTGTATTCTCAATAAGTAGGCCATCGGCTAAAACAGCCGATTCCAGTGGAAGTAAGCTCATAACATGCAAACACTCAATCATTAAACATGGACAGATCCATAAACCTATCAGATCTAACCTATTATCTCTAACAGTGGGGTTCGACTGGATCGATGACAGCTATAATAAAGATAATAAATTAAACCTTCAAACAATATGAGTCTATTCATATTTAACGGAATCATGAAAGCATGTTACGATCGTGAAAGCACGAGCGATCGGCTAAATAGCCGATGTGAACATAGCATGCAGCGAGAGGCTTGTTTGACCATAAGCAAGCCTTACTACTTGATAATTTTCAATCTATAGTGCTAATAGTGGAGGTCGACCGGATCGATGGCAGCCATAATAGCAGTTCTAGATCAGATCCCATCAACTAGCAAGCTTACTTAAGATCAAACACGCCCTGACCACATGCTATCTTTGATCAAGATTGAGACAAAATAGCTGATCTAGCCGAAACCATCGTCAAAGTGAGATCTAAGCAGGAAAAAGCAACAAGACGATGATTTAAAGAGATATAAAGCCGATATGTTTTAATCTTAATCAGGTAAAGGGTGATATTGTTATAAATAGTAAGAATACTAATTATAATAAGATCGATAACTAGCAAATCTATTAAAAACAGCAACGAAACCCTACCAATCTTAATAGATTTAACCAATAACTAATCCGTATCAAAATTTGTATGAGATCAAGCCGAACCGATGCAACCTTACAAATTTTGATAAGAATCAAGGGATAACTTGTATCAGAGATTGTAAGAGATTTGAGCCGGACCGATGCAACCTTACAATAACTAATGATAACTAACTTATACAAAGCTTACAAGAGATCGAGCTGGACCGATGCAACCTTATAAACAAAGTATAAGTCGTGACAGATACTCACAAACAAACAAGAGATCGGACCTAACCGATGCAGCCCTGCTTGCCCGAAAAACTCGTCGAGATCTACTCTACTCCTACTTCTAAGGGGTGGCGTAAGCCGAAAAGTAAAGGTACTGGTGTGATTGATCGATGAGAGATGTCTATTACAATAGCCAGGTTCTAATATTTATACCCGAGGCTTGACTACGAGTCCTGGTTGAACAAGACTGGTTTCAAAATTCATAAAAAAAGATGAACATTCTAAATTAAGATAACTTACACTCTAATTTTTTCCTTCTACAGAGTCCACCATGCTTTTCTGCTCCAGGTTGCCGTCATCTTCTATTGGCACAGCCCATTGTTGAAACGGCGACATCATGGAATGCAGCCGATCCTGATGCCCTTTTAGCTAGCTAATCCTGAAGACACTACAGTTTTCCCTAACAAATTATGAAAGCCAAGAGCGCTACACTGACCCAAATTTTGGTGTCAACAAAGTTTGTATATAGGGCCACTCCCTACTTGATGTGTACGAGTTTATTGATGTTTATTACCACTTATGTACAAGAAGTAAATTTAAATAAATAACATGTTTGCTACAAATTTTTAGCCACTTGTGGCATTCCCAGTTCTACACTTCTAGCGTCATCACTTTCTTTTAGAAGAAAATTGCATGTGGTGCCATTTCATAATTTATATATGAAATTGTGTTTCAAAAACTGGAAGTTATTTTTCGCGGAATTACACCAATGATGCTGCTAGCTACCTTCTCACTCATACATAAATGGAACTGCAATAATAGTATTCGTTGGTATAGTCATTAGAATTTAATAAGCATGCTTGCATTCGCTACGACTAGAGATTCGCGTAATACAACAGTGTCTTCAATATGCACCATCGTGATTGATGATAGCTAGTAGCTAATCATCCTACTTGATGATAGAATGGAACACGATGGTGATGAAACACTGATAGGTTCCTTATTTCCCAACCCCACTAGTATGGCAGTAGGCCCTCGCAACACTTCGTTTTCTTGAGTGCTTTTGCTGAACCTCTTTGTCGCATGTTGTGCTGTCTTCCACCGCCAGAACCATTTCCCTCCTGTCCTCATCCTCCACTGTACTGTACTCCCTAAATCTCTCGATTTGTAGTGTAGGATGTCCCGGATGGATGTTGGCTGTGTTCCTGATGGCAGCTTCTGCAGCCTCTACTCTGCTTCTAGTGGCCATGTAACAGTCAATTGTGGCGGTGATATGCTCCAGGTTTGCAAGGTGTACAAAGTTGAACTCAAAACCTGTCTTGGATTCTGTTTCCTTTGCTCTAAAATGAAGCCGTAAACTTCGAAGCCTTGGCATAGCTTCCTGTTCAGCCACCATCCTCAGCCCATCTTCCCCATAGGACCTGAAGATAAACTCCTTAAGGTAACAGAACTGCTGGCTGCCGATACTAAGCCTTTCAGTAGGTGCTTCAAGTGAGGTCAGTATGGCATAGAGCAGCGTTGGAATGGCGCCAAGGATGCAGAGATCTTCCTGTTTTATGCAGGTAACACGGATATCAAGATGGGCAAGATTCACTAGACACTGAATTCCCTGTGGAATCCTACTAAGATAACTCTGGTTGCACAGCTTTCGCAGAAATGTAGCATTGCAGCACAATAGATCCATCAGTCTACTTGTCGAGTAATCATTAGTGTCAATCTCAAGTGACTGAAGACCGTGTTTACCCAACACAGTGAGAGATGATTCCAAAGCTTCTTGATACTTCCACATGCCATCATCACCAAGTTCACTGCTGCCGTGCAGTCTTATGTGAAGGACCCTTAAATTAGTCAAACGCCTGAGCTGCTCCAGAAATTTCACAGAGCCATACGAATAAGCATGTGACAGCATGCGTAACGATTGCAGGTTGCCAATCTGATCTGGCAGTTCTATGTTAAAATCAACTAGTAGACGCACCAGATTTTTCAAATTGCCTATGGTTGGGGGTAATTTGTCAAATTTGCTGCCATGTATGTCCAGTGTCTGTAAATACTGCAGGCCTCCAATGGTCTCTGGAAGTTCAGTAATACTATGACAACCTATTTCCAGGTACTTCAATTGCAAAGAGCTCCCAATACTTTTAATGTGGTGGTTACTAATACCAAGGTTGGCACAAGTACATCGTAGAACCAATACTCTTAAAGAATGAAATATTGGCAGATGAGGGGCTTCTTTATTTGCCACGTGGAACCTAATCAGCGAGCGAACCTGTGAGCACTTGTTCATAATCTCCTGCAGTACATCATTTTCCAAAAAGCTGGATAGGAGAGAGAGCCGGCGAATGTTGTTAGCAGAACATTTAAACACCTCCCCCTCTACCACTGTGACAAAGTTCTGCTCTGTGGAAAGTGAAATGATAAGATCAAGCACCATATCATGGAGTCGGCAGGCTCTAGCCATCCCATCATACATTATATCAATAGGTTGAATCAAGCTTCTGTTGATAAGATCATTAAAGTAGTTCTCTCCTGTTTGATCCAATGTTTGTCCAATTTCATTTGTGATGAACCCCTCAGCTATCCATCTCCATATTAGTTTTTCTCTTGCAATCTTACAGTCCTCAGGAAATATACAAAGATACAAGAAGCAGGACTTCAGATGATGTGGAAGATCATAGTAGCTAAGCAGGAGTATATCTCGAACTAGTTGTGAATGAAGTCCAGAAACCATAGAATCTCGAACTTGCTCCCATTGGTCTATATCATTTGATCTGTTAGCTAACAAACTAGCTACTGTGTTTATAGCTAGTGGCAGACCATGGCATCTTTTTATTATTGACAGAGAGACTTCTTCTAGATGAGGCGGGCAGGAGGTCTGCCTTTGAAAAACTCTGTTATAAAACAGCATTGAGGAGTCCTGGTTACTCAGAGGCTGAATGTTGTGAATATATCCTTCATAACTTGAGCAGCATGATCTGGCTACATCAGAATGTCTTGTAGTAGTAATTATTCTACTGCGTAATTTATTCTCAGGTAAAGCAGACTTCACAAATTCCCAGGCGATTGTGCTCCAGATATCATCAACAATTATTAAGTACCTATTTGAATGGCAATGGCATTAGTTTCACAAGATCAGGTAACAAATTTCCATTGCTAGTATATATGATTGTATAGACACTTAGTTAGTGCAGATCCACAACAGAATTTTAATAGATATACCACTACCTACTTATTGTAAACATTGATCATAAATTATTAAATAAATTTTATAAAGTTAGTGTTTCTGAAATATATTATTTGCAGTATACCTTCCTACAAGCACAAACAATTGTACTGTCTTTTGTATAGACTTGGTTGTGGTAGGTAAAGAGAGCAGCAGACTGATGAGGTCCTTACGTAATCCGATACAACCCCCCCCCCCCCCCCCCCCCCCCCCACCCCACACACACACACACCCTTTCTTTTTTTCTGTTCATATCATAATATTGGATATTTCTATCGAAGTAGACATGGGTATTTTTATGCTTACCTTTTATCTTGTAGATATGCTCTGACATTATTTATGAGTTGCCGCTCATCGTCTTCTGATGCATGAGTCTTACTACTACCCAGTTCTGTAAGCAGATCACGGAGTATCTTCTTTATGATGGGACTTCGCGAAACTGGTACAAAAGCTGTACAATCAAATTGACTCTTGATTTTGCGATACACTTGGTTCGCGAGAGTTGTTTTGCCGAGGCCTCCAAAACCCACAATAGACACCACTCTAAGCTGTTGTGTCGAGTCGTCTTTCATCAACCAATCCATGAGATTCTGCATAGGACCGTCGATACCAACAAGCTTCTCTGCTTCCACATACAACGCTGGCAATCGTGGATCAATCTCCACTTTGACCGCGGTGGAGATGGATTCGTCGTACTTGTATCTCAAGCGACGCTCACTCTCCTCAACCACACGAGCCTTGAGCTCGTGAATCTGGTTAGCCATCTGGAAGCCTGACCATAGCTTTTTAACCTTACCAATTATCTTCTTAACAAAATTACCTGCCTTGGCGGCGTCGCCATGGTTGAGCTTCTGCATAAACATGTCAATGCAATCTTCGATATCATAGCTTAGTTCCCGTATGTTGTCCCTCCAAACCTGTACCTGCACGTCAAGTTTCTCCGCTGCTGCCAGCTTCTCAAGCAGGGCGTTCATACTGCTGAGCTCGTTCCTCAGAAAAGCAATGTCGGACTTGGTGACTCCAAGGAGCTCATACTCCCCCTCAACCATTGCAGAGAGCTTGGCGAGCAGGGAGTTCATCACCCCTGTTGAAGCACTCGCTAGTGCCCCATCCATCTTCCAAACGACGAACAATTCTTGGCTTGCTCTGGCACTTGTCCGTCGTGAGGCAGTCAGCACTCAGCAGGGATGGATCTCACCCTGGCTGCTACGGCCACCGGATCGAGTTGGAGAACTGCTTGAGGCTCCTTGCAACAGAACTGCTTTCTGTGTTGTTGCTTTCCGGATCTGTGACGTCTCTGCAAATTGAGAAGCTGGGATTGGGATGTAAATTGCAAGGGAACGGTTTAGTATATGGTTGTGAACTTTCACCGACAGTGTGTTCTAGGCTGCTGCAATAATGGAGAAGCTTCGCGGCAGGCAGTTTCCAGCGAGACTAGTCCCGGAGACTGGACCACGGCAGGACAAGATTGCGTCGAGAAATTCTGAAATTGAACGGCAATAGCATTCAATAAAATACATAATACAACTCCTATATATGAGGACAAGAGAAGCTTGACCAACCCGTTCCCATCGTTGACTGGCTGGGCCATTTACGCGTTCCTGTGCAGATAAGTCAGCGCGTGTTTAGTTGGAGGAAATTTTGGAATTTAGCTACTGTAGCATTTTCGTTTTTATTTGGTAATTAGTGTTCAATTATAGACTAATTAGGCTCAAAACGTTTGTTTCGCAATTTCCCACAAAACTGTGTAATTAGATTTTTTTTCGTCTATATTTAATGCTCTATGCACGTATCGCAAGATTTGATGTGATGGATACTGTAACACTTTTTGGGAAGTTATTTTGGAACTAAACACGGGCTCATTCAGTCTAGTACTCATTTGACAGCGAAATCATCGGAGTTGAGCGCCACTGCTAGTCTGCTACCACGTATGCTGTTGGAGAGACGGTGGTGAAAGATTTTTTTTTTGGCCTGTTTGCTGTGCTGCAGCAGGCAGCTAGCTGCTGCTGTGTTCACCACCCATTCGGTTACAGTATTCCTTCACTAGAAACCAAAGAGCAGCAGTAGCTTAAAGCCAGCCAAACAAACAAACCTTTTTTTTAGAGAATGTGCTTAGGCGTGTATTTCATTAAGAGAAATTGGAAAAGAGTACAGCAACGACTTTGCCCGACGGCGAGTGGCCAGCAGAACAAGACGTTAACGCACCCGAAAAACAAAAAAGAGAAGGATGGCATCTTGATGAAGTGCGCAATCCATCAAAACTTTGTCAGGCGCATGGGTTATAACGCAATGGACAATTGGGTTAGCAGTTTAGCACCCAAACAAACAGACCTTGGGTTAGCACCCGGATGTTGTAAACCGTTGGTCCTTGTTATAACGCAATGGACGGGGCATGGCCATGAAACTCTATAAAAAGCACGATGCAGCTTAGCTGGACCTCGATCGTTTGGGCTTATACTACACTACTAGAGAACAGATTTTAGAACGATGTCCCAATTTGGTATTAGCCTCGGCATTTTTTGCCCCTAAAACTAAAGGTTCCTACCCAACGGTCGTCCGCGGAGCAAGAATCTTTAGTCCCGGCTGGTATTACCAACCGGGACTGTAACCTTTAGTCCCGGTTGGTAATACCAGCCGGGACTAAAGCTTTTAGTCCCGGTTTGGGTGATGCCCCGGGAATAAAGATTAATATTTAGTCCCGGTTTGGTCCCCTAACCGGGACTAATTATCCCGGCCTATAGAACAACTCATTTCTTTCTCTCCGAGCCCGAGCCATTCCATTCAAACTCACTGCCTCTGTTCTTCAGCTTGCTTTCTTGCTCTCTCCCCCTCCATTGGTGTTGCTCTTCGATTTTGGAGGTAACAAACTTAATCCTCTTATGTTTTATCAGTAGCTTATCTCATTTTGCGATGTAGATGCATGTGTAACTTTATATGTTGGACTTTATTATGATTTTATGTCATTTTTAGCTCAAAATCACATGATGATTTGCATATATGTTTGGATAAACAAAAGTTAAATTAGTTCATCAAAATCACTTGATAGTTTAGTATTGCTAGTATATGTAGTACATTTCATAGTTTAGTTAGATAAATAAATATTTTTATTTTTTTAATATATTACTTTAGAAATGAGAAATTTACAATAATTTGCAAAAATAAGTATAGAAAGTAACTTGATATGGTGGATTTGATTATGATTTCTATGTCATTTTAGCTCAAAATCACATGATGATTTACAATAGTAAAATCACTTGATAGTTTGGTATTTTACTATTATACATAGTACATATTTCATGATTTAGTTAGATAAATAAATAATTTTAGTTTTGTTTAAATATATTATTTTAGAAAATGTGAAATTTACACTAGTTTGCAAAAATAAGTATAGAAAGTAGTTGACAACTGGTACCGGATCCTCGGCCTCTCGTTCGGTTGCGAAACGACTGAGGCAAGAACTCCCTCTCATTATCCGCGGCAAGTGTAAGCAGAAGATTGTGATGGAGTACCGAGTTAAGAGACAGGGACCCAACAAGGGTCGTGTTTTCTACAAGTGCCCGGATCGCGATGTGGGTTTCTTACGCATTTGATTATTATGGCTAATTGACCTGCTTTTCTTGAATATTTTTGACTAAATATTTTTTGGCTTTAATTTCAGTGGGAGGGCAATGGATGCGATGGTTGGTACTGGGAGGAAGATTATGCTACATACGTGCAGAATTCGGGTGCGCTTGAGGTAGCGGCTGCTGATGATGAGACAGTGAGCCAGCAAGAGAAGCTTATTGATATTCAACAGACGAATGATTTGTCTATTTTAGTTGCATACGGTCACGAAATAATTATGTTACTGAAGTGCATTGTAGTTTTAGTTTGTTTAGTGATAGTTGGGATTGCTTACGTTGTAGCCAGGCTTAGTTAATTAATCAACCGTGTGTGTGTCATCTATGTTGTGTAATAAAATACTTAATTATGTTCAAGGTTTTCATAATTTGTCGTGTAATGCAGATTATGTCACGCCATTAGATGTACAATGCCGATCGCCGCTCCCAAGACTTTATTGAGGGCGTGCACTATTTCTTAGGTGTGGCCGAGGCAAATAAGCGGGATGGTTTCATGTGCTGTCCATGTGCCCTATGTAAGAATTTAAAGGAATATTCAAGCTCAATGAGTCTTCATTCACATTTGCTTAAGTCAGGTTTCATGTCAAACTATATATGTTGGACTAAGCATGGAGAAAGTGGGGTCATGATGGAAGAAGATGAAGGAGAAGATTTAGACATTGATGACATTATTACTCAGTATGGTGCCTTTGATGATACTACAATGGGGGGAGATGAAGAAGAGGTAGCGGCAGAAGATGATCTTGGTGATGCTCTTGGCGATGCCATTCGTGATGCACAACAAGAATGCAAAAGTGAAAAAGAGAAAGTTAAGTTCGAGCGCATACTTAAGGATCATAGGAAGTTGCTATACCCAACGGCCGAAGAGGGGCAAAAAAAAGCTAGGTACAACACTGGAATTGCTACAGTAGAAGACAAAGAATGGTGTATCCGACAAGGCATTTGGGAATTTATTGAACCTCATAAAGAAGATGCTTCCGAAGCCAAATGAATTGCCCACCACTACGTACGAAGCAAAAAAGGTTGTCTGCCCTTTGGGATTAAAAATTCAGAAGATACATGCATGTCCTAATGACTGCATCCTCTACCATGGCAATGAATACGAGAATTTGGATGAATGCCCGGTATGTAAAGCATCGCGGTATAAGATCAGGCGCGATGATCCTGGTGACATCGAGGGTGAACAACGTCCTAGAAAGAAAATCCCTGCCAAGGTTATGTGGTATGCTCCTATAATACCACGCTTAAAACGTTTGTTCAGAAATAAAGACCATGCAAAGTTGTTGCGGTGGCATAAAGAAGACCGTAAGGTAGACAATATGCTGAGACACCCAGCTGATGGGTCCCAGTGGAGAGCAATAGACAGGGAATTTCTAGAGTTTGTAAATGAGGCTAGAAACTTAAGGTTCGCCTTCAGTACAGATGGTATGAATCCTTTTGGGGAGCAGAGCACTAGTCATAGCACTTGGCCAGTTACTCTATGTATCTACAACCTTCCTCCATGGTTATGCATGAAGCAGAAGTTCATTATGATGCCGATCCTCATCCAAGGTCCGAGGCAACCTGGCAACGACATTGATGTCTATCTGAAGCCATTAGTTGAAGAACTTCTAGTTTTATGGAACAAACCAGGTGTACGTGTCTGGAATGAGTACAAACAAGAACACTTTGACCTACGAGCAATGTTGTTCATAACAATCAATGATTGGCCTGCTTTAAGTAATCTTTCAGGTCGGACAAACAAAGGATATAATACATGCACACATTGTTTTGATGACCTTAACAGTATATATTTGAAAAGATGTCGAAAGGTCGTGTACCTTGGCCATCGTCGATTCCTTCCTATGAATCACCAAGTAAGAAAGAAAGGGAAGCATTTTAAAGGTAAGCCAGACCACCGGAAGAAGCCTCATAACCGAACCGGGGAAGATGTACTCGCAATGGTCAAGGATGTGAAAGTAGTATTTAGAAAGGGACAAGGCAGCGAATCTGTTCCCAAAGATGCTAAGAGACACGCACCCATGTGGAAGAAGAAGTCTATCTTTTGGGAGCTACCCTATTGGCAAGTCCTAGAGGTCTGCAACGCAATCGACGTGATGCACCTGACAAAGAATCTTTGTGTGAACCTGTTAGGATTCATGGGTGTGTATGGGAAGCCAAAGGATTCACTTGAAGCACGCCAGGACTTGCAGGGCATGAAAGAACGAGACAACCTTCATCCAGAGAAGACAGATAATGGACGTCATTACATAAGTCCTTCTAGCTACACGCTTAGCAAAGAAGAGAGGGACAACATGTTCGAATGTCTAAGCAGCATCAAGGTCCCATCGAGATTCTCCTCCAATATAAAGGGTATAATAAATGTGCCATAGAAGAAATTCCTAAACTTAAAGTCCCACGACTGCCATGTGCTTTTGACGCAATTGCTTCCAGTTGCTTTAAGAGGAATTCTACCTCCACATGTACGTCTAGCCACCGTGAAGCTATGTGCATTCCTCAATGCAATTTCTCAGAAGGCAATCAATCCAGTGGAACTAGCTACTCTATAGAATGATGTGGTTCAATGTCTTATTAGCTTTGAGTTGATGTTCCCTCCATCCTTCTTTAATATCATGACACACCTCCTAGTTCATTTGGTGAAGGAGATTAGTATTCTTGGACCTATGTTCTTACATAACATGTTCCCCTTCGAGAGGTTTATGGGAGTCTTGAAGAAATATGTGAAAGTCCGTTCTAAGCCTGAAGGAAGCATCGCCTAGGGCTATGGAATAGAGGAGGTCATTGAGTTCTGTGTTGACTTTATTCCTGACCATGCCCCGATTGGCGTTCCCGAATCGTGACACGAGGGAAGACTCAGTGGTAAAGGAACTTTAGGGAAGAAAACATATATTGGCATGGAAGACGATTATTTCAACAAAGCACACTACATAGTTCTTCAGAACTCGTCATTGGTGCATCCGTACATCGAGATACATAAGGAGTTCTTACGATCTAAGTTTCCAAGGAAGACTAAAGCTTAGATTAGACATCAGCACATGGAAAGTTTCAGTGGTTGGTTACGAAAAGAATGTCAAGGCGATGACAATATTGATGAGCAACTGTATTTGTTGGCTAGGCAACCATCATGGCATATTCTCACGTACCAAGGGTACGAGATAAATAGGAATACATTTTACACAGTTGCCCAAGATAAAAGGAGCACCAATCAAAATAGTGGTGTTCGCATAGATGGCACAGATCCAAATGGGAATATACAAACATATTATGGCCGCATAGAAGAGATATGGGAACTAGACTACGCACCTAATTTTAAAGTCTCTTTGTTCCGGTGCCAATGGGTGAAGCTGACCAGAGGAGGGGTAATAGTCGACAAAGAGTATGGAATGACAATAGTGGACCTCAACAATATTGGGTACAAAGAGGAACCATTCGTCCTTGCTGTCGATGTGAGTCAGGTGTTCTATGTGAAAGACATGTCTACAAAATCAAAGAGAGGAAAAACAAAGACATCAACTCAATGATTAATGAGCCAAAGCGCCACATAGTTCTTTCTGGGAAAATAAATATAGTAGGAATTGAAGACAAGTCAGACATGTCAGAAGATTATGAAAGAAATGTCCGAATTACACCCTTCATAGTGAAGAAAGATCCAAGCATCATGTTAAATGATGAAGACACTCCATGGTTACAACAAGATCATAACCAAGGGTCATACGTCAAGAAGAAATTCACTGTTGTGCCCGCATGATTCAAATTTCACAAGTGTGTGACATAGTTTTAGAAAGTCTATATGAGATTCAAGAATTTGTGACTAGTGTTTGATAAAACTTTCTTAAATGGGAAAATGAGCTATGTAACAATTGTAGATCTTGTGGAGATGATCAAACTTGTTATTCAGAGTTTTTTCATCTGAGGTCATTTAGTGTCTCATTTGAGCAAGTTTGACCAAGTTAAATTTGGTCAAATAAAAAAACAACACTTTGACTCTAGTATTATGAACTCTAAATGACTTTAAATTGAAAAGTTTTGAATACCAAGTTTGTTAAACTCATCAAGATCTACAATTGTTGTTTTGATCAACTTTCCATTTGAGATAGTTTGGATGGTTCAAATTTGTGATTTTTAAATTTTGACACCTACAAACTAGTTTTCAGAACCCTAGATTATCTCAAATTGAAAAGTTTTGAATACCAAGTTTGTTCAGCTCATCAAGATATACAATTGCTGTTTTGGTCAACTTTCCATTTGAGAAAGTTTAGACGGTTCAAATTTGTGATTTTTAAATTTCGACGCCTACAAACTAGTTTTTGGAACCCTAGATTGTCTCAAATTGAAAAGTTTTGAATACCAAGTTTGTTCAGCTCATCAAGATCTACAATCCTTGTATAGGTCGTTTTTTCATTTGAAAAAATTGTAGAACAAAAATATTACATTTTCTTTATTTTTATAGGTTCAACAAAAATTTCCTGTCATTTTGGTCAAAAACCGAGAAAAAATTGAAACATTGACGTTACAATAATGTGATAATAAATTTCCTATCAAATAATATTAGTTTTATTAATTTTAAGTTACAAATATATTTTTGTATTAACAAAATACTTAGTATTAGTAACATTTATATTCTATATTCATAAAAGAAACTAAAAACTTTTAGTTACAAAATTTTTCTATTTACAATAAATAATTAGTTAATCAATAGTATTTTTTAAAATAAATATTGCAAAGTATTGAAGTTGCTATATAATTAATTGAGTAACCTAGTATTAAACAAGGAGAACAAAATCAAAATCCCAGGCCTTTTCAATTACTCTGACGGACTGCCAAAATTTTTAGGCCTTTAGTCCTGGCCCAGGCCAGGAACCGGGACTAAAGGGTGGGCGGAGTTGCCCGCCCAAAAATACCTTTAGTCCTGGCTCGGCTTACCAGCCGGGACTAAAGGATATTTAGGCCCCGTTCACTGGTCTGAAACTTGGCTGGAAAATACTGTTCCGGCTGAATTGTTGTAAGAGAAAAACACTATTCCGACTGAAAAAATAAGCCGAACAAGCCATTTTTAAGACAAGCGAACAGGGCCTTAGTCCCGGTTGGTGTTACCAGCCGGGACTAAAGGGTTCCGGCCTATATATATCGAACGGTTCCTGCCTGTTCATCTTCTACTTTTCGATCTACACGTCGATCTCGTCTCTGCCGCGCCCGGCCATGTCAAGCTCGTCTCTGCCGCGCCGCCGTTGTCGTCTACCCCCACCCGGCCGCACCAATCCGCCCGCATCGCTTCCCGCCCGGCCTCGTCGTCGAGCCCCGCCCGGCGACCGTCGAGCTCTCGTCTGCCGTGCCACGCCGTCGTCGTCTCGCCCGACCGTGCGATCTCGCCGTCTCCGAGTCGTACGCCTCACGCGAGGTGCTCAGCTTGGCCCCGTGGCCGGCCAGCACGCCCTGCCCGGCCCGCCATCCGCCCCAGCTAGTTTTTTAGATAGTTTATATAGATAGTTTTTTAGATAGTTTTTAGATAGTTTTTTATATATATGTTAGATTAAAATGTATTAAAATTTAATTAGTAGTTTATTCTTAGTTTTCAGTTAGTTTTTTAGATAGTTTTTGATATATGTTAATTAGATTTAAATGTATTAAAATTTAATTAGTACTTTATTTAGATAGTTTTTTTAGATAGTTTTTTATTATAGTTTTTGATATATTTAGTAATTATTATTCTATCTCTCTATATATGTGTTAGATTTAATTTTGTTTTAGTAATTGACACATGCATATTTTATTAGTAATTCTATCTCTATATCACATGCATATTTTATTTTAGTAATTCTATGTATATATCACTTGGATATTTAGAGATATGTATACATATGTATACATATGTACTTATTTCCATGTGTTGAGAGAGAGAGAAAATTGTATCTAGAGAAACATTCTATGTGTTATCACATGCATATCTAGAGATATATACATATGCACTTATTTCTATGTGTTGAGAGAGAGAGAAAATTGTATCATTCTATGTGTATATATACATATACTTATTTCCATGTTTTTAGATCAAAAGTGTTTTTGATTCAATTCCAAAGCCTATACCTTATTATTGTTTATCCTTATGAAATATTATGTGTTATTATATTTAATTGGATTTAGTAATTCTATATGTGTTATCACATGTACTTATGTTATGTGCCATAGTAATTCTATCTATGTGTTATCTTGAAGATACAAATGGCTGCTCCGGATGATAACTTGAATGATGACATAATGGCGGATATTATCAATGCCGGCACCAATGCGGATGTAGATGACACGAGTCAGTACTTTGCTGATTATGAGGATATCCTAAATATCCCGGTGGTTGAAGATCAACAAATTGTTGCGCAAGAAAATACTGGTGAGGTATATTCGATTATCTATCATCTCTTATAGATGCATGCGTACGTATATTTGTTGTTAATCGTTGTGTTTCTACTCATGTAGCCGGTCTCTGGATCTACATCAACCACCGGTAAGAGTAGGAAAGTCCGAGGGCCAAAAAAGCCATTAGAGGGCCGTTTCATAATATTAGAATTCAACACCGACACCGACAAACCATTGGGACCACATGCTCAGACATATGTCAATCAATGTGGGTTAATTGTAAGGGATAGGATCCCAGTTAGTGCTCGTGAATGGAAGCAGAAGATATCCGCTTCTAATGTTAGTTTTGTATCTGATCGTGACAAGAACCTAGCTTGGAGAGATATCACTCAGCATTTCACATTACAAGCAGATAATGCTTTGAAGGAGCTAGTGAGGGATTGGACAATGAAGAAGATAGCAACATTGTTCCAGAGTTGGAAGAAGACATTGTATAAAAAGTTTATCTTGAAGAATGAAATGCCGGATTTCAATGCTAAGGCGTTTGTCAAGTTGGAGTCCTATTGGGATGACTTCGTACAATACAAGACATCTCAAGAGAGTGAGGAACGTGTGATGAGGAATCGGCAGAATGCCCGACAGAAGCAATACCATCATCGCATGGGATCAGGTGGTCATAGGAGTGCTATTCCCAAGTGGCAGAACCTAGAAGCAGAGATTACTGCCAAGGGAATCATACCTGAAACAATAGAGAAGAACTGGCCTCAACACGCGAAGAATTGGTTCTACGCTCATGGGGAAGCCTAGACCCAGACACTGGCAAGCTAATTTTCGGCCAAAAATTTGAGAGAGCAACACAGAGACTAGCTCGTGCTAGGGAAGAAGCTGATAGTGGTGTTTTCAAGCCCAACAGAGAGAAGGATGAATTGACATGCCCTAGAGAATCCTGAACACGGTGGTCGAACAAGAGGCTATGGGACGGTTCCGTAGCTACAAGCATTCCCAACAGACAAGGATACCTACAGAAGCCGCCAGAGAAATAAGGATGATGAGGCAGACCGAATCCATGTATTGGAGCAATTTGTTAATGAGTCACAACAAGCATTGCTTGAATCACGTGAACGAGAAAAATCTCTTGAGGCAAGAATGCAGGAGGAGATCAAGAGGCAAGTGCAGCTAGCAATGAGTCAAATACAATCGCAATCAACGCCGGGAGTCACCATTAGCCCCGTTGGTCAGATGAAAAGCGGTTGTGCTTCCATGGAGCTGCTAGTTATTCAAGATGAAGCTGGGTTGCGCTTCCCTGTTGATGACATTACCGAGCCTCTAACAACACGTGAGCTGCACAATCCAGATGGTAATAATGCATCAATCATGGTGGCTGTCGGGGTTGTATCTCCAATAGACCGAACGAAGACACCAAGAATCCATGGGTCAGTTATTCAACCTGTATATGCTAGCGTCTCGGTCGATAGAGTGCTCAAAGGTTACAGTAATGTTCCTCTTGACATTGAAGGCGGTGATGGGGAGAAGACACTAGGAGAAGCAGAGAAGACATTTATTCAATGGCGCAAATGCTTCATCATCATTCCTGGGACGCCACCGCTTCCCCTACCTCACCCTAGGTACGAATGAAAGTGAATGAAATATTATTTTCCATTAATTTTATATTGGCTTCAAAAATAATTGACTCACAACTTGTTTTTGTAGCAGGGTCTCCCCCCAGCCTTGCCCAATCATTCATTCCCCATCTCATCACAGCGTCGCGGGGGGCGAGACGACTTCATCCCCACAGCGATCTCCAACTCCTACACCGGCCCCATCGCCTCCACAATGATCTCCAACTCCTACACCAGCCCGACCGCCTCCACAACGATCTCCAACGCCTCCATGCCAGTCTCCAACACCAGCCTCATCGCCTCCACGCCGGTCTCCAACACTGCCCCCACCCCCTCCACAGCGACGCACTACAGAGACGTCTAAGGTCCTGGCGGCAAAGAAGACCCCAAAAAAAAGAGTTATTTCTCAAGAAATACTTCCTGAAAAGACTGATGAGCAAATAGCAGCTGAAGAAGACAAAAAAGTGAAAGATTTTTTTATAGATATCCAAAAGCAGAGACAAGCGAAGCTTAAGGAGAAGCCGTACTTTTACATACCACGAGATCTGCTGAGGCAGAAGGTCGAAGCTCACAAGAAAAAGATGATTAAAGTTCATAAGCCTCCGCCACTATCAGACTATGACCGCTCCCTCGTGAATTCACATGATGCAGATAAGAAAAGGAAAAGAGCATTAGGGAAGGATGTCCCACAGCTCGGACAACAGAAGCAACCAATGCAAAATCTTGTTGTTGCTAATGAATATGGTTCCAATATAGAAGTCTATCGACCAGACAACTCTAGAGAAGTGTCGGTTCAAGACCTTAATGCTTTTTTTGAACTAACTAGTTTAACCTTGGATCAATTGATGGGCAAAGCTCCAATCCAGAACCTGAAAGTTGATACCTGGAAGACTTATAAATTTGGTAAAAGTCTGTACAACCCTGTGGCTCTGAATGAATTGGGTACGCAAATGTACTTGCTCAACAAGTGGTACATGCAGGCGTGTGGCAGGGGTGAGGAGTGGATCTTTGTCAGATTTAGAGACCATCATTACTTCCGTGGCGATGACATCTTACATATTAGTTTCGAAGAATTGCATCAACTATACCACATGGACGCTCTGGACAAATCAATCATTAGCTCCTTTTGTTTGTAAGTGATTCATACTTTTATTTAATAAAATCACTTCCATGCGTACGTGTATATAATTATCCTCACATGTAACTTATATTTATATATAGATTTCAGATGTCAGAGCTCCAAAGAATACAAAACACCAGTGTTGGCTTCATTGATCTTTATATCATATTCAAAACCGATATTATTGCCAAGAAGCAGTGGGTATCTGAAGCACAGAAGAATATCATGAGGTTCTTCGTGAAGCAGCACGACAAGACAACAATACTTTTCCCGTGCAACTTTGAGTAAGTGTTAATAATAATGTAGTCTACATATTTTATGTAATATCAATACAACTTATATGCATGTACGTGTGTGTATAAACCAATGAAGGTTTCACTGGATACTCATTGTCATTAAGTTAAACTCAAGTCGGTTAGTAATCTTGGACTCGTTGAGAAAAGAGCGGGCACTATACGAAGATATGATAGACATTATCCAGGGGTAATTTCGATCTCTCGCGCACAACTATTATTGAATAGACTTTGCCATAATTTATTAACGATCGTACATTATTGGTCGCACAGGGTTTGGAAAGAGTTTATTCGGCAACACCGCAAGGATTGCAAGGCAACACTTAATGTAGTTGAAATACCAGTAAGTTGTACTATATATACTTTCCCACATGTTTAATTACTATATCGTACTTTAATTTACGTGTGAGATAATGAGAATAATCTTCTTCTCGTATAGTGGTGTTTGCGGCAGCAATCAGGTAATAACTTGTGTGGATACTACGTTTGTGAATTTATCACCGCACACATAAGAAGAACTCCTGAAGATGTCCTCAGAGTACGTATATATCAATTATTTATTTATTTTTAAATGAATATATATATATATATATGTATTAATACTTTTTCTTTTATTTTAAATGCAAGACTGAATGGTTGAAACAAAGGGTCATGTAAAAAGACCATCTGAAAGCAGTTCAAGAGTCAATAGCAGGATTTCTTCTAGAAAAAGTGCTAAATCCCAACGGTGAGTTCTACTTTGATCATAAGGAATAAATGATGTAAATTAAATGTTTATTGATATCGTTATTTTCGAGAATAAGATTATGAAAGTGTTGTATATATACATATATATCTATAATATATATAGTTTCATACTTTATTCGAATATAATAATGCTCAAGATGAGAATTAGATGTAATTATATGCGTGCGTGTATTTATATTAGCAGAGTAGAATACGTACATAAAAACATATTATATATTAAACAAATATGTGTAACTGAACTGAAAACAAATTAAACAAAAAAAAAGAAAAAGAAAAAGAACCTTTAGTCCCGGTTGGGGTTACCAACCAGGACTAAAGGGTGCGTCAACCGGGACTAAAGGGTGCGGCCACGTTTACTCGGCTGAAGGGCCTTTAGTCCCGGTTAATAACACCAACCGGGATTAATTAAAGGTCCCTCTTTAGTCCTGGCTCGATGACCCGGGACTAAAGGTTCCACCTTTAGTCCCGGGATCATTGTTCCGGCGCGGTAACCGGGACTAAAGGCCGTTACCGCCCAGGACAACAAGGCCATCCTGTAGTAGTGCTAGCTGGCGTACCGTGGGTCGCCCGAGCGGCTATCTAATCGATGTCTTGAGATACCCGGGTATCATAACCCCGACACAACAATCTGATGGTTTCTCTTGCCACTGCATGTTGCAGCATCGCCTAAAAATACATGTATAAAAGATGCATATCATTTTTTTTATCAAAAACCAACATCATTATGGTAATACCAAATTGCCAAAAATACATACTCCCATAGTCCCATAAAGATCTCTCTTCACTCTTTATTTTCTATGCTAGTTAGGAAATTCCCACGCATATGAGAAGTTGATTTTGGTGGTGTTAACCCAGTAATGTATAATTCTAGAGATAAATCACATATGATTGCAATAAAAAAGGTATCGATATCTTAGTACAATAAAAAAAACATCTTTCTGGAGGCACTATGATTTATTTTAGTTAGACTACCCTTTGTTAATAAAACTTCACTTTGAATATACAAGAAAAACAATAAATTCTCTTCGGCAAGAGTTTTACTTTCCAAATAAATTTATTATAGAGAAGAAATGCCTTGTTTCATCAAATATTCATACGTAGATCGAATAAAGTGACCTCATATGTTAGATTAACTAGAAGCATACCCCACGCGTTGCCGCAGACTTTCCTTAAAAAAAATTTGTTTCATATATAACATTACTATGGCATTCTGTATATTGTGTCTATATATATGAATTTGGTTTGCATGCTATTTTATTATATCAGATCTGGTTAAAAATCGGTAAGCTAATCAAAGAAAAACCAATAGAATATTTTATCACATTATAGAAGAATAGGTAATGAAATAAATATCATATGTAGATGACTTTACCTTAACAGATTAAAGATTGAAAGTATTGCACATGGCAAAGGTGATATGGACACTTTTTGTAATTAATAAGGCGTGACATGGATAGCTTGCATGAAAGAATTTTAAGTTAGTGGGACACTTATTATGTTATTTTATTATATCAGATCCGGTAAAAAATTTGTAAGCTAATAGAAGAAAAACCAATATAATATTTTATCACATTACAGAAGAATAGATAATGAAACAAATATCATATGTAGATGACTTTACGTCAATAGATAAAGAGTAAAAGTATTGCACGTAATAAATATGACGTAGATATTTTTTTTAGTTAATAAGGAATGACATGGATAGCTTCTATGAAAGGATTACAAGTTAGTGGAACACTTAGTGGTGAATGACGTGGAGACCTATGTATTGAAGAGATAAAACATCTACAGGCTGTTTGGTTAACCAGAATGTAACGTAATCAGCTTACTGAAGGTAACAGGTACCGATACTGATGTTTGGTTGGGACTGCAACTCTCCGTCCCTGCGCCTCTGCCGACTGGAGCTCTCCGTCCCAGCGGAACCAACCTCGCCGGCGACCACGCGCGGCCTGTGAGCCCTCTCTTGCTCCTTGCTCTTCCCTCTTGCTCCTTCCCTCCCTCTCTGTTAGTCACTTGAAAGATCATGTCTCGGCCTTGTCGCCGTCGACCATGCCTCTCAGCCGTCCGGAGAACTGTTAGGAGCTGCGCAAGTTTGGTCTTGGTCTTACTGTTCGGAACTTCTGGAAGCAGATGAAGCGCTAGGCGCGGAGCTTGAAGACAAGCCCTCGGTCTCGATCTCGTTGTTTATCTAATTCCATTACGTTTACGGTCGGAAACCAAACAAAGTCAGTAATCGTATAACTTGTTTCCATTTGCGGCGCGTCTTCTGCAAATTCTCACGCTTTGTTACATGTGTATCCAGTCAAGCCTTCACTGCACACGAAAGTCCGCAGCAGGTCTTGCGTCCACATTGTATCTTTCCATATTATTAATCTGTTCCACCTCGCGACCGTGTAAAAATAGAGCACTGACCGTGTACTTGGACGAGCACACCAACTTTTCCAGCACGATTTGGACCCAGAGGAACACCTACCTCTACCTGACATCAAAGTAAAGACTTTCATAGGGCAAGGCAACATCTCAAATTCATAGCTGCATCTTTGTCTGCCAAATCAACATCCTAAAGAGAAATAAATCCATCCAAGTCTGAAATGGAGACTGCCTTGTCAGTAATTTTGGGTGAAATCGCCCATCGATCGATTTCATTCCTCATCAACAAATTCTCCAATGAGGCAGCTGCTGCTCTCCCGCCTGATGAAAACCTGCGCCGCGTGTTGATGCGGGTTCACATCGTCGTTGAGGAAGCAGAGGGCCGGCAAATCAGAAACCAAGCCATGCTACAGCAGCTCAAGATTCTGTCCGCCACCATGTACCGAGGCTACTATGTACTGGACACCTTCAGGTACCGAGCTTACCAAGAAGAGAACGGCGAGGATTACCGGCTTGGAACCGTAAGTCACTCTTTTGCCCTCTCTAAGTTCAACCCTGCCAAACGCATTCAACTGTTGTGTGGTGGAACAAGTAGTACTAGTAGTCAAGGTGAAAAAGAGCTATGTGGAGAGCTTGGCTCTATGGAGATAACCATCACTAACGCGAGTGAGTTTATCATGTTTCTTAATGGCTGTCCTCCCTTGTGCCGCCGCATATACAGCACGTACCTGGTTATGGAGAGGTGTATGTTTGCCCGCCATGTCGAAATGGAGCACATCATAAACTTTCTGATGGAGACGGGCTCTCCAGGCACTCAGGATTTGGATGTCCTGCCGATTGTAGGTCCCATGAAAGCCGGTAAAAGCACCCTTGTCGAGCACGCATGCAACGATGAGAGGGTACGCATGGCCTTCTCCCAGATTGTGTTATTAACAGAAGATGATCTAGATGAAAGGCTTATGACTTCTATGAGAGATGGTGGCACGGTAAAGCATCGAAGTAGTCATGCCTTGGACAACCAAAGGCTTTTGCTTATTGTTGAGCTAAATGGAGATGTTGATGAGGCTACATGGAGTAACCTATATTCATCATGCAAAAGGTACGCTGCAAATGATAGCAAGGTCATAATATGCAGCCGGTCTGATGAGATCGCTAGATTCGGAACAGCACCACCTCTCAGGGTGGAGTATCTAACTCAGGAAGCATACTGGTACTTCTTCAAAGCTCTTGCATTTGGAAGTGCAAACCCCAAGGAAGAACCGAAGCTCACATCTATGGCTATGGAGATTGCGGCGTGCATAAGTAGTTCTTTCATAGCCGCCAACTCGATGGTTCGCATCCTCAGAACTAATTTCAGTGCCGAGTTCTGGCGCATGTGTGTTTTTTGTATTTATTTCCGGTGAATTTTTGAAAAAATCATAGTAAATCATAGAAAAATCATAAAATAAAAAATCTAATTTTGTTGGACTCCACATGAGTAGATCTACATAGTGAATATATAATACGGTATGCTTTAGTACAAAATTTTTACTGTAGCCTTAGATTAATTGGAAAATCTAATTTTGTCTGTAATAAATTTAAAAAGAAAATTCAAAACCACCGTCAAAAAACCGCCCAGGGGATAAAATAGACGGTTTTAGAAAGTTCAGGGGGTAAAACAGACGGTTTCATAGTTCGGGGGGTGAAGTAGACCAAGTATGAAAGGTGGGGGGTTAAGTAGACTTTTTCCAAAAGAAAACGCCGCCTCTTCCTGCATGCTGCTCCAAACCACCACCATCCTCGCTGCGCCTGCTGCCTGCTGCTTGCTGTGGTGCTCCTCCAACCTCAGCTCGAGTTTCTACGCTGCTCTATATTTTTTTAGGAGAAAGGAGGAGTTTTGAACCCCTACTGGAATTTTATTGAAAGGAAAAACGTCCAGTTACAATCATGTGATAAAGAAAGTCGAAAAGAAAATCATAAAAATTACACAAAGGCTTCTAGCCATAAATCTATCTGGCGAAGGAGCTTCATTTTTGCTCTGAGAATAATCAGAGCAAATTCCTTCCTGAAAACTTGTCTGCACCTTTGTACTGAGTGAGGAATATTCTTGAAGATGATATCATTTCGCATGGTCTAGATAGACCAGCACATGAAGAACAGCAGCCGTAGTTGTGTCTTGAAGCTTTCACCTATGAACCCTGTATCTAGACTATTAGGAACATGAAGCTGCAGGCTAGACCAGCAAGCCAAAGAAAAGGGGCACCGAAACAGGAGGTGAGCAAGATCTTCCCCAACATTCAGGTTACAGAGAATGCAATTATAATCTGGTAGGTGTGCATGTTTTGCCTTCGGAGCAGAGCCCTGGTGCTGAAACGGTCTTGAAGGATTTACTAGAAGAAAAACTTCCTCTGGCTCTGTTAGAGGAGAACAGAAAGGATCCCCAAATATAATTATATTGGTCATAATTTGCCTGTAAGTTCAAACTTTGAATAGCATTGGTGAGAACAAAATACTGATCTTAGGCTTCAGGTGAAAGTGGTAGATGAAAAAGATCATGCAGGAGAGGAGAGTTAGCAGCCACTGAAACTGAGATGAGTTGATTCTTTGCAAAAGAGAACAACTCATGGAAAGCCTGACTGCAAACCATGGCACTCCACAAGTCATGCCAAAGAAAGCAGGATTTGCCATCCTGAATAGAAACCACCGCAATGCCCTTGAACTGAGTCAAAAGTTTGAGAATGTCTCTCCACTATAAAGACCCTCTGAAGTTGGTCCCTTGCATTGGTAATTTATCTCTTGTGTGATATTTATCTCAAACTAATTGCACCCAAGGTACTTGACCTCTGTTGTAGAACTTATGCAAATGTTTCAACACTAGGCTCTCATTCTGAATAGATAAGTTGAGAACACCAAGACCACCTTCATCTTTAGGAAGGGTAACCATTGGCCAGGCTGCCCTCGGTGGCATTTTACTATTAAGATCTGAACCCCTCCATAAACAATGTTTTCTGTATTTGTCAATCTGCTTGATCACAGTCTTAGGGAGTAAAAAAGCTGCACATAACAAATGTTGGGAGGGCTGTGATTACTGCATCAGTGAGCTCTAGCCGCCCTGCCTCACTCAAAGTTGGCAACCCTTTGAGCATCCAAAGTTGGCAGCTATAGGACCTCCAATCTTTCTGTAGAACATAAATAGGGACCATCATAGACTTATCAAAACTAACTCCGAGGCTAGTTGATTCAGCAAAGGAGGACAGGATGTCTTTCAGGTTATTTAACTCATTGATATCACCCTTCATGAAAATAAGGTTATCATCAGCATATTGTAAAATTGGAAAATCCTCATCACTTGGCAAAGTTACTGGTAAACTCAGCAGATGATTGATCCTTGCACGGTTGAGAATTGTCTGTATGAAATCTGTAGCTAAGACAAAAAGCAAAGGTGAAAGAGGATCGCCTTGCCTCACTCTCTTACAATGGAAAATTTTCCTAGGTACACCATTGAGAAGAACAGCTGATGTGCCTGACTGGAAGATGGATCTAATCCATTGAGGCCATTTGGGAGGGAAGACTATATGTTCCATAATTTGGGAAGGAAGGTGAAAGAGGATGCAAGGAAGGGGCTGCCATTTGCCCCTTATCTCATGTGTTGTGATTTAGAGTGATTGGTATACCTTTGTGAAGGTTGGAGTTCACAAGCCTTATAGAGGATCAAAGACCCACCACTCAGCAGTTGGAGAGACAATTATTACCTCCACCTCTAGACAACATCTAGACCTTCAACTTTTGGACACACCTCCCGCTCTTTCTTAGGCCATTGGAAGAGCAAGCTATCTCGGATGATCAAGGCCATTTTCTCTACCTGCACCTATGTTGCGACTCAGGCCTACGAGGCTCGATTGGAGATCCGAGAAGAGGATAGGTGACGAGATCGTAACATATGGGTATGTTAAGCCTTGGGTCCAATGGTTCCTGACCAAAGAAGACCCCCCGACCGACCCCTTCAGGATCGCCCGGGGGCTCGGGGGCTATTCCCATCGGGCACGCTCGCGCGCACCCTCTGGCCAAGAGACCTGGCCAAGCCTGACTTGGCCATGCCCTCCGCTTGGGGCTTGGGGGCTCGCTCGAGCCCCAAGCTCCCGATCTACGGCGCATCCAAGCCTGGCCCTTGGCTCTTGTCGGGCTAACAATGCCAGTCAAGGCCCGGGCACAAGAAGACAAGCCCCAAGCTACCGATGCTCGGGGGCTCCCTGGCGCTGCTCCACAGGCGCGGCCCTGACAACTGCTCCTCCGATAGGGTCACGTCCGAGGCATGACACAGGAAGCCAAAGCTTTCCCTCGGCCTCCAGGGGCTCAGGGGCTTCCAGGCCCGCACGTCAGCCCCTGGAGCCGACCTCCTTCGCCACCAAGAAAACTCTAGAAGGTCCACCCAGGGGAGGCCGGTCCAAGCCGACATAGCCTAATACGCAGAGTGTTAGAATAGAGCAGCCGGACGACACCCAAGGCTTCTTCAACACCAAGTCACCGCCACGGTCCACGGCGCACCGCTGCAAGACCCTCCTGGACTCCGGCGCACGTAGACCATAGACAAATTCCCCCAAACCACCATGTACCCGACCTATCTCATTATATAAGGGATAAGGTTGGACCTAGGAGGGGGAGGGATCCGAGATCGATCACCAGACACTCCATTCAATTACATCCGCCTCTGCTGCACACCGGGAGCAAGGCAACCTAGAGAGGGGCACCGAGAGCTCCTCCACCACACCCTGTCATCTTCCACCTCTCCGACTAGGGGAAGGCTCCACCGGCGGCGAGGCAACCTTTGGATTAGCATCGAGCTAACCCCGACCAAATCTCTCTCTACACTCTATTGTAATCCCCTAATTTTGGGTGCTTTTGAGTATAAGGATCATTAGCTGCTGGATGTAGAGACCGAATGGGCCCAAAACACGATAAACTATTGCGTCCTATCTACATGATTCTTGTGTTCTTGAGTCCACCCGAGCCACCGAAGACCCGTACTCTAACACCGACTCAAACAACTATGCTTGCCGTGGATCTGACCCCGCGACAGCTGGCGCGCCAGGTAGGGGGCAGCGTCAAGTGTGATTCTGGCTCTACGGTGGCTGGAGCCACCCACCTCATCGCCGGAGCAAGCGGCCTTGCCCCAGACGGTGGTGTCCACTTCCTCGGCGAGTTCTCGGTCACAACCGGCACCTTCGCTCCGGGCCAGGTCCTCAACTTTGGGAGCCTGGCCTACGTCATCGACAGCTATGGTGAGCTTCGTCCACTCCGCAGGGCTGCACCGGTGGGAAACGAGCCCCTGGCGTTGCCCCCTCTGCCAGGGCCCTAGAGAGCAGATCTCGAGGTCTCGGCCCGACAGATCTGGCATAGCTTGGGCCTAGATCCCATCGTGTTGGACTACCGCTAGATGTTCTACATGCTGGCTAATGTTCACCACTAGAGTACCACCGGCATGGTGCTCCCCCCACCGGACCGCTTTTTGTACTACCTCCTGGATCTCCCTTTTGGGATCTGAAGCGCGGCAATATCATTCCAAATGGAGCTGGATCACCTCGTCATCCGTGAGGCACCGCAGAGCCCCATCTTCTCTGGTGCTGTAGGGGCCGACGCCCTCTCTATGTGCCTTCTTCATGACTCTCTAGGAGACTCATCCAGGACATCACTCTGGTGATACCGGGTATGACGTGACGCCCCACGAGCATCATCACGCCGATGACAAAGCTCCCACTAGGGGAGCGCCCGAGCTCGCGCCATCGGACCGAAGCCTCGACTACCATGCAGGTTGCCCCAGGGAGGGGGCGAGTCAACTGCAAGCCTGGCAAGCGGACCAAGAGGCCGCCATGCCGGAGCATAGGCTCCGAAAGTGGAAACTTACGCAGCGACAATGTGCACGGCCCCTCATGGGCGACAACAACTGAGCCAAGGCCCCAAGGGGCTCACAACGATAGACATGGAAGATGAGGCAGCACCGGCGCCTAGGCCATCCGGCTCCTGGAGCATGTTCGGCACACCCGGCGGCAGCAGCAGCTTGGTAGGACCCTCCGCCTAGGTGCCTGGTCCCTAAGAGGACCTAGCCTGGTTGAGGGGAGCTTTGGCCCTTCCCCACCATGGAAGACCTTCGCCAAGCTGACCCCCCGAGGGGCCAATGCCTGATCTGGACTGGGACCCCCCGCCTCTACCCACCGTCAAGCATTCAGGGGATGGGCAGAAAGCTACGTGATTCTCCCTCTCTATTTCGTGTATTTCATTTTCTTAGGCTAAATGTTGAGTTCACTTCATGTTCGCCGCCAATCCCCTCCTTCCGGTAAGCGCGGAAGTGCTGCACGTGCATCGCTCGCCAAGCCAATTCAACCTCCTTGACTTGGTCCATTTGCGTTCCTCGGCTCCCTGACCTAGCGCCAATGCATGTGTGCCATCAAAAGGGGTCATGTACCCTGGCCACCCACAGCACAGTCAAGGATCTTGAGGGAAATGAGACCCCAAATACTAATCGAAGGGGGTTGAAAGCGCCCGAGAAGCAGAAAAATAGGGGCGATAAAGAAGCGGTAAACAAACAAACTTAACATTTACAAAAACATTAACTTATTCTGGGGATAACACCCCGTAGTTTGACCACAGAACACATGTTGGCTTATCTCTCTTCTCTCGCAGGAATGGGGCAGGCGCCACGCCCAGCCATCACCCATCACAGTTCGGAGAAGGGCCATGGAGGACTGCCTCTAGTGGGGCGTTCACTAGGACGGCATCGGTAGCTTCCTCCAGGCGGGGCATCAATAGCGCCATGTTAGAATCCCTAGTGCCCTAGGGAAGTCCCTCCGCAACTTCGCCAATGTCCACCAGGCTGAAGAAGTGGGAGTGCACCACGGCCAGCACTGAGGCCACCCCCTGCCGAATGCCATCCTTCACGACCTCACAGAAGCACATCGGCACGGCACAAAGATGCTCATTCACCTCCGCCATGTTGTCGCACACCCCCCGTGGGAAGAGGGCTAGACAAGCCCCTAGAGCCACAGCATGAAGCTCCCTTGACTCTATGCCCTGGGACTTGAGGCGGGCCCATAGTCTGCCTACCTCCTCCTAGGCCTCGCAAAGCTGCTTCGTCAAGCGGTGGACCTCCTCCCTCGACTCTGCATTATCAAGGACCTAGAGCATCAAGACCGAATGCCAGGAAGATGGCCTGTAGGCCAGGCTCGGTGGGAAGCAAGAGGGAAGGGAACGACCCATACCTTCAATCCCGTCCTCCGATGGGCCGTCTCTACCTATGCCTCATTGCAGATGTTGTCCGCAGTCACCGCCGCCAACCGCTCCTCTTTGACCTCCCTCCGGGCATCCTTGGCGGCCCCAAGGGCATCCTCCAGCTCTCTTCACAGTGCCTTGATGGCCGCCATAGGGAGTGTGATTGAGGCACCACACGAGAGCACCCCCGGTGAAGGAGCGCGTCGTTCTGATCCAGCAGGGGTGGAGTGGTTGCGGAGTGACTTGGCCATTTCGGTAGTAGCAGATGGTACGGGGGTGACTGGTTCAACTTCCGGTGGAGTAGCAGAATAAGAAGCAGTACAAGATTGGCTCTTCCTTAGGAGTGCCTCCGGATTATCGGTGTAGTTGTTCGGCAGATCAAAACCACTCATGTAGTATCTTGTTTTCATCCACAACAGGAAGAAAACAAGCAGAATTAGCTTGCATAAACTATGGCTACCATTACATGCATGTGCTCATGATTATGTCCTACTAGATTCTTTAACCTATGCCCTCCCTAGCAATGGCGCCAGAAATGCTTGTTGGCATTTTTTAGCGCAATCAACAAGTGAGGAGGTTTTAAGTCCATCACTGGCAACGGCGCCAGAAATGCCTGTTGGTATTTCTTAACACCATCACTAAGATTGAGTTAACCTTAGTGATGCTGCCAAGAAACACCAACTACTATAGTTCTTAATGATTACAGAAATATCCACAAGCGCACGGATCTATCATTGTAGCATTTCACCCAGAAGTATTCAGGGTATCGTTATTTATATTTTCCCAAAGGAGGGCAAGGTATGAGAGTCTAGCATGAGCATGAACAAGATTACATACTTGCATAGTGGACCATATTTCATGATAGGGGTAAAAATGGTATATCAAGGATAGTGGACACACATCCGGGCCAACCTCAAGGATAAAAGGAAAACAAAGAATAAAAGAATATTTCTACGTGGATCCGGCATGTTCTAATATAACTATGGAAATAATAGTTAATGATCATACAAGTTATATGATTAGAGTTAGAACTAAGTTTAAGATGGATGGGGAGATCCCCAGGCATTGGTCTACCAGCAAGCCATAGAGACTTTACAAACTCCTCCAAAATACCCGAACGTGGGGATTACAAGGGATGAATAGGGCAATCACCACCTGTCGCTACCCCTCAACCGTGGGGCACTCTCATATTCGAAGGTTCCTGTGCACCCGAGCACCACGCCCATGTACAAAGAAACTACCCATATCCCCCTGGGACTTCAACCCTATGGATCGACAAGCAAGAATATGGGCAAACCCGAAGGAACGACGAACCATCATCTCAACCCTAACTCTACTTCTACTCGTACAAGTCATATGAATGATTAAGCATGAAGTTGAACATGTTAAGATCATAATACACAAACTATATGCTAGTTCATATATCATGATTATAACAAGACAACTATAGTCTAGTTCATATGCATTGCTATATTGTAAGTATGAGAGCATTACTAAGGAAGAACACTTCATAGTATTATTCATACCAAGATGTCACTCTTTTTCCAAGGAGACAAGCTCTCCAAGTAGCTGTTGCCTTGCTCACAAAAGTACAACTAAAACTAAAAGAGTACAAGAGATGGTATTGAGGTGCTTGGCTCCAAATGATGTTGTGTTGAGAATGAGCTCTACCCTCCTATTTATACTAATCCATGGTCAGTTTGGCCTTGAAAAATTAGGAAACATCCATGAACCGCCATAGCATGCCGCCATGCATCAGTCGGTGGAAGCCGGGCCCAGATGGCAGCCACTAGGGTGCGGCCGCACCCCTGGTGCGTCTGCACCCTGGTGGGCCCGCCTCACGACCGTCTTCGTGTGGTCGGTTCCTGGGTGGGCCTGGGCCCCTTCCACATCCGTGCTCAGCCTAGATTCGATGTGTAGGTGGGCTTTTTCATGTATTTCCTTTGCGCATTTCATCTTTACGCTTTCTTTACGCCTTTTGCTTGGTTTTGTTTATTTTTCACTTATATTTGAATGTGTGTCCTACAAAATATGTTTTCTCCAATACAAGTGAAACTATGTCAATAGTAAAGGCATATGTTTCAAAATATTGTTTATTTCTCCTGTTTTGGATAATAATTGGTGGTCGAATATTGTTGTTAGTGACCGCCAACAAATCCCCCAAGCTTAACCTTTGCTCGTCCCAAGCAAATATCTAGGTACTTGGTTGTTGATCAGGAGTTGCTACTATGCCGATACAATTCACAAGTGCCATGCCTATAACAGAGTACTCTTCCGCAATTTAAATAAGTTAGCATTTTATCCACCCTTTACCTTGATCCCTGTGGGGCGTATAGCTTTTCCAAGTTCTTGGGCGGTTGCAAGATAGAACGGTTATAACAGAATCACCAATCATTCATTCTTTGATCAACCATCTATCTAGAGGTTTTATAAGTTCTGTAAAACAAATGTAAGTTTCTCAAATGATTCTCTCGATCGCTGAAATGTGTATAAAACCTCACCAAAGGCATTTGGTATTTGCCTTCCTTTTTATAACCTACCACTAAAGGCTTTGCGTGGAATTTTGGGTAGGTATGAAAAGTGGGGTATACTTGCATCACATATTTTGCTAAGTCAAAGACCGGACCTCAAGGAGATGCAAGTCATACACTTTGATCAAGACGTGCAAGTGTGTGGAATTTTTCATAAAGTCCTAATTCTAAATATTTTTGGTACTCCTTTGAATCATGAATCTCTCTCTTTTGGATGAATGCCTGTTATTTGAAAGTATGGGCTATCTTTATTTCTTTCTTTTTCTTTTTTTTCTTCATGCTCTTTGGCATGCATTTTTTTCTCATGCCTTTTGGCATGGATTATTTTTCTACTTTTTCTCTCTTTTTTAGCATAGCCCATACTATTCTTTTTGGCATATGAAATTTTTGAGAGAGAGACACATGATAAATGAATGGAGTAATTATTTGGTGGACAAAAAAAGCATGTTTTTGTGTAACTCTCAGTGTAAGAGTTAGCATTTTATTTGTGGGTGTACGCGTGTCTTGATCATGGGTGCATGACGAGAATCTCAACAAGGGTCACAACAATTTGACAAAGCTCAATGCTCAACAAGTAGCATACGACTAAGGTTTTGAATTTGAAGTTTGTCATATGGCCTTGGTAGGTATTCATAATCACTGAGGAACTTTGACTTTTAGCATTTTTTTGAAAATGAAATCTCTGGATGTAAGTCTCTCTTAGAACAAAGTCATCGTAAACTCTATTTGTACCATATCATAACTCGCAACAACTTAGAAAAGGAGCATGCGTTTGCAACCCACAAGTTTTTGAGTTTTAGGATGAGCCATTTTTCGCCAACAAACTTAAATCTTGGGGAAAACTAAGTTATAAGCTAGGCACAGATGGATTATAGATAGAGCAACTATTCATCATCTCAACATAGGAGAAGCTAAACATTCTTAAAACACATATGAGAGTGGAATTCATATTTTTGGTATTTTTATCATATTTTATTTTTTTATGAATGAAAATAAGTGTAAGAAATATCAGTGATAAATAAAAGATACACGTTACCTTTGTGGGGCCCTCCCCCAAGCTAGCTTTTGGCCAGTTGCTTGGTGATGACTCCGAGGTAGCTTTATTGTATTTATATATTTTTATTTGTTTTTTTTACTCAGCCATGTCTATACTCAGTAGTTTTAGTTCAATGATTCAAATTAAGTATTTGATCAAGGTGCGCTAGTTTACCTAAACACCTTGCTTAAGTTAAGAAGCCTATGAAGATATGATCGATCGCTAACCATACTTCAAACCAAAAACTTGCTTGTATAGATCATGGAAGAGCAAACAAGATTTATTTAATGATAAGAAAAGGTGAACTAATCTACACTATATTTTTCTTTTTGCATGATCCATAGCATAGTCTATAGTTTTATTATATAGAAATTCTAAGCAAATTGTAAAGGATAACTACCGATTTACCTTCGACGAGGGCTCATCGTTTAAAGTCCAATGAGCAGGACTCTTCTCCTTTCACTTTTTGCTTGATGATGGGACATCCATGCCTAGAGGAGTAGGCGCAGATGATTGCACCTTCTTTGGTCTCCACACCATTTTGTTTGATTTTGGTGGTGTGGTGGTGGACTTTGGAGCTTCTTCTTTTTGTTTCCACACCGTTTTCTTGGGTGGTGTGGGAACAACCTTTGGCTTTTCTTCTTTTTGTTTTAGGTTGTTCTTCTTTGGCTCCAGCTTCTTTTTATTTTCTTTGTTTTTCTTGGTGAGGCTGTCCACCAGTTGAGGTTGTATTTCAACCTCCTTTATGCCTTGTGGATTCGGCCCGTATTTAATTCTTATCATGGAGCATTGCTCCTCCCTAGGCCAAAAGTCAAACTTTTCCTCTTTGTCGTTGATGTTGAAGTGGATTTCTCTGGCTCCAACTTCAATTTGTGCTCCTGCGGTGCTGAGGAATGGCCACTCAAGGATGAGGGGTGACTCCTTTGTTGTTTCCATGTCCAATACCACAAAGTCAACTAGGACAAAGTATCCCTGGATTTTCACCGGGATATCTTCAGCAATCCCAACTAGATAGCAGACCGTGGAGTCGGCCAGCTGGAGCATCATCGGCGTAGGTGCGAGGTGGGTGAAGTTCAACTTGTCAAAGATGGTCTTGGGCATAATGTTCATGCTTGCCCAAGATCGCACAAGGCTTGATCGAACTACTGAGTGCCAATGGAGCATGTGATGGTAGGGCACCCAGGGTCTTTCTTTTTCTCAGGTAGACGGTTGAGTATAGCTGTGCTACACTCTTCCATCAGCTTTATGACCTCCATGGATGGCAAAGGTCATTTGTTGTTGATGATGTCTTTGATGTACTTTGCATAGGAAGGTACATGTAAGACATCCATTAATGGGACGCTCACATGTATCTTCTCTATCATCTCAACAAAGCGGGCAAATTGCTCGTCCACAGCTTGCTTTCTCTTCCTTGTTGGAAACGACAGGTAGCTAGTATTGACAAAGTCTTGCGGTGTTGTTTCCTCCTCTTCGTGATCTTTTTGTGTTTTTGTAGATGGTGAAGGTCCGTCCTCCTATTGCCCTTGTGCTTTTCCTACTTTATGGTTAGGGTTTGGAGGATCAGGAGTGGACTTACCACCCCTCGTGGTCACCGCATTAACTTTTTCAAGAGAATTCTAGAGTTGCCCCAGGATCTTCCCTTCATTATTAATAGGAACAGCAGCAATAATTTGAGTTAATTTTGTTTCTATCATTTTATTAAAGCTCAATTGATTTTGAACAGAGGAAGTTAAACCATTTATTTTAAAGTTAATATTTTCTAGCATTTTGTCATTATAAGTAAGCTTTTTCGTGATATTTTCATTTATTTTTGCCTGGCCTAATACCAGGTCTTTCAAGGAAGGTTGATTTGAATTCAAATTTGAATTGAAGTTTGAATTACCTCCTTGTGGGCGGGATTGATTGTTCCACCCATTATTGTTACCTTGTCGAAACCCGTTGTTGATGTATGTGGCGTCTTCACGGGTCTCGGGGCAGTTGTTCCCCGAATGTCCGACCTCACCACGGACTTTGCAAGTCATTTGCGAGTCTATGGCCTGAACGGTGGCCTTCATGACTTCCTTCTCGTGGTCCCTTTCGTTCAGTCTTGAGAGTAACAAGTCTATTTTTGTGGCAAGCATATCCGTCTCCTTCACGGTAAGCATGCCTTTTTGTTGTTTGCGTTCCTCTCCCTAGCTTTGGTTTGCCACCATCTTCTTGATGAGAGCTGTGGCATCAGCGATTGCTAGGGAAAGGAATGCTCCTCTAGCAGCTGCATCTACGTGCCCCTTTGACATGGACGTAATTCTCCATCCCATGTTGCGGGCAGGCCTAGATGTAATCCTAGAGCCTCTCCCACGCCTAAGGGATGGATTTGAGTGATGATTGCTAGAAGTTTGAAATTTTCCCTCTCAGGGCATTGGTTTTGCACATGGGGAAAAAATTCGTGAGGAATGTCGTAGAACATTTGTCCCACGTACTGACAACTTCCTTCTCTTTATAGAACCACTGTTTCACCTTCCCCGCGAGGGAGAAGGGAAACAGACAAAGCCTGATGCTGGCTGGTGCGACGTCTTTGATGACTATGGTGTCGCACATCTCAAGGAAGTGTTGCAAGTGTGCACTTGCATCCTCGCTAGGCAAACCAAAGAATTGGTTTGCCTGTACCATCGTGCTGAGGCCAGTGTGCAGCTCAAAGTTTCTAGTACTCGTGTTGACAGCGGGCCCAATGAGCACGCTGGCAACAGCGGGGGTGGAGTAGTCACGGAGTGACTTGGCCATTTTGGTAGTAGCGGATGGTACGAGGGTGACTGGTTCAACTGCTAGTGTAGTAGCAAAAGAAGAAGCGGTACGAGACCAGCTCTTCCTTAGGAGTGCCTCTGGATTATCGGTGTAGTTGTTCGGCAGATCAAAACCACTCATACACTATCGTAATTTCATCCACAACAGGAAGAAAACAAGCAGAATTAGCCTGCATAAACTATGGCTACCATTACATGCATGTGCTCATGATCATGTCCTACTAGATTCTTTAACCTATGCCCTCTTCGGCAATGGTGCCAGAAATGCTTGTTGGTATTTCTTAGCGCAATCACCAAGTGAGGAGGTTTTAAGTCCATCACTGGCAACAGCGCTAGAAATGCCTGTTGGTATTTCTTAACACCATCACTAAGATTGAGTTAACCTTACCAACGCTGCCAAGAAACACCAACTATGTAGTTCTTAATGATTATAGAAATGTCCGCAAGCGCACGGATCTATCATTGTAGCATTTCACTCGAATGTATTCAGGGTATCGTTATTTATATTTTCCCAAAGGAGGGCAAGGTATGAGAGTCTAGCATGAGCATGAACAAGATTACATACTTGCATAGTGGACCATAGTTCATGATAGGGGTAAAAATGGTATATCAAGGATAGTGGACACACATCCGGGCCAACCTCAAGGATAAAAGGAAAACAAAGAATAAAAGAATATTTCTACGTGGATCCGGCATGTTCTAATATAACCGTGCAAAGAATAGTTAATGATCATACAAGTTATATGATTAGAGTTAGAACTAAGTTTAAGATGGACGGGGAGATCCCCAGGCATTGGTCTACCAGCAAGCCATAGAGACTTTACAAACTCCTCCAAAATACCTGAACGTGGGGATTACAAGGGATGAATAGGGCAATCACCACCTACCGCTACCCCTCAACCGTGGGGCACTCTCATATTCGAAGGTTCCTGTGCACCCGAGCACCATGCCCATGTACAAAGAAACTACCCATATCCCCCCGGGACTTCAACCCTATGGATCGACAAGCAAGAATATGTGCAAACCCGAAGGAACGACAAACCGTCATCTCAACCCTAGCTCAACTTCTACTCATACAAGTCATGTGTTAAAAGATTGTTTATTTCTCCAGTTTTCTTCTTTGCGCCTTTTGCTTGGTTTTGTTTATTTTTCACTTGTATTTGAATGTGTGTCCTGTAAAACATGTTTTCTCCAACACAAGTGAAACTATGTCAATAGTAAAGACATATGTGTTAAAAGATTGTTTATTTCTCCTATTTTGGATAATTATTGGCGGTCGAATGTTGTCATTAGTGACCGCCAACATGGCCGCAGGAGGTCAGCCCCAGAAGGCCGGCTCGAGAGGATCGAGGCCTGCTACCGTAGCCCTCAGAAGGGCATGGCACTTCGGATGATCAGATGGCCCCAAGCCAGAGCCCAGCGCTCTTGATCACCTGGCCCATGGAAGGCTCCGATAAAAAGGAGGGTGCCCCCGGGCCTAAAGTCGGCAACTCCCAGACGAGTTCACTGAGCCCTCGCTCGAGTCGAAGATCCATGCGACATAGACTCGCGAAGGGATCAATACCATCTTCGCTCGGCCCCGACAGTCGAGCAACATCCATCACACTAAAGAAGAAGGCCCCAACACTACTACAGATTGAGTTATCACTATCGCCGCTTTCACTACCGCAGTGATAAAAGCATTGGTATGATACTTCCACCGTCAGTTGGACTGATAGGAAGGCCTCCTAAGGATGGAAACTGGCAATTGAAAACCATCAATGCATCAGTGGTAGTGGGGTTGAATTCCATCGTTATTTGGACTAATAGGAAGGCCGCCTAAGGATGGAAACCGGTAGTTGAAAACCATCAATGCGGCGGTGGTAGTGGGGTTGAATTCCACCGTCGTTTGGAATCCGAGCCGACTGGGATAGGCATTATGGCCGCCAGCCCTGCACGACCGTTTGGTGTACCGGCAGTAGTAAATTCAGCATGAGTTATTTTCCCATTTCCCAACTACCCACAACATAGTTGCATCACCATTACTTTCGTCTTCCCTGATGTTTATATTAACAGCTCCTCTCTGCTTCTCCATCATCAAGGTTGGCCTATTTAAGCCGGGGTTGGATGCGCTTTTTGACAATCCACACACTCCTTCCTCCTTAGATACAGATAGATACAGACAAAGCTCTTGAGCCAACCATCTATATTTTCTTCATCACCATGACGCTCCTTCTCCAACTCCTCAAGCAGCAGCAACGACGTTGGGAGAAGGCCTTCAAGATTGGGTACTACCGACATCTAGGGGCAGCGAGGACTGCTCGATCTAGGTGCTTGTGGAAATTTTGCGATTAAGGGGGTTCTCATATTTGGGCAAGCCAAGGGGAACTCAATGCACTTTGGTATTCCTGGTTTGCCCTTCACATTTCTTGTGTCGATTCACCATCCTGGTGCCCTAGCAATCCTCCTTCCTCTGGAGCACAGCGATGATAGCGGTGCTTCTCTTCCACGCCCTCCTCGCGACCATGAGACATGAGCACCACCATATCCTAATCAACAGGGAAGTTACTACACAAGAAAGGTGGACATAAAAATGGTTTCCTTCATTTTTTCCAACTGCTAAACTTAGATGTTGACAATTAGTCATCCTATGCAGGAATGCACATGCTCGTGACCATGAGAGGTGGAGATGCTCCTCTTGCTCTCTCTCTCTCTCGACCGTGAGAGGTGTAGCAAGGAAGGTAAAGCACCTCACTGAGATGCTCCTCTTCTTGCTCTCTCTCTCTCTCTCTCTCTCGACCGTGAGAGGTGCAGATGCTAGTGGAAGTTTTGCGAGGTGCTGCCTCATCCTTAGCTTGCACTGCCTGTCTCTAGACTCGACTATGGGATGTACCAGTACTTGATAGGTCTTTGTTATTGTGCATATAGTAGTCTTTGATAGGTCTTTGTTATTGTACAACTAGAATATAATTGAAGTTATCAATGAAATTATTGTGATGATTGTTACTGTATCGTCTATATATAGTTTTTGCCTTAAAAATAATTAATAACTGAATGGTTGTGACGCTTGTTACTCCATTTTTTGATGTGTCATAGTATTTGCCTTGGCTACATAGACGTGAGCTAAAGCACCTCACTGAGATGGTGCTGGGGTGGAAGTATTTGCCTTGGTTTATTTGCAAATTGTCATTATTGTAGCTCCCATCGTCGTTTCATACGGTGATTCAGCGTTAGTGCTAGATCGCAAAGTGCAGGGAATCAAATGGTCCATGTCGTCTTCCCTGCTCCATTGCCCGTGACTTGCGTGGGTGGCCATGGATGTCACGGACCTTGACTGTTGCCTTCCTCGCACATGTTTATTAGTGGAGATGACTTGAATAACTTGCATTAAAAATAGAAACATGTGCAAGGGAATCTGAACCGCATCATACGAGAAGGAAGGTAACTGTAACAAGTTTAGAAAGGAATCGTACTTGCATATCATTGTATTAAGGAGAATAAAGAGTTTATCATACAAAAAAAGAGTTTACCATACAAATCCCCGTCATCCAGATATATACATATCAACATTGATCTGCACATAATCTACCACATTGATCTGAAGAACCTATCACACTCATAGCAGATCCTACACTCCTCGTAGCAGAACATAGCCCACTCCTCCCAGCCTTCCCATCCTGCGTGGATGCCACAGCCTCCGCCTCCGCACTGATGTCCATCCTAGCGATGCACCGACATGGCTAGAGGAGGCAGAGAACTAGACTGACCCGACGCCGCTCGCCCACCAAAGTCCTCCAACATGAACATGGCCTGTTGGAGGCGCCATGTACATATCTCGTTCTTCCACGTCACATTCACCATCGGGCTTGCTTAATCACCTTCGACCTTCCTCAACCACCACCGAGCAATGTTGTCATTGCCGGCACCGCTATTGGACCTATGGAGCATGAGGGAGAAAACAAATGCAGCAACATCATGGCCAATCACGGTGAAGTGCTCAAGAATGTCAAGTCGCGGCATGAGAGCGGTGCGGTCTTCCACAAAGACTGCGCGCATACAAGCATAGAAGCAGGCCTCCGGATTGTCAATGCTAGCAAGCCTGGCGATGAGCTTGGCGCAGTACTCGTGGTCATAGAACTGGTTCTAGGTCCCAAGGTGTATCCCACGCAGCAGCAGCGCCGTAGTGGTATGCTCTGTCCCACTACAGCATCACCGCACACCTAACGCATCTGCGAACAGGTTGCCCGCAGGCTGCCAAGATCTTTCATGGGATCCGCTACAGCCACAGCGACACGGCTAGCAATCTCAACAACCATATTCTTTGGGAGCTTCTCCATGGAACGAGGACACGCGCGACATCACGGCAGAGCAGACCACTAGGGAGGGGGATCAGAGCAGAGCAAGGTGAGTTCCAAAAAACCCTCTTAGGATTTTATGATTGCTCCATTCTTGAAGGTTCCATAGTGAGGGGAAGTCGAACGTCTCAAGGAAGCCAATCGTCATCCTCCGTGTGAATCGCGTAAACCGTGTATGAAAATGCGAAAAAAATTTAGAATGAAAAAATCTACATATATACTTAATTCTATGACCAAACATAGGTATAGGGGTTTAAACTAATAAATTCCACGAGTTTTGGTGAATCTGTGAATGCAGGAGGGTTTATCCAGAAAACCATCAAGGAGGACCTATTCATCAAAGTAAATCATGTTTATCCGTGACGAAACTGACTTGGGAAGACTCTAGAGGGCGAACCATAAAAGATGGGGCCCACCTATCACTATGACAGGCCGGCCGGCCCCATCTATAGGCCGGCTAGCCTATGGGGCCCACCGGTCAGCCTCCGCTTCGAATGTCAGTTCTCTACCGCTTCCTAGATTGCATCTGCACCGTCCTTTTAAGTCGGTTTGATCCAAGGGTCCAGAATTGATGCTACCCCCTATATATATAGCACTGTACCCCCTCTAGGAGATCCATTCCCTGAAACCCTAATTCATATCTTTACGATCAAGCTAGCAATCAAGAGAAGATTAGTTCTTCATAGGATCTATTCTTATAAATAGAAATAGTGAGATATAGATTGAGGGAAGAGTTTGGAGGAGATGCCGGCCTATCGGTGCTCTCTCTCTCTCTCTATGGCTTGTACCTTGGTGGATCCAAGTTCTACTGGAGCTTTCTTCTGAGATTCCTCTGGTAATCGACTTCTGATTCAAGTAAGCAACTTGTTTATATTGTTCTTCAGGTTCATGATTCTTTTGAGTGCTTTATTCCTATTCTACAGGGAGCAAAGTATTAATCGTAAGTGTAAGTGTGGTGCTTAGACTTAGGTTAATTGTGGATGCACCATGCATTCTGGATCGGTGGTAGATCACGAGGGTGACTCTTATAGCCTCGTTGAATCCTTTGTAGTCCACCTCCCATCTGTAGGACAAGTAGGACCCGGTTACAGAAGAAAGCATCATCTGCTGGTGTCTTTCCCTAGTAATGTTCCAAGTTGAATAGTAGAATACATAGCTTACCGAAGTCAAAACTAGAGAACCTTAGTAATCCTCTCTACGCTCCTGTTTATCCTAACCTTGTTGCTACCCCTAGTTAAATTAGACCATAGTTGGTCTCACATATTTCCCTATGGATACGATACTTGGAATACTTCTAGGTGAAAGGTACAGCGGTATCCGTGCGCTTATAGATTTATCTGTGTGCGTTAATAAATACCAATAAGCTTTCTACCGCCGTTGCCGGGGAAACGGTTGCTAAATTAACTACGAACCTAGCTTAACTTTGTATCTTTTATCTTTTATCTTTTATCTTTTATTCTTTTTCTTTTCACTATGGATTCCACTCCTATCTATCAATATGTTAAACCCACGAGCGCAATCCTAAAGCCACTGAAATCTTCAGAGCCTATCCTAACACCTGGCTATGAGCTGCGCCCGTGTTTTATAAATTTGATTCGGGAACAATCCTTCTCGGGAGAAGGCGATGAAAACTCATACTCACACCTACTCATGACTGCGTATCGCGGGTATGTTTGACGAAACCTTAAGATGGAAGTTGTTTCTGTTTTCTTTAACGGGAAGAGCTAAATAATGGTATAGTCAAACCGTAGAAAGTGTGCAAGGAGATTGGAAAACATTATACTCTAAATTTTGTTTATGTTTCTTTCTCATCTCTAAAGTAGTCAGCCTTCGAAAAGAGGTTCTATATTTTAGACAACTAGAAGAAGAATCTCTTGCCACATCATGGGAAAGTATTAATGATCTTATTACCACTGGCCTAGACCTTGCTATTTCAGACTCGATGCTCCTTCAACATTTTTATATGGGTCTTAGCGAGGATTCTGCGCAAACCCTTGATTAAGCCTCTAGAGGAGCTTTCCTTCATTTATCTGTTAGTGAAGTAAGATCTATGCTTGATAGAATTAGTGGAAAGATTCCCTGCACTAGCATTCATAATGAACTCCCCGAGGAAGAGAAGGAATTATCTCCCGAACAAGAAGTTTTGATAGCCAAATCATAACCACTCTAATCCCAAGATTTAGCTATCAATCCCGAACCATCAAATACCCCAACATCCTCCAAGGGAAGAAGGAATTCCACCTTTGGAAATCCCTGTTGAAATTAAGGATAATCTTTTTTATGCTGATTTTGGGAACAGCTTAAACTTCCAGTTCCACAAGAGACCTTCGAGCGAATATAATTCAATTCCTCTCTAGAAGGGATCTCTTAGAAAGCATCCTTATTCCCATGTGGGACATTGGGAAAAAACCCAAGGATAGAATGACAAGTGATGCCATAGAAGGAGAGCCAAGCCATGTAGAAGCCAATCCTATCTTCTCCCCTTCTATGCCCACAACTGATATAAGTTTTGAACCCATCTCCCAACCCATCCTTGACCCCAATGATCCCTCTTATGCTCTTTCTCCTAAGTCTCTTGATGACCCTAGAAATCCACTAAGACAACCAAAGCATAGGAGTCATGAAGACCACAAGGATGACCAAGAAGAGCAACGACAATGGCTGGAATGTATAAAGAACTCATATGCCATTGCTAAAGAATGGATGGACAAGGATGAAGCCTTATGGGTAGAATCCAAACTTGGCTTAGATTCAGATGGTGAGCTTAAACCAATCTCTTTAATAAACATGACTCATCCAAGTTTGGAGAAGTCCTTAGATAAGATCACCCTGAGAGTCACCAATCCATGAAAAATTTGGATAATAAAATGTCCAATGAATGTCATAGGCATGAAATGATGGAGACAATATTTCTGCCTATAGACATCCATGAAGAATCAACCCTAGAGCTTGAAAAGGAAGATGACATAGACGAGCATGGAAGTTATTTCATGAACACCTCATCAATTCCATGCTCACATGAGAAATTTCCTGAATCAATTAATCTCTCCAACATTGCCATACAAGAGATTTTCAACCCCCACATACTTCATGTTCATAAAAACTTTGAAAGGGTGGTTGTAGATGCATATGTTTATCACAAATATTGCAAATCTGATTGGCATGAATCTTGAGATAGGCACACAAAGGTAGGTGTTGGAGGGAAACCACTTCACCAATTTAAAACACAATTCGAATGTTTCCCAAGGACGAGCTTCTATCCTAAAACAAGCATTTTTGGGAGACAACATGAGCTTTCACCTTTTGTTGTGATGACCTTGTGAAATGAGAATAGAAATATAATTGTAAAAATATACCTTTGGGTATTTTTGGTCACGAACCATTCCAGGTTTGAAGAAAAAAAGAATGAGGGATGATGACAACGCCAGGTATGTCCAACCATTTATCATGCAACATTTAAGTACATCCATCCAAACTTGATTTTTCTTCAAAATTCAAGCTAGGGGATAGACTTCCCTAAAAACATCTCTTGCCATGTTGCTAAATCATTTTGGTTGTCTCTACCTTTAAGACATGCTAAATTTGCTAAATAACAATTGTGTTTTTTCATCTCTATTTGAGTAAATCTCTATAGTGCTTTCATGCTACCATTGTTTGCTATAGTATATGCTCAGGTTTTAAAGTATTTTGATACACCTTTTAAACTAGGCATGGTGCTTAGTTTAAACAGTTTTCCTAAATTAAGTTAGACACGGTGTCTAGTTTGATTCTTGAACAAAAAGGTGTGCTAATTTACTTCCAAAAGCTTTTAAATTAAGTGTGGTGCTTAGGTTAAAATGCTTTCCTAAATCAAATTAGACGTGGTTCTAGGTTGATTTTTGAGCCGATAGTATGCTTTAGTAGATATTGGATATTTTATTGGACTAACCCCTATAGGAAACTCTCAATTCAATTTGGGTAAATCACGAGATAAATTCAAATTGAAGATGAAGCAAGGCACATGATGAACTCCAATAACTTTGTGAAAAGAAGACACAACTCATTCATCATGGATAGAGGAACTCAAGTCCACAGCTCCAATGAACAGCATCTCCTCAACCAATAATCAACAAAAATCAAAGAGAGGTTGACGAGAGAAGAACATGCAACTTGTCGCATCCTCATCTCCTAGATCAGATGATACAAAGAAAAGCTAAATGCAAGGAGATGTCTTGATCAATGGACCTAATAAGCCCTCACCAACAGGAGATCATTTGTGAAAACAAATCATTGAGGCATAAAACAAAGGGTGAGGCAGAAGGTCCAACAAAATGGTGAGATCCAAGAGTAGAAAGATGGCATGACAAAAGGATGAGAAAGGAAGGGTGCAATCTAGGCAACAAGGAGCTCATAACTGTGAGGCTAGCCGAAAAAGGAAAACTTTAAGCAAAAAGGGAAGGACCATCACGAGTCATCTACCATTCGCCATGTGGTGTCATCACGCTTCAATGACGAAGGTAACATCCTAAGGTAAATGGTCATTATTTAAAAGAGTTTCTCCTTGATTCTGATACCGCAATGCATGACATACCGGGCATGCATCTAACTTCTCGTACTCCTCGATGCATGACATACCGGGCATGCATCTAACTTCTCGTATTCCTCGCCACGGTAGAGGATGTAGTCATTAGAACATGCATGTATCTTCTAGATTTCTAATCCCAAAGGGCAGACTACCTGTTTTGCTTCGTACGTAGTGGCGGACAATTCGTTATCCTTCGGAAGCATCTTCTTTTGGATTTTTAGTAACTCCCCAAATCCCTTGTCAGATACACCATTCTTTGTCTTCCATTGCAGCAATTCCAGTGTGGTACCCAACTTTTTCTGCCCCACATCACAAGTTGGGTATAGCAATTTCTTGTGATCCTCTAGCATGCGCTCGAACTTGATCTTCTCCTTTTCACTTTCGTATTCTCTTTGTGTGTCACGAATGGCCTGACCAAGATCATCAGCAGGCTCATCTTCTGCCCCTACCTCTTCTTCAGCTTCCCCCATTGTAGTATCATTGAAGGCACCATATTCAGCAATAATGTCATCATCGTCTCATTGTTCTTCTTCACCTTCTTTCATTACAACCCCGATTTCTCCGTGCTTCGTCCAACAAATATAGTTTGACATGAAACCCGACTTCAACAAGTGTGAATGAAGACTCCTTGAGCTAGCATATTCCTTCAAATTCTTACATATGGCACATGGGCAGCACATGAAACCATCGCGTTTGTTTGCCTCGGCCACACGTAAGAAAGAATGCACGCCCTCAATGAACTCTTGGGAGCGGCAATTAGCATTGTACATCCAATGCCAGCTCATCTGCATTACATGACATACATACCATATTAAAACCTAGACATAATTAGTTAATTATACGACATGTATGTCACCACACAAGGTATTAATTTATGAAAGTCTCGCTATAATGTAGACAATCCCAACTACCACTAAAAAAACTAAAGCTAAAATGCACTTCAGCAGTATAAGGATTTCGCGATCAATCCCAACTAAAACAGACAAATTAGGCGTTTGTTCAACATCTATGGGCTTCTTTCGCAGGATCACTGCCTCATCAGCCACCGTATCTGCCTGTGCAAGAGAGTTTTGCACGTGTTCAACATACTCTTCCTCCCAGTACCAGCCTGAACATCCAGTGCCATCCCACTGAAATTAAAACAAAAAAAATAGAACTTTAATCACAATCATCATGAAAATAAGTATAAATTAACCATAATCATCAAATGCGACAAAATAACTCACATTGCGATCCGAACACTTGTAGAAGATACGGCCCTTGTTGGGACATTCCTTCCTCACCCGGTACTCCATCACAATCTTCTCCTCACACTTGCTGCATGCAATGAGAGGGGGGTCCGGCCTCAGTCGCTTTGGAACCCGATGAGAGGCCAAGGACCCGGAAGCAGTTGTCATCTACTCTCTATACTCATTTTAATATAATATAAATTTCTCATTTTATAAACAAATAAAATTAAAAAAACTCTAAAATTCTCTATATCTCTAAACCGTGAAGTGTGCTATGCATGCTAGAAATGAAAGTTGAATACTAGTTTTGAATAACTACTTTAACCTTCCTTCATCCAAATATGCAAACTTTAAAGTGATTTTGAGCTTAAATGGCTTACAAATAAAAAAAATCCACCATAAAAAACCACATATATCTAGTCCACAAAATGAGATATGCTACTGATGAAACATGAGAGTATAAAGTTGGTAACCTTTAGAACCGAAGAATCGATGGAGGAATCGAAGAAATCATGTGATTACCGGTGATGAGGAAGAAGAGAGGCCGACGATGAAGCAAGAACACTGAGCTCGAAGTGGCTCGGGCTCGGGGAGGAAGAAGGGGTATATAGGAGGGGACCTTTAGTTCCGGTTGGAGACAACAACCGGGACTAAAGGTTCATTTCTAGTCCCGGACGAAGCCTCCAGCCGGGAGTAGACTTTTACTCCCGGTTGGAAGGACCAACCGGGAGTAAAAGTTAACCTTTAGTCCTAGTTGGTAGCTCCAACCGGGACTAAAGGTCCCCTGCAGCAAAAGCCTGCTGCAGTAGCCGTTGGATAGGGACCTTTAGTCCCGGTTGGAGCAACCAACCAGGACTAAAGGTTTCTCTAGTCCCAGGTGCAAAAAATACCTAGACTAAAACCAAATTTCGAAGTGGATCAAAAATCGTTTTCTCTACTAGTGTTACAGTAGCGAGCAGGGCAGAAGAAGCACAGCCTTCTTGACGAGCGTCAGTTCCTATTGTAGTGCAGATTGTCATCTAACGTTGCCCAATTGCTTTACGACAACGTTTATGCATGTATACTTTAGCCTTGATGGATGCATGCACGTGGTTGGGCCTACCATCTCTCTCGACAAGATTTACAGCTACCACAATCCATATTGTATCGCCCGCCTGGAAGAGTCCTTTATTGTAAGAGAAGCTTGAGGGTATCTTTAACGGAAAAGCTATATGTCGCCCGGGTGTTTGTTTTGTCTCTCACACCAGATTTTGTCTCCGTCCATCGCGCGTTGTGATTCGTGCTAGCGCCCTCTCCGCACACGGGCTGAGCTGTGGGCTGCGGCGGCCTTTTTATCTTTTTTTTATTTTTTTAAATCTCGAGAGTCGTGTTGTTTTCTATTCATTTCTCTCGAGGCTAGGAGGAGGGTGGGGAACCGGCGTGGCGGATGGGGGCGGAGGGCAATCTGCTGGCGATTTCTAGGGTTTGTGAATTTCTATTCAATTCTATGGAGTTACGACATTTCTAGATATTCCACAGAACACAGATGACCACCGTGGATCTTAACTTCAGTTTCATGTTTCGAAGAGGAGGAGGTGGGTTGTCCCAGAGATGTTCCACGACGGTGTCTAGGCCCAGCGCCGCCCAGCAACTGCACCGTACGTTGAAGAACCAGTTGCTCATGTTTGGGCTCCTGCTGGCCCTCCTATGGAGCATGCGTTCCATCATGGACATATTTGGTACCTGTAGCCTCCGAGAGCATATATGTGCCTGATGATTACTTCCATAGTTCCATTCTACAGAGACATTCGCTGCCAGATTGTTATTATTCAACTAGACACCTATTAAATACATTCGGAGGTACAATGCAAAGGGGAGAAACTATAAGGACAGGGAATACTAGCAGCACCAATAATATACCAGGGAAATACTACATGCATCTCTCTCATATCAACGGGCGCCCTTGAGTCTCATGAGCGCCGTTATGATACCGATAAATCCACCAAAGGCGGAGGCAACCGCGACGATGTACTTCCAGTTGTTGTAAAGAAACGCGTACACCTTGATCCACGGCCTCTTGTTCCTGTAAATCTGGATCTTTACCATGACGTTGGCATAGCAGCGTCCTCTGCGCAGGCTCTGCAGGCTGGTGAAGAAGTCGAGTGTCGTCTTGTTTTTGAGCCCTGCTCCTCCTTGCAGGATACCCTTGGTTCGCAGCTCATGCACGTCCTTCTCCCGATGCATCAACATGCACAGGAGGAGGAGGTACGAGCAGACAGCAGAGTCTTCCGCCTTGGCATTCAAAAAATTTGGAGTCGTGCATAGCTCGAGAGCCGCCATGTTGACGAGCCAGCTTGCACGTGCATCGTTTAGAGACAGCGGCGCCATGGAGAGCTCGGCGAAGATGATCCACTTCCTGGCGAGGCCCATGTCTGGGAGCTTCGTTGTTTTGTTGGCTGTGAGGAAGATGCCCATTTCGGCAAGCTCGATGGCACCGGCTGACATTGGTATCGATTCAATTTTCTTTGAATCTGAAGGAGACACCTTGGGTTTCCTGCTTCTTTTTCCTACAGCGTAGAATCGGAGGAGGACAAGGAGATGCGGTGCTTTATTGTAGTAGTCTTGGTCCCAAACACCAGGCAATTTAAAGTCAAGCCGGTCTTGCAGAAAGCCATCTCCTCGCCACGTAGCAATGAACGTCAGCATTTCCTGCAAGTGCTCGGACGTGCAGATGTTCATGACACTGGTGCAGCAAGGCTTTTTGCTCCCGGTTGGGAAACCCCTTTAGTCCCGGTTTTCCAACCGAGAGCACCAATCCGGGACTAAATGTACCCTCTTTTAGTCCCGGCTTTACGCCCGGAACTAAAGGGGGACTTTTAGTCCCGGTTGGAAACACCAACCGGAAGTAAAGGGGGCCTCCAAGCCAGGTCAGGGACCGCCACGGGGCAGGACATTAGTCCCGGTTGGTGTTACCAACCGGGACTAAATGTCCCTCTCTTTTTTTCCTTTTTCTGGTTTCTATTTTTGGTTTCTTTTTTCATTTAATGATTAGTTTTGATATTAAAATACATTTTCGAATACGCTGCTAATAGTAATATATATGTGTACTTCGCATGCGTAAGTTTTCGTTCGAGCACAATAGTAATATATATGTATACAACGACTAAGCAGTTTCTGACAAGCATAACTAGAACACACCACCGGATCCGGCCTCCCCGCCACCGGATTTGGCCTCACGGCCACCGGATCCGGCATCCCCGCAGCTCGCAGGTCCATAGCTCCTACGCCGATGGCTCCGTCCTCCACTGGATCTCGCCTCCTAGGTGGAGCCGTGCGCTGTTGAGGAGCCGTGGGAGAGAGGGACGCCGTGAGGTAGCCCAGATCCGGTGGAGAGGGAGGAAGGGGCCGGGGCTTTGCCCCGTGCCCGGCGTGCCTCCGCCGCCGCATCGGTAGAAAGGGAGGAGGGGGCCTGGGGCCGCACGGCGCCTAGATCCGCTGGAGAGGGAGGAGGGGGCTAGGGGTCGCCCCGCACCTGGCGTGCCACCACCGCCGTCGCGCCGGAGGAGAGGGAGGACGGGGCCGCTGCTCGCTCTGGAGGGAGAGGAGTGAGGGAGGGAGGGAGAGACGGAGGAAGAGGAGGGATGCGCTGCGCGATTGAGGGAGAGGAGATGGGGAGATGGGGGGATTGAGGGATGCGCTGCGCTGTTTTTGTCAGGCCGAGATGGATGTGAGTGGCCCGTCCACTATTTAACCGAGTTGAGGGACCTTTAGTCCCGGTCGGAGACAGAAACAGGGACTAAAGGTCTCTTTTTAGTCCCGGACGGAGCCTCCAGCCGGGAGTAGACTTTTACTCCCGGTCAGAGGGACCAACCGGGAGTAAAAGTTAACCTTTAGTCCCGGTTGGTAGCTTCAACCGGGACTAAAGGTCCCCTGCAGCAAAAGCCTGCTGCAGTAGCCGTTGGGCAGGAACCTTTAGTCCCGGTTGGAGCTACAAACCAGGACTAAAGGTCTCTCTAGTCCCGGGCGCGAAAAATACCGGGACTAAAGCCAAATTTCGAGACGGGGTCAAAGGTCGTTTCTCTACTAGTGTGACGACGTCCACCACCTGCAAGGGGATCTGGTTCTCAAGCAGCATGATGTCATGAGCGATGTCATTGTCGTTGGACTCGAAGAAATCGCACAGGTCCTGGTCGAACCGAGTGCCCGACTTCCTAAGCATGTATATCACCAAGAAGCAGGCGTCATAGAACATCATAGCCCTCGTTTAGTTCCAACCCAAAATCCCAAAAAGTGCTACAGTAGCCATCACATCGAATGTTTGCGGCCTATGCATGGAGTATTAAATGTAGACGAAAAAAAACTAATTGCACAGTTTGGTGGGAAATTACGAGACGAACGTTTTGAGCCTAATTAGTCCATGTTTGAACACTATTTACCAAATAAAAACGAAAAGTGCTACAATAACCCAAAATTGCAACTTCCTGAAACTAAACACGGCCATAGGTAGGAAGTCGTCCTTATAGCCGATACCTGCCATCACGTCCTTGTCGTAGAGGGCGCGGGCATCGATTTTCGCGGCGACGGAGACCACCGCGTCATACATGTCCCGGACCGAGAGGCCGGAATTGTCGTTGTTGACCTTTTTGTACTCCTGGATGCAGTACTGCGCAGCCACATGCTTCATCTTCTCCGCCTTCTGGAGGTGGCCTTCGGGGTGGTAGTAAGGGCCGATGGCCACGACCTTGGGCATAGTACACCAATCGCCGAGAGCTTGAATGCTTGGAGGGTACCTATGCATCTTCGTTTTCATCAATTTGGCATCATCCATGAACTCCTTCTGTCTTTCCTGGAACAGCTTCTCAGGGCTATTCATATAGGTCTCCATAGGATCTGGATCATGGTGCTGTGCAGCCGCAGCATAGTAGTTGTAGTAGTTGTAGTCAACCAGTTGCTGCTGCCCTCCGCTAGAGTAGCTGCTAGCAGGGACGACATACGGTTGGAGGCTGCAGGAGCAACCAAATATGTCAGCGATGGACGCATACTGCAAAGGGTGGCCGACGGCAGGAGCCCACACTTGAGCATCATCAGCTGGTGCTACTTCAGCGGTCCAGTTCTTCGCCAGCTGAAGCTCGTAAGGTCCCGCCCATGCAGCAGTGGATTCCATATATGCGCTGCTAGCTCCAACCGCCAATTAAGCTGAACGCACGCAGCAATATGTAGTTTGCTGCAATAAGCACTGCACAAAATTAAAAGAATGTAGGAAATGGTGAAGAGTAGTGAAACATGCAAGAGAACGAAACTGCATGCTAGCTAGCATGTATATAATCAGAATTGAACGTCATGTACTCATGAGAGAAGCATATATTCAGCAGGGTTAGTAATAAGATATCCAAATGGAGAAGAGAAAAGAATACTTACACTAGCGAGCAGGGCAGAAGAAGCACAGCCTTCTCGACGCTCCTCTTAGAGCAAGTATAATAGTAGGCTGTAAGCCGACTAAATGCTGAGGTGGAGGAGAGAGGAGAGGAGAGAGAGGAGAAGCGGGCTGTAAGCTTACAGCCGGCTTGGGCACAAGAACCAAAAAAGTCTGTGAGAGAGACAAGTGGGCCATATATTAACCGTAAAGAGCCGACTACTATATGAGTGGGCTGAGAGAAGGCTGCAAGGAACCTTACAGCCAGCAAGCCGACTGTATTATTAGCCTTGCTCTTATAGAGCGTCAGTTCCTATTGTAGTGCAGATTGTCATCTAACGACGTTGCCCAATTGCTTTACGACAACGTTTATGCATGTATACTTTAGCCTTGATGGATGCATGCACGTGGTTGGGCCTACCATCTCTCACGACAACATTTACAGCTACCACAATCCATACTGTATCGCCCGCCTGGCAGAGTCCTTTATTGTAAGAGAAGCTTGAGTGCATCTTTAACGGAAAAGCTATATGGTGGCCGGGTGTTTGTTTTTGTCTCCCACACCTGATTTTGTGTCCATGCATCGCGCCCCCTCCGCACACGGGTTGAGCTATGGGCTGCGGCGGCCTTTTTATCTTTTTTTAATTTTTTTAAATCTCGGGAGTCGTGCCGTTTTTCTCTCGAGGCTGGGAGGAGGGTGGGGAACCGGCGCGGCGGATGGGGGCGGAGGGCAATCTGCTGGCGATTTCTAGGGTTTGTGAATTTCTATTCAATTCTATGACTTCTGTTGTGTGAATCCAACGTTGTTATTGTGTTCTCCGTCTCGTATTCACACCCCTGTGATCTGTTTGCGATTTTTGTGCGACATTTTTGTGGATTTTCCGTGGAATATAGATCCTGCTTTCTGCCGCGTTTGCCCCGTTCCGTGCGGTTCAGTGGATTCGATGTTGCAGGAGGGAGGGGAGCGGGTGCGGTGGAGGGGGCGATGTGTGCTAGGGTTTGTCGATTCTGCTTAATCCCTATCATTTCTAGTGTGTGGATCAGGCGTTTGTTGTCGTGTGATTTTCCTACACTGCCTGCTTTACTAGTGACAACTTTGTTGACACTGGGTTTTTACTAGTGCGCTAGATCCAAGCCTTTTTGTGATTATGCTAAATTCACACCCCCCACCATGGATCGATGAGTCGGAGGCGGAGGGATTCATATTTTTGTTTTCAGTTAATCAGTTGTGTTTGCTACCATGTATGCGAGTAAGATAATTCTGCATTATTATGTTTTTTTTCCTGGTTGTGCATGTTTGAGTGGCCTGATGATGGAAAATGTTGATAACTGCTCTTTTTTTTAATATACACATTGGATTTAGCCACAGGTATACTGTTAAATTATATTTTTTCTACACCCATAAGCCATTTTGCTAAATCCACGATGTGTGTTTTTATCTCAATCAGTTCCTCCATGCTAATGTGTCCTTTTTTTTTAGGTTTTGTGTGCACGACAGATAGAAGCATTGCCAGCTTTCAGGCTATTCTTCCCTGGTTTGTATACATCATGTGTTATCTTTTTTTGTGACCTTTTATATCTGTGATTGGTTTCATTGTTGTATTAAATCTTTTTTATCCTGTCGTTCTGTATTTTGTTATTAGTGATGGATAACTTTCTAGAAGTTGCGGTACTCATGCTGCGGATCAGTTGTTATTGAGTTGCGGATTACATATTTGTTTGATACGTGCCACTGTAATCAACAGTGAGCTCAATCCATGCTCCCGTCCATCAAAAAGTGTTATTTCCTCCAGTATTTGGCATTGAGGGTATTTTGTTTAGATTACTGTGGAATGTTGATTGGAGAGTCGCTACTGATTTTGATGGGACTATTTATGTGAGGTTATTCTTCGTTCGTGATTCCATGACAATTGGTGATAGCATTTATCGTTGGGATGATGCTATTGTTATTTTCGATCGTGTTAATTCTGCGGTGCCCCGGAACATGCCTCATGATGTTGGTGTAGTCATTCAAAGGCTGGATTAGTGATGTGTCAAAAAGTTTATGTGTGTCAAGTGTACGTAGCGCATATGCTAAGTGTGATATGCTATATGTAAATTATTATATATTTTCTAATGAGTTGAGTTTTATTTTCAGAGTGGGTTATGTAAAAAGGATACTTTGAACTCATGTATTGTTCAATATATGTTTATATATATATATATATATATATATATATATATATATATATATATATATATATATATATATATATATATATATATATATATATATATATATATATATATATATATATATGTGTGTGTGTGTGTGTGTGTGTGTGTGTGTGTGTTACCATGCTACTATATTACTGATTGGTTTTCCATTGTTTGTTTATTAATTATTTTTTCCATCTTTTTTTTTAAATCACTATGTAGTATGTTTTTTTATTCACTGTCATTCATTTTGTAATAATTAGATGGCTCCAAATCGGCCAAAACTTTTAGTAGACATTTCTGATAGTGATGAGATAGATGATACTGACTTCGAGGATGATTGCGGACCTTCAGCATATGTTGGCAATGGAGCACATTTCAGAAAACCAATAGATGTGGCTTCTGCAAGTGAAGTAAGTGTTGATATGTGTGTATAGCAATATTTTCTTTTTTGTGTTTTACATGTTTAAATCTTTTTTTAAAATGAGCCGCTGTGTTTTGTGTTTCAGGAGTCTATGTCAAGTGAGCCCGATGATTTGAATGAAGCTTTGTATAATCACTATCTGAAAGAGGTATGTGTCCTTCACATATAGTTAGTGTATTTATAAATTTCAAACTCTTCTTTTCATGTATTTTTTGTTCAACCATCCGTTGCTACTATGTCTATTGCAGTATAACAAAGTGAAGAAACTCAAGAAGAAATTATCAAAGCCTTTCCATCATAAGGTTAGTTTTTGGGAAAAGCTAAACACGACTCAGGTGTTTTATTGATTGCCAACACATGATTTTTTGTCCACCAGTGCATGACGATCTTCTTCTTTAAGTACTAGTATTTAGTGTGTTTTAAAAGGCCTAATCTCACATGGATGTTTAGGTAAGAAAAAACTGATGTGTTTCTAGAGCATCCAACACTTTCATAACTATGCTTACAGTTAGGTTATGTGGGAATTACAGTCGGTGTATATTAGTCTTACAGTCATATGTCTAGTGTAATTTCTGAGTTATGTTAGTGTAAAATATATTTGGGTGAGTATTAATATCACCTTTTACCAGTATAAAACTAAATCCAATCTAAGATGTATATCTTAAATTAGAGAGTTAAACGGCTATTAGTGCCCTTAGAAACACCCGGATGTCGTATAGACACCTAGTTTTTTCTTATAACTTTATTTTAGCACACAATTTTAAACAATATTTTGAAGTAGTAAATAATTTTAAATAAAAAAGTTTTCAACTACTGTAAGGTCGAGATGGCGGACTAGAGGGGGAGTGAATAGTCCTTTCTAAAAATTAATCGCGTCGGCTAACCGAAACAAGTGCGGAATTAAAACTATCGGTCTAGCTAAGACTACACCCCTCTATCTATGTTTTCTAGCACCTTCCAAAGATACTAATTAAGCAACAAAGGTGCTGGGCTAGCTAGAGCTCACCTAACCAATTCTAGAAACAAGGTCACACAAACCTATGCCACTAGTACTTCAAGCAACAAGGGAGCTCCTACACATGCTAGTAGCAAAAGCACAAAGCCACCTAAGCTCACTAGCAATGCTCAATAACAAGGCAATCAATGCCAAATTAGAGAGCGCAAATACTTAGCTTACACAAACTAAGCAATGTGACTAACAAGATTACATAAACCAAATTAGCCACGCAAAGGAGCTACTTCTATGCTACACAAGCAAGAAGGTAACTAATGAGCTACACCAGCTAACTAATTATAAGAGCAACTACACAAGCATAATGTATATGAAAGTAATTACAAGCTTGTGTAACGAGGATGCAAACCAACGGGAAAAACAAGGTTGACATGGTGATTTTTCTCCCGAGGTTCACGTGCTTGCCAACACGCTAGTCCCCATTGTGTCGACCGCTCACTTGGTGGTTTGGCAGCTAATTGGCATCACCCGCCAAGCCCGCACGTCGGGCACCGCAAGAACCTACCCCGAAAGTGAGGATAGCTCAATGACATGCTTTACTAGAGTTGCTCTTCGCGGCTCTCGCGGGGCAAGCACAATGCCCCTCACAAAGCTCTTCTCCGGAGCACCGCACAACCTTCTTGCGGGCTTCAACGGAGACCACCACCAAGCCATCTAGGAGGTGGCAACCTCCAAGAGTAACATGCACCACCGGCTTGCAACTCGATCACCTAGTGCCACTCGATGCAACCTCACGATGCAATCACACTAGAATCGCTCACTCACTCAATCGGAAGAACACTATCAAGCTAGAGTGAGTTAGAGGGCTCCCAAGCATTACCACACAAGCCACCAAGGCTCTAGTGTGCTCAGCTCTATCCAACTTGCGGCGAAAGGCCGACCAAGGCTCCTATTTATAACCCCACGTACAAATAGAGCCGTTACTTCTTCACTGAACAGATTTCGAGGTGGCCGGACGCTCCGGTCAGATCGACCGGACTCACCCTGCCAGCGTCCAGTCAACGGATGCTGCCACGTCATCCCTGGCTTCAAATACTGAACGCCTGATCTCAACGATTAAGTTGCGACCGGACACAGTACAGTGAATGACCGGACGCAGAACCCCAGTGTCCGGTCACTTCCAGTAAGGTTTCAGTCACGACTGGACGCGTCCGGTCACGCACGACCGAACTCACCCAGCGTCCGGTCACTCACAGTCTTCTCTGTGCGCCGCCACATCAGCAGGACCGGACGTTGAACAGTGTTCAGCCAGCGTCCGGTCGCCTGCGTCCGGTCAAGAGACCGAGGGCGGCCTTCACTGCGTGTCACTAACCGGACACAGGACCCCAGCATCCGGTCACTACATGACCAGCGTCCGGTGCACTCTGTGAAACCCTGTCTTTTTTGTATAGGGCACCGGTGGCACCGTCAGACTGTCCGCACTCTACGGGTGGACACTCCGCCGATGAAGTTTTGAACCCTTGCTCCCATGTGCTAAACACAAAGTGCATCACATTTCACCTCCGTTTCTTCACTGAGTTGATCCACATCAACTTCAACTTCTTCTCCTTTACAAATGTGCCAACACCACCAAGTGTACACCACCATGTGTATGTGTGTTAGCATTTTCATAATTATTTTCCAAAGGATTAGCCACTCAACTTGCCACGCCACTCGATCCTAGCAACGACGCAAAGTTAGATCACTCGAGTGGCACAAGATGACCGATATGCGAACAAGTTTGCCCCTCTTGATAGTATGACCATCTATCCTAAACCCGGTCATCAACTTCTCTACACACCTATGACCGGTGAAATGAAATGCCCTAGGTTATACCTTTGCCTTGCGCATTCCATTCCATCTCCTCCAATGTCGATGCAACACATGCACCAGCACGATCAACAATCATATGATCCACTTCATATCATCACGTGATCATATTGGTTCATCGATCTTGACTTCACTTGCTTTTCACCACTGCCTTCGTCCATCGGCGCCAAGTCTTGCTCAAGCTTCACCGCCACGTGGTCCATCGCTCTAAAGCCTCCGACTTGCCCTTCACGCTTGCAACTGGTCCATTAAGCCAAGTCATGTCTTGATCTTCTCCACCTTGATCACATGACTCAATGTCATGTCTCATGTGCAATGAGCTCCTTCATCATTACATGTGTGAGCTTTGCAATATCTCCGAGCCATTTCCACCTTCATGGCATATGTTGCTCACACACATGTATCTGTGGACTAATCACCTATGTATCTCACATAAACACAATTAGTCTACCTAGGTTGTCACTCAATTACCAAAACCACACAAGGACCTTTCAATCTCCCCATTTTTTGTAATTGATCACATTAATAATTTAGTGGCAACAATTTTCAATCATGGTATACAGCGGTTAGCATGCAGTTTGCAAATTCCACGGCGGTCCACCGAACGAAAAGCAGCGGAATTTATTGGAGACGAGGTACTAATAATTGGTATGCATGCTGGCTAATGCTCCATCCCCTGCGTGCGCGCGCAGAGACAACAGGCAAGAAAGCTTGCTTGAGATGCCAAGACGTACATAGATGAATGTGATACTTGGGCGGCAACCAGGCCTAGAGTCCTAGATTATGGTTCAACTTTTAAAATCCAACCACCTAGAATATGTAGCAATCCCAAAAGCTTCCTCTCCTCAGCTTTAATTTTTTTTCAGCTTTTGATATGAATATATAGTAACAAAAACTTCCCGAAGTAACAATATATTGAACCTACCCCTAATCTATCTAGGGATCCAAACATCCTCATCTTTTACGTCCAGCTTTTAACTATCTAGCTTTTACAATAATTTAGAAGCCATGAGCTAGCTTTTCATAATCTCTAGCTGATCCAAATTAAACATGGAGCAGATGGCATTCTCTGGGTGTTCGTCGTGAGGCCAGGTCTGGGACGAGGGCGTGAGTGTGTACATGAAGCGCTAGCAGTACATGTCGTGAGTGAGAGCTAGAAATATAGCAGCACCAACAATATACTAAGGGTACGTGCATGCAGCAGCATCAAGACAAAATTAAACTATACATGCATCAACATTGTCATAAACCGATTGGGCAGCGTCCAGCCGTCCACAACCATAAGCAATGTAGTGCTTCTTCATCCCTGAAAGCGGAACGAATATATCTCCCTATGATTTTCATTATATTATACGGGATCATCATCAGTACAAAATAAGCCATGCGCTGTAAGTGGAGTCTTCCTTTCTCTCCTACATATTGTCATAAGCCTTTCTTTTGGTCTCTGACTAACCATTATATTATCATTAATAATATATGTGTTTCTCTCACGACATTAGTCCTGATCGACGTATATATATGTGCTAATTTAGCTTATAATTTCAGCTTTCCGGCCTGCCGGCTCGAGCATATGTGTGTGTCAGTGTGTGGGTACATACACAGGGAACATGGGGATCTTTGCGAGTTTCATCTGGCGAACTGCACCGTAGGTTTTTTTTTTTGCGAAACTACGGCAGCTTAAGCAGCTGCCTGAACATTTTTATTGCATAAGAGTTGACAAATAATTACAGAGAACAAAGAAAAGAAGAAGACAAAACACAAAAACACAGAGAAAGCACAAGAAAAAGGGTCTAAATTAAATATTACAACCAAGAAGGAGGTGACATCAAAGTAAGGAGGACAAGAAACAGCTACACTCAGAGCGTGTTTAGTTGCCCAAATTTGGGAATTTGGGCTACTGTAGCACTTTCGTTTTTATTTGGTAAATAGTGTTCAATAGTGGACTAAATAGGCTCAAAACATTCGTCTCGTAATTTCTAACCAAACTGTGTAATTAGTTTTTTTTTCGTCTACATTTAATGCTCCATGCATGTATCGCAAGATTCGATGTGATGGGTACTGTAGCACTTTTTTGGATTTTGGGGTGGGAACTAAACACGCTCTCAAGAACAGCGGTCTTGTCAGGCACAGAAAAGCAGCGGTAAGACCAGAGACTTAAATCGTCGGCACAATGCCGGAAAATCCTATGGTTGGTTTCGTCTGAATGCTTGAAGACCTTGGAGTTACGACATCTCTAGATATTCCACAGAACACAGATGACCACCGTGGATCTTAACTTCAGTTTAGTGTTTCGAAGAGGAGGAGGTGGGTTGTCCCAGAGCTGTTCCACGAGGGTGTCTAAGCCCAGCGCCGCCCAGCAACTGCACCGTACGTTGAAGAACCAGTTGCTCATGTTTGGGCTCGCTGCTGGCCCTCCTATAGAGCATGCGTTCCATCATGGACATATTTGGTACCTGTAGCCTCCGAGAGCATATATGTGCCTGACGATTACTTCCATAGTTCCATTCTACAGAGACATTCTCTGCCAGATTGTTATTATTCAACTAGACACCTATTAAATACATTCGGAGGTACAATGCAAAGGGGAGAAACTATATGGACAGGGAATACTAACAGCACCAACAATATAACAGGGAAATACTACATGCATCTCTCTCATATCAATGGGCGCCCTTGAGTCTCATGAGCGCCGTTATGATACCGATAAATCCACCAAAGGCGGAGACAACCGCGACGATGTACTTCCAGTTGTTGTAAAGAAACGCGTACACCTTGATCCACGGCCTCTTGTTCCTGTAATTCTCGATCTCTATCATGACGAGGGCATAGCAGCTTCCTGTGCGCAGGCTCTGCAGGCTGGTGAAGAAGTCGAGTGTCTTCTTGTTGTTGAGCCCTGCTCCTCCTCGCAGGATACCCTTGGTTCGCAGCTCATGCACGTCCTCCTCCCGATGCATCAACATGCACAGGAGGAGGAGGTACGAGCAGACAGCAGAGTCTTCAAATTCCGCCTTGTCATCAGAAAAATCTGGAGTCCTGCATAGCTCGAGAGCCGCCATGTTGACGAGCCAGCTTGCACGTGCATCGTTGAGAGACAGCGGCGCCATGGAGAGCTCGGCGAAGATGATCCACTTCCTGTCGATGCCCATGTCTGGGAGCTCCGTTGTTTCGTTGGCTGTGAGGAAGATGCCCATTTCGGCAAGCTCGATGGCACCGGCTGAAAATGATATTGATTTCATTTTCTCTATATCTGAACGTGTCACCTTGGGATTCCTGCTTCTTTTTCCTACAGCGTAGAATCGGAGGAGGCCAAGGAGATGCGGTGCTTTATTGTAGTAGTCTTGGTCCCAAACAACAGGCAATACAGTGGCAGACCGGCCATGCGGAAAGCCATCTCGCCACATAGCAATGAACGTCGCCATTTCCTGCAAGGGCTTGGGCGTGCACATTTTCATGACGGCGTCCACCACCTGCAAGGGGATCTGGTTCTCAAGCAGCATGATGTCATGAGCGATGTCATTGTCGTTGGACTCGAAGAAATCGCACAGGTCCTGGTCGAACTTCGTGCCCGACGTCAAAAGCATGTATATCACCAAGAAGCAGGCGTCATAGAACATCATAGGTAGGAAGTCGTCCTCATAGCCGAAACCTGCCATCACGTCCTTGTCGTAGAGGCCGCGGGCATCGATTTTCGCGGCGACGGAGACCACCTTGTCATACATGTCCCGGACCGAGAGGCCGGGATTGTCCTTGTTGACCTTTTTGTACTCCTGGATGCAGTACTGCGCAGCCACATGCTTCATCTTCTCCGCCTTCTGGAGGTGGCCTTCGGGGTGGTAGTAAGGGCCGATGGCCACGACCTTGGGCACAGTACACCATTTGCCGAGAGCTTGAATGCTTGGAGGGTACCTATGCATCTTCGTTTTCATCAATTTGGCATCATCCATGAACTCCTTCTGTCTTTCCTGGAACAGCTTCTCAGGGCTATTCATATAGGTCTCCATAGGATCTGGATCATGGTGCTGTGCAGCCGCAGCATAGTAGTTGTAGTAGTTGTAGTCAACCAGTTGCTGCTGCCCTCCGCTAGAGTAGCTGCTAGCAGGGACGACATACGGTTGGAGGCTGCAGGAGCAACCAAATATGTCAGCGATGGACGCATACTGCAAAGGGTGGCCGACGGCAGGAGCCCACACTTGAGCATCATCAGCTGGTGCTACTTCAGCGGTCCAGTTCTTCGCCAGCTGAAGCTCGTAAGGTCCCGCCCATGCAGCAGTGGATTCCATATATGCGCTGCTAGCTCCAACCGCCAATTAAGCTGAACGCACGCAGCAATATGTAGTTTGCTGCAATAAGCACTGCACAAAATTAAAAGAATGTAGGAAATGGTGAAGAGTAGTGAAACATGCAAGAGAACGAAACTGCATGCTAGCTAGCATGTATATAATCAAAATTGAACGTAATGTACTCATGAGAGAAGCATATATTCAGCAGGGTTAGTAATAAGATATCCAAATGGAGAAGAGAAAAGAATACTTACAGTAGCGAGCAGGGCAGAAGAAGCACAGCCTTCTCAACAAATACAGTGCCTAGCAGGATTCATCACAGGTGCGCCTGAAAGGGCCGGGGAAAGAAGCACGCAGGGCCAGTTGAGTTGGATCATATCTGCACCTGATTGCAGAGAGCCCTTTCTTATAGTCGAGAGAAGGGAATCAGCATTAGTTTAGAGAAGGCACGGCACCTCCGCGCTGATAGCTACATATGTACAACTGTATACAAGACGCGCTGCGCCTGCGAGCGAGTGTGAACGGCAAGGACGGGCAATGGGCGGCATGCATGAGGGGGCCCGCAAAATTAAAGGGGTCGGAGAAGTTTTTTTTTTTTTTTTTTTTTTTTTTTTTTTTTTTTTTTTTGCCTCTCATCTAGGTACAACTGTAGTATCTGTTTATGAACAGATACACATCAACGCCACACACACCACACTCACTCACACCATAAGTACACAAACAGATCCTACAACTACACCTAGATTCTAAGATCGCGTCCTTTGTGAGATCATCGGGTCCATGAATCCATAGACGACAAGGTGCGTCGCATTTCCTTTATGGTTCCACATGCGAGAGGCAACAGAGTTATTTGAGGACGAACCCCGGTGAGACGCCAGAAAATCGCAGCCACTGGGGCTCGATCCCTAGCCGGCGAGGTCCCAGCCACCGGGACCTGCCATCCGAGGTACGCTCGGTTCTCGGGGTCGGAGAAGCTGGCAGTGAAGTGAGGGACACAAGCTGACGACCACCACCGTACGTACCACTGCAAGCAAGCAAGCAAGCACCGTACGGGCCGGGAGATGTCCTGTACGTACGTACATAGAGGGACAGGGTGCTGGTGCTCGATCCCCATCTAGACTTCATTTCTCTCCATGTGCTCAGTCCGCACCTGCGCCGCTGCGCGTAGATGGCGAATCGATGGCCAAGTGGACGCAGTACGTACACCACCTCTATCATGTGTTTTTGGTCGTCCTGTCCGCATCAATACATAGGGCCGTTTAGTAGAGCTCCGGCTCCAGTTAAAACAACTTCGGTTATGGCTTCATCTGTGAAGCAGATTATTCAAGGAGCTGAATCAGTTTTTTTTTTACCGTTTAGTAAAACAGCTTCACCTGGCGATGAGAAACTATGAAATGTCTTTAATACCCTTACTTTCTTTTTTTCTTTTTTCTTTCTATTTTTCCTTTGTCAACAATCTCCACCGGACTTATTTTTTATCTCCACCGCACAACCCCCAACCTTATCTTCTATCCTCGACTCCTTCACGCGTCGAGTGCCTGTGCCGCCCTTCGCAAGTCGCCGTCAGGTCCACCTCTCCCTTCCATGCGCCCACGTCAGGTCTGCCTCTCCGCTCCACGCGTCGTCGTCCACCGGCCCTCCCGCACCGACGACTACCTCCGTCCCGCGCTGGCGATTATCCCCGTCTCGCGCAGCCAAGCTCCGTCCTGCGCGGCGACTACCTCCGTCCGGTGCAGCCAAGCTCCGTCCCGCGCCGCCGACTAACTCCGTCCAGCGGCGGCATCTGCCTGTCTCCTCCACGCACCGGCATCCGCCCAGCTCCGCCCATCCCCGTGCCGGCGGTCATCCCTGTACCGGGGCAATCTGGACCATGGCCGTGTGGTGGGGCCACACGAACGAGCGAGAGCCGAGTGGAGCTAGATATTTCGGCTCTGTCTGAGCAAAAGAGCTCCGGTCACCGGTTTTTGTGGAGCTTCCCAGGCGAAGCAGTTTGGTAAAAGAGCATTTGGTTGAGAGATAAAAAAACAACTCCTGGAGCTGCCCCGGAAGCTCTACCAAACGACCCCATAATTGATGGGGGTGCATGCGGTGGCCACCACCACCGACTGTGATCAGACGACGGCTCACTGAGGTATCTAACTATAGTTGGGTGAGTAGTACGTTGGATTATGACGTGTGCAGTAGTAGATCTAACTAACCAAAATATGGGGTCGCGCGTTGCGATTCGTGCTAGCGCCCCCTCCGCACACGGGCTGAGCTGTGGGCTGCGGCGGCCTTTTTATCTTTTTTTAATTTTTTAAATCTTGGGAGTCGCGCCGTTTTCTATTCATTTCTCTCGAGGCTGGGAGGAGGGTGGGGAACCGGCGCGGCGGATGGGGGTAGAGGGCAATCTGCTGGCGATTTCTAGGGTTTGTGAATTTCTATTCAATTCTATGACTTCTGTTGTGTGAATCCAACGTTGTTATTGTGTTCTCCGTCTCGTATTCACACGCTTGTGATCTGTTGACGATTTTTGTGCGACATTTTTGTGGATTTTCCGTGGAATATAGATCCTGCTTTCTGCCGTGTTTGTCCCGTTCCGTGCGGTTCAGTGGATTCGATGTTGCAGGAGGGAGGGGAGTGGGTGCGGCGGAGGGGGCGATGTGATGGCGATGTGTGCTAGGGTTTGTCGATTCTGCTTAATCCCTATCATTTCTGGTGTGTGGATCAGGCGTTTGTTGTTGTGTGATTTTCCTACGCTGCCTGCTTTACTAGTGACAACTTTGTTGACACTGGGTTTTTACTAGTGCGCTAGATCCAAGCCTTTTTGTGATTATGCTAAATTCACACCCCCCACCATGGATCGATGCATCGGAGGCGGAGGTATTCGTATTTTTGTTTTCAGCTAATTAGTTGCGTTTGCTACCATGTATGTGAGTAAGATAATTCTGCATTATTCTGTTTTTTTCCTGGTTGTGCATGTTTGAGTGGCTTGATGATGCAAAATGTTGATAACTGCTCTCTTTTTTAATATACACATTGGCTTTAGCCACAGGCATATTGTTAAATTATATTTTTTATATACCCTTAAGCCATTTTGCTGAATCCACGATGTACGTTTTTATCTCAATCAGTTCCTCCATGCTAATGTGTCCGTTTTTTTCAGGTTTTGTGTGCACGACAAATAGAAGCATTGCCAGCTTTCAGGCTGTTCTTACCTAGTTTGTATACATCATGTGTTATCCTTTTTTTTATCTTTTATATCTGTGATTGGTTCCATTGTTGTACTAAATCTTTTTTATCCTGTCGTTCTGTATTTTCTTATTAGTGATGGATAACTTTCTAGAAGTTGTGGTACTCATGCTGAGGATCAGTTTTTATTGAGTTACGGATTACAGATTTGTTTGATAGGTGCCACTGTAATCAACAGTGAGCTCAATCCATGCCCCCGTCCATCAAAAGGTGTTATTTCCTCCAGTATTTGGCATTGAGGGTATTTTGTTTAGATTACTGTGGAATGTTGATTGGAGAGTCGCTACTGATTTTGGTGGGACTATTTATGTGAGGTTATTCTTCGTTCGTGATTCCATGACAATTGGTGACAGCATTTATCGCTGGGATGATGCTATTGTTATTTTCGATCGTGTTAATTCTGCGGTGCCCCGGAACACGCCTCATGACGTTGGTGTAGTCATTCAAAGGCTGGATTAGTGATGTGTCAGAAAGTTTATGTGTGTCAAGTGTACGTAGCGCATATGCTAAGTGTGATATGCTATATGTAAATTATTATATATTTTCTAATGAGTTGAGTTTTATTTTCAGAGTGGGTTATGTACCCCTTGAATTTTATCATCACATCATCAATGTAGATTTCAACAATCCTGCCGATCAACTTATGAAAAATATAATTCATTGTCTTCTGATAAGTTGCACCGGCATTCTTCAGACCAAAGGTCATCACAACCCATTCAAATAAACCGATTGCGTCGGGGCATCTGAAAGCTGTCTTTGCTATGTCTTCCTCAGCCATGAAAATTTGGTTATATCCTGCATTGCCATCCATAAAGCTAATAACTTTGTGCCCGGCTGCTGCATCTTCCAGCATATCGGCTATAGGCATCGGATAACCATCCATGATTGTAGCCTTATTCAGATCTCTGAAATCGATGCAAACTTTTAACTTTCCATTCTTCTTGTACACAGGAACAACATTTGATATTCACTCTGTATATCGGCACGGTTGGATGAACTTTGCTTCTAGTAATCTTTTAGTCTCCTTTTTTTATATCATCAAGTACGTTTGGGTTGAATCTCCTCGGAGCTTGTTTAAACGGCCGATATCCAGGTTTGATTGGCAACCGATGTTTAACAATTGATCGATCTAGACCAGGCATCTCATAGTATTCCCAAACAAAACAGTCTTTAAATTTCTTCAATAAATCGACTAACTCTTGCTTATACTCAGGATCCAACTTGGCACTTATATATGTCGGCCTAGGTTTATCTCCAGAGCCAATATCTATCTCCTCTAATTCATCGACCGACGTAAATCCATGTCCTAGTTTACCATCTGTACCATCTATTGGATTATCCATTAAAATAAATTTTTAAAGTCAACTGCTTAGATCGGCTGTTGACTTTCATTACTGATCTTAATGAAGCCTCATTCCCACAACTTGCCAGAAAAGCATTCGAAGTCTTCTAGCTCCCAAAATACTGGGTCGGCTGTTGCGATACTCACAGATTCATCAGCGCGAACCAGCTCGACATCATCTCCATGCCATTGAATCAAATACTGATGCATGGTTGATGGCACACAACAGTTTGCATGAATCCAATCACGACCAAGGAGTAAATTGTATGACCCTTTTCCATCGATGATGAAGAATGTGGTGAGCAGAGCCTTACTCCCGATTGTCAGTTCGACGTTTATTGCCCCCCGGGTCGTAGACGGATTACCCCCAAAATCCTTAAGCATCATATCGGTCTCAATCAAATCTCCAGGTCCCTTGCCAAGTTTGCGAAAAGTGGTGTAAGGCATAAGATTGACAGAAGCACCTCCATCTACCAACATCTTGTTCATCGGCTTCCCATCAACAAAACCTTTCACATATAAAGCCTTTAAGTGCCAATGCTTGACTGGTTTATCAAATATAGCCTGCTGTATAACTGTCAACTTGGTAACTATCTCTTCATACTCTGATTTATCAAAATCTGAGTAAACTTCTTGATCTGCTGGAGCTCTAAATTCTGATGGCAACAGAAAAGCCATTTGAATATTAGCCAATGGCTGTCTTCTATCGGCTGTTTGCTTAGCACGCCACACTTGAGGTTTACCAGATGCTTGAGCATGTTCTAGTTCTCTGTTCCTTAGCCGTTGCACTCTTCTTTTCTGGCTTCTTGTCAGACCTCCTGGACACTATTGGCCTTCCTACCAAACATATTTTTCTCCATTATTTTCTTCTTCATAATCAGTCCAGTTTTGATCAACAACTCGCTTTCCTAGACGATCATGAACATTTCTATTTTTTAGTCACCGATCCATATTATTATGATGATACTCATCTTGAGTATGGATAGACCGACGGTTGGCATGAGATTGCTTGAACTCCCAATATTGCTCGGTGCATTCTGGACAGTTATTTTTTATAGGCAATTTCAAATCTTCGTTCCAGCAATGTCTGAAGAAAGGACAATTCTAATGTGATTTGGCTTGTTTTCTTTCATACATCTCTTTCTCATGTTGACGCTGGCATTCTTGCTCTTTTAACCAATACTGATAATCCTTTTCCTTCTGCCGCTACCATTTATTAAACAAAATTCGAGATGTAACACATGGCCTTATCGCCCCATCCTTTGACGTCTCTCCGTACTCATATCGGCTCTTTTGCTCATTACAACGCCTTCTAATCTTTCTATATTCATCAGTCGATATTTGCATCTCAGGGTCGACTGTTCTAGTTTCTCTTGATCTAACTGATGTTAGGACTTTAGTCTTCCCTTTGAGCAGCCTAGCATCAACCATGTTTTGATCTCTTGGGAAAGAATTATCGTCAACTTTTATCTTCCGAGGCGTATCGAATTTGAGCCTTCCTTGCTGAATAGCCCTCTGTATATGCTACCACAAAACTCTGCATTCATTAGTAGAATGAGATGTAGCGTTATGAAACTTACAGAACTTCTTATTCTTCAACTGATCAAGGGATAATATAACATGATTATCGGGCAACTTGATATGTCCCTTCTCAAGCAAGAAATCAAAGAGCTTGTCTGATTTTGTGACATCGAAGTCATAGCTCTCTTTGATTCCTCTTCCCCAAGGATTTGGCACCATTACTGTCTTCTTACCCCAATTCCATTCGACCGCAACAACCTCTTCTTCTTCATCGTCTTCATAGCCGTCATCAACTGAATATGGATTTGCTTCGGCCATTATGGTATTTTTCTAGAATCGGATATCTCTGCGCATATTCTGGAATTGGCTATTGAGCGCTGCCACTCGTTGAGCCAAATAAACCAAGTTGTCAAATTCTTGTCCCAACAGCTTCTCTCTCCATGTTGGCAACATTCCTTGAACGGCTAAAGCAGCTAGCTGGTCATTAGTCAAGTTCAATGAAAAGCACAAATTTCTGGTCTCTCGGAATCTCTGAAGAAACTTGATGCTCGATTCATTAGTTCTCTACCTTATGGTCGTCAAATCGGTAATCTTCTTTTTTCCAGTCCTAGTATAAAAATATGTATGAAACTTCTTCTCTAGGTCAACCCAATTGGCAATAGAGTTAACTGGCAATGATGAAAACCAAGTAAAGGCTGGCCCTGACAGAGACAAAGAGAAGAAACAAACTCGATGGGCCTCTTCAATGGATGCTTCGTCCAACTGTATAAGATACCGACTGACATGTTCTATCGTGTTTGTGCTGTCTTGGCCAGTAAACTTAGCAAACCCTGGGAGCCTATAATTTATAGGAAGAGCGACCAAATCATACTATTCTGGATATGAACATTTATACGAGAAGGTCTACTCTTTTGGCTTTAAACCAAACTGATTCTTCATCATCTTGGTCACTCTCAGCAACAACTCATCAGCATTTGAATTTAGATTTCTTTGCAACTGCTGACCCATCTGTGGATTAAAATTTTAGGTGCCTTGATACCCCGGATTTGGAATCATGTGAAGGGTGTTGTAATCTATACTGTAATGATGCCCTTGTGGAATTTCTATCTACTAGGTTCTTTACTGGCTTGCTGCTTGAAGTCTCTGGTTGTTGATGTTAGGATCTATATCTCTACGGATCCTTTGAATTGATAGTGCTATTTTTTGAGCCGACGGCGGTATGTGGCCTGATGTGCCAAAATTATCCATTTGATTCTGACCTTGCCCTGTCAGCTGTTGTACATGCTGCATTGACGACCCATGATTATGTTGTATCTGATTATTAGTAGCACCTTGAATTTGCTCGGATGAGCTCTGAACTACCTGGATATCATCATTACCAGCTGATGCTGCTTCTTGATAGCTAGTACCGGCTTGATTAGTCCCTTGAGTTGACGGATATAGAATGTTGTAATAAGCCAGCCCAACCTGATCAACTGGAAACCCATGAAACACCTCCTTCATAGTGTTGTGGAATGTGTTCAGGAAAACTTCATTATGGTTTGATATGGCGTCATGAACAGATTTGTTTACAGCTTCCATGAAGAAATGTCTGTCTTCAGCTTTATCTATATCCGTCTGGCCATGTAACAGAACTCTTGGTAGTGGATATTTCTGAACAATTATATTATCACGTGTCTTGATGTAGGACAACAAACATTTGTTCTAAAATTCTTCTATAGCCTTGTTGATGACATCTTTATCTCCATCAGGTAGGTCTTCATAAGGCACCATAAGGATGTCATTATTGTTGAAAGCCGCCATGACGATTGTGGGGTCATACCGGGCATGCCAGAACGTGTGTCGGCACGAAAATATGTTAATCGTGCCGGGCACACGAGCAAGCCGGAAGGGTCTACTCGATGGAGCTGGAGATCCACTTGGCTTCAACACAGGGATAATCGATCTTGCGTATTCCTCTCGAGACGTGCCAGTCAATTTGACCCTACAATTGACAAGGAGAGAAAGTTTATCAGTAATTTAAGGTGGAATGTGCCGGTCTGTGCCCAGACAGTTCTAAGTGTGCCGCTTCGGGAGCAGCCATACGGGAAGAACAATTAAATAGCCGATACGCGCAGAAATCAGCTGTTAGGGACTGTAAAGCTCGTGGATAGCGATTGATTTTATGTTGACTGGTACAGTACACGTATATGTAAATGAGATCATCAGCTAGGTGGATATTACCAGTATAAATCATTGAGCCGATGAATCTAACGAGAAAGGATATAACATGCAAACAAATCGACTATCTAATACAAACAGATCTACAGACGCTCTGAATCTAATCTGTTACCATCAATAGTGAGGTTCGACCGGATCGATGACACCTATGATGATAATAACAAATTAAAACCGAAGAATCCGTAAAACCTTCTACACTTCGACAGGCTTTCCGAAAGACATGCTATACGTGAAGGCTCGAATGAATCGGCTAAAATAGCCGATTCAGGTGAAGAGAACTACTGTGTGTGAACAATCGACTATTTCACATGGATAAACCTATGGACTCATCAGACCTAACCTGCTATCTCTAACAGTGGGGTTCGACCAGATCGATGCAGCCATGATATAGACAATAAATCAAACCTTTAAAGTAAACAGATCTATTCACGTTCAATAGAATCATGTAAACATGTTGTAGGTGTTAACGCATAGGTGATCGGCTATTTAGCCGATGCTGGCATAGTAAACAGTTAAGGTCATGCCTAATCAAGAATAGATCTACTAATTAGCATCCTCCAATCTACAGTGCTATCAGTGGGGATCGACCGGATCGTTACAGCCATAATAGTGAACCGTAGACCAAATTTAACTAACCAGCAAACCTCTCCAAGATCATACATGCCTTAACCACGTACTATGCGCGACCAAGATCGAAATAGAACAGCCGATAAAACATAACCCGTCGTTCATTGTAAGAAGTATCGTGCTGTGACGAAGCAAACGACGGACCCAAAGGATATGAAGCCGATCTAAATCGATCTCTTCCGGGCAGGTTGATATTGCTACAAACTAATGACGATAAGAACATCAGCAAGATCGATAACTTAATGAATCTACCAAAGATTGCCACTCTTAGGTAGAGCCAATAACTTGACCTTGATCTAATTCGAGTAGTTGAGGTCGACCGGATCGATGCAGCCGTACTTGAACTAGACAAGAGTCGATAACTAGCTTATATCAGAGTCGCAGTGGAGGTCGACCGGATCGATACAGCCATACAAATAGAAGTATAAGCCATGACAGTACTTATAGACAAGCCGGAGGTCGGCCGGACCGATGCAGCCCTGCTCGCTAAAGAACTCGCCGAGATCTACTCTACTCCTACTCCTAAGGGGTGGCCGAAGCAAAAAAAGTAAGGAACTTGTATTTGATTGATTGTGTGTCCTTTACAATAGCCAGGGTCCAATATTTATATCCAAAACCTATGCATGAATCCTACTTAAGTACGACTCATTACAATCTTTGGCATAAGAGAAAACATTCATAATTTAAGATAACTTGGACTCTAATCTTTCCCTTTTTGTAGAGTCCAACATGTTTTTTTTCCTGACGCCAACCGCAGCTTTTATCGTTATTTGCTGGTGCTATTTGAAGAGAGCCGATTACAGTACTGCATTCGACTTGATCTCACACCCCGTTAGATAGAAGTATAATTCCTACTAGGAGGCCGGTGTTGGCAGCGGAATATCAGGAGCCGACACGGATGCTATGTGATCTTCTGTGGTCCGGTTGGCGTGGTTGCTATGTGGTCTTCCACGTTAAGCCCCTTGATTTTTGGCCGCGTTCGAGCCCTTGACTATTATGATTATTTTGATGATTTGGTATCATCGATATTGTTGTGTTGGGATGATGTGGTATCGTTCAAGATTGTAAGAAGGGATGATGTGGTATCATCCGGGATTATGAGATGGGACGATAAGGTATCCTCCTGAGTTTTAGTGTGTTTTTCCAACCCCTGAGAAGCCACGGTAGAATTATATGGAAGTCTAGGGTAGCACCCAAGCGGGTACGGGATCTCGTTAGTCCTATTTCAACCACTGATCATTGAAGGGATTATGCCTATCATGTGGGGAAATATGTACACCTCTACAGAGTTACTTAAATCTATTCGAATAACCACGTCCTTGGAATGGACAGATGCTAGGAAGGGATACTATGATTAGCTTAACTTTTATGTGTAATGCAACTGGTAACATTATGACTTGACACTAACCCGGGAACTAGCTGGAATGGTAATGCTCCACTAGAACCCAACCCTTAATTATAATCACCACCACACCTCTATTTCCACCCTATGGTTAGGGCTTACCGAGTACGTAAGTACTCACCCGTTGTTGACTCATAGACTTCAGCACTGAGGAAGACGAAGACTACGACGAGGAAGCACACTGTGAAGATTTCGAGTTATGCGAAGAGTCCAAACGTAGGAGATTTCATCGAAGCTAGGGTTTCGACCACACTTAAGCTTGCCTATGGAAAAGGTTATCGCCACGTTGTAGAATATCATCGTACTAGAGACCACCATAAATAAGCGCCGCTCCGCGGCAGTAGTTTCCGCCAGCTCTGTAAGCCTAGAACTATGCCCTTAGGGCCACTGTTGTAGAACCCTTTTTAGATATCAATAAAGCTTGGAACCTTTTTTTAGCTGTGTACCAATTATGTTAATTTTGTGCGTACTTGTGCATGATCCTGGCGCAAGTACAGATGCACCTAGGACTCTTAGAAATGAGGGTCCGACACCGTGCCATCAGAGGATGGCAGCAGCTAGTACTCCTTCACCGACACGGGCAGTCGGGCAGGTACTCGGTGGGCGACGTGGTCGTGGAGCCCCAGGACGGCGGCGGCGCATTTCCAGGGTTACATAGGAAAATTTTCCTTTTTCAAGGGTTACGTACAAAGACACAGATACAGGGCGCGGGTAGGGTGGATGATGGTGAAAAAAAAATCCAGCACAAGGCGTCGACAAGAGAGAAATACGCGTAAACGTTTAGAAGTTTTCCGGCCGGGTCCATTTGTCAGATCAAGGTGGAAGATCTAGATGCGTTGGATCTAATTTTAATGTAGATCTAAGGGACAAGAATTAAGGTGAGTAGGAATATCAGGGTGACAGCCTATTTTTAATTCCTTCGCTCTTTTATAGTACTAGTAGAGATGCACGTGACACGCACGTGTCCATAAAAATATAAGGTATAAATATAAATCATATGCATTTGATGAATTTTTTTTAGCATCTGATTATATTTTTAAGCAAGTAAAAAATACATTTATATTAAAAAGAATTATTATTGATATCACCAGGGTTTGTCACTTATCTTCACATTATTCATTTATCGTAGAAAGGAAACCCGCTCTGGATGACATATATAACACAAACAATGGATGGAGTGATTCATCAAAAAATTGAAAGGGAAAAGGATCGGATTGAAATATGGACACATCTTTGCTGGTTGCGGCGACATTTGTGGCTGGCTAGCTGAGATGCCACCTTAGACTTTCGGGCTGCCATATTTTCCGCTAGAGGCCACAGGTTTATATGTGACCTAAACATATTTTGTCAGTATTTGTGTCCTGTGGATACTACAAATTGGCACCAAAACAACTTCAATAAATAGTATTCAAAAAAGGATGATGGAAATTGTAGACGATATTGATATCTTGAAGAAGATATTGCACCTTCCAGCTTAGATTGTAAACCCTCTTAATATCCTTAAAAACATTTCCCATATGTTTAATCTCTAATGGTGCACACGAGTCAAAAAGGTGTTAACTGATCAGACTCGTTAGTTTTGGTGTCATCAAACATTTATTTACATATGTTATTGGTACTACATGTGTGCTCCATCAATCAAGAAGAACTACATGTTACAGGTAATAAGCAACTACATGTTACGGCTAATAAGCAAGAAACAAGGTATGCCTGTTTAGCATCGGAGCAAGCACAGAAAAGAAAACAGTATGTGTTAAATAACTCTCTGAGCTTGACCTAACTTCGTCTTGATACTGCCTTGAGATTCATTACCTTCATATAGGTGTTGCTAGTGGTCTGATCAGGCTACTGGTCTTGATCTTGGTGCTACCAAAACACAGTTCCCCAATCTGAAAAGAAATAATAAATGTCAGAAATAGTAAAAGGAACCTACCTTGCTTATATTTGCTTTCAACATTTGTGCCATGGTCCATGAGAACAATCTGTCTGGTTAAACAGTGCAGCCTGCAGTTGATCACAGAGAGAAATAAATTACATGTAGATTTTATTATTTGTTCTCATATGTACATGGCAGATTCGAAACACAAAGAGCTTTTCTTGCACAAACTGCTCATGATAACATGCAAGGGGTCTTTAAATACTATGGCTATATATAGCCTGGTACCGAAATTTGATGCCAAATCAGCCTTTGACGCCACCAAGGAACAAGGAGTGACTTCTATCATCACTGTAGTCAACCTTTTCCAGAATATTATCAAAGCATTTCTATATGTCTACTTTATAATTGAGCATATTTGCAAAGCCAAAGTTCATGGACGGGCACAATATTGTCAAAGCAATGCTATATTTCGTACTATCTTATATTGATCAGCAAAATTTTATCGGACGGCCAATTAACGACAGATCACAAGTAGTATATCAAACTTTGTTAGAAAAACAAAAGCCAGAGTTGTGTCAAAGGCCGAAAACAAAAATTAAATGAAGAACACAAACCTAAGAATTTCCTGAATGACAAAGATGGGATAGGGCAGCAGGTTGCCGTGCATGAACCCACACCTTGATGCCAGGTTGCTTGCTATTTGGTAATTGGCATTGTGGGTGACCTGTTTTGCCAATGATCTGGTATGGGTGACTTCTTGTTCCTGTGATGATCCGGAAGGGGAGACGTGATCATGCGTGGCAGAAAACCAAGTGCATAAGGATTGTTCGTCCGATCTCTAGGTAAGCAGGAGAAGGCCAAGAGAATCCCAGTTCCTAGAAGAGGGGGAGGCACCTGATCGAGGTCGGAGGTAGAGGCCAGGGCGTGGAGCCGCGACATAATGACGACGCATCGGATGTGCTCGGGGTTGACATAGCCCGGACGGACTGACGGGGAGGAACTCCGCCCTGCGCGACGGGGAGGATCTGCACCGGTAGGAACTTGGGCAGGACGGAGTAGCGCCTCGGGAACTCGACAGGTAGCGGAGGGCCTCGTTTTGCAGGTCCAGTTGCCCTGGCGGAGGAACCGATCCCTGTCTTTTCGGCGAGATCTGCGGCGGCAGCGGCGGGTTGAGGTCGCGAGCCTACGTATACATACGGCTCCGGAACAATCCCTCCTTTTTCATGTAATAAAGCAAAAACGGGTAGGATTATAGTCGTACGTGGGTGGGATTGTAGCGCACGTAACATTGAATCTTTTGTAAGATCACCGATGATGGACGGCTGGTATAGCACGACGTGTAGATCAAATGGTTGATATGCTCTTTTATAGTGTGATAGATAGATAGATAGATAGATTTTTAATCTTGTTATTTAATATTTTAATAATAACTGCGTCTAACAAAATTTACAGATTTAACCCTTTTGGTCGGACCAAATAACGCTGTCGTGCCACAAGCGTTGGTGCGCATGTGGCGTAACAAGGTTTTTTACGTCGAAAACGCCGTCCAACATGGCATATCTTGCCTTACCAATGCACGTGGCACAACAACGTTATTTGATCACGTCAGTGGGACTGACGCGACAAAAAAAGGTTAGATCTACAGATTTTTTTATTAGATACAGTCATTATTAAATACTAAATAAAAAGTATTAAAAATATAAAAAAAATCCCCAAGCTATCCATCCCTCCCTGCCGGTCTCCGGTCGCTGTTTTCGGTCCGTCGCTCTCAAATAATCTATAATATAATATATACTACTGGAACCCGCATGCGCCGTGCGCTGTTTCGAGGAAGCTTCTTCGGGCATCCACGAGAACAGTACATGCTCAGGATGATCTGTCAAGGCCTGTTCGCTGGTTGGTTTCTGGGCTGGTTTGGACTGGCCGATGCTGGTTTATTGTGAGAGAAAATACTATTGGCTGACTAATTTGGGCTGACTGAAACCAACAAGCGAACAGACTGAATAATGCAAATGCGACCGCCGCCGGCTGCTTCCCCTGGGACCAAGCCTGAACGATGGCTTCCTGCGGTTTAATTTCTCAGTCAGTCCGCCGCCTCCAGGGCCGTCCCGGGAAAATTAGAGGCCCTGTACGATACTAAGAAATGAGGCCTATTAGCCTAGAAAAAAAAACTAAATATACGATATTATAAAGCATGCAGTATGTTGCAATAAAATATATATCAAGATTCAAGAATGATACCTATATTACATAATCTTTACTTGAATAACATCATTCTTTTAATGTTCTTTGAAATGAAGTCTTCAATAATATGCTCATAATCAATCTTCTCCAACAGTTCACCTTCAAGTGCTATTATAGCCAAATCATTAAGTCTTTCTTGTGTCATTGTAGAACGCAAATAAGTCTTCAATAGCTTTAACTTAGAAAAGCTTCGCTCTGCTGATGCAACAGTCACAGGAATAGTCAACAAAACTCTATATGCAATAGTTGCATTAGGAAAACAACCATGCTCCTTTAAAAACCGCAAAATTTCAACAGGCCCCATTCTTTCTTCTGGAATGAAGTCTTGTAGAAACTTCAGCTCCATATATAGTTCTTTGGCATCAATATCAGATTTTTCATCCTTTTTAAGGACAGCCTCAAGATTATCACAAGAAGACTTCAAGCTTTGGTTATCCAACGACCGCAATGTTTCCGAAGTAAATAAGAAACCAAAATTTTTTTGGTATTCTTTGTACTGCTCAAATCTTGTTTCCAGAGAGACAATAGCTTGATCAATAAGAGTGTTAAAATACTCTATTCTAAATAACTCCTCTGGAGACATTGTGGCAATATTTGTGTCTTCTGGGTTCTCATCGTGATGCCTCTTTCTTGTAATTTTTCTTTTTTTAGTGAATGTAGTACCAATATCCATCTCAAGTGCAATTTCTTTGGCCGACTCCAAAGCTTGTAAGAAACCAGTTTCCCTATAGCCCTCGAAGAAAGAAATAAGCCCTTTCACTTTCTTGATAGCAACATCAATAAGCATATCCTTTTCTTGCATTTGTTTGCTTACCAAATTAGCAGCATACAGTACCTCATACCAAATAGCAACTGCCACTATAAAGTCATATTGTCCAAGTTCATTATTTGCCAAACCTTTAGCCTCACTACTCTTTGCTGGATCGTTATCAATATCAGATACCTAAATTAAAAGAAGGAAAACATTTTTAATATATGAGATAACCAACAAAAGTACATTATTAAATCAGTACCAATATGAAAATGTTGGATACCTGAAGTAGAGCCTCCCAAATGTCTGCACACTGAAACCTAATAGCTTTAACACTATCAATGCGACTCTCCCATCGTGTAGCTGAAACTGACTTGAGAGTCAGTCCAGTTATGTTTTCTTTTAGTATCTGCCATTTTTTTGTAGAGTTAGCAAATGCTGTGTAGATACGTTGGATGATTCCAAAAAAATCTTTAGCTCTGCCACAAGTCTTAGTAGCCATATCACAAAGTGTTAAATTAAGGCTATGACAACCACAAGCTGAATAAAAAGCTCTAGGATTTACATCCAAAAGCTTCCTTTGTACACCTTGATGTTTTCCTTTCATATTTGAACCATTATCATAGCCTTGTCCTCTCACATTATCTATGTCAAGATCAAGAATCTTTAGCTCATTCTCTAGCACATCAAAAAGTGCTTGTCCAGTCGTGTCATTTACATCTAAGAATCCTAGAAAGGATTCTTCAACATGACCTGATGTTGAGTCCACATATCTTATAATTAAAGACATTTGTTCTTGGTGACTTACATCAGGGGTACAATCAAGTATGACAGAGAAATACTTTGCACTCTTTATCTTCTTAATAATTTCAGACTTAATAGCAGAAGCAAGTAAGTGTATCAACTCATTCTGAATCCTAGGACCAAGATAATGAACGTGAGTTTCATCATTTGTAATCCGGCGGACATGCTCTTGAATAACTGGATCAAATTCAGCCAACATCTCTACTAAGCCCAAAAAATTCCCATTGCTATCATCATATAGTTTGCTGTTACTTCCACGAAATGCAAGATTATGCTTGGCAAGAAATTTTACTATGCCAACAATTCTAAATAAAACCTTCCTCCAATGGTCCTTTTCTTTCTCAAGTTGTCGTTGAGCAGCTTTGTCAATAGTTTGATCAGTTTGCAATTTGTTACGCAACTCATACCAAGCTGTCATGCTCAAAACATGATCTGCACTTGTCTCGTGCTCTTTGAGTCTCTGCCCAAGATGTATCCAGTCATTATAACCCTCATTTGCCAACTGACCTTTTCGATGACCTTTTGTAAATAATTTACAGCTGAAGTAAAAAACTCTATCAAGTTCCTTAGAATAAACAAGCCAATCCCTGTCACAGCTTTCTCCATTTGACAGAATTCTATCATAGAATAGTGAAGAAAATCTTCTAGATAACATGTCCTTAGGACCCTTCTGAATTGATAGGTCTCTTTTAGGGCCCTTTTGTGCTAAAATGTCAACTTGTCTACTATCAAGTGAATCCCAGTATCTTGGATCAAATATATCAGGCTGAAAAGAATCACTAGCATTTGAAGAAGGATTCAAGTCTTCACTGTCTATCTGAGTATTTGTGTTGTCAGCTTCCTCAACTTCAACATTATTTTCTGGAGGATCTATAGGATCATTATCAATATTATTGTCAATCGCCTGCCCCTCCTCAAGCAGGGCCCCTGCCTCAAGTGTTGGATTATCAGACGACACTTGTGACTGTTTTGTAACAAATCTATCCATAGCTCCTTGCTGAGATTGGACTAATTCCTCTATTCTTTGTTTCTTCTTACGCTTTTGAAAACCTGATTCAAATTTTCTAGAACGATTTGTAGAAGACATGGCTTCAATCTTTGAATGCTATTCCAGTAGGTGTCTAGATCAAAAGATAAAAAAAAACAAAATTTAGAGATCGATCAACTACTTATTATTGTTCGCGGCTACCAGTGAATGAATTGAAAAATAAATATGAATGATTTATATTACCTTCAGGGCCTTAGCGCCTCGCTCTCGCTGTTGCGGTTGCAGCTAGATCGTCACGGCTCACGCCCTGTCACTCGCGAAACGCTGCCGGCGGCCGGTACGGCGTCAGGCGATGGCGGCGACACGAGACGAGACGTCGAGAGGTAGTACGTGAGACCTAAGATTTGCGATCTGATTCAGTTGGGGAATTGGGATCGGCAACATTGCCAACTGAACAGCGGCCGGGCAACAAGCCATTGTTTATTGGGCTTTGGTCAATTGTTGTACACGTCGCTTTGCTAATGGGCCAAAGGCCAAAGCTACTGCTGTAGTCTGTACGTTCTTATTTACCAAGCAATACATATATACGTATATATACTCTATATATATTTGGAGGCCCCTGAAAAGTGGAGGCCCTGTACCGTCGCACACGTTGCACGTGCCAAGGGACGGCCCTGCCGCCTCTCCTTCCACTGCTGGCTGCCGCCGCCAGCCCTCAGCACCACATCTGGAGCCAGTCACCAGTCCACACACACATACAGCATGTTCGTTTGGTTGTGGCTTGTCGTAAACAATCGTAAATTTTCAGTCGGAACAGTATTTTTCTCTCACACAAACCAGCCAGCAGTACTTCTTCACGAACCAGCAACGATACGAACCAGCCAACCGAACAGGCTGATATGCTCTTGTGTCCACAGACAAAGCATCTATTTCTACCCAAACACGCTCTTGGCTCTTGCATCCACAACGGAAAACAGTGCTTTTGCGCACCACAAACATATACAGGAGAGACGGAAGGAGGAAGAGAGACAGTAGAGACAGCAATATAATATGGCTGGTGCGACAGTGAGTACCTCAACGGGTGTGATCAGCACCCTGCTTCCCAAGCTCTCCCTGTTAATAAAAGGTGAGCACAAGCTTTCCCAAGCAGTAAAGGGCAAAATGGTCTTTCTGAAGGATGAACTAAGCAGCATGCAGGCTCTGCTTGTGAAGCTGGCCAACAACGAGGAGAGGTTGGATGAGCAGGCGAAGGATTGGAGGAACAAGGTACGCGAGCTGAGCTACGACATCGAAGACTGCATCGACCTCTTCATGCACAAGATGAGAAAAGCTGATGCTGATGCAACCAACCTTGTCACCAAGACAATAAGTAGGATTAAAAAGATATGGTCACACCACAATATGGCTAACCTCATTGACGAACTCAAGGCTCGTGTTGAGGAAGAAGGGCATCGCCGCAAGAGGTACAAGCAGGGGCGGATCCAGGGCCCGGGCTGCCCGGGCTGCAGCCCAGGGTGAGTCCATGTAGCCCCTTTAGCATATGTGGTGTTTAGCCTAAAAAACTATGATCTTAATTAGACAAAAGGAGGTCTAGGAAGCAAGATCAGACTGTTTTAAACGTGAATCAGCAGCTCAGCCCGGGGCGCAGCCCCGTTCTGGATCCGCCCCTGGGTACAAGTTTGATGATGATCAGCCTGGTAGCCATGTCATTCGAATCGATCCTCGGTTGCCAGCACTATTTGTGGAAGCAAAGAGACTTGTTGGGATTGATGGTCCAAGAGAGAAGATCATAGAGATGATGACGAATGATAACTATGGACAGCAACTCAAGGTTGTATCTATTGTGGGTTTTGGTGGTCTTGGCAAGACAACTCTTGCAAACCAAATTTATCAGAAAAATGAAAGGTCAATTTGATTGTTCGTGTTTTGTGCCAGTTTCACGGAATCCGAACATAACAAAGATACTAAGTGATATGCTCAAAGAATTAGGGAGCTATGTGCACCCAACAGATGATGAGAGGCAACTTATACACAAGCTTAGAGCATTCTTACAACACAGGAGGTATGCATAAAAAAATTATTTTATTTTGGTCCTTTGCAAGCCGCAACTTGTGTATATTTATCTATATCTGCCGATGTTTAGGTGATGAAAAATTATTTATGCTACTAGTATTTTTATTTTCAAGATAGAGGAAATAAATATCTTAAGCATCTGAATCTTGTGATGTGCACCTAAATTTAGTTTATAAAAAAACCTCATTGATTACAACCTTCTTTAAAAGCTTGCTTACATGATCGAATTTCTACCCTTAAGAGAGATAATCCTAATACCCCCTCCAGTCAAAAACTATATTACATTTTTTTTTACTTCTTGAGGTCTTTGAGATGCACCTTTGGCCATAATTTTTCTGTGAAAATATAATTGTGATGTCTAATGAATATATGTGATTATGAAAGACTTGTTCAAGACAAATATGTTCATATCGTTTTCGTGTCTCCATAGTGGTCAAAGTTTCAAAACCTTGACCTGATTTTAGTCAAAATGTCATATATTCTGACCATAAGGAGTATTGTATAGTTAGGTTTTCTAAAGCCTAACGGTCAATTTCGATGGGTAGATATACTTTTACAAAAAAACAATCTATAGAAATCTTTATACTACTTAAAAATTAGGAGTGTGTGGCGGTCATGGTTGGTTTTCTACTTTTATACTGGGGGATTATTATCTCTGTAACTGAATCTGTATGTGTGCATGGTGGTCATGGTTGGTTTTATACCAAGGGGTTTTCTATAATTGAATCTCCAGGGATGCACAATGGATCCTATTCATGTGAATATGCTCATGTGTTTATTCTTTTGCTTAGTGGCCACGGAGATACTATGGAAAATTGTAGCCTATACTACAGAAAATTGTCTAGAAATTCTCTTGTTTAGACCTTATGTAAAACTGCGTAGGAAGTTGTCTAGATATATGTGTGGCAAGGAACCCTTTTAGCATTTGGGGTATGGCTTCTACCCTCTAGTAGCAATTAGAAATGTTGCTTTCGTTTTCAAGGTACCAAAAAAGTCATTTGCAAACAATGATTTTCTTAATTGGTTGACTTTAAATTCTACTCCATGTTTATTGAGGATTAGTTAATTGTCGTCATGTGACTGCATCAAACTTGGAACTCTTTATAATGGAATGTCTCGCCATCAATATGCCATATTTAGGATAGCATTTTTGGTACTATGTTGAAGCCATGTATCATAATCACGCGGTCTCAAGTGTGCTTTTATTAGGTATTTTGCGAGGGTGTTTTGGGTGTGCGTTCAGCACTCATGGATGTTGGTGTGGTGTGTGTCAGTAGTATGCACACACGCGTGGGTCTACTTCTAATTCCATAAATGTAACCAAACACCTTTAACCATGGAATTGTTCAGTTTTGCTTTTGGATGAACAGGGATCACTGGTCATATTGTAAATGCAAACATAAACTAATTAATGAGGCATGATGTTATCGAAACATATACATAAAAAAATTGAGCATCTTTTACAAAATTGCACCAGCATCACCTCCTGCAATTGTAAAGTTTAACGACAAGATGCTTTATAGAAAATAATGAGGTTCTTTTAATGAAGTTTGAGTAGTTTTTAGTGTCTATTACTATGTACATATAATTAATCACATACCAATGAAATATGTTGACTCCAATTACATTGGGGAAAACCCAGAGAAACTAGAAAGTGTGGTCGAGCTCACCCGCTCCCTCTTGTTTGTGTAATGTCACAATCAGAAACACCTTTGCACCATTTATAACTTTTTAAGTAACGTTATTAGGTTAGGTGCGGTGGGTGTTCTTGATGTTGTGGGAGTGCAAGAGTACAAGATAGATCAGAGTGCTAACATTTCATACAAATATTTGTGTGCAGGTACTTTATCATTGTTGATGATATTTGGAGCACACAAGCATGGGAATTTGTCAAGTGTGCTCTACCTGAGAACAATCTAAACAGCAGAATAATTATAACCACAAGAATTAGCAATGTGGCCACATCATGCTGCACTAGTTTAGTAGGATATGTCCACAACATTCAACCTCTAAGCGACCAGCAATCCCAGCAATTATTTTTCAAGAGGGTGTTTGGTGATACTCATGCATGCCCTCCTCACTTGCAAAAAATGTCTCATGGAATCCTTGAAAAGTGCCATGGTTTGCCATTAGCTATTATCACAATAGCGAGCCTGCTTGCTGGTAAATCCAACAAGGATCAGTGGGAGCAAGTACACAATTCTATCAATTCTGCTTTTAGTCACCAAGGAATGAGAGATATACTTCTTCTTAGCTATTATGATCTTCCGTATAATCTGAAGACTTGCTTGCTGTATCTTAGCATGTATCCAGAGGATTACAAGATTCAGAGAGAAGAGCTAATATGGAGGTGAATAGCCGAAGGGTTTATCACAGAAGCGAGGGGACAGACAGTGGAGCAGGTTGCTGAAAGTTACTTCAATGAACTTGTAAACAGAAGCTTGATCCAACCTATTGACATCATGTATGATGGCCGGGCAGAAGCTTGTCGACTGCATGATATGGTGTTTGAACTTATTATATCACAGTCAGCTGAGGAGAATTTTGCCAGCATTGTGGAATTGACAAGCTATAATGGTGGTGGTCACAAGATTCGTAGGCTCTCGGTACAATCTAAACATGTGGGAGACGAAGTAATGCATCAGATTATGGATAAGTGGTCGCATGTTCGTTCCATTAGCTTTTATGGATCGCTGCCCAGGAATTCTTCATCTAGAGCAGCTGCATTCTTTGAGAGTACTGGTTTCTAATGGTAGTAGCAACCTTGGTAACCAACATGTTAAATATGTAGGAAGCTTTTTTCAGCTTAGATTTCTGAGCATCGGTTCTAGACGTATTACTGAGCTTCCAGAGGACATCGGAGACCTCCGGTATCTACAGACACTAGATACACGTGGCAGTGGAATTACAAAGTTGCCACCCTCCATAGGACATCTTCAAAAATTAATGCGTCTACTTGTAAATAATGATGTAGAATTGCCTGATAGTATCGGAGATCTACAAGCCTTGCAGGAGTTGTCGCGTGCAAGGATTTTGTCCATTAAGTTGGTGGAAGCGCTTAGACGTTTGACTAAGCTGAAGAGGCTTCATATGGATATGCCTAGCACAAAACAACTCGGCCATGATATGGGAAGGTATCAGGAAGCTTTGAAGTCATCTCTCGCTGTGATGGGTGATCATGGGCTTCAAGCACTAAAAATTTGTGACTATAATGGTTTCCTGAGAGAAGAACTTATGGATATATTGTGCCACACTGCTCCATGTCTCCAGAAGATTGATGTATATGGAACTGGTATAGCTTGTCTTCCAAAGCAGATATCGTCTCTTGTTAACCTCAGCCGTCTGAGTCTAGGGGTTCTCAGGATTAAACAGGAAGATCTTAGCATAGTTGGGGGCATACCTGCTCTGCTCTTTTGTGAGTTATATTATATGTACTGCATGCCCCTGATGAACGCCTTACCATCAACGGCCAACAATTCTGGTGCCTCAAAGAGTTTAGGTACCACAATTGTTATTTTTGAGGTGGCCTGGAGATGTTGTTCTTACAGGAAGTTATGCCAGAGCTTCGAAAGTTAAAGCTTGAGTTTAGAGCACAGGAAACAGAATCCAATATGGGGTTTGAGTTTAGCTTTGAGCACCTTGCAAGGCTGGAGCACCTTTGGGTCCAAATCAATACTGAAGGTGCCCCCCGGAGTAGGGTGGAGGCTGCAGAAGCTGCTATCAGGAACGCAATCAGCATCCACCCTGGACGTCCCACACTTGATCTGGAGGACAAGGACTCACCATTATGAATGACTAGTCTATCAACTCATGCTCTCGCACAGGTTAGAATCATATTGGTTAATACCTTTGACTAATAAAATTATTTATATTAAGTTGTATGCTTTTTTCTCTTTTTTCATTTTTCTAACACAATAGGCATAATAGACACTCCGTGGTCTCTATCCAATTGCGATAAACTATCGATTACTATTCTATTTTTTTCATCCATATCAATTTTTTTGTTGTGCCTGCGTATGCTTCATCTTGCTCTCCACATTGGTCTGTTCAACCCCGTGTTTGGCGTTGCCGCGGTCGTTTGGTGGTTCACAGCGGATGCTTGGCTGCTTGCGCTTTCTTTGACGGATGCTTTGTCGTCGTTGCTGCTTTGGCAGATACTTTGCCGCTGTGGTCGCTTGGGTATCCTCACTTGGGCAGAAGCTTTGCTGCAGGGTGCGTGATGACCCCCTTATTGGCGGATGCTTTGCCGCTTCAGATCGTCTCGGGGGGATGCTTTGCTGCCGATCTCGTCTCATTGCCATTGCGGTTTCACTACACGGAAGACTATCAATGTGTTGTTATCTTCATGTTTTAGGCTCAGCCAAGCGGGTGTTGAGGTGGAGGGTTCCCCCTCGTTTTTTCTTGTTGTTTGTATGTGTCTGTGGAATTTTGTTGGTAATCCTAGGATTACTGGCGAATCCTGTGTAACATTAAACTCTACTTCCTCTCAATGAAAAACGGATGAATGGCCTGATCGCGAAAAAATATCAATTTTTCCTCTTTGCATGGCACCTATGTGTATCTTCAATGAGCATTAATTGATGACTTAGCTTAAACTATGGTGGCTCTTATTGCGGCACATATCTTATAACTTCATGAGTCTAAATTTTTACATTTAAATTTTAATGTTACTGATTGCTACAATTTTTTTATCCTTGGGTTAACCAAAAACTTTTGTTCTTATTATTGTATCTTTTATTAACTCTCATTTTGTCCTTTTTAAAATAAAGATTTTAGGTCGTAGACTGCTCTCTTAGGTACTACGATGGTATAGTGATTTCAAGTCCACACCACGTTGCTCAAGATCAGCGGTAGAATTTAAAGTAAGACTTAAGATGGGGTAGCAGTGCTAAACTCAAGAGGATATCAATATTTAATTATTATGGGAATAACTTAGAATATGCATGACTATAGATGTCCAATAGGGCCAGACCTTATTGGGGGCACGAGTCATGGCCTGTTAAGGCCCGGCCCAAGTACGACACGGCCCACACGGCCCGAAGAGTCTTGTGCGCGTGTCGGCCCAGCCCGCAGTCTGGTGCCGTGCTTGGGCCTAACCCTTGGCACGCTGGGCTAGCATGAGCACGGCCCGATAAGAGAGTTGGCCTTATAAGGCCCGCTCAGGAGCAACCCTAACGCTAGCTATAACACGGCCTTATCCTTCCCCGTCGTCTATCCGCCCCCGTCTCTCCTTCCCCGACGTGCTTCATCTCGTATCTCGTACCACGCTTCTTCCCCGAAGTGGATGCACCACCCCTTATCTCTCCACTCTCTCCCTCCACTCTATTAAATAGCCGAGCGTAGGTGCCCTCCCAGACGCAGATCTGCCCTCGGGCTCTTCCTCCCCCGTCCCCACTCCCCGAGTGTAGGTCCATGGAGCACTCGAGCACTCGTCCACCATCGGCAGCTGGATGTCGTCCACCAAGGCTCGTCTTCCTCCCTTCCCGTCTGCAGTTGGATGGCGGGGCGGCGGCGGCGGAAGCTTGTTCCTCCCCACCCCTGTGGCGTTCCCCTCTTAATTGGATAGCTGGATGTGCTGTTGTGTATGTATGTATAGATGAAGGATCTATAAGTTTGAGATTTTTGTTAGTTTGTTCTGAATTTTTTTCTTGCTAGGATTTGATTTCTATGGGCTGGCATGGGCACAATCATGCCTTGCGTGCCTACATGCCAGCACGGCACATCTAAAGTCACCTAGTCCCGTGCTTGGGCTTGAGTCTCAGCACGACACGGCTAGGTAGTCGTGCCTATCATGCTCGTGCCTTAGCGTGTCGTGCCCTATTGTGCCCGTGCCGTGTCGTGCCGGGCGGCACGAATGGCCATGTATAGCATCACTGGCCTGAGGTAAGGTAGCTCGCGCTCCTCCGCTCCTCTTTTGGCGGCCACCATGGCCCCACGTCCACCCCAAACAGAGGTTTGCCGGCTGTCACTCCTGCGCCGACGTGTGCCTTCGTCGGCCCAGCTGCAAAACCTTGCTGCTCCCTCTCTCTCTCCTATCTTGCCCCAATGTAGGGGATGTCGTGTGGCACTAGCGAGGGTTCTAACCAAGAACATTCCCCACCACCGCCTGACTCCAGGCTTAATCCCAATGCCACTCCATTCGATGACTCTTCAGCTCGGGTGCGCACCCTCTCAGGCTTTAGTTTGACACATCGTCGGATGACTCCGCTGACGACGAAGGCTACATCTCGCCCTTGTTTGGGTTGGCCATTGCGGGCAAGGGGAAATAGAGTGCTCCCGCGCTAAGGGGCCGTCGGCCCCGTCGCGGCTTGTCCATGGCCGATGCACGTCCCGCTCCATATGCTCGGTCTCTGTCGTGGCTAAAGGATGCCGACGGCGACTAGGGGGCTCGTCACTCATGGACTAATGTGGTCTACCATCAGGGCAAGTCCGGTGTGGAGAAGGTGGCGCTCTGGCCTCGTGAGGCTTAGGGCCCTCGACCAGTCCTAAAGGAGCTTGTGGGTTGCTGCTTCAATTGCTTTGCCATTGACCACGTCATGGCCACCTGCAAGAACTGGTCCAGGTGCCTCTGATTCAATGAGGAGGGGCATCATGCCCATGATTGCCGGCATGCCGTTGCGCGCTCTGGGTAGGTCCATCAGCGTCATTGCATGGAGGTGCTGGATGGCCCTCGCCAGCATCATGCGGCATCCTCCGATGACATAGTGTTGGGGGGGGGTCACTCTCTATGGCGCTACTCATCGCTACCACCGCATTGTGCCCCCTCCCCTCGCCAGCCGGTCACGCCGCCGTCTCCACTAGTTAGGAGTTGTGCATCATCCCGCACTCCACGGAGCTGGAAGCCTCAGAGGCGACACTCATGTTGTCGGCATTGGTCATCACCATTGGTGGAACTTGCCAAGTCATCTCTCCGGCTCATCTGGTTGCGGACTTCCATGGCATCCATGCAGAGAACTTCAGTGTTCATGGTTACCAACCAAAGGACATCCATATCTCCGTCCGGTCTAGTGATGATCTAGAGTGGGTTCTACACGTTGTGCCACCCTAGTGCCATTCCTGCTCATCTGGAAGCGATGGAGGAGGTAGTCCATGGCTAGCTTTGATGTGATGAAGTTTTATGTCCTCGTCAAGCTCAATAGCATCCTAGCTCACGCCTAGTCAATCTCGATGCGAACACATGGTTGATATGTGCCCATGTGGTTCGAGGTCTGTGATGAGCAATTGTCAACGTGTGTAGCATCGTGGGGTGAGTTGTTGCACTAACCATGGCATGAGTGGTGTTGTGCAACATGTCTCTTGGCTTGTGGTGTGCAGGTGTGGAGCTCGGAGGCGGTGATCGACGGCAAAGGTGAAGGTCATGCGGGTTCGTGCTGATAGACCGGGAGCGGTGAATGATAGATGTTGGGCTTGGACTGAGGGACCAGAGAGGCCGGGTGATCAATTGTGGTGGCTGACACCTAGGGACATCGACAAGTGCAAGTGTACATGGAGGAGTGACCGTGTTCACCAAGTCAAGACTACCGACGAGCAAGTCGAGCAGAGGCTCTAGAAGACTTGGCGACTGGGCAGTCGAGGACGCGGTGACACGTGTTGAGGTGTGGGGGACGCGTATGGAGTACGCTACTCGTGGGCGGTTTGGTGGGTTGAGCCTCAAAACCATGGGGTGGACAGTTTTTGAATTTGGGCCTCAAAATCTAGGTGTGGTTCCGGCGGGAATCAGAGACGGCACATGGCATCATCGCGAGGCTTGTGTCGAGGCGAAGCTAAGTCATGAAAGCCGTGTGGCTGTCGGATCAGCGAATCATGGAGTTGTGCCATGATACCCTTTGGGTTAGGTCGTTCGCTCTAAATATCTAGGGGTACTTTGGGAATGTGTAATAGCCTCAATAAATATAAGGGGGCTGCCCCAAACAGCCCTTCACACTTGAGCATTTTTCATTTCTTTCTCTTAGGTTTTCCCCCTCCTCTAGGTCTTGTTCTTGAGGTCCATAGATGATTTAGCTCATGTCTGTGCAATCCAACTTTGTGAACCTTTGTTTTGAGTGGGAATGGAGGCCCTAACCTTCTCTTGTCATCCGAGATTCAAGATTTGAAGTGTGTTCTTGTGTTTCATGTTTTTGTGCTCTCCGGTTCTTGTTTTTCCCCTTCCCCATTTTGCTTTGATTCGTCGATTTTGGTGGGTTTTGAGTCAAACCGATTGTTGTGAGATGAACAAGGACGTGAGAGTTGATCCCTTCCACTGAAGGAATTTGTCTAAATCCTCACGAGTTCATAGATCAGGGCGATTCAAGTTTCAGGGAGGAAAAACTAATGTTTTTCGCAAGATCTGAATTTCCTAGAGTTCTACCAAGTTTTGGGCGATGATCTTTCATAGATAGCCCTCCAACTACCTTGTGATCACCTAGTTAAAATTTGGTCATAATTGGATTTGATTTGGTAGAGTTTTGTCTTGGAATTGATTTTTTCTGAAATCTGTTCGTACATATCAGACATGTCCTATGTGAATACCAGACATATCTGGTAGGTCAAACCTTTGAGTTTTGAGCTTAAATTCATTGGAGACCTTCCCTTTGGTGTCTAGAGGCTATAGTTAAAGTTTCATAATTTTTGGACAACATTTGATAGGGTTTTTGATTTTCTCTCAAAGTCGTGCAGTGTTGTTGAGTTAATATCCACACTACTAGAAACAGGGCTTTTGCCGAGTGCAAACTGCTTTGCCGAGTGTTAAAAATTGGGCACTCGGCAAAGACCTTCTTTGTCGAGTGTCTGGCTCTCAGCAAAATCGCGGCACTCGGCATAGGCTGCCCCGCGTAATAGTCTTCGGCCATGTCCTTCTTTCCCGAGTGCCTGCTGTTAGGCATTCAGCAAAGATTTTTTTTGGAAAATACTTTGCCGAGTGCCCCTAACACGGCGCTCGGCAAAGATTCAATATTTTTTTTGAAATATATTTGCCAAGTGCCCCTGTGAAGGCACTCGGCAAAGAGGAAATTTAAAAAAAAAATCAAAAATCCTCTTTGTCGAGCGTCTTATTCTTGGCACTCAGCAAAGACCCCCTTTGCCGAGTGCCATGCCTCGGCGCTCGGCAAAGTTTTTTTTGTTTTTTGTTTTTGGCCTCCATTTTTTTTTGTGCAGCCCTTTTAAAGTATCAGGAACTCCTCGTTAGAATTTGGAGATTTTTTGTGGTTTTTTTATATATTTAGTTACTTTATTTCGTTTACTTGATTTTTTTTAAAAAATATAAATTTGAACTGCACGTGGTACGAATAATAGAATTTAATGATTCAAAAAATGATAGTTATGTTACTGAGTGTAGTGTTAGGCCGTATCCAGGAACGGACCCAAAATTTCGGACATCTTGTTCACGAAACATGACCGTGAACTTGCGTGCGAAGTGTTTTTAAATTCTATAAAAAGCAAACGAAGTCCAAAAATCATGAAACTTGTTGAGATGTCGTGATGTCATATGTGGAGGCTATGATAAAAATTTCAAAAAATTTCGTGCACGTTGTTACATACGATGCTTACAACGATGCTTACAACATGCACAACGTCATGTCTCACATGGTTTGTAAGCATCGTACATGACAATGTACACAAAATCTTCTAAAATTTTTATCATAGTCTTCACATACGATATCACGACATCTCAACATGTTTCATGATTTTCGGACTTCGTTTGCTTTTTATAGAATTTAAAAACACTTCGCACGCAAGTTCGCGGTCATGTTTCGTGAACAAGATGTCTAAAATTTCGGGTCCGTTCCTGGATACGGCCTCACACTACACTCAGTAACATGACTATCATTTTTTGAATCATTAAATTCCATTATTCGTACCACATGCAGTTCAAATTTATATTTTTTTTGAAAAAATCCAAGTAAACGAAATAAAGTAACTAAATATATCAAAAAGCCACAAAAATCCCCAAATTCTAACGAGGAGTTCCTGGTTCTTTAAAAGGGCTGCACAAAAAAATTGGAGGTCAAAAACAAAAACAAAAAAAATTTGCCGAGCGCCGGGGCATGGCACTCGGCAAATGGGGTCTTTGCCGAGTGCCAAGAATAAGGCGCTCGGCAAAGAGGATTTTTGAATTTTTTTAGAAATTTCCACTTTGCCGAGTGCCTTCACAGGGGCACTCGGCAAAGACATTTCAAAAAAAAGTATTTTTTTAAATTCCTATCTTTGCCGAGTGCCGAATCAGTGGGCACTCGGCAAAGACATTTAAAAAAAAATCTTTGCCGAGCGCCGTGTCAGGGGCACTCGGCAAAGAATTTTCCAAAAAAAAACTTTGCCGAGTGCCAGATCTGGGACACTCGGCAAAGAATTTTTTTTAAAAAAAAGTTCTTTGCTGAGTGCTAGGCCAGGTGACACTCGGCAAAGAGGTGGTTAAAAAAATTAAAAAACCTTTGCCGAGTGCCAGATCGGGGACACTCGGCAAAGGAGGGATTTAACCCCGCCGGCTGGGCCGTCCCACACACCCCACACACACGCGCACAAGCACGCGCCACCGCCCGCGCTCGCGCCGCCCGCGCGCTCGCGCGCCCGCGCTGCCTGCGCCGCCCGCGTGCCCATGCCACCGCGACGCCAGGCCGCCCGCGCGCCCGCCAGCCACCAGGCCGCCACCGACGCCGCGCGTCGCCGCCCTTCGCCACACCACACGTCGGCGCCTGCCCCTGCCCCCGCCAGCCCCTGCCCCCGCACCCGCACCCGCGTGTGGCCGAGCGTGGCCAGCTCGCCCACGCCGGCCCACCAACGCCACCGGGTGGAGGAGGGGAGGAGGAGGAGGAGGAGAAGGAGGAGGAGTAGGAGCCGGCCCTACCCCCGGCTGCGCACCGTGGACTGCTCGCTCCGACGCCGCCCATGCCCGACCCCGTTCCCGACTCCGGCGACCCCGACCCCGACCCCGACGCCGCCCGCCCCTACCCTCGGTGCCCGTCAGGTATGCCCTCTCTCTTGTTGTTGTCGTGGAAGTGATAGTTGTAGTAGTATTAGTTGTAGTAGTAGTGCTAGTGGTAGTAGAGTATTAGAAGTAGTGGTAGTAGTAGTACCAATAGTGGAAGTAGTAGTACCAATAGTGGAAGTAGTAGTGGAAGTAGTGGTACTACTTGGATATATTCTTCTGCATGGATTGATATCCAAACTACATGGCTTCCCTTGAGACATATGTGCTTGTCGGTCATCGTGCCGTTGTTTTTTGCAGGTTTTGGAAACCTCACCGTGCAGGGGAGGTTCTGCCGATTTTTTTTTAAATGAAAGTTTTTTGTTCCATTTTTGTGGAGAAGAGCCTATCGGAGCCGAGTCGGAGTTCCCATCGCCGTGCCGGTCTGCCTGCACCACGTCGCCTCATCACTGCACCGACCCGCCATAGCCCCGCTAGCCTGACTCCGCCGCCACCCTAGGTATAACCCCTCTTTCCGTATCATGGTCGTAGATCGTGTAACCCAGTTAGGCGTCTCCCGTTCGAAAGAGAGACAGTTGGAGGTATGCAGATCTTTGCATATCTATGACCGTATCTGTTTTGGATTGTCCACATTTTTTAGACAGCCCGCGGATGCGTAGATGGGTTAGTTTCCATGGTCTGCTCCGGTCCAAGACAGAGTTTCGGCATCACCTCCCTATTATTCTTCGGATACACACTCTTCTTTGGTAGGACGTGTATCTAGAGAACAGCGGGGAGGTGCTGCCGAAATTCTGTCTCGGATAGGAGTAGAGCTTGGAAACTAACCTCATCTACGCATCCGCGGGTGGGATAAGGACATATCCTCACCTATTAGACAGTAGGAACACCACGTAGATGCAATTGATGGTTACATTACTCGCTGATACATATGTTAGAGGATGGATGGCCGTTAGTGGATGTACACGGGCTGGAGAAGTCAGAGTGATTACACCACGGAATGGATGAACAAGACCGATGCTTTCTTGAACAGTGCATTTGGCAAGGCTGCTAAAGGACATTGCCTAGTTTTGTGTCCCTATAGCAAATGTGGAAATAGGAGAAGGGTAAATAAGGTGGAAATGGGTAAACATCTTGTGAAGAATGGATTTATGCCGGACTACACCAGGTGGGTCCATCATGGTGAAGCCCATCGTATGAGAGAGGAGGTGGTGAGACCACGGGTGGAGGCTTTTGATGCTAATGCTGATGTAGCAGACTTGTTAGATGACTTTCACCAAGGACAGTTCGATGAGGGACGTGAGAAGGAGGAGATGGAGGCAGTCGCACAGGCGTTCTACGACATGATGGACTCAGCACAGAAACCCCTTAACGATCGGTCAATAGTGTCTCAACTGGATGCCATTGGACGCTTAATGGGGTTGAAGTCCGAGTTAAACTTGAGTCGAGAAGGCTTCGATAAGATGTTGGCCGTGATTGGCACCCTGCTTCTGGAGGGCCACATTCTGCCAAAGAGCATGTACGAGTCACAGAAACTCCTTCGTGCACTTAAGATGCCGTATGAGCAGATACATGCTTGTCCGAAGGGGTGCGTCCTATTTAGGAAAGAACACGAGCATGCAAAGTTCTGTCCAAAGTGTAAATCCTCTAGGTACCTAGAAGTAGACTCTGATGATGGCTAGAAGAGGCAACTTACGATCCTCGTGAAAATCCTACAGTACCTTCTATTCCTACCGAGGATCCAACGGCTATACATGATTGAGGAATCCGTGAAACAGATGACATGGCACAAAAATGGCAAACGGTACAATCCTAGCAAGATGGAACATCCATCCGATGGTGAAGCTTGGATCCGCTTTAATGACAAACATCGTGACAAAGCAGATGAGGCTTGTAATGTACGTGTCGCGCTAGCAACAGATGGGTTCAATCCTTATGGAATGATGGCTGCCCCATACACATGTTGGCCCGTCTTCGTTATCCCCCTTAATCTCCCCCCCCGGGTGTCTCCTTTCAACGACATAACGTATTCTTGTCGTTGATAATTCCTACACACCTAGGGAGTAATATGGGTGTGTTCATGGAGCCTGTGTTTGATGAATTGGTCCGTGCTTGGGATGAAGGGGTATGGACATACGACCGAGCTACAAAGATAACCTTCAAAATGCACGTTTGGTACCACTACTCCCTGCATGACTTCCTGGCGTATGGGATATTCTACGCCTGGTGTGTTCACAGAAAGTTCCCATGCCCAATATGCAAGGAAGGTGTGAGGTTCATTTGGTTGCAGAAGGGTGGCAAGTATTCATCATTCGATAGACATCGTCAATTCCTACCTCTTGACCATCCATTCAGACAAGACATCAAGAACTTTACGAAAGGTGTCAAAGTGACAAACCCTGCACCGCGGATGATGACTGGTGCCAAGGTTCATGATGACAACCCTAAGGCATATATTCTAGAGGAGGTGTCGAACTTCACAGAGAAATACTACACTGAGAACCTTCCTAGCGTTTATAATCCACCCCCTCGTTATAATGCTAGCGAAAATGAATCGAACCTCAGCCTTTTCCAAGGGCAAATCAGAAGCGCAAGTGCATCGACCACTAAGCAATTGAAAAATGAAGAGTGGCATAGTATCATGCTATATGTGTTGACCAACCTTGTCGAGGTGCAGCCGTTCATTGGGTAAGTTCTGAACGAACTTGTTTCATTTCGCCGTATGTCCTTGTTTCTTCGTCCAACCCCCTTGTTTCTCGTTGGTACAGGGAATTTCTTTGTCCATCCTAGCATAGATCAAGGCAACCTACCCCGCAAGAAAATGATACCCTTCTTTCATAGGGTGCGGGACCTGAGAGCCTCGATTTCATTTGTTGGTTCAAACATAAAGCCCAAACTGATGCGCCTATAAGTGACGAGCTGAGACAGGTTGCAAATGGCTGAGATGTTAGGGTCAAGTCATTTACCGGTTATGACGTGAATGGATATCGTTTTCACACAGCAAGCTACGAGCAGAGTTGACCCAATCGAAAAACCACAGACAGCGGAGTTGTTATGCCCGATACTAATGGACTCAACTATTATGGAAGAATTGAAGAAATCTACGAACTATCATTCTATGGTTCTAAACCTCTTACTCCTATCATATTCAAATGCCATTGGTTTCATCCTGGAGTAACGAGACGGACCCCTAAGCTTGGGCTAGTCAAGATTCGATAGGATTCCGTCTATCTAGGAAAAGATGTCTACATTGTGGCTCAACAGGCCGTCCAGGTTTATTATACATCATACGCATGCAAAGACGCCAAGCATCTTAAGGGTTGGTCTATTGTGCACAAGGTATCGCCACACGGTAAACTACCTGTCCCAAACGATGAAGATTACAACTTCAACCCAAACACATATGATGGAGAGTTCTATCAAGAAGAGGGGCTACAAGGGATGTTTGACATAGACTTAACCGAAGAGATAGAAATGGAAGTAGACAATGAAAGGGATGATGACGAGGACGCTGGAGACGTGGTGCGAAATCTGAAGGACATCCAAATGCTTGAGCGATTACATTTAGGCAATGACAATGAAGACAACATTCCTCCTTCGGATAGTGTTGATGAGTTGGACAATGTTGATAGTGATGACGAGACCTATGATCCAGCTAATCTCAATCATGAAGATTATTTCTAATACATGTAATACTATGTTTTTTGTAATTCTATTTTGTTCATTTTTGCATATATTTCTAATACATGTATTACTATGTTTTTTGTAATTATGTTTTGTTCATTTTTGCACCTATTTCTAATTACGTCTTGTTTTTCTTTTTTATTGTATGTGATTGAACAAAGATGGCGGGTTACCATCATAGGTCTGTGAACTCAATTTACCAAAGACCACATCGACTGTAGGAGGAGGCAGAGGGGGCGGCGGAGGGATCGGATAGGAGGAGGAGGAGTAGGACCGCCAGCCGCAGGAGGGGGCCGTCTCCTCCCAGGCCACGTGAGGAGGAGTTGGAGGAGGAGGTGGCGCCCGTGGACGAGTCGGATGAGGAGCTAGTTTGGCAGATAGGCGAGGAGGAGGAGGAGGGGGAGGCGGCAGGCACGGGTTCCGCTTCCTCTGACTCCTCTTCGAGTGTCTACTTGCGAGGTCCCGTGAGCCTCCCATAGGTTCCGCTTCCTCACCAATGCCCAGTGATTCGCCCCGAAGGGCAAAAGTAAGTAACTTTATATATTATCACCACTACTTCATATGACATGATGAAAAAAACTAATAATTTTTCTTAATGACTTGTGCAGGAACTGGGTGGTTGTGTCGGGTGGTAGCACACGGCTAGTAAACGGCATCCTGGGTCTTCTGTGTAGGCAACACTTCCCCGGCATTGTCACGTACGCATCGAAGACAGAGCCAGCCTACTTGTTTGACCACTACACCGTCGCCCTCGATGCAGAGTACCCCAACAAGGCGACGCGGGTGAAGGTAGAGTTTTGGGTAAGTCTCCCTTGCACAACATTGCACAATACGTCGCATCCATTGGACTTTTCTTGAAATAATGAATGGATACATCGCTTTTGTATGTAGACTTATTACAGATGCGAGGAGGGATTTGAGGCCAGGGCGGAGCAGGTGACTACCAAAGCCTGTAAAAAACTCGTCACCGACATGCATCACGAGGTGCGCATCCAGGCCATCGTAACCTACTATGGGTCAAAGCTTGGAGAGAGGAAAACCAAGAAAGACGCAAGAGAGATACAGCTGACCTGGGAGCAATACCTTGAGGTAAATGAAGAACATCAATATTGATTTGTTTTGAGATTAAGTTGGTTGAATTTGATCTTCTTATATGTCCAATACTGGATGACGTGTAGATGATTCCCTGGTGGTGCCAAGCGTATCCCGAGTGCTGGGCGATGATGGTGGAGAGGTGGTTCACGAAGGAGTACCTCAAGATGCACAGGGATGCCCAGGACCATCGTTTGCAGATGCAAGGTCCAGCACACCATCAAGGCAGCCGCAGCCATGCCGGATACAAACAAGCATGGGTACGCGAATTCATTTATCTATTGTGACGCTCAGGTCTGCCTGATTTCTAATCATCGTGATGTCTTTCTCGCAGTCGGCGTCACATAGTGGTCAGGCTTGCTTGGACTTCCAGGCATGGTGTATGGCCCACAAGGGCAAGACGACGTTCGACGTCTCCTTCAACCTGGAGGACACGCCCGAGGCATACACGAACCCGAGCGTCCACTCCTGCATCACTGAGTACACTGAGGTGGCGAGGTCGCTCCATGGGTTAGACCATGATCCAAGCACCTAGGACTTCGATGGAGAGGCCGTCATGAGGGTGGGGCAAGGCAAGAAGCATGGGCAGTTCTGGCTTGGCGACGGCGTCATCGACACGGCCTCTACTCCCTCTCTCTCCTAGATCCAAGCACAGAGCACGAGCGAGAGCCCGGCCATTCGCACACGGCCGACCGCTACATAGCACCGGGTCGACGCACTCGAGGTTATTCCTATTTTACTCGTCATACATTGATCTCACTACTAGAGAACAGACTTTAGAACGATGTCCCAATTTGGCATTAGCCTCGGCATTTTTTGCCCCCAGGACTAAAGGTCCCTGCCCAACGGTCGTCCGCGGGGCAGGGGCCTTTAGTCCCGGCTGGTATTACCAACCGGGACTAGTCCCGGTTTGGGTGATGCCCCGGGAATAAAGATTTATCTTTAGTCCCGGTTTGGACCCCTAACCGGGACTAATAATCCCGGCCTATAATTCAGCTCATTTCTTCCTCCCCGAGCCCGAGCCATTCCATTCAAACTCACTGCCTCTGTTTTTCAGCTTGCTGTTGTTCTTGCTCTCTCCCCCTCCATTGGTGTTGCTCTTCGATTTTGGAGGTAACAAACTTAATTCTCTTATGTTTTATCAGTAGCTTATCTCATTTTGCGATGTAGATGCATGTGTAACTTTATATGTTGGACTTTATTATGATTTTATATGTAAACTTAGAAAATTGTAGAAAATCCATACTAGTTGAACTTGCGGACCATGTTCAAGTCGGCGAGCATGTTCTCTGCCGAGCGGTAACGGACGTCAAGGAGGAGCTTTGATTCTACGAGGGAGAGCGGCAACGGTCGTGGAAGACCGTGTTCCCTTTCTCATAGAATCGGAGCTCTTCCTTGGCCTAGTACGGTGCCGTCCGATGGAGAAATGCTCGCCGAGTTGATCACGTAAGCAAGGTCAGCTAGTATGGATGGTTATTTATTGAAACATGTTTTTGAGCTATAATTTGATGGATATTTGATAACTTCAGACCTACAAATGTCATCTACAAATGTTACTATCCTCGGCAACCTAAACGTCCGCGAGCTCGCCGATATCGAGTAGGTCACTTAGAATTATTTTTTCCATGAAATGAACTACTTAGAAATCATGCCTTTTTTTAGAATTAAATTTTCCATGAAATGAAAAACTTAGTAAATAGTTAGAAAATTATAGAAAATCCGTACTAGTTGAACTTGCGGACCGTGTTCAACTCGGCCAACATGTTCTCTGCCGAGCGGTAACGGACGTCAAGGAGGAACTTTGATGCTACGGGGGAGAGCTGCAACGGTCGTGGAAGACCATGTTCTCTTTCTCATAGAATCGGAGCTCTTCCTTGGCCAAGTACGGTGCCGTCCGGTGGAGAAATGCTGGCCGAGATGATCACGTAAGCAAGGTCAACTAGTACGGGTGGTTATTTATTGAAACATGTGAAATCCGTACTAGTTTTGTTTAAATATATCATTTTAGAAAATATGAAATTTACACTAGTTTGCAAAAATAAGTATAGAAAGTAGATGACAACTGGTACCGGATCATCGGCCTCTTGTTCAGTTGCGAAACGACTGAGGCCAGAACTCCCTCTCATTATCTGCGGCAAGTGTAAGCAGAAGATTGTGATGGAGTACCGAGTCAAGAGACAGGGACCCAACAAGGGCCGTGTTTTCTATAAGTGCCCGGATCGCGATGTGAGTTTCTTACGCATTTTATCTTTATGGCTAATTGACCTGCTTTTCTTGAATATTTTTGACTAAATATTTTTTGGCTTTAATTACAGTGGGAGGGCAATGGATGCGATGGTTGGTACTGGGAGGAAGATTATGCTACATACGTGCAGAATTTGGGTGCGCTTGAGGTAGCGGCTGCTGCTGATGAGGCAGTGAGCCAGTAGGAGAAGCTTATTGATATTCAACAGAAGAATGATTTGTCTGTTTTAGTTGCGTACGATCACGAAATAATTATGTTACTGAAGTGCATTGTAGTTTTAGTTTGTTTAGTGATAGTTGGGATTGCTTACGTTGTAGCCAGACTTAGTTAATTAATCAACCATGTGTGTGTCATTTATGTTGTGTAATAAAATACTAAATTATGTTCAAGGTTTTCATAATTTGTCGTGTAATACAGATTATGTCACGCCATTGGATGTACAATGCCGATCGCCGCTCCCAAGACTTTATTGAGGGCTTGCACTATTTCTTAGGTGTGACCGAGGCAAATAAGCGGAATGGTTTCATGTGCTGTCCATGTGCCCTATGTAAGAATTTAAAGGAATATTCAAGCTCAATGAGTCTTCATTCACATTTGCTTAAGTTAGGTTTCATGTCAAACTATATATGTTGGACTAAGCATGGAGAAAGCAGGGTCATGATGGAAGAAGGTGAAGGAGAAGATTTAGACATTGATGACATTATTGCTCAGTATGGTGCCTTTGATGATACTACAATGGGGGGAGATGAAGAAGAGGTAGCGGTAGAAGATGATCTTGGTGATGCTCTTGGTGATGCCATTCGTGATGCACAACAAGAATGGGAAAGTGAAAAAGAGAAAGTTAAGTTCGAGCGCATGCTTGAGGATCATAGGAAGTTGCTATACCCGACGGCCGAAGAGGGGCAAAAAAAGCTGGGTACAACACTGGAATTGCTACAATGGAAGGCAAAGAATGGTATATCCAACAAGGCATTTGGGAATTTATTGAACCTCATAAAGAAGATGCTTCCGAAGCCAAATGAATTGCCCACCACTACGTACGAAGCAAAAAATGTTGTCTGCCCATTGGGATTAAAAATCCAGAAGATACATGCATGTCCTAATGACTGCATCCTCTACCATGGCAATGAATACGAGAATTTGGATGAATGCCCGATATGTAAAGCATCGCGGTATAAGATCAGGCACGATGATCCTGGTGACGTCGAGGGTGAACAACGTACTAGAAAGAAAATCCCTGCCAAGGTTATGTGGTATGCTCCTATAATACCACACTTAAAACGTTTGTTCAGAAATAAAGACCATGCAAAGTTGTTGCGGTGGTATAAAGAAGACCGTAAGGTAGACAATATGCTGAGACACCCAGCTGATGGGTCCCAGTGGAGAGCGATAGACAGGGAATTTCCAGAGTTTGCAAATGAGGCTAGAAACTTAAGGTTCGCCTTAAGTACAGATGGTATGAATCCTTTTGGAGAGCAGAGCACTAGTCATAGCACTTGGCCAGTTACTCTATGTATCTACAACCTTCCTCCATGGTTATGTATGAAGCGGAAGTTCATTATGATGCCGATCCTCATCCAAGGTCCGAGGCAACCTGGCAACGATATTGATGTCTATCTGAAGCCATTAGTTGAAGAACTTCTAGTTTTATGGAACAAACCAGGTGTACGTGTCTGGGATGAGTACAAACAAGAACACTTTGACCTACGAGCAATGTTGTTCGTAACAATCAATGATTGGCCTGCTTTAAGTAATCTTTCAGGTCAGACAAACAAAGGATATAATGCATGCACACATTGTTTTGATGACCTTGACAGTATATATTTGAAAAGATGTCGAAAGGTCGTGTACCTTGGCCATCGTCGATTCCTTCCGTTGAATCACCAAGTAAGAAAGAAAGGGAAGCATTTTAAAGGTAAGCCAGACCATCGGAAGAAGCCTCATAACCGAACCGGGGAAGATGTACTCGCAATGGTCAAGGATGTGAAAGTAGTATTTAGAAAGGGACAAGGCAGTGAATCTGTTCCCAAAGATGCTAAGGGACACGCACCTATGTGGAAGAAGAAGTCCATCTTTTGGGAGCTACCCTATTGGCAAGTCCTAGAGGTCCGCAACGCAATCGACGTGATACACCTAACAAAGAATCTTTGTGTGAACCTGTTAGGATTCATGGGTGTGTACGGAAAGCCAAATGATTCACTTGAAGCATGCCAGGACTTGCAGGGCATGAAAGAACGAGACAATCTTCATCCAGAGAAGACAGATGATGGACGTCATTACTTAAGTCCTGCTAGCTACACGCTTAGCAAAGAAGAGAGGGACAACATGTTCGAATGTCTAAGCAGCACATAATTCTTTCTGGGAAAATAAATATAGTGGGAATTGAAGACAAGTCAGACATGTTAGAAGATTACGAAAGAAATGTCTGAATTCCACCCTTCATAGTGAAGAAAGATCCAAGCATCATGTTAAATGATGAAGACACTCCATGGTTACGACAAGATCATAACCAAGGGTCATACGTCAAGAAGAAATTCACTGTTGTGCCCGCATGATACAACGATGCATGTTTAATATATTATGTTTGAACAAAATGTAGTTCAAATTTCACAAGTGTGTGACATAGTTTTAGAAAGTATATATGAGATTCAAGAAGTTGTGACTAGTGTTTGATAAAAATTTCTCAAATTGGAAAATGAGCTATGTAACAATTGTAGATCTTTCTGAGATGATCAAACTTGGTATTCAGAGTTTTTTCATCTGAGGTCATTTAGTGTCTCATTTGAGCAAGTTTGACCAAGTCAAATTTGGTCAAATAAAAAAACAACACTTTGACTCTAGTATTATGAACTCTAAATGACTTCAAATTGAAAAGTTTTGAATACCAAGTTTGTTAAACTCAAAAAGATATACAATTGTTGTTTTGGTCAACTTTCCATTTGAGAAAGTTTGGACGGTTCAAATTTGTGATTTTTAAATTTCGATGCCTACAAACTAGTTTTTGGGACCATAGATTGTCTCAAATTGAAAAGTTTTGAATACCGAGTTTGTTAACCTCATCAATATATACAATCCATATATAGGCCATTTTTTCATTTGAGAAAGCTTGAACAAAATGTAGTTCAAATTTCACAAGTGTGTGACATAGTTTTAGAAAGTATATATGAGATTCAAGAAGTTGTGACTAGTGTTTGATAAAAATTTCTCAAATGGGAAAATGAGCTATGTAACAATTGTAGATCTTTCTGAGATGATCAAACTTGGTATTCAGAGTTTTTTCATCTGAGGTCATTTAGTGTCTCATTTGAGCAAGTTTGACCAAGTCAAATTTGGTCAAATAAAAAAACAACACTTTGACTCTAGTATTATGAACTCTAAATGACTTCAAATTGAAAAGTTTTGAATACCAAGTTTGTTAAACTCAAAAAGATATACAATTGTTGTTTTGGTCAACTTTCCATTTGAGAAAGTTTGGACGGTTCAAATTTGTGATTTTTAAATTTCGACGCCTACAAACTAGTTTTCGGGACCCTAGATTGTCTCAAATTGAAAAGTTTTGAATACCGAGTTTGTTAAGCTCATCAATATATACAATCCTTATATAGGCCATTTTTTCATTTGAGAAAGCTTGAACAAAATGTAGTTCAAATTTCACAAGTGTGTGACATAGTTTTAGAAAGTATATATGAGATTCAAGAAGTTGTGACTAGTGTTTGATAAAAATTTCTCAAATGGGAAAATGAGCTATGTAACAATTGTAGATCTTTCTGAGATGATCAAACTTGGTATTCAGAGTTTTTTCATCTGAGGTCATTTAGTGTCTCATTTGAGCAAGTTTGACCAAGTCAAATTTGGTCAAATAAAAAAACAACACTTTGACTCTAGTATTATGAACTCTAAATGACTTCAAATTGAAAAGTTTTGAATACCAAGTTTGTTAAACTCAAAAAGATCTACAATTGTTGTTTTGGTCAACTTTCCATTTGAGAAAGTTTGGACGGTTCAAATTTGTGATTTTTAAATTTCAACGCCTACAAACTAGTTTTCGGGACCCTAGATTGTCTCAAATTGAAAAGTTTTGAATACCGAGTTTGTTAAGCTCATCAATATATACAATCCTTATATAGGCTATTTTTTCATTTGAGAAAGCTTGAACAAAATGTAGTTCAAATTTCACAAGTGTGTGACATAGTTTTAGAAAGTATATATGAGATTCAAGAAGTTGTGACTAGTGTTTGATAAAAATTTCTCAAATGGGAAAATGAGCTATGTAACAATTGTAGATCTTTCTGAGATGATCAAACTTGGTGTTCAGAGTTTTTTCATCTGAGGTCATTTAGTGTCTCATTTGAGCAAGTTTGACCAAGTCAAATTTGGTCAAATAAAAAAATAACACTTTGACTCTAGTATTATGAACTCTAAATGACTTCAAATTGAAAAGTTTTGAATACCAAGTTTGTTAAACTCAAAAAGATCTACAATTGTTGTTTTGGTCAACTTTCCATTTGAGAAAGTTTGGACGGTTCAAATTTATGATTTTTAAATTTCGACACCTACAAACTAGTTTTCGGGACCCTAGATTGTCTCAAATTGAAAAGTTTTGAATGCCGAGTTTGTTAAGCTCATCAATATATACAATCCTTATATAGGCCATTTTTTCATTTGAGAAAGCTGTAGAACAAAAAATACTACATTTTCTCTATTTTTATAGGTTCAACAAAAAATTCCTGTCAATTTTGGTCAAAAACCGAGAAAAAATTGAAACATTGACGTTACAATAATGTGATAATAAATTTCCTATCGAATAATATTAGTTTTATTAATTTTAAGTTAGAAATATATTTTTGCATTAACAAAATACTTAGTATTAGTAATATTTATATTCTATATTCATAAAAGAAATTAAAAACTTTAGGTTACAAAATTTTCCTATTTACAATAAATAATTAGTTAATCAATAGTATTTTTTAAAATAAATATTGCAAAGTATTGAAGTTGCTATGGAATTAATTGATTAACCTAGTATTAAACAAAAACAAAATCCCAGGCCTTTCCAATTACGCTGGCGGGTTGGCAAATTTTTCAGGGCTTCAGTCCCGGCCCAGACCAAGAACTGGGACTAAAGGGTGGGCGGCAATTTCGGTGCCCGCCAAAAACATACCTTTAGTCCCGGCTGGCAACACGAGCCGGGACTAAAGGACATTTAGTCCCGGCTGGTAAGACCAACCGGGACTAAAGGGTTGGACCTTTAGTCCCGGTTGGTATTACCAGCCAGGACTAAATGCCCTTTAGTCCCGGCTGGTGTTACCAGCTGGGACTAAAGGGTCGCAGGCTATATATATCGAAGTCTGTTCTGTTCATCTTCGATCTCGCCTCCGTCGCTCAGCCGCCCGCCTGGCCGCGCCATCCGCCGTCGTCGAGCTCGTCTCTGCCGCGCCGCCGTCGTCGTCTACCCCCGCCCGGCCACGCCATTCTCCAGGCCCGCATCGCCGCATCCCGTCTCCGCCGCCGCACCCGACCCCACCATCCGTCGCCGACGCTTCCCGCGCGCCCACGCCGTACGGCCTCCGTCGATCGAACTCGATATGATCTGCTGCTCTCGATCGGCTTTTTTTTAGATTTTTTTTTACAAAGTCTCGGCTGTATGTTAGATTAAAATAAGTACATGTAGTTTATTGTTAGTTTTTTAGTTATTTTTAGATAGTTTTTGATATATTAGATTTAAATGTATTAAAATTTAATTAGTATTTTATTTAGATAGTTTTTTTTAGATAGTTTTTTATTATAGTTTTTGATATATGTTAGATTAAAATGTATTATCTTACTAGTTTATCTAGTTTCATGTTAGATTTATTTAATTGGATTTAGTAATTATATATTCTATCTCTCTATATATATTATATCTAGAGATAGATTCTATATGTATACATATGTACTTAATTATTTCTATATGTATATATACATGTACTTATTTTCATGTGTTGAGAGAGAGAAAATTGTATCTAGAGAGACATTCTATGTGTATCACATGCATATCTAGAGATATATAGACATATGCACTTATTTCTATGTGTTGAGAGAGAGAGAGAAAATATATTGTATCATTCTATGTGTATATATATACATGTACTTATTTCCATGTTGATGAAATATTATGTGTTATTATATTTAATTGGATTTAGTAATTCTATATCTGTTATCACATGTACTTATATTATGTACCATAGTAATTCTATCTATGTGTTATCTTGAAGATACAAATGGCTGCTCCGAATGATAACTTGAGTGATGACATAATGGCGGATATTATCAACGCTGGCACCAATGTGGATGTAGATGACACGAGTCAGTACTTTGCTGATTATGAGGATATCCTGAATATGCCGGTGGTTGAAGATCAACAAATTGTCGCGCAAGAAAATACTGGCGAGGTATATTCGATTATCTATCATCTCTTATAGATGCATGCGTACGTATATTTGTTGTTAATCGTTGTGTTTCTACTCATGTAGCCGGTCTCTGGATCTACATCAACCACCGACAAAAGTAGGAAAGTCCGAGGGCCAAAAAAGCCATTAGAGGGCCGTTTCATAATATCAGAATTCGACACCGACACCGGCAAACCATTGGGACCACATGCTCAGACATATGTCAATCAATGTGGGTTCGTTGTAAGGGATAGGATCCCAGTTAGTGCTCGTGAATGGAAGCAGAAGATATCCGCTCCTAATGTTAGTTTTGTATCTGATCGTGACAAGAACCTAGCTTGGAGAGATATCATTCAACATTTCACATTACAAGTAGATGATGCTTTGAAGGAGCTAGTGAGGGATTGGACAATGAAGAAGATGGCAACATTGTTCCAGAGTTGGAAGAAGACATTGTATAAAAAGTTTATCTTGAAGAATGCTACGCCGAATTTCAATGCTAAGGCGTTTGTCAAGTTGGAGTCCCATTGGGATGCCTTCGTAGAATACAAGACATCCCAAGACAGTGAGGAACGTGTGATGAGGAATCGGCAGAATGCCCGACAGAAGCAATACCATCATCGCATGGGATCAAGTGGTTATAAGAGTGCTATTCCCAAGTGGCAGAACCTAGAAGCAGAGATTACTGCCAAGGGAATCATACCTGAAACAATAGAGAAGAACTGGCCTCAACGCGCGAAGAATTGGTTCTACGCTCATGGGGGAAGCCTAGACCTAGACACTGGCAAGCTAATTTTCGGCCAAAAAATTGAGAGAGCAACACAGAGACTAGCTCGTGCTAGGGAAGAAGCTGATAGTGGTGTTTTCAAGCCCAACAGAGAGAATGATGAATTGACATATGCACTAGAGAATCCCGAACACGGTGGTCGAACAAGAGGCTATGGGGCAGTTCCGTGGCTACACGCATTCCCAGTAGACAAGGATACCTACAGAAGCCGCCAAAGAAAGAAGGATGAGGAGGCAGAACGAATCCGTGCATTGGAGCAATTTGTTGACGAGTCACGACAAGCATTGCTTGAATCACGTGAACGAGAAAAATCTCTTGAGGCAAGAATGCAGGAGGAGATCAAGAGGCAAGTGCAGCTAGCAATGAGTCAAATGCAATCGCAATCAACGCTGGGAGTCACCATTAGCCCCGTTGGTCAGATGAAAAGTAGTTGTGCTTCTACGGAGCTGCCAGTTATTCAAGACGATGCTGGGTTGCGCTTCCCTGTTGATGACATTACCGAGCCTCTAACAACATGTGAGCTGCACATTCCAGATGGTAATAATGCATCAATCATGGTGGCTGTCGGGGTTGTATCTCCAATAGACCGAACGAAGACACCAAGAATCCATGGGTCAGTTATTCAACCTGGATATGCTAGCGTCTCGGTCGATAGAGTGCTCAAAGGTTACAGCAATGTTCCTCTTGACATTGAAGGCGGTGATGGGGAGAAGACACTAGGAGAAGCAGAAAAGACATTTATTCAATGGCGCAAACGCTTCATCATCATTCCTGGGGCGCCACCGCTTCCCCTACCTCACCCTAGGTACGAATGAAAGTGAATGAAATATTATTTTCCATTAATTTTCTATTGGCTTAAAAAATAATTGACACACAACTTGTTTTTGTAGCAGGGTCTCCCCCCTACCTAGCCTAATCATTCATTCCCCATCTCATCACAGCGTCGCGGGGGGCGAGATGACTTCATCCCCACGGCGATCGCCAACTCCTACACCGGCCCCATCGCCTCCACGACGATCTCCAACTCCTACACCAGCCCCACCGCCTCCACAACGATCTCCAACGCCTCCACGCCGGTCTCCACCAACACCGGCCACATCGCCTCCACGTCGGTCTCCAACACCGCCCCCACCCCCTCCACAGCGACGCACTACAAAGACGTCTAAGGTCCCAGCGGCAAAGAAGACCCCGAGAAAAAGAGTTATTTCTCAAGAAATACTTTCTGAAAAAACTGATGAGCAAATAGCAGCTGAAGAAGACAAAAAAGTGAAAGATTTTTTTATAGATACCAAAAAGAAGAGTCAAGCAAAGCTTAAGGAGAAGCCGTACTTTTACCTACCACGAGAGGTGCTGAGGCAGAAGGTCGATGCTCACAAGAAAAAGATGATTGAACTTCGTAAGCCTTCGCCACTATCAGACTATGACCGCTCCCTCGTGAAGTCACATGATGCAGATAAGAAAAGGAAAAGAGCATCAGGGAAGGATGTCCCACAGCTCAGACAACAGAAGCAACCAATGCAAAATCTTGTTGTTGCTAATCAATATGGTTCCAACATAGAAGTCTATCGACCAGACAACTCTGGAGAAGTGTCGGTTCAAGCCCTTAATGCTTTTTTTTCAAGATACTGGTTTAACCTTGGATCAATTGATGGGCAAAGCTCCAATCCAGAACCTGGAAGTTGATACCTGGAAGACTTATAAATATGGCAAAAGTCTGTACAACCCTGCGGCTCTGAATGAATTGGGTACGCAAATGTACTTGCTCAACAAGTGGTACATGCAGGCGTGTGGCAGGGGTGAGCAGTGGATCTTTGTCAGATTTAGAGACCATCATTACTTCCGTGGCGATGACATCTTACATATTAGTTTCGAAGAATTGCATCAACTATACCACATGGACGCTCTGGACAAATCAATCATTAGCTCCTTTTGTTTGTAAGTGATTCTTACTTTTATTTAATAAACTCACTTCCATGCGTACGTGTATATAATTATCCTCACATGTAACTTATATTTATATACAGATTCTAGATGTCAGAGCTCCAAAGAATACAAGACACCAGTGTTGGCTTCATTGATCCTTATATCGTATTCAAAACCGGTATTATTGTCAAGGAGCGATGGGTATCTGAAGCACAGGAGAATATCATGATGTTCTTCGTGAAGCAGCACGACAAGACAACAATACTTTTCTCGTACAACTTTGAGTAAGTGTTAATAATAATGTAGTCTACACATTTTATTTAATATCAATACAACTTATATGCATGTACGTGTGTGTATAAACCAATGCAGTTTTCACTGGATACTCATTGTCATTGAGTTAAACTCAAGTCGGTCACTAATCTTTGACTCGTTGAGAAAAGAACGGGCACTATACCAAGATATGATAGACATTATCCAAGGGTAATTTCGATCTCTCACGCACAACTATTATTGAATAGACTTTGCCATAATTTATTAACGATCGTACATTATTAGTCGCACAGGGTTTGGAAAGAGTTTATTCGGCAACATCATAAGGATTGCAAGGCACCACTTAATGTAGTTGAAATACCAGTAAGTTGTACTATATACACTTCCCCACGTGTTTAATTACTATATCGTACTTCAATTTACGTGTGAGATGATGAGAATAATCTTCTTCTCGTACAGTGGTGTTTGCGGCAGGAACCAGGAAATAACTTGTGTGGATACTACGTTTGTGAATTTATCACTGCGCACATAAGAAGAACTCCTGAAGATGTCCTCAGAGTACGTATATATCAATTTTTATTTATTTTTAAATGAATATATATACATATATGTGTATTAATACTTTTCCTTTTATTTCAAATGCAAGACTGAATGGTTGAAACGAAGGGTCATGCAAAAAGACCATCTGAAAGCAGTTCAAGAGTCAATAGCAGGATATCTTCTAGAAAAAGTGCTAAATCTCAACGGTGAGTTCTACTTTGATCTTAAGGAATAAATGATGTAAATTAAATGTTTATTGATATCGTTATTTTCGAGAACAAGATTATGAAAGTGTTGTATATATACATATATATATATATCTATAATATATATAGTTTCATACTTTATTCGAATATAATAATGCTCAAGATGAGAATTAGATGTAATTATACGCATGCGTGTATTTATATTAGCAGCGTAGAATACGTACATAAAAACATATTATATATTAAACAAATACATGTAACTGAACTGAAAACAAATTAAACAAAAAAAAAGAAAAAGAAAAGGAACCTTTAGTCCCGGTTGGGGTTACCAACCGGGACTAAAGGGTGAACCGTTAGTCCCGGTTGGTGTTACCAACCGGGACTAAAGGATGCGCCAAGTTCGCTCGGCTGGAGGGCCTTTAGTCCCGGTTGGTGTTACCAACCGGGACTAAAGGTCCCTCTTTAGTCCCGGCTCGATGACCCGGGACTGAAGGTTCCACCTTTAGTTCCGGGATCGTTGTCCCGGCGCGGTAACCGGGACTAAAGGCTGTTACCGCCCGGGACAACAAGTCCATTCTGTAGTAGTGTCTTTACACACCTTAATTAACTTTGCATTACTGAAACATTGGAGTAAAATATTGCAGGCCCGACTGGAACAAGAAATGAGGCAACGTCAGGAGCTGGAGGCCGAGCAGCAGAGGATGGCGGCCCAGCTGGAGGCCGGGCAGGCCGAGCGGCAGGCCCAGGCGCAGAGGCTGACGGACATTACGGAGTTCCTACAAGGGCTTGGGCAACATGTGGGCTTCTCTCTGCCAGCTGGGCTGTTGGTTCCACCTCCGCCTCCGCGTCCTGCAGCTGCAGCTACTCCTGTGAGTATGAAAGTTTTTTTTACTTTCGCTTGTGCTTTGCTTGTATGGCCTCTACCTTCCTATATTAGCTATCTAAATAATCTTGTCTCACAAGTAATCTTTTCTCCTTTGTGCAGTCTCCATCTGACGGTGGTTCGAATAATCCACCTTATGCACCTTCGAATGATGGAGCTAGGCCTTCACCACAGTCGTAGTTGCCGAGATGAGTGCACGTTATATTTTTTCATTTGTTGTTCACTTGGTGATGGACTTGTGATATACTTGTGATGCACTTCTGGACTTTGATGGACTTGTGATGGACTTGTGGATTTATTTGGATGGATTTGAGCACTTATTATTATATATGTGATATATATTGTGATGGATGTGATATGTGCGGATGCATGTGTGGATGGATGAGATATATATGTGATGGATGAGATATATATGAGATGAATGAGATATATATGTGATGGATGAGATATATATGTGATATATGTTTGTATGAATTTATTTGTCATGATCGAATGTAAAAAAAAATTAAAAATTGCCGTTTTGGGACACTTTGCCGAGTATTGCACTCGGCAAAGGACCCCGTTGCCGAGTGCCATGGTCACAGCACTCGGCAAAGCTGGAAAAATGGGCGCTCGAAAAACCATTTTTCCAGCTTTGCCGAGTGCCATGACCATGGCACTCGACAAAGATTTTTTTTTAAAAAAATTCAAACTTTGCCGAGTGCCGGCCAGAGGGCACTCGCCAAAGAAATTTAAAAAAAATCAAACTTTGCCGAGCGCTGGCCAGGGGCACTCGGCAAAGAATTTTTAGAAAAAAATAAAACATCTTTGCCGAAGGCCGGATAGAGGGCACTCGGCAAAGATTTTTTTAAAAAAAAATAAAAAAAACTTTGCCGAGTGCCTGCAGGGTTGGCACTCGGCAAAGCGACCGTCAACGGGGCCGACGCCGTGACGGTCACTTTTCTTTGCCAGAGTGCCCCCGGGGCTCTCGGCAAAGCCTTTGCCGAGTACCCGATAAAAGACACTCGGCAAAGAGGGCTTTGCCGATCAATTTTTTACATGTGTTCTTTGCCGAGTGCAATTTGGCCTTTGCCGGTGCCTCAGGCACTCGGCAAAGAACCTTAATCCAGTTGTGCCGGTAGGCACCCGTACATATCCGGTTTGAACTATGGCTCTGAGTTTTGGTCTGCGTGAATACCGTATATGTGCGGTAGGCACACCGTTACATATCCGGTATGAGGACCTGAGCACTGATTTTCGCAGTTTCGCGTCTCTTTGTTTGAGCTCCGATTTGCATTTCATCTTTTGGGTTGGCTTCCCACTAACCTAAAGATCTTATCTAGCTACTCTTGTCACTAGTTAGCTTGGGTATTTTAGATTCGAGAACTCTTTTATTCTCCATAGGAGTTGAGTGTCCTATTTTCAATCCTTCGGTTAGCGAGTGTTTTTCGGTTGCTTGTGTGGTGTCTCGCTGTGTTTTTAGGGAACATCCACTCACTCTTTTGGGTCAAGACCATCACGGTGTTTGCATCTTGCTTTTGACGGTGATTTTGGGACAGCGGCCGAAAGTTTCATGAGAAATTTTACGGCTTCCATTTACCCTCCTCTGGTCGTCGTTTTCGGTCCTTCACTCGACGGCCTAGCGTGTTCTTTGTTCATCATGCACGAAGCTGTAGCCAACTCCGGCCACGATCCAGAAGGAAGATGTCAAGAGCTTCATTGTCGTTGCCTGGTGCCTGCACCCGGACTTGGTGCATATAGAGAAGGTCATCATCATCCCAGAGCCTCCGGTGCCTCTGTCCAACAACATAATGTGTCTGCGCTCTGACGAGCTGATTCACTCAAAGCTACCTACATTGCGGTACAGGGTTGTCATCACTCATCACCACCATCCTTGAGGTACAAGATTGGCATGAACCCCCCACCCCAGCTCGTCCGAAGGTGACCCGGGATGATTCTGACGACTCCTTAATTCAGCACTAATGACTACCCGGGCATGTCATCTGTCGGCGCTGTGGACAAAGAAGACGAAGTTCGACAGAGGCAATGGTGGTGTTGGTGGAGCCCAACCTTCTCACACGTCGTCGCTTGGGCGCATGACCCATTGCAGATGGTTCGTCAAAGTTGTTGCTCATTGGATGGCAGGGCAGTGGCGGTCCCAGGGTCAGGCGGGCGCCTGCCCGGGCTCCGGTACGATGCACACTTAGACTGTCTCCAACGAAAAGAACCCAAACCGGATACCCATTCCATACTATAGGTCACGTACAGTCAAAAGGTTACGGACGTAAATCTCACATTCTCCAACAGACGCCGAGCAGAGCAGCCAAATCCCGCCTGCCTCCCTCCCGTTCCCCCCTGCTGCGCGGGTGGCGGCCATGACGGGCGACGCCGCCCAAACAACGCCGACGCCGGAGTCCGCGTCCCCACCTCCTCCTCCGCCGTGATCCTCCCTTCCTCAGCTGGAGCGCTTGGCGCAGTCGCCGACCGGCGTGCGGGCAGCGCCGCTGCAGTGCGCCCCCGGTTTCCTCTGACTCCCATCTAGATCAGAGCGGCGGCAGCGGCTCGATCCCACCTGGCGGCGCCCTCTCCCCTCCACCTTGAAAGCCGGCGGCCTTGCCCAGCTCCCTTGTCGGTGGATCTCGTGGATCCATCGAGGGGGCTGCAGATCCGGCGGCCATCCCCATGGCGACCGCGCCCACGGCGCGGCTTCCCCTCCCCCATGCCGACGGCGACTGCGACGGCCTTCCCCCATGCCGATGGTGACTGCGGCGTCCCTCCCCCACTACAGTGTTTTGCGTCGTCGTTAGCTTCCAGGTGCAGACGACGCTTTTTTGCCTTCCGACGTGTGCGCGTACGCAAAGTGGGTGTTTGGATGCGTCCTCGGTTGGAGCGTGTTCGTGGGACGCAAAAGCACTGTGCATGACGCATTTTAGGTTTGGGTTGCCCTTTGCCTACGCCGTTGGAGACAGTCTTAGGGCCGTTTGGCGGAGCTCCCGGCAGATCCGGCTCCTCACTGTAGCTCCACTGTAGCACGCGGGAGCTATAGCTGGAAAAGTTTTTTTTTTTTTTTTTTTTTTTTTTTTTTTTTTTTTTTTTTTTTTTTTGCTCCTGCGGCTGTGGTGCAGTGGTGTCAGTGAAAGGGAAAAGAAGGGAGAGAGAAGAATCGAAGTCCTATGAAATAACAGGCACGGACTTTAACTACTGCTTTCTTGGCGCCGATGGCACGTCGGGGGACATCTATGTCGCATGGCGCACAGATTATGGGAGGCTCCAACATAATATGCCGTCGCTTCTCAGTCACCGTCAAGCGACGACCGCTGGCCGTCGTGGGTGAACTAACCATGGTGTACGGACCGACGCTGCATTCCCTCAAGGCCGAGTTCCTCCAAGAAATCAGGGATGCATGCGCCGCCTGCCCGGGGCCTTGGTTGGTCTGTGGGGACTTCAACCAGATTCACCGTTAAAAACAACAGATTTACCAGGCACAGGACAAGAGCAATGGCAATCTCCATTTGGGCCAAATGTGTTGCTTCCGCAGGGTCCTCCTGGACTAACAGCTCACAATGCTCCACTTGCATGGCCGCCTATACACGTGGAGCAATGGGCGTGTGGCCACCCAGCCCTGGAACGGATCAACCTGCGTTCGCCTCTGTTGACTGGCTAGATACGTTTTCCCTCCATCACTTGCGTTGTCCCTCCTCGATCTGATTGTTCCGATCACGCACCGCTCTTCCTAGCGCTCAGCATCGACGATAGGGGCAAGCCCAGATTCCGCTTCGAAGCAATCTGGACCAAATTTGACGGGTTCCTGGATGTGGTCAGGGAGGCTTGGGGGTCCAATTTGGGAAATGCTGACCCCTACAGGGCGCTTGATCAAAAATTGAGGAACACAGCCACCGCGTAGAAGAGCTGGAGCGCTAAATACGTCGGGAGCATCAGGCTGCAGCTGAACGCTGCGAGGGCGGTCATCCCCGAGCTCGACGCTGCACAAGTGCCGCTCGCTAGGATTGGCGTCGCTGTCCAGGACGACCGCGCGCCAGCGTTCTAGGATTAGGGTGATTAAGGAGGGAGATGCAAATACCAGATACTTTCATGTGCAAACTTGCTTGCCATAGAAAACGCATAAACTTCATGCCTGCCAATGAGTGCGACGGCCGGACGTTCACGGAGCATGAAGCAAAGGCGGAGATCATTTACTCTTACTATAACGAAGTGCTCGGCAAGAACATCACGAGGGAGCATAGAATCGACATTGGCTCGCTGGATATCCCACAGCTTGATCTAAGCGGCCTTGATGTTGGCTTCTACGTGGATGAGGTCTGGAACATTGTCAAGGAACGCCCAGCAACCGCGCGCCGGGGCCCGATGGCTTCACCGGCCTGTTCTACCGTGCTGCTTGGGAGGTTATCAAGGACGATGTCATGGCCGCTGTCAACGCTATCTGGGCCCTCGACTCCAGAAGCTACCGCCTACTCAATGATGCTCTTATGATCCTCCTGCCGAAGACACACAACCCAACTAAGCTCAAGGATTTCCGGCCTATTAGCCTTATGCATAGCTTTGGGAAGCTGTTGTCCAAGGGACTCGCTTTGCGGCTTGCGCCAAGGCTAGCGGACAGTGGCGAATGTAGGATTTTAGGTTAGGGTATGCCACCTTAAAAAAATTTTATATATAATTTGATAAATCTATTTTAGCATTTTGATAATAAATATAAAATTGACAGGTAATTCAGTATATATGCATTAAGTAACATGATAAGGCTTAAATTCATATATTAAGTACAATATAAATAGTTCAAAAGCCATTAAGATAATTGAAATATAGGCATAAAAAAGTATTAGAGACTTATAACTATTTTATTCGACGCTTTCGAAGGGACATAAATATATTGCATCGATTATATATCTCAATCGACTTGAAAGAAAATATCTCGCTCAATGAAAATGAGCAATCATCCAAAAGATCATCTCCCATCATATTTCGTAACTTTGTTTTCACTGATGATACTCTGGGACAAACCCTCGACCTCGCTGTGTGATAGATGATTTTATGATGTTAGTGCTTAGCAAATAGCAATTAAAGTAGACATCAATTTTTTACGGAAAGCTGATGAGCAAAGATATTGAATCTCACCTCATTTCTGATCACAAATTGCACATAAGCCTCCGCACGCCGCCGCCGCCGGTGTGGTCAGTCTGAGGATCTGGGAACGTTGTGGTCGTAGGAACCAGGGACGACGGTGACTGGATGCTCGTGCTCCATATTGGCGATTTCTGATCTGGTATGCGTATGCTGTCGAGCGGTTAAGATCTGAAGATGAACCGTCAAACATACCTATACGGCGATGCATCGATCGAACGGTACTCGTACTTGCAGCGCGGCGCAATAGTCGATAGAAGCCGAGGCGCTGTACCGTCTCTTGTGATCCTGTCGCTGGCTACATGGGCCGCATGGGCCTTCTCTGACGCTGGTTCGCAGGCTGCCTCTCCAGTCTCCACGTTCTGCTCTTAGGTATCGCAGGTAAGTATTGTTTTCTTTTTTTAAGAAATATGCGTATATATACATGCTCGCTAGCCAGAATTGCAGGGTATGCCGGGGCATACCCGGCATACCCTGTAGCTCCACCACTGCTAACGGACATTGTCTGCGCTAACTAGAGCGTGTTCATCAAGGGTCGCTGCATCCACTGTAAGTCTAGGATCTCGATTACACGCTGTATGGTGGCTGGATCAAAGATCAAAGCACGATGAACATAGATGTTGGGTTTGGAAACTGCCCGGTGGTCTACCGGGTGACAGTGCCCTTTTTCACTCACAGATATTCGAAGTACAATACGCCTAACCGGCTTATAATGTGATAACTCGACTCCCCGAACTACCAGCTACATATACTAGCCATCTCTCACACACCCATTAGCTAAACAAACCGCTACACATGGATACAAGACTCGGAAAACACACTCTGCAGAAACCGCCTAGTCGTGGACGCGGTCACCGCAACCGCAGCTCCCGCTCTGGCGTTCTTCAGTTTGAATTCTCGCCTTCCCGCCCAGCTGACTTGCTCCTCTCCTGCTCGGTGTCTTCTTCATCAGTGTTGGCAGGATTACACCAACATTCTCCCCCTTAAGCCTGACAGACACTGAGGTCTCTAACACCGATCAAATGCCTCATGACTGATAACTTCACTGCTGGCATTGCTTTGGTTAGCACATCGGCCTTCTGTTCCTCAGTTCCCACTCTCTTCACCAAGATCTGACCCCTCTCAATGCACTCCCTGATGAAATGATATTTCAGATCAATGTGTTTACTCCTCCCATGAAACACTGGATTCTTCATGAGTGCAATGGCCGAGTTATTGTCTACATAGAGAGTCACTATTTTAGGCTTCTCTTTTGTTATCTCACTGGTTAGATTCCTCAACCACAATGCTTGCTTTGCTGCTGATGTGGCAGCCATGAACTCTGACTCACAAGAAGACAGTGCTATTGTCTTTTGCTTCTGAGAGCACCAGGTTATGAGGTTCTCATTCAGATAAAACGCCATCCCACCTGTACTCCTTCTTTCAACTGTGTCAGCACCATGATCACTGTCTGTGTAACCCACAATCTTGTCTGCACTCCCACTCTGAACGTAGACCAGTCCAAGATCTATAGTGCCCTTCAAGTATCTCATGATCTGCTTAACAGCTTTACTATGCATCACTGTTGGTTTTTCCATGAATCTGCTAGCCAACCCAACTGAATATGACAAATCAGGCCTGCTGTGCAATAGATATCTCAGACACCCAATCATCTTCCTATAATCTGTTGCATCCACTCTCTGCCCTTCCTTGTCAGTATTCAGTTTACACCCTGGCTCCATTGGAACTTTGGTTGGATTGCAATCACCCATTCCAAACTGCTCCAATATTTTCTTAGCGTATGCACTTTGCTTAACAGTAATGTAATCTCCCCTTTGCTCTACCTCTATACCAAGGTAGTAGCTTAACAGACCTAAGTCTGTCATCTCAAATTCAGTCATCATTTGCTCCTTGAATAAGCTAATTTTATCTGGATTACCTCCAGTCACTATCAGGTCATCAACATATACTCCTAAGATGACTGCATTCTTCCCAACTCCTCTGGTATACACTGCTTGCTCACTGAGACATCTCCTGAAATTCAACTTTTTCAGACTTTTGTCAAGTTTGACATTCCAGGCTCTAGGAGCTTGTCTAAGGCCGTAAAGCGCTTTGCTCAATCTGAACACATGTTGTTCTCCACCTTTCACTTCATAGCCCTCAGGCTGTGACACATAGACTTCCTCCTCCAATTCTCCATGCAAGAAAGCAGATTTCACATCCAAGTGATGAATTTTTCACCCATTGTTAGCTGCAAATGCTAATAGCAACCTCACTGTATCCAATCTGGCAACAGGAGCAAACACCTCCTCAAAATCTATGCCATACTTCTATACATATCCCTTTGCAACTAATCTGGCTTTGTATTTCACCACCTCACCTTCAGAGTTTCTTTTCACCTTAAACACCCATTTCAGACCAATGGGTCTCTTGCCTGCAGGTAACTTTACTAGTTCCCAGGTCTTATTTTTCTCAATGGATTCCATTTCTCTATCCATTGCCTCCATCCACTCCTGATGACTAGCTGCTTCTTTGTAGCAAGATGGTTCATCTGCCTCTGCAAGTAGTGCTTCAACATCAGAGTCCATTAATTCAGTGACAGAGGTATCGTCATAGATCTCATCTAAGTTTCTGAACCTCAAGGCTCCACTCTCATTGGTTGATGATGGTGTAGGAACATCAACCACAGATACACTATGTTGGGGTGTTGAAGGATCAGCCACAAAAGTTCCAGTCGGACTGCCTAACAGCTGACTGTTTTCTTCTGCTTGCCACTGTAGTAAATCCAGCACATTGTCTGAAACCCCAACTACAGTTTCTGAACCATTATCCATTGGCACATCCTGCCAAGTATGTTCCTCATCATCACCACCACCAACATAAATATATCTCACAGCTTCACCCTCTACAGAAAACTCAGCTAAGCTAACTCCCCCTGAAACAGTGCTCCAATCCCACTTCCTGTTTTCCTCAAACACTACATCTCGGCTTACAACCACCTTGTTTGACTTTGGGTCATACATTCTGTATGCCTTGCTCCCATCTTCAACTCCAAAGTGAACTAGTTTCATGCTTCTGTCATCAAGCTTCTTTGGATGAGGTGCAGCTGGTTTCACATGTCCTGTGCACCCAAACACCCTCAAGTGTCCCATACTTGGCTTCCTCCCAGTCCAAGCTTCATGTGGTGTTGTATTACCCAACACCTTTGTTGGCAATCTGTTCAAGAGAAAAACAGAATGCCTGACAGCTTCTCCCCAGTACTTCCCTGGTATGCTCATGCTTTTCAACAGAGCCCTAGCCATCTCCATTACAGTTCTATTCCTTCTTTCAACAACCCCATTTTGCTGGGGTGAATAAGGAGCTGTAAAATGCCTATTGATTCCTGCCTGTTCACATACACCTGCAAACTCACCTGCAAGGAATTCACCTCCCCTATCTGATCTGAGAGTCTTAATTTTACAGTCAGTGTAATTTTCAACCTCTGACTTGTACTTGACAAATGCTGACAATGCTTGATCCTTGCTTTTTAGCATATAAACATGCATCCATCTTGAGTGATCATCTACCAACAGCATAAAATATTTATTGCCTCCTGCTGTTGCTGGTGTTATTGGCCCACACAGATCAACATGGACCAAATTAAGCTTTTCTGTAGCATGCCACTGAGTTGCTCTAGGAAATGGTGTTCTAGTTTGTTTTGCAGCCAAACAATCACTACACACTTGCTCTGGGTGACTAATAGCAGGCACTCCAGTAGCCATTTCCTTCCCCACCAATTGTTTCAGAGATCTAAAGTTAACATGTCCCAATCTCCCATGCCATAGCCATGCTTTATCATCAATGCTAGCCATCAAGCAATCTGGTTCTACTATTGTCAATTCAATTTTATACATCCTATTCAGTGTTCTGGGAACTTTCATGATCAATCTATCAGAGTGCTTTTCTAACACTTCTAATTCATCATCATCAAGCATAACCTTATATCCTATCTCTGTCAACTGACCAAGACTGACAAGGTTGCTTTTTAATTTAGGAATATAGTAAACATCAGAAAGTACCCATTGATCCCCACGTTTTCCCTGAAACACAATAGTACCTTTGCCCTGAATTTCGACAGTAGAGTCATCACCAAACCGTACCTTGCCTGAGATAGCACGATCCAGATCTCTGAACTTCTGAAGATCACCAGTCATGTGGTTGCTTGCTCCATTGTCCAAATACCACAAGTTGCCTGTTGGATTGCCTCCTTCAGACAAGTGGAGTTCAGGCACTGCTCCAACCTCATTCAGAAACACCTTCTGAAGTCGGTTTGTTGACGGGTGCTCAAGCTGTCTCGGCATGGCTGTTTCAGCAAGCAACACCGAGTGTTCCTTCTCCTCCGCCTTTGCAAAGTGCGCCTCCTCCTTCTTCTTCTCGTTTGGACATCTATTTGCATAATGCCCATAGGTATGGCACTTGAAACATTTTATGTGACTCTTGTCACGCTTCCCTGCGCCATCCTTCCCGGCATCGCCACCGGCACCTCGACCGCCACCGCCACCACTGCGGCCACGACCACGCCCTCGGCTCCCACCATCTGCTCTCTTCCCCTTCCCAGAAGAATCACCTCCCGTGTTCTTCTGTCTAGCTTCCCACTCTGCTTGGGTGAGCAAAAGCTGCCCACTATTGGATCGCGTGCCGCTGCTACTCTGCTGCGTACGTTCTTCGAACGCCTTCAAACGCCCTACCGCTTCATCAAATGCCAACGACTTCAGATCATAGAATTGCTCAATACCAGCCACGACCGTCAAGTACTGATCGGGCACGATATCAAACAGTTTCTTGACTAACTCCCGATCCTCCAGGCATCCCCCAAGACTGCTGTATCTAACTGACATTGCTGTCAGTTTTCCCACAATCTCATCCAGGGATTCTCCATTCTTCATCCGAATGGCATCGAACTCCGTCTTGAGCGTCTGCAATCTCGCGTCCTTCACCCGATCCGCCCCAACGAAGCGAGCTTTCAGAGAATCCCACACCTCCTTCCCTGTCTTCTTCTTGGCGACTTGCATAAGCAAATCATCAGGAATGCATTGAAGAAGATGCGCCTTGATCTTTCTGTCCGTGACAGTCCGCTTCGCCGCCTCCGCCTCGGACAGCGCCGTCGACACCTCCGCCTCCGGCTCAATCACCTCCCACTCCTCCCGATCCTCCATGATCGCCTGAACCCGAATACACCAGCTGGTGTAATTCGTGTGCGTCAAGGTCGGATACACTTGGCGCGCCTCCCCGCCGCCGCGCGCACCCTCTCCTGCCGTCACAATCGACATGGCTCCCGATCTCGAGTGTCTCCGCGAGTAATCAAGGCTCTGATACCAGATGTAAGTCTAGGATCTCGAATACACGCTGTATGGTGGCTGGATCAAAGATCAAAGCACGATGAACACAGATGTTGGGTTTGGAAACTGCCCGGTGGTCTACCGGGTGACAGTGCCCTTTTTCACTCACAGATATTCGAAGTACAATACGCCTAACCGGCTTACAATGTGATAACTCGACTCCTCGAACTACCAGCTACATATACTAGCCATCTCTCACACACCCATTAGCTAAACAAACCGCTACACATGGATACAAGACTCGGAAAACACACTCTGCAGAAACCGCCTAGTCGTGGACGCGGTCACCGCAACCGCAGCTCCCGCTCTGGCGTTCTTCAGTTTGAATTCTCGCCTTCCCGCCCAGCTGACTTGCTCCTCTCCTGCTCGGTGTCTTCTTCATCAGTGTTGGCAGGATTACGCCAACATCCACGACAGTCGACAACTTGCGTTCGGTTCAGTTGGCGTGATGGTGTCTGCATAGACGGCGCTACCCTGCCATACTCCTCAAGGTGGACCTCGCCAAGGCCTTCGATTCTATGGCCTGGTCATTCCTTCTGGAGGTGCTCGAACACGTTGGCTTCCCAAGAAGGTGGAGGGAATAGATCTCTATCATTCTTTCCTCAACCAGCACAAAGGTTCTGCTGGATAGGAAGCCAGGAAGGAGGATTTGCCATGCGCAGGGAGCCGGGGACTTTGACACGGCGACCCGCTGTTGCCGATGCTGTTTGTAATCACCATGGACGTGTTTAATGTGCTGATCACACAAAGGCGGATAGTTGGGGCTGTTCTCACCGCTTCCAGGCTCAGCGATTAAGTTCAGAGCTTCCCTTTACACCGACGACATGGTCGTCTTCCTGCGGCCATTCCGTGATGACCTACGCTGTCTCAAGGAGCTACTTGATGTGTTCGCTAGGGCCTCCGACTTAGTGACAAATTACAACAAGTGTCAGTTGACTCCAATTCGGTGCTCGCAGGAGGAAGCGCCCGCGCTGCTCGAGTCGTTTCCCTATCGTGTGGCCGAGTTTCCATGTCGTTATCTGGGATTCCGCGTGGCCGTCCTAAGACTGAAACGTTATAAAGAGCAAGGCATTATAGATGCGTTGGCCAGCAAGATCCCAACCTGGAAATCAGGCCTTCTCATAGACGCGGGAAGGGTGCTGCTGACCAAGGTCACCATGTCGGCCATCCCAATTCATATTTCCAGATGGGCCATCAAAGGAGATCGACAAGTGCAGGCGTGCGTTCCTCTGGCAGGGCTTCACATCGACCGCCGGGGGATGCTGCAAGGTGGCATGGCACGTCGTGTGCGTTCCAAGGATCTTCGGTGGCTTGGGTGTCGTTGATCTATGCATCACCGGGTTTGCCTTGCGCCTTTGATGGGATTGGCTAAAGGGGACGAACGCAGGAGCGGCGTGGAGCCTACTTCCATCTAGGGCCGAAAAAGCCGTCGCAGCTATGTTTGATGCCTCGGTGACCGTCACGGTGGGCGACGGCGGATACGCTCGGTTTTGGACGGATTCTTGGCTTCCTATGCAGGGCCGGTGAAATCGTTCGTACTTGCTCTCTTCGCGTGCGCACAGGACAGTGAGGGCCGGGACGCGCTGCTCGGCCAACGTCCTCCTACAACCGTCCGTGGCCGACAGGTTTGTCTGCAGATGGCCGGAGAGCGGAAACTACTCCGCGTCGTCGGCTCATAGGGCCTTCTTCCTTGGCATGTGTCGGATTTATCTTTTTTTTTGGTCGTCTCGTGAAGATTAACGTGAAGATTTCCTTGAGCCTCTAATCTAGTTAGTAATAGGAGGATTGACAAGAACTAACGTTGAGGTTCACTACTGGATTCAGGTTCTTTGACGAGTGCGGCACTCGGCAAAGCACACACGGCAAAAAATTGATCGGCAAAGCACTCTTTGCCGAGTGTAATTTATCGGGCACTCGGCAAAGGCTTTGCCGAGTGCCCCGGAAACACTCGGCAAAGAAAAGCGACCGTCACGGCGCCGGTCCCGTTGACGGTCACTTTGCCGAGTGTCAACCCTGCCGGCACTCGGCAAAGATTTTTTTAAATTTTTTTAAAACTTTCTTTGCCGAGTGCCAACCCGTGAGGCACTCGGCAAAGAGCTTTTATTTTTTTTTTGAGAATTTTCTTTGCCGAGTGCCAACCCTCTATGCACTCGGCAAAGCTTTTTTATTTTTTTTAAAAAATTCTTTGCCGAGCGCCAACCCGGAAGGCACTCGGCAAAGAGCTTTTATTTTTTTTTTTTTGAAAATTTTCTTTGCCGAGTGCCAAACCTCCGGGCACTCGGCAAAGATTTTTTATTTTTTTTGAAAAATTCTTTGCCGAGCGTCAACTCGGAAGGCACTCGGCAAAGAGTTTTTATTTTTTTTGGAAATTTTCTTTGCCGAGTGCCACCACACCAGGCACTCGGCAAAGGTTTTTTTTTAAAACTCTTTGCCGAGTGCCAACACGGCAGGCACTCGGCAAAGTTTAAATTTTTTTTTTAATTTCTTTGTCGAGTGTTAGAGTCACAGCACTCGGCAAAGCTGGAAAATCTGTTTTCTGGTCGCCCATTTTGCCAGCTTTGCCGAGCGTTGTGACCATTGCGCTCGGCAAAGGGGTCCTTTGCCGAGTGCAACACTCGGCAAAGTGACCCAAAACGGCAAATATTTTTTTTTTGCATTCCATCATGACAAATACATTCATACAAACATATATCACATATATATCTCATCCATCCACACATCCATCCGCCCATATCACATCCATCACAATATATAATAATAAGTGCTCAAGTCCATCCAAATAAGTTTACAAGTCCATCAAAGTCCACAGGTGCATCACAAGTCCATCACCAAGTGAACAACAAATGTAAAAAATACAACATGCACTCATCTCGGCCACTGCGACTATGGTGAAGGCCCAGATGCATCATTCGTAGGTGCATGAGGTGGATTATTCGAACCACCGTCAGATGGAGACTGCACAAAGGAGAAAAGATTGCATGTGGGACAAGATTATTTTGATAGCTAATCTAGGACGATAGAGGCCATACAAGCAAAGCACAAGTGAAAGTAAAAAACTTTGATACTCACAAGAGTAGCTGCAGCTGCAGGACGCGGAGGCGGAGGTGAAACCAACAGCCCAGGTGGCAGAGACAAGCCCATACGTTGCCCAAGCCCTTGTAGGAAATCCGTAATGTCCATCAGCCTCTGTGTCTGGGCCTGCCGCTCGGCCCGCTCGGCCTCCAACTGGGCCCCCAGCTCCTGACGTTCCTTCATTTCTTGTTCCAGCCGGGCCTGCAATATTTCACTCCAATGTTTTAGTAATGCAAAGCTAATTAAGGTGTGTAAAGATCAATGTATGATGAGTAAAACAGGAATAACCTCGAGTGCGTCGACCCGGTGCTGTGCAGCGGTCGGCCGTGTGCGAATGGCCGGGCTCTCGCTCATGCTCCGTGCTCGGATTTGGGAGAGAGAGGGAGTAGAGGCTGTGTCGATGACGCCGTCGCCAAGCCAGAACCGTCCATGCTTCTTGCCTTGCCCCGCCCTCATGACGGCCTCTCCATCGAAGTCCTGGGTGCTCGGATCGTGGTCTGCCCCATGGAGCGACCTCGTCACCTCAGTGTACTCAATGATGCAGGAGTGGACGCTCGGGTTCGTGTATGCCTCGGGCGGGTCCTCCAGGTTGAAGGAGACATCGGACGTCGCCTTACCCTTGTGGGCCATACACCATGCCTGGAAGTCCGAGCAAGCCTGGCCACTATGTGACGCCGACTGCGAGAAAGACAGCACGATGATTAGAAATCAGACAGAACTGAGCGTGACAATAGATAAATCAATTCGCGTACCCATGCTTGTTTGTATCCGGCGAGGTTGCGGCTGCCTTGATGGTGTGCTGGACCTTGCATCAGTAAACGACGGTCCCGGGCATCCCTGTGCATCTTGAGGTACTCCTCCATGAACCACCTGTCCACCATCATCGCCCAGCACTCGGGATACGCTTGGCACCACCAGGGAATCACCTACACGTCATCAAGTATTGGACATATAAGAAGATCAAATTAAACCAACTTAATCTCAAATCGAATCAATGTTGATGTTCTTCATTTACCTCAAGGTACTGCTCCCGGGTCAGCTGCATCTCTCTTGCGTCTTTCTTGGTTTTCCTCTCTCTAAGCTTCGACCCGTAGTAGGTTACGATGGCCTGGATGCGCGCCTCGTGATGCATGTCGGTGACGAGTTTTTTACAGGCTTTGGTAGTCGCCTGCTCCGCCCTGGCCTCAAATCCCTCCTCGCATCTGTAATAAGTCTGCATACAAAAGCGATGTATCGATTCATTATTTCAAGAAAAGTCTAATGAATGCGACGTATTGAGCAATGTTGTGCAAGGGAGACTTACCCAAAACTCTGCCTTCACCCGTGCTGCCTTGTTGGGGTACTCCGCATCGGAGGCGACGACGTAGTGGTCAAACGAGTAGGCCGGCTCCGTCTTCGATGCGTACGTGACAATGCCGGGGAAGTGCTGCCTGCACAGAAGACCCAGGATGCCGTTGATTAGCCGTGCGCTACCACCCGACACAACCACCCAGTTCCTGCACAAGTAATTAAGAAAAATTATTAGTTTTTTTCATCATATCATATGAAGTAGTGGTGATAACATATACAGTTACTTACTTTTGTCCTTCGGGGCGAATCACTGGGCGTTGGTGAGGAAGCGGAACCTGTGGGAGGCTCGCGGGACCTCGCAAGTAGACACTCGAAGAGGAGTTGGAGGAAGCGGAACCCGTGCCTGCCGCCTCCCCCCCCCCCCCCCCCTCCTCCTCCTCCTCCTCCTCCTCCTCTGTCTGCCGAACCAACTCCTCGTCTGACTCGTCCACGGGCGCGACCTCCTCCTGCGGCTGGCGGTCCTCCTCACGTGGCGTGGGAGGAGACGCCCCCCTCCTGCGGCTAGCGGTCCTCCTCCTCCTGTTCGATCCCTCTGCCGCCCCCTCCGCCCCCTCCTGCGACCGGCGTGGTCTTTGGTAAATCGAGTTCACAGACCTATGACGGTCGCCCGCCATCTTTGCTCAATCACCTGCAATAAAAAAGAAAAACAAGACGTAATTAGAAATAGGTGCAAAAATAAACAAAACATAATTACAAAAAACATAGTATTACATGTATTAGAAATATATGCAAAAATGAACAAAACATAATTACAAAAAACATAGTATTACATGTATTAGAAATAATCTTCATGATTGAAATTAGCTGGATCATAGGTCTCGTCATCACTATCAACATTGTCCAACTCATCAACACTATCCGAAGGAGGAATGTTGTCTTCATTGTCATTGCCGAAATGTAATCGCTCAAGCATTTGTATGTCCTTCAGATTTCGGACGTGACAACGTGCACGAAATCTTCTGAAATTTTTATCATAGCCTCCACATATGATATCACGACATCTCAACAAGTTTCATGATTTTTGGACTTCGTTTGCTTTTTATAGAATTTATAAACACTTCACACACAATTTCACGGACATGTTTCGTGAACAAGATGTCCGAAATTTCGGGTCCGTTCCTGGATACGGCCTCTCATAACACTCACTAACATGACTATCAATTTTTGAATCATTAAACTCCATTATTCGTACCACGTGCAGTTCAAATTTCTAATTTCCAGAAAAATTCAAGTAAACGAAATAAAGTAACTAAATATAACAAAAAGCCACAAAAAATCCCCAAATTGTAACTAGGAGTTCCTGGTGCTTTAAAAAGGCTGCACAAAAAAAATTGGAGGCCAAAAACAAAAAAAACAAAAAAACTTTGCCGAGTGCCGGGGCATGGCACTCGGCAAAGGGTGTCTTTGCCGAGTGCCAGCCATCAGGCACTCGGCAAAGAATGTTTTAATTTTTTTTTAAAATTTCCTCTTTGCCGAGTGCATCCACAGGAGCACTCGGCAAAGAAATAATAAAAAAATTTAAATCTTTGCCGAGTGCCGTCCAGGGGGCACTCGGCAAAGTATTTTAAAAATTAAAAAAAATTCTTTGCCGAGCGCCAGATCTGAGACGCTCGGCAAAGAATTTTAAAAAAAAATTAAATCTTTGCCGAGTGCCAGATCTGGGGCACTCGGCAAAGAAATTAAAAACAAAAAAAAACAAATCTTTGCCGAGTGCCTAACCGCAGGCGCTCGGCAAAGAAGGCCGTGGCAGGGCGCCGTTTCGCGGGCAACCTATGCCGATTGGAGAGATTTTGCCGAGAGTCTGGCACTCGGCAAAGAAGTCCTTTGCCGAGTGCCCGTGTTTGCCGAGTGCCCGGCACTCGGCAAAGAAATCTTTGCCGAGTGCAATTCTTTGCCGAGTGTAGCACTCGGCAAAGAAGATCTTTGCCGAGTGTCCGATTTTTGACACTCGGCAAAGAATTTTACACTCGGCAAAGTCTCTGTTTCCAGTAGTGGTTCCGGTAGTACCTCTGAATCTAGTAATAGTAAGATTCTGCCAAACTTCAAATCGAATACTTTCATCACTGTTTTATGAGCAAGAGAAAGGTTAGGGATGTTCATGTCACTCGTAAGTCGTAAATGAATATGTGACATGGTCCCAAAAACCATAAGTAATAATTATATATATGCCGACAGTTTTTAGTTCTCTAGTCTAGCAGAGTAAAAACTGTCTCCCGCTAGCTCACACCACATCCGCCGCCGCCACCAGGCCTCAGCTCCTCCGCTGGCTCCAGCACTGTCTTGACATCGTAAACGATAAATGAAAAAGGATCCAGAGCGCTTCTCGAGTATCACTTAATTAACCCATGGAGGATGAAGTAGTAGAAATCTTGATCCACACTAGACAGCAAGAATCACACGGCACGCAAGTAGAGGATTATGTTACACAAAAGATCTGTATTGGTAGTCCAGTAACGGTACTATCAAGGTTTTAAATAGCCGGCTAAGCCATTTAGCTTTCTATGTCCGAAAATAGGTTATAGCGGTAGCTAAGGACTAACATGTACATAAAAAAAACTTAGCTAAATCCTTCTTAAACAGCTATAGCCTGAGATAGCGGAGGCTATAGCCGGAGATTTAAAACCTTGGGTACTATTATGTGCAAACGGTCATCCGTCGTCTAGGCTGGAATCAAAGCGCGAGTGTGGGGAGTGTGGGTGTGAAATGCTAAAAAATAAACAATTTTCAAGGGTACGTTCCCCAATGAATTAATCTTAAATGAGCTCCTTGCCTCCTTCCTAAACTATCCTTGAAGCCAATAAGAGATTTGTCGTTGTAGTGGGCTAGTGGCTCGAGAATTTCATGGCTGCATTGCAACTATATATCTGCTGCTATTAAAAAGAACACCTGCAAGTCCAGTTTTACGATATTTGAATTTGTATGCTCCTCACAGAAAGAAAACTTGACTCCAGTGACACAACTATATATCAAATGTATACAGAAAATTTACGAAAGTTCATCCTATTAATCGAGATAGTGATCAACCGAACAAAAAACGACAAGTCGTGATGCAGCCTACCAAGTACCAACCATATGCATGCGAACGGACTAGAGAAGTAGAGAGGAAGCAGCAGCACTGCAGCTGGCTCCGGCTAGCTAGGTTTCCAAAGGGGCAATCACTAGCTTGCTCCTCTCCCACGACGTTCCTCAGTCCTCACCAGACCCCTCTCTCCCGCTAGCTCAAACCACATCCACATCCACATCCACCGCAGCCATCAGGCCTCAACCCCTCCTATCTATCCCTTCCCCTACCCCATAACCTGAATCATCAAGGCACCTCCAGCCAGATCGAGATCCAGCAGTTAGTGAACACAGCTAGCCATGTCTCTTCGTCAGCCGCCTCTAATGGAGGTGACCTAAACTTCAGCTAGCTCTAGATCTGGAGACGCACACACTGACGCACACACAAGAGAGAGAGAGAGGGGAAGGGATAGAGCAATATGGCTGGTGCGATAGTGAGTGCTTCGACGGGTGTGATAAGCACCCTGCTTCCCAAGCTCTCCAGCATGTTGATACAAGGGGAGTACATGCTTCAGAAAGGAGTGAAGAGCAAGATCAACTGGTGCTATAATGAGCTGAGCAGCATGCAGACTCTGCTTGTGAAGCTGGCCAACAACGAGGAGAGGCTGGATGAGCAGCTCAAGGATCGGAGGAGCAAGGTGCGTGAGCTGAGCTATGACATTGAAGACTGCATCTGTTGCATCCACTCTCTGCCCTTCCTTGTCAGTATTCAGTTTACACCCTGGCTCCATTGGAACTTTGGTTGGATTGCAATCACCCATTCCAAACTGCTCCAATATTTTCTTAGCGTATGCACTTTGCTTAACAGTAATGTAATCTCCCCTTTGCTCTACCTCTATACCAAGGTAGTAGCTTAACAGACCTAAGTCTGTCATCTCAAATTCAGTCATCATTTGCTCCTTGAATAAGCTAATTTTATCTGGATTACCTCCAGTCACTATCAGGTCATCAACATATACTCCTAAGATGACTGCATTCTTCCCAACTCCTCTGGTATACACTGCTTGCTCACTGAGACATCTCCTGAAATTCAACTTTTTCAGACTTTTGTCAAGTTTGACATTCCAGGCTCTAGGAGCTTGTCTAAGGCCGTAAAGCGCTTTGCTCAATCTGAACACATGTTGTTCTCCACCTTTCACTTCATAGCCCTCAGGCTGTGACACATAGACTTCCTCCTCCAATTCTCCATGCAAGAAAGCAGATTTCACATCCAAGTGATGAATTTTTCACCCATTGTTAGCTGCAAATGCTAATAGCAACCTCACTGTATCCAATCTGGCAACAGGAGCAAACACCTCCTCAAAATCTATGCCATACTTCTATACATATCCCTTTGCAACTAATCTGGCTTTGTATTTCACCACCTCACCTTCAGAGTTTCTTTTCACCTTAAACACCCATTTCAGACCAATGGGTCTCTTGCCTGCAGGTAACTTTACTAGTTCCCAGGTCTTATTTTTCTCAATGGATTCCATTTCTCTATCCATTGCCTCCATCCACTCCTGATGACTAGCTGCTTCTTTGTAGCAAGATGGTTCATCTGCCTCTGCAAGTAGTGCTTCAACATCAGAGTCCATTAATTCAGTGACAGAGGTATCGTCATAGATCTCATCTAAGTTTCTGAACCTCAAGGCTCCACTCTCATTGGTTGATGATGGTGTAGGAACATCAACCACAGATACACTATGTTGGGGTGTTGAAGGATCAGCCACAAAAGTTCCAGTCGGACTGCCTAACAGCTGACTGTTTTCTTCTGCTTGCCACTGTAGTAAATCCAGCACATTGTCTGAAACCCCAACTACAGTTTCTGAACCATTATCCATTGGCACATCCTGCCAAGTATGTTCCTCATCATCACCACCACCAACATAAATATATCTCACAGCTTCACCCTCTACAGAAAACTCAGCTAAGCTAACTCCCCCTGAAACAGTGCTCCAATCCCACTTCCTGTTTTCCTCAAACACTACATCTCGGCTTACAACCACCTTGTTTGACTTTGGGTCATACATTCTGTATGCCTTGCTCCCATCTTCAACTCCAAAGTGAACTAGTTTCATGCTTCTAGTCATCAAGCTTCTTTGGATGAGGTGCAGCTGGTTTCACATGTCCTGTGCACCCAAACACCCTCAAGTGTCCCATACTTGGCTTCCTCCCAGTCCAAGCTTCATGTGGTGTTGTATTACCCAACACCTTTGTTGGCAATCTGTTCAAGAGAAAAACAGAATGCCTGACAGCTTCTCCCCAGTACTTCCCTGGTATGCTCATGCTTTTCAACAGAGCCCTAGTCATCTCCATTACAGTTCTATTCCTTCTTTCAACAACCCCATTTTGCTGGGGTGAATAAGGAGCTGTAAAATGCCTATTGATTCCTGCCTGTTCACATACACCTGCAAACTCACCTGCAAGGAATTCACCTCCCCTATCTGATCTGAGAGTCTTAATTTTACAGTCAGTGTAATTTTCAACCTCTGACTTGTACTTGACAAATGCTGACAATGCTTGATCCTTGCTTTTTAGCATATAAACATGCATCCATCTTGAGTGATCATCTACCAACAGCATAAAATATTTATTGCCTCCTGCTGTTGCTGGTGTTATTGGCCCACACAGATCAACATGGACCAAATTAAGCTTTTCTGTAGCATGCCACTGAGTTGCTCTAGGAAATGGTGTTCTAGTTTGTTTTGCAGCCAAACAATCACTACACACTTGCTCTGGGTGACTAATAGCAGGCACTCCAGTAGCCATTTCCTTCCCCACCAATTGTTTCAGAGATCTAAAGTTAACATGTCCCAATCTCCCATGCCATAGCCATGCTTTATCATCAATGCTAGCCATCAAGCAATCTGGTTCTACTATTGTCAATTCAATTTTATACATCCTATTCAGTGTTCTGGGAACTTTCATGATCAATCTATCAGAGTGCTTTTCTAACTCTTCTAATTCATCATCATCAAGCATAACCTTATATCCTATCTCTGTCAACTGACCAAGACTGACAAGGTTGCTTTTTAATTTAGGAATATAGTAAACATCAGAAAGTACCCATTGATCCCCACGTTTTCCCTGAAACACAATAGTACCTTTGCCCTGAATTTCGACAGTAGAGTCATCACCAAACCGTACCTTGCCTGAGATAGCACGATCCAGATCTCTGAACTTCTGAAGATCACCAGTCATGTGGTTGCTTGCTCCATTGTCCAAATACCACAAGTTGCCTGTTGGATTGCCTCCTTCAGACAAGTGGAGTTCAGGCACTGCTCCAACCTCATTCAGAAACACCTTCTGAAGTCGGTTTGTTGACGGGTGCTCAAGCTGTCTCGGCATGGCTGTTTCAGCAAGCAACACCGAGTGTTCCTTCTCCTCCGCCTTTGCAAAGTGCGCCTCCTCCTTCTTCTTCTCGTTTGGACATCTATTTGCATAATGCCCATAGGTATGGCACTTGAAACATTTTATGTGACTCTTGTCACGCTTCCCTGCGCCATCCTTCCCGGCATCGCCACCGGCACCTCGACCGCCACCGCCACCACTGCGGCCACGACCACGCCCTCGGCTCCCACCATCTGCTCTCTTCCCCTTCCCAGAAGAATCACCTCCCGTGTTCTTCTGTCTAGCTTCCCACTCTGCTTGGGTGAGCAAAAGCTGCCCACTATTGGATCGCGTGCCGCTGCTACTCTGCTGCGTACGTTCTTCGAACGCCTTCAAACGCCCTACCGCTTCATCAAATGCCAACGACTTCAGATCATAGAATTGCTCAATACCAGCCACGACCGTCAAGTACTGATCGGGCACGATATCAAACAGTTTCTTGACTAACTCCCGATCCTCCAGGCATCCCCCAAGACTGCTGTATCTAACTGACATTGCTGTCAGTTTTCCCACAATCTCATCCAGGGATTCTCCATTCTTCATCCGAATGGCATCGAACTCCGTCTTGAGCGTCTGCAATCTCGCGTCCTTCACCCGATCCGCCCCAACGAAGCGAGCTTTCAGAGAATCCCACACCTCCTTCCCTGTCTTCTTCTTGGCGACTTGCATAAGCAAATCATCAGGAATGCATTGAAGAAGATGCGCCTTGATCTTTCTGTCCGTGACAGTCCGCTTCGCCGCCTCCGCCTCGGACAGCGCCGTCGACACCTCCGCCTCCGGCTCAATCACCTCCCACTCCTCCCGATCCTCCATGATCGCCTGAACCCGAATACACCAGCTGGTGTAATTCGTGTGCGTCAAGGTCGGATACACTTGGCGCGCCTCCCCGCCGCCGCGCGCACCCTCTCCTGCCGTCACAATCGACATGGCTCCCGATCTCGAGTGTCTCCGCGAGTAATCAAGGCTCTGATACCAGATGTAAGTCTAGGATCTCGAATACACGCTGTATGGTGGCTGGATCAAAGATCAAAGCACGATGAACACAGATGTTGGGTTTGGAAACTGCCCGGTGGTCTACCGGGTGACAGTGCCCTTTTTCACTCACAGATATTCGAAGTACAATACGCCTAACCGGCTTACAATGTGATAACTCGACTCCTCGAACTACCAGCTACATATACTAGCCATCTCTCACACACCCATTAGCTAAACAAACCGCTACACATGGATACAAGACTCGGAAAACACACTCTGCAGAAACCGCCTAGTCGTGGACGCGGTCACCGCAACCGCAGCTCCCGCTCTGGCGTTCTTCAGTTTGAATTCTCGCCTTCCCGCCCAGCTGACTTGCTCCTCTCCTGCTCGGTGTCTTCTTCATCAGTGTTGGCAGGATTACGCCAACATCCACGACAGTCGACAACTTGCGTTCGGTTCAGTTGGCGTGATGGTGTCTGCATAGACGGCGCTACCCTGCCATACTCCTCAAGGTGGACCTCGCCAAGGCCTTCGATTCTATGGCCTGGTCATTCCTTCTGGAGGTGCTCGAACACGTTGGCTTCCCAAGAAGGTGGAGGGAATAGATCTCTATCATTCTTTCCTCAACCAGCACAAAGGTTCTGCTGGATAGGAAGCCAGGAAGGAGGATTTGCCATGCGCAGGGAGCCGGGGACTTTGACACGGCGACCCGCTGTTGCCGATGCTGTTTGTAATCACCATGGACGTGTTTAATGTGCTGATCACACAAAGGCGGATAGTTGGGGCTGTTCTCACCGCTTCCAGGCTCAGCGATTAAGTTCAGAGCTTCCCTTTACACCGACGACATGGTCGTCTTCCTGCGGCCATTCCGTGATGACCTACGCTGTCTCAAGGAGCTACTTGATGTGTTCGCTAGGGCCTCCGACTTAGTGACAAATTACAACAAGTGTCAGTTGACTCCAATTCGGTGCTCGCAGGAGGAAGCGCCCGCGCTGCTCGAGTCGTTTCCCTATCGTGTGGCCGAGTTTCCATGTCGTTATCTGGGATTCCGCGTGGCCGTCCTAAGACTGAAACGTTATAAAGAGCAAGGCATTATAGATGCGTTGGCCAGCAAGATCCCAACCTGGAAATCAGGCCTTCTCATAGACGCGGGAAGGGTGCTGCTGACCAAGGTCACCATGTCGGCCATCCCAATTCATATTTCCAGATGGGCCATCAAAGGAGATCGACAAGTGCAGGCGTGCGTTCCTCTGGCAGGGCTTCACATCGACCGCCGGGGGATGCTGCAAGGTGGCATGGCACGTCGTGTGCGTTCCAAGGATCTTCGGTGGCTTGGGTGTCGTTGATCTATGCATCACCGGGTTTGCCTTGCGCCTTTGATGGGATTGGCTAAAGGGGACGAACGCAGGAGCGGCGTGGAGCCTACTTCCATCTAGGGCCGAAAAAGCCGTCGCAGCTATGTTTGATGCCTCGGTGACCGTCACGGTGGGCGACGGCGGATACGCTCGGTTTTGGACGGATTCTTGGCTTCCTATGCAGGGCCGGTGAAATCGTTCGTACTTGCTCTCTTCGCGTGCGCACAGGACAGTGAGGGCCGGGACGCGCTGCTCGGCCAACGTCCTCCTACAACCGTCCGTGGCCGACAGGTTTGTCTGCAGATGGCCGGAGAGCGGAAACTACTCCGCGTCGTCGGCTCATAGGGCCTTCTTCCTTGGCATGTGTCGGATTTATCTTTTTTTTTGGTCGTCTCGTGAAGATTAACGTGAAGATTTCCTTGAGCCTCTAATCTAATTAGTAATAGGAGGATTGACAAGAACTAACGCTGAGGTTCACTACTGGATTCAGGTTCTTTGACGAGTGCGGCACTCGGCAAAGCACACACGGCAAAAAATTGATCGGCAAAGCACTCTTTGCCGAGTGTAATTTATCGGGCACTCGGCAAAGGCTTTGCCGAGTGCCCCGGAAACACTCGGCAAAGAAAAGCGACCGTCACGGCGCCGGTCCCGTTGACGGTCACTTTGCCGAGTGTCAACCCTGCCGGCACTCGGCAAAGATTTTTTTAAATTTTTTTAAAACTTTCTTTGCCGAGTGCCAACCCGTGAGGCACTCGGCAAAGAGCTTTTATTTTTTTTTTGAGAATTTTCTTTGCCGAGTGCCAACCCTCTATGCACTCGGCAAAGCTTTTTTATTTTTTTTAAAAAATTCTTTGCCGAGCGCCAACCCGGAAGGCACTCGGCAAAGAGCTTTTATTTTTTTTTTTTTGAAAATTTTCTTTGCCGAGTGCCAAACCTCCGGGCACTCGGCAAAGATTTTTTATTTTTTTTGAAAAATTCTTTGCCGAGCGTCAACTCGGAAGGCACTCGGCAAAGAGTTTTTATTTTTTTTGGAAATTTTCTTTGCCGAGTGCCACCACACCAGGCACTCGGCAAAGGTTTTTTTTTAAAACTCTTTGCCGAGTGCCAACACGGCAGGCACTCGGCAAAGTTTAAATTTTTTTTTTAATTTCTTTGTCGAGTGTTAGAGTCACAGCACTCGGCAAAGCTGGAAAATCTGTTTTCTGGTCGCCCATTTTGCCAGCTTTGCCGAGCGTTGTGACCATTGCGCTCGGCAAAGGGGTCCTTTGCCGAGTGCAACACTCGGCAAAGTGACCCAAAACGGCAAATATTTTTTTTTTGCATTCCATCATGACAAATACATTCATACAAACATATATCACATATATATCTCATCCATCCACACATCCATCCGCCCATATCACATCCATCACAATATATAATAATAAGTGCTCAAGTCCATCCAAATAAGTTTACAAGTCCATCAAAGTCCACAGGTGCATCACAAGTCCATCACCAAGTGAACAACAAATGTAAAAAATACAACATGCACTCATCTCGGCCACTGCGACTATGGTGAAGGCCCAGATGCATCATTCGTAGGTGCATGAGGTGGATTATTCGAACCACCGTCAGATGGAGACTGCACAAAGGAGAAAAGATTGCATGTGGGACAAGATTATTTTGATAGCTAATCTAGGACGATAGAGGCCATACAAGCAAAGCACAAGTGAAAGTAAAAAACTTTGATACTCACAAGAGTAGCTGCAGCTGCAGGACGCGGAGGCGGAGGTGAAACCAACAGCCCAGGTGGCAGAGACAAGCCCATACGTTGCCCAAGCCCTTGTAGGAAATCCGTAATGTCCATCAGCCTCTGTGTCTGGGCCTGCCGCTCGGCCCGCTCGGCCTCCAACTGGGCCCCCAGCTCCTGACGTTCCTTCATTTCTTGTTCCAGCCGGGCCTGCAATATTTCACTCCAATGTTTCAGTAATGCAAAGCTAATTAAGGTGTGTAAAGATCAATGTATGATGAGTAAAACAGGAATAACCTCGAGTGCGTCGACCCGGTGCTGTGCAGCGGTCGGCCGTGTGCGAATGGCCGGGCTCTCGCTCGTGCTCCGTGCTCGGATTTGGGAGAGAGAGGGAGTAGAGGCTGTGTCGATGACGCCGTCGCCAAGCCAGAACCGTCCATGCTTCTTGCCTTGCCCCGCCCTCATGACGGCCTCTCCATCGAAGTCCTGGGTGCTCGGATCGTGGTCTGCCCCATGGAGCGACCTCGTCACCTCAGTGTACTCAATGATGCAGGAGTGGACGCTCGGGTTCGTGTATGCCTCGGGCGGGTCCTCCAGGTTGAAGGAGACGTCGGACGTCGCCTTACCCTTGTGGGCCATACACCATGCCTAGAAGTCCGAGCAAGCCTGGCCACTATGTGACGCCGACTGCGAGAAAGACAGCACGATGATTAGAAATCAGACAGAACTGAGCGTGACAATAGATAAATCAATTCGCGTACCCATGCTTGTTTGTATCCGGCGAGGTTGCGGCTGCCTTGATGGTGTGCTGGACCTTGCATCAGTAAACGACGGTCCCGGGCATCCCTGTGCATCTTGAGGTACTCCTCCATGAACCACCTGTCCACCATCATCGCCCAGCACTCGGGATACGCTTGGCACCACCAGGGAATCACCTACACGTCATCAAGTATTGGACATATAAGAAGATCAAATTAAACCAACTTAATCTCAAATCGAATCAATGTTGATGTTCTTCATTTACCTCAAGGTACTGCTCCCGGGTCAGCTGCATCTCTCTTGCGTCTTTCTTGGTTTTCCTCTCTCTAAGCTTCGACCCGTAGTAGGTTACGATGGCCTGGATGCGCGCCTCGTGATGCATGTCGGTGACGAGTTTTTTACAGGCTTTGGTAGTCGCCTGCTCCGCCCTGGCCTCAAATCCCTCCTCGCATCTGTAATAAGTCTGCATACAAAAGCGATGTATCGATTCATTATTTCAAGAAAAGTCTAATGAATGCGACGTATTGAGCAATGTTGTGCAAGGGAGACTTACCCAAAACTCTGCCTTCACCCGCGCTGCCTTGTTGGGGTACTCCGCATCGGAGGCGACGACGTAGTGGTCAAACGAGTAGGCCGGCTCCGTCTTCGATGCGTACGTGACAATGCCGGGGAAGTGCTGCCTGCACAGAAGACCCAGGATGCCGTTGATTAGCCGTGCGCTACCACCCGACACAACCACCCAGTTCCTGCACAAGTAATTAAGAAAAATTATTAGTTTTTTTCATCATATCATATGAAGTAGTGGTGATAACATATACAGTTACTTACTTTTGTCCTTCGGGGCGAATCACTGGGCGTTGGTGAGGAAGCGGAACCTGTGGGAGGCTCGCGGGACCTCGCAAGTAGACACTCGAAGAGGAGTTGGAGGAAGCGGAACCCGTGCCTGCCGCCTCCCCCCCCCCCCCCCCCCTCCTCCTCCTCCTCCTCCTCCTCCTCTGTCTGCCGAACCAACTCCTCGTCTGACTCGTCCACGGGCGCGACCTCCTCCTGCGGCTGGCGGTCCTCCTCACGTGGCGTGGGAGGAGACGCCCCCCTCCTGCGGCTAGCGGTCCTCCTCCTCCTGTTCGATCCCTCTGCCGCCCCCTCCGCCCCCTCCTGCGACCGGCGTGGTCTTTGGTAAATCGAGTTCACAGACCTATGACGGTCGCCCGCCATCTTTGCTCAATCACCTGCAATAAAAAAGAAAAACAAGACGTAATTAGAAATAGGTGCAAAAATAAACAAAACATAATTACAAAAAACATAGTATTACATGTATTAGAAATATATGCAAAAATGAACAAAACATAATTACAAAAAACATAGTATTACATGTATTAGAAATAATCTTCATGATTGAAATTAGCTGGATCATAGGTCTCGTCATCACTATCAACATTGTCCAACTCATCAACACTATCCGAAGGAGGAATGTTGTCTTCATTGTCATTGCCGAAATGTAATCGCTCAAGCATTTGTATGTCCTTCAGATTTCGGACGTGACAACGTGCACGAAATCTTCTGAAATTTTTATCATAGCCTCCACATATGATATCACGACATCTCAACAAGTTTCATGATTTTTGGACTTCGTTTGCTTTTTATAGAATTTATAAACACTTCACACACAATTTCACGGACATGTTTCGTGAACAAGATGTCCGAAATTTCGGGTCCGTTCCTGGATACGGCCTCTCATAACACTCACTAACATGACTATCAATTTTTGAATCATTAAACTCCATTATTCGTACCACGTGCAGTTCAAATTTCTAATTTCCAGAAAAATTCAAGTAAACGAAATAAAGTAACTAAATATAACAAAAAGCCACAAAAAATCCCCAAATTGTAACTAGGAGTTCCTGGTGCTTTAAAAAGGCTGCACAAAAAAATTGGAGGCCAAAAACAAAAAAAACAAAAAAACTTTGCCGAGTGCCGGGGCATGGCACTCGGCAAAGGGTGTCTTTGCCGAGTGCCAGCCATCAGGCACTCGGCAAAGAATGTTTTAATTTTTTTTTAAAATTTCCTCTTTGCCGAGTGCATCCACAGGAGCACTCGGCAAAGAAATAATAAAAAAATTAAATCTTTGCCGAGTGCCGTCCAGGGGGCACTCGGCAAAGTATTTTAAAAATTAAAAAAAATTCTTTGCCGAGCGCCAGATCTGAGACGCTCGGCAAAGAATTTTAAAAAAAAATTAAATCTTTGCCGAGTGCCAGATCTGGGGCACTCGGCAAAGAAATTAAAAACAAAAAAAAACAAATCTTTGCCGAGTGCCTAACCGCAGGCGCTCGGCAAAGAAGGCCGTGGCAGGGCGCCGTTTCGCGGGCAACCTATGCCGATTGGAGAGATTTTGCCGAGAGTCTGGCACTCGGCAAAGAAGTCCTTTGCCGAGTGCCCGTGTTTGCCGAGTGCCCGGCACTCGGCAAAGAAATCTTTGCCGAGTGCAATTCTTTGCCGAGTGTAGCACTCGGCAAAGAAGATCTTTGCCGAGTGTCCGATTTTTGACACTCGGCAAAGAATTTTACACTCGGCAAAGTCTCTGTTTCCAGTAGTGGTTCCGGTAGTACCTCTGAATCTAGTAATAGTAAGATTCTGCCAAACTTCAAATCGAATACTTTCATCACTGTTTTATGAGCAAGAGAAAGGTTAGGGATGTTCATGTCACTCGTAAGTCGTAAATGAATATGTGACATGGTCCCAAAAACCATAAGTAATAATTATATATATGCCGACAGTTTTTAGTTCTCTAGTCTAGCAGAGTAAAAACTGTCTCCCGCTAGCTCACACCACATCCGCCGCCGCCACCAGGCCTCAGCTCCTCCGCTGGCTCCAGCACTGTCTTGACATCGTAAACGATAAATGAAAAAGGATCCAGAGCGCTTCTCGAGTATCACTTAATTAACCCATGGAGGATGAAGTAGTAGAAATCTTGATCCACACTAGACAGCAAGAATCACACGGCACGCAAGTAGAGGATTATGTTACACAAAAGATCTGTATTGGTAGTCCAGTAACGGTACTATCAAGGTTTTAAATAGCCGGCTAAGCCATTTAGCTTTCTATGTCCGAAAATAGGTTATAGCGGTAGCTAAGGACTAACATGTACATAAAAAAAACTTAGCTAAATCCTTCTTAAACAGCTATAGCCTGAGATAGCGGAGGCTATAGCCGGAGATTTAAAACCTTGGGTACTATTATGTGCAAACGGTCATCCGTCGTCTAGGCTGGAATCAAAGCGCGAGTGTGGGGAGTGTGGGTGTGAAATGCTAAAAAATAAACAATTTTCAAGGGTACGTTCCCCAATGAATTAATCTTAAATGAGCTCCTTGCCTCCTTCCTAAACTATCCTTGAAGCCAATAAGAGATTTGTCGTTGTAGTGGGCTAGTGGCTCGAGAATTTCATGGCTGCATTGCAACTATATATCTGCTGCTATTAAAAAGAACACCTGCAAGTCCAGTTTTACGATATTTGAATTTGTATGCTCCTCACAGAAAGAAAACTTGACTCCAGTGACACAACTATATATCAAATGTATACAGAAAATTTACGAAAGTTCATCCTATTAATCGAGATAGTGATCAACCGAACAAAAAACGACAAGTCGTGATGCAGCCTACCAAGTACCAACCATATGCATGCGAACGGACTAGAGAAGTAGAGAGGAAGCAGCAGCACTGCAGCTGGCTCCGGCTAGCTAGGTTTCCAAAGGGGCAATCACTAGCTTGCTCCTCTCCCACGACGTTCCTCAGTCCTCACCAGACCCCTCTCTCCCGCTAGCTCAAACCACATCCACATCCACATCCACATCCACCGCAGCCATCAGGCCTCAACCCCTCCTATCTATCCCTTCCCCTACCCCATAACCTGAATCATCAAGGCACCTCCAGCCAGATCGAGATCCAGCAGTTAGTGAACACAGCTAGCCATGTCTCTTCGTCAGCCGCCTCTAATGGAGGTGACCTAAACTTCAGCTAGCTCTAGATCTGGAGACGCACACACTGACGCACACACAAGAGAGAGAGAGAGGGGAAGGGATAGAGCAATATGGCTGGTGCGATAGTGAGTGCTTCGACGGGTGTGATAAGCACCCTGCTTCCCAAGCTCTCCAGCATGTTGATACAAGGGGAGTACATGCTTCAGAAAGGAGTGAAGAGCAAGATCAACTGGTGCTATAATGAGCTGAGCAGCATGCAGACTCTGCTTGTGAAGCTGGCCAACAACGAGGAGAGGCTGGATGAGCAGCTCAAGGATCGGAGGAGCAAGGTGCGTGAGCTGAGCTATGACATTGAAGACTGCGTCGACCTCTTCATGCATAAGATGAGCAAAGGTGTCGCTAAAGCTAACCTTGTCAAGAAGACGGCAAGTAAGATTGAAAAGATATGGTCACGTCACAAGATTGCTAAGTTAATTGATGAACTCAAGCTCGTGTAGAGGAAGAAAGTGATCGTCGCTTGAGGTACAAGATCGATGATACTGATTTTAGCCATGCTGTTCAAATTGATCCTCAGTTGCACTACTGGAAACGGAATCTTTGCCGAGTGCAAACTGCTTTACCGAGTGTCAAAAATCGGGCACTCGGCAAAGACCTTCTTTGTCGAGTGCCGCACTCGGCAAAGAATTGCACTCGGCAAAGAATTCTTTACCGAGTACCGGGCACTCGGCAAAAAAAGGCTCTCGGCAAAGGACTTCTTTGCCGAGTGTCAGGCTCCCGGCAAAAGCGCGGCACTCGGCATAGGCTGCCCCGCGTAACGGTGTTCGGCCACGTCCTTCTTTGCCGAGTGCCTGCTGTTAGGCACTCGGCAAAGATTTTTTTTTTGGAAATACTTTGCCGAGTGCCCCTGACACGGCGCTCGGCAAAGAATTCTCGGCAAAGAGGATATTTTTTTAATAAAAATCCAAAACCCTCTTTGCCGAGTGCCTTATTCTTGGCACTCAGTAAAGACCCCCTTTGTCGAGTGTCATGCCCCAGCCCTCGGCAAAGTTTTTTTTTTTTGCCTCTAAATTTTTTGTGCAGCCCTTTTAAAGTACCAGGAACTCCTAGTTAGAATTTGGGGATTTTTTTTGGCTTTTTGATATATTTAGTTACTTTATTTCGTTTACTTGAATTTTTTTGAAAAATATAAATTTGAACTGCACGTGGTACGAATAATGGAATTTAATGATTCAAAAAATGATACTCATGTTACTGAGTGTAGTGTGAGGCCGTATCCAGGAACGGACCCAAAATTTCGGACATCTTGTTCACAAAACATGACCGCGAACTTGCGTGCGAAGTATTTTTAAATTCTATAAAAAGCAAACAAAGTCCGAAAATCATGAAACTTGTTGAGATATCGTGATATCGTATGTGGAGGCTATGATAAAAATTTGAGAAGGTTTGGTGCACTCGGCAAAGAGGGTTTTGAATTTTTTTAAAAAAATATCCTCTTTGCTGAGTGCCTTCACATGGGGCACTCGGCAAAGACATTTCGAAAAAAAAAATCTTTGTCGAGTGCCGTGTCAAGGGCACTCGCAAAGTATTTTCTAAAAAAAATCTTTGCCGAGTGCGAGATCTGCGACACTCGGCAAAGAATTTTTTTTAAAAAAAATAAAAAACCCTTTGTCGAGTGCCAGATCTGGGGCACTCGGCAAAGGGGGATTTAACCCCTCCCACCTGGGCCGGCCACGTGCACGTGCCACCGCCCGCGCGCCCGCGCTGCCTGCGCCAACCGCGCGGCCGCGCCCTGCCCCCGGTCGCGCCCTGCCCCCGGCCGCGCCCCGTGGACCGCCCGCCTCGACGCCGCCCGTGCCCGTCTCCGGCGACCCTGACTCTGACCCCGACGCCGCCCGACCCCAACGCCGCCCGCCCCTACCCTCGGCGCCCATCAGGTATGCCTTCTCTCTTGTTGTTGTCGTGGTAGTGATAGTTGTAGTAGTATTAGTTGTACTAGTAGTGCTAGTGGTAGTAGTAGTATTAGAAGTAGTGGTAGTAGTAGTACAACTAGTGGTAGTAGTAGTAGTAGAATTAGTGGTAGTAGTAGTAGAAGTAGTGGTAGTAGTAGTAGAACTAGTGGTAGTAGTTGTAGCAATAGTGGTAGTGGTAGTAGTAGAACTAGTGGTAGTAGTAGTAGCAATAGTGGAAGTAGTAGTAGAAGTAGTGGTACTACTTGGATATATTCTTCTGCATGGATTGATATCCAAACTACATGGCTTCTCTTGAGACATATGTGCTTGTCGGCCATCGTGCCGTTGTTTTTTGCAGGTTTTGGAAACCTCACCGTGCAGGGGAGGTTCTGCCGAATTTTTTTAAAATGATAGTATTTTGTTCCATTTTTGTAGAGAAGAGCCCGTCGGAGCCAAGCCGGAGTTCCCGTCGCCGTGCCGGTCTGCCTGCACCGCGTTGCCTCGCCACTGCACCGACCCGCCATGGCCCCGCAAGCCTGACTCCGCCGCCACCCTAGGAATAACCCCTCTTTCCGTATCATGGTCGTAGATCGCGTAACCCAGTTAGGCGTCTCCCGTTCGAAAGAGATATGGTTGGAGGTATGCCGATCTTTACATATCTATGACCGTATCTGTTTTGGATTGTCCACGTTTTTTGGATAGCCCACCGATGCGTAGATGGGTTAGTTTCCATGGTCTGCTCTGGTTCGAGATAGAGTTTTGGCATCACCTCCCTGTTGTTCTTCGGATATGCACTCTTCTTTGGCAGGACGTGTATCTAGAGAACAACAGGGAGGTGCTGCCGAAATTCTGTCTCGGATAGGAGTAGAGCATGGAAACTAACCTCATCTACGCATTCGCGGGTGGGATTAGGACCTATCCTCACCTATTAGACATTAGGAACACCATGTAGATGCAATTGATGGTTACATTACTCGTTGATACATATGTTAGAGGATGGATGACCGTCAGTGGATGTACACGGGCTGGAGAAGTCAGAGTGATTACACCACGGAATGGATGAACAAGACCGATGCTTTCTTGAACAGTGCATTTGGCAAGGCTGCTAATGGACATTGCCTAGTTTTGTGTCCCTGCAGCAAATGTGGAAATAGGAAAAGGGTAAACAAGGTGGAAATGGGTAAACATCTTGTGAAGAATGGATTTACGCCGGACTACACCCGGTGGGTCCACCATGGTGAAGCCCATCGTATGAGAGAGGAGGTGGTGAGACCACGGGTGGAGGCTTTTAATGCTGATGCCAGGGTAGCAGACATGTTAGATGACTTTCACCAAGGATAGTTCAATGAGGGACGTGAGAAGGAGGAGATGGAGGCAGCCGCACAGGCGTTCTATGACATGATGGACTCGGCACAGAAACCCCTTCACAATCAGTCAACGGTGTCTCAACTGGATGCCATTGAACGCTTAATGGGGTTGAAGTCTGAGTTAAACTTGAGTGGACCTGGCTTCGATAAGATGTTGGCCGTGATTGGCACCCTGCTTCCGGAGGGCCACATTCTACCAAAGAGCATGTACGAGTCACAGAAACTCCTTCGTGCACTTAAGATGCCGTATGAGCAGATACATGCTTGTCCGAAGGGGTGCATCCTATTTAGAAAAGAACACGAGCATGCAAAGTTCTATCTAAAGTGTAAATCCTCCAGGTACCTAGAGGTAGACTCTGATGATGGCCAGAAGTGGCAACTTATGATCCCCGTGAAAATCCTATGGTACCTTCCGTTCCTACCGAGGATCCAACGGCTATACATGACCAAGGAATCCGCGAAACAGATGACATGGCACAAAAATGGCAAACGGTATAATCCTGCCAAGATGGTACATCCATCCGATGGTGAAGCTTGGATCCGCTTTAATGACAAACATCGTGACAAAGCAGATGAGGCTCATAATGTACGTGTCGCACTGGCAACAGATGGGTTCAATCCTTATGGAATGATGGCTGCCCCATAGACATGTTGGCCCGTCTTCGTTATCCCCCTTAATCTCCCCCCCCCCCCCCCGTGTCTCCTTTCAATGACATAACGTATTCTTGTCATTGATAATTCCTAGCCACCCAGGGAATAATATGGGTGTGTTCATGGAGCCCATGTTTGATGAATTGGTCTGTGCTTGGGACGAAGGGGTATGGACATACGATCGAGCTACAAAGACAACCTTCAAAATGCACATTTGGTACCACTACTCCCTGCATGACTTCCTAGCGTATGGGATATTCTGCGTCTGGTGTGTTCATGGGAAGTTCTCATGCCCAATATGCAAGGAAGGTGTGAGGTTCATTTGGTTGCATAAGGGTGGCAAGTATTCGTCATTCGACAGACATCGTCAATTCCTACCTCTTGACCATCCATTCAGATAAGACATCAAGAACTTTATGAAAAGTGTCAAAGTGACAAACCCTACACCGCGGATGATGACTGGTGCCGAGGTTCATGCTCAGATAGATGCTCTCGTGCCCAATGAAGAAGGTGGTTTTGTGGGATACTGGACTCATATCTTGGGCATGACGAGGCTCCCCTATTTCTATGACCTTCTTCTGCCACATAACATTGATGTAATGCACATTGAAAAGAATGTCGCCGAGGCACTTTGGGCAACACTCATGGACACTGAAAAGTCTAAGGACAACCCTAAGGCTAGAGTGGACCTGGCAACGTTGTGCGATAGACCAAATCAAGAGATGCAGCCTCCTAGTCGTGGCAAGACCTAGAGAAGGCCTAAGGTCGATTTTGTCTTGAAAAAGGACCTAAGGAGGGAAGTACTTGAATGGATCAAGACGCTAATGTTCCCTGATGGGTATGCAGTGAATCTAAAGAGGGGAGTGAACTTAGGCACTCTGCGAGTCAACGGGATGAAGAGTCATGACTACCACATATGGATTCAGCGGCTTCTTCCGGCGATGGTTCGAGGCTATGTCCCAGAGCATGTCTGGCAAGTGCTGGCAGAGTTGAGCTACTTATTCTGCTAGCTTTGTGCCAAGGAGCTCTCTCAGACCATCATTGATGACTTGGAAAAAGTGGCACTCGTGTTGCTCTGTAAGTTGAAGAAGATCTTTCCACCCGGCTTCTTGTCGATGTAGCATTTGATTGTGCACCTCCCGTATGAGGCACGGATGGGGGGTCCATGCAGAACCGTTGGTGCTATCCAATCGAGAGATGTCTGAAGACTCTTTGCAAAAAATGTAGAAATAAAGCCAAAATTAAGGCTTCCATTGCAGAGGTATACATTCTAGAAGAGGTGTCGAACTTCACAGAGAAATATTACACTAAGAAACTTCCTAGCGTTTATAATCCATCCCCTCGTTACAATGCTGGCAAAAATGAATCGAACCTCAGCCTTTTCCAAGGGCAACTCGGAAGCGCAAGTGCATCGACCACTAAGCAATTGGAAAATGAAGAGTGGCGTAGTATCATGGCATATGTGTTGACCAACCTTGTCGAGGTACAGCCGTATGTGTTGACCACAAACAGCGGAGTTGTTACGCCCGGCACTGATAGACTCGACTATTATGGAAGAATTGAAGAAATCTACGAACTATCATTCTATGGTTCGAAACCTCTTACTCCTGTCATATTCAAATGCCATTGGTTTCATCCTAGAGTAACGAGATGGACCCCTAAGCTTGGGCTAGTCAAGATTCGACAGGATTCCGTCTATCCAGGAAAAGATGTCTACATTGTGGCTCAACAGGCCTTCCAGGTTTATTATGCGTCATACGCGTGCAAAGACGCTGAGCATCTTAAGGGTTGGTCTATTGTGCACAAGGTATTGCCACATGGTAAACTACCTGTCTCAAACGATGAAGATTACAACTTCAACCCAAACACATATGATGGAGATTTCTATCAAGAAGAGGGCCTACAAGGGAGGTTTGACATAGACTTAACCGAAGAGATAGGAATGGAAGTAGACAATGAAAGGGATAATGACGAGGACGCTGGAGACGAGGTGCAAAATCTAAAGGACATACAAATGCTTGAGTGATTACGTTTAGGCAATGACAATGAAGACAACATTCCTTCTTCGGATAGTGTTGATGAATTGGACAATGTTGATAGTGATGACAAGACCTATGATCCAGCTAATCTCAATCATGAAGATTATTTCTAATACATGTAATACTATGTTTTTTGTAATTATGTTTTGTTCATTTTTATAAATATTTCTAATACATGTATTACTATGTTTTTTTGTAATTATGTTTTGTTCATTTTTGCACCTATTTCTAATTACGTCTTGTTTTTCTTTTTTATTACAGGTGATTGAACAAAGATGGCGGGCGACCGTCATAGGTCCGTGAACTCGATTTACCAAAGACCATGTCGGCTATAGGAGGAGGCGGAGGGGGCGGCGGAGGGATCGGACAGGAGGAGGAGGAGGACCGCCAGACGCAGGAGGGGGCCATCTCCTCCCATGTCGCGTGAGGAGGAGCCGAAGGAGGAGGTGGCGCCCGTGGACGAGTCGGACGATGAGCTAGTTCGGCAGATGGACGAGGAGGAGGGGGCGCACGAGGACGACGAGTTGGAGGCGGCAGGCACGGGTTCCGCTTCCTCCGACTCCTCTTCGAGTGTCTACTTGCGAGGTCCCGCGAGCCTCCCACAGGTTCCACTTCCTCACCAACGCCCAGTGATTCGCCCCGAAGGGCAGAAGTAAGTAACTTTATATGTTATCACCACTACTTCATATGATATGATGAAAAAAACTAATAATTTTTCTTAATCACTTGTGCAGGAACTGGGTGGTTGTGTCGGGTGGTTGCGTACGGCTAGTCAACGACATCTTGGGTCTTCTGTGCAGGCAACACTTCCCCGGCATTGTCACGTACACATCGAAGACAGAGTCGGCCTACTCGTTTGACCACTACGCCGTCGCCACCGATGCGGAGTACCCCAACAAGGCGGCACGGGTGAAGGCAGAGTTTTGGGTAAGTCTCCCTCGCACAACATTGCTCAATAAGTCGTATTTATTGGACTTTTCTTGAAATAATGAATGGATACATCGCTTTTGTATGCAGACTTATTACAGATGCGAGGAGGGATTTGAGTCCAGGGCGGAGCAGGTGACTACCAAAGCCTGTAAAAAACTCATCACCAACATGCATCACGAGGTGCGCATCCAAGCCATCGTAACCTACTACGGGTCGAAGCTTGGAGAGAGAAAAACTAAGAAAGACGCAAGAGAGATGCAACTGAGTCGGGAGCAGTACCTTAAGGTAAATGAAGAACATCAATGTTGATTCATTTTGAGATTAAGTTGGTTTAATTTGATCTTCTTATATGTCCAATACTTGATGACGTGTAGATGATTCCCTGGTGGTGCCAAGCGTATCCTGAGTGCTGGGCGATGATGGTGGAGAGATGGTTCACGGAGGAGTACCTCAAGATGCACAGGGATTCCCGGGACTATCGTTTGCAGATGCAAGGTCCAGCACACCATCAAGGCAGCCGCAACCTCGCCAGATACAAACAAGCATGGGTACGCGAATTCATTTATCCATTGTGACGCTCAATTCTGCCTGATTTCTAATCATCGTGCTGTCTTTCTCGCAGTCGGCGTCACATAGTGGCCAGGCTTGCTCGGACTTCTAGGCATGGTGTATGGCCCACAAGGGCAAGGCGACGTCTGACGTCTCCTTCAACCTAGAGGACCCGCCCGAGGCATACATGAACCCGAGTGTCCACTCCCGTATCAGTGAGTACTCTGAGGTGGCGAGGTTGCTCCTTGGGTCAGACCATGATTCGAGCACCCAAGACTTCGATGGAGAGGCCGTCATGAGGGTGGGGCAAGGCAGGAAGCATGGGTGGTTCTGGCTTGGCGATGGCGTCATCGACACGGCCTCTACTCCCTCTCTCTCCCAGATCCGAGCACGGAGCACGAGCGAGAGCCCGGCCATTCACACACGGCCGACCGATGCACAGCACCGGGTCGACGCACTCGAGGTTATTCCTGTTTTACTCGTCATACATTGATCTTTACACACCTTAATTAGCTTTGCGTTACTGAAACATTGGAGTAAAATATTGCAGGCCCGGCTGGAACAAGAAATGAGGCAACGTCAGGAGCTGGAGGCCGGGCACCAGAGGATGGTGGCCCAGCTGGAGGCCGAGCGGGAGGCCGAGCGGGCCGAGCGGTAGGCCCAGGCGCAGAGGCTGATGGACATTGCAGAGTTCCTACAAGGGTTTGGACAACGTGTGGGCTTCTCTCTGTCAGCTGGGCTGTTGGTTCCACCTCCGCCTCCGCGTCCTGCAGCTCCAGCTACTCCTGTGAGTCTGAAAGTTTTTTACTTTCGCTTGTGCTTTGCTTGTATGGCCTCTACCTTCCTAGATTAGCTATCCAAATAATCTTGTCTTACATGCAATCTTTTCTCCTTTGTACAGTCTCCATCTGACAATGGTTCGAATAATCCACCTCATGCACCTCCGAATGATGGACCTTCACCACAGTCGCAGTGGCCGAGATGAGTGCACGTTGTATTTTTTTATTTGTTGTTCACTTGGTGATGGACTTGTGATATACTTGTGATGCACTTGTGGACTTTGATGGACTTGTGGATTTATTTAGATGGACTTGAGCACTTATTATTATATATGTGATATATATTGTGATGGATGTGATATGTGCGGATAGATGTGTGGATGGATGAGATATATATGTGATGGATGAGATATATGTGTGATGAATGAGATATATATGTGATGGATGAGATATATATGTGATATATGTTTGTATGAATTTATTTATCATGATGGAATATAAAAAAATAAAAATTGCTGTTTTGGGTCACTTTGCCGAGTATTGCACTCGGCAAAGGACCCCGTTGCCGAGTGTCATGGTCACAGCACTCGGCAAAGCTGGAAAAATGGGCGCTTGGAAAACCATTTTTCCAGCTTTGCCGAGTGCCATGACCATGGCACTCGGCAAAGAATTTTTTTTAAAAAAAATTCAAACTTTGCCGGTGCCGGCCAGAGGGCACTCGGCAAAGAATTTTTAAAAAAAAATTCAAACTTTGCCGAGTACCGGCCAGAGGGCACTCGGCAAAGATTTTTTTTAAAAAAAATCAAACTTTGCCGAGTGCCGGCCAGAGGGCACTCGGCAAAGAATTTTTTTAAAAAAATCAAACTTTGCCGAGTGCCAGCCAGAGGGCACTCGGCAAAGAATTTTGTTAAAAAAAATTCAAACTTTGCCGAGTGCCGAAAAGAGGGCACTCGGCAAAGATTTTTTTTAAAAAAAAATTCAAACTTTGCCGAGCGCCGGCCAAGGGGCACTCGGCAAAGAAAATTTTTAAAAAAAGTAAAAAAAATCTTTGCCGAGTGCCTGCAGGGTTGGCACTCGGCAAAGCCACCGTGAATGGGGCCGGCGCCGTGACGGTCGCTTTTCTTTGCCGAGTGCCCCCGGGGCTCTCGGTAAAGCCTTTGCCGAGTGTCCGATAAAAGACACTCGGCAAAGAGGTCTTTGCCGATCAATTTTTTACCGTGTGTTCTTTGCCGAGTGCAATTTGGTCTTTGCCGAGTGCCTCAGGCACTCGGCAAAGAACCTGAATCTAGTTGTGTTGCCAGCACTGTTTGTGGAAGCGGAGAGACTTGTTGGGATTGATGGTCCAAGGGAGAAGATCATCGAGCTGCTGAAGGATGATGACTGTGGACAACTCTTGCAAACCAAATTTATCAGGAAATAAATGGTCAATTTGATAGCACATGTTTTGTGCCAGTTTCACGCAATCCTAACATTGCAAAGATACTAGCTGATATGCTCAAAGAACTAGGGGGCTGTGTTGACATCCAGATGACGAGCGGCAACTCATTTATAGGCTTAGAGCACTCTTACAAGATAAGAGGTATGTGTAAAAATGACATTTCATATTTTCTTTTGTCATCTGCCCCTATTTGTGTATATTTGTGTATATGCTTATGTTTAGTTGATCAGAAATTCTTTATGATATACTAGTATTTTTCATTTTTAAGATAGAAGAAATTAATAAATATTGAGCTTATGAATCTTGCTACGCACACGTAAAATTTAGTCAGCTTATAAAAGATAATAACATCCATTACAATCTTCTTTAAAACCTGGCTTGCACGCTACAATTTATTGTATAGTACGCATCTTTAGAAGGGGTAATTCTAATACATGGTCAAAAGATATATGACGTCATTATTTCTTATGTTTTTCCAGATCTGATTTTTACCATAGTTTTTCTATTATAATATAATTATAATGTTATCATGTGACCTGGCATAGTGTTAGAATCTCTACTGCTTGTAGCCTAGAGTACTAGGTTTGAACCAGCATCCTTATTGAAATATTCTATGGAAAATTGTCTAGGTTTGAACCAGCATCCTTATAGCATTATGAGTACGCACTCTAGGAGCCAATTAGAATATTGTATTCATTTTCATGGTAATAAAGATATATTTACTCCTTTCGCTTTGAAATGACAAGCGTATTTTGATTAGCATACAAAATAGATTTTGTCATTGATTTCTCTTGTACAAAGTTGTCTGCTAAAGAGTCAATATCATCTCAGAGCCACTTTGAATACAGATCTGTTGTTGCAAACCCTATTTCCTAAATTATATGTAATTTTGAATAACTGTTGGTAAAATTTGTAAAATTTGACTTTTTCTTATACGAAATAGGATTATCATTTTCTGGGATGGAGAGTATTTGCAAACTGTGAAATGCTTATTGGTTGACTTTATTGTTTTAGTTTATGTTTACCGAACATTAGTCAATTGTAGCCATTACATTTACATGACTGCATCAAACTTGGCACTCTTTATTTGACTGCAGCCAATGTTTATAACAGAATGCCCCCACATTAATATGCAATGTTTAGGAAAGCATGTTTGGTGCAATATTGAAGTTGTGTATGCATGACACTGCCCTACATGGTTCAAATCCTGGTATCTTAATTACGTAAACTTGAGTGCGCTTTTAGGAGGTACTTTGCAAGGTTCACAAACATATGCATAGCCATGTCTTTTGGGTGTGGGGTTTATGTAAAGCACTCATCAATGTTCATGTGGTGAGTGTCAGACTTTCAGTGGTGTGCGTGCACGCATGCGTCTAATTACATTTTCATAAATGTAGCCAATCGCCTTGTAAACACAATATAAAGGTAATACATATTATGCCTTCTTTCGATGTAATCATAAGATACCATTGTGGAATTAAGTTCAGCTTTGCTTGTGGATGAATTGAGAATCATGGTTCATCTTGTAAAGGCAAACATGAACTAATTAATGACGCTTGATGTTATCGAGATATACACATAAAAAATATCACTAGTAAATTTTTTTTCAAAAATGCACAACCTTCACCTCTTGCAGTTGTAAAGTTTACGGAGATGTTTTGTATCAAATATTGATGTTATTTTTATTTAGTTTGAGTAATTTTAGTCTAAGTTCACTATATATGTACAAAATAATCATAGCTTAATGAAATACATCGACTCAAATTGCATTTGGGGAAAACATGTAGAAACTAGATAGTGGTCAAGCTCACTAGTTGTTTCCTTGTTTGTGTGATGTCACACAATCCGGAATGCCATTCCACTGTTTATATATTTTTTAACTCAAGTTGTTAGGTTAGATGCAGTGGGCGTTGTTGAGGTTGTGGGAATGCAAGAGTACAAGACCTCAGTGCTAATATCTTTTACAAATTAATATGTGCAGGTACTTGAGGTTGTGGGAGTGCAAGAGTACAAGATCTCAGTGCTAACATCTTTTAAAATATGTGTAAGTACGTTGTCATCGTTAATGATATTTGGAGCACTCAAGCATGAGAACTTCTCAAGTCTGCTCTACCTGAGAACAATCTAAATAGCAGAATGATTACAACCACAAGAATTGCCGATGTCGCCACATCATGTTGCTCCAGTTTAGCAGGATGTGTCCACAACATTCAACCTCTAAGCGACCAGCAATCCCAGCAACTATTTTCCAAGAGGGTTTTTGACTTTTTGGCGATAAATCTGCATGCCCTCCTCACTTGGAAGAAGTTTCTCATAGAATCCTTGAAAAGTGCCATGGTTTGCCACTAGCTATTATCACTATTGCAAGCCTATTGGCCGGTAAATCCAACAAGGATCAATGGGAGCAAGTGTACAATTCTATCAATTCTGCTTTTAGTCACCAAGGAATGAGAGATATACTTCTTCTTAGCTATTATGATCTCTCATATAATCTGAAGACTTGCTTCCTATATCTTAGTATGTATCCAGAGGATTACAGGATTGACAGAGAAGAGCTAACACGGAGGTGGATAGCTGAAGGTTTCATCTCAGAAGTTAGGGTTGCCTGTTCGGCTGCCTGTTTTTTTGGCTGGCTGGATCCCTTTTTTTCCAGCCGGAGCAGTATTTTTCTCTCACAAAAAATCAGCATAAACGGTGAAAACCAGCGTGCTTTAGTCCAGCCGAACAGCTTGTAAACAGAAGTTTGATCCAACCAATAGACATTCAGTATGATGGCAGGGTAAAATATTTTAAAGTGCATGACATGGTGCTTGAGCTTATTGTGTTGCTGTCAGACGAGGAGAATTTTGCCAGCATAGTGGAAGGACAAAGCTATAATGCTACTGGTACTGGTCACAAGATTCGTAGGCTCTCAGTACAATCTGCTGAGCATGTGGTAGATGAAGTGATGCAAAAGATTATGGATAAGTGGTCACATGTCCGTTCCATTAGTTTTTATGGATTGCAGGAGCAAGGAATTTCTCATCTGAAAGAGCTGCATCATCTGAGAGTACTGGTTTTTTCTTATGCCGGCCAACTTGGTAACCAACACATTAAATATATAGGAAGCCTTTTCCAGCTACAATTTTTGGTCATCCATTCTTTTGTTGTTACTGAACTTCCGGAGGACATTGGGAACCTGCGGTACTTGCAGACACTAGATATACGTGAAAGTCAAGTTAGAAAATTGCCACCGTCCATAGGCCAATTGCAAAAATTGGTGCGTCTACTTGTAAACTGGAATGTAGAATTGCCCAATGAGATTGGAGATCTGCAAGCCTTGCAGGAGTTGTGGGGTGTAAGGATTTTCTCTACAAATGACAAAATTGGTGGAAGCGCTTAGACGTTTGACTAAGCTGAAGATGCTTGACATGTGTGTGCCTGACAGAGAAGAACTCGGTCGTGATATTGGAAGCTATGAGGAAGCTTTGAAGTCATCTCTCGCTGTGATGAGTAAGGGCAGTCCCAATGAAAGAAACTAGTAGTTTCTATAACATAGGATACCGCACCAAAAAAGTACTGCTTTCCAACCCATGGTTTCTATAAGTAATAACTATTTTCTCTTTCTCTCTCCCAACTCTATCTTTTCCTCCAATGGGAGTGCGACACGAGCTCCCTAGAAACTGGTGGTTTCTTTCCAATGGCGATTTCATGGTTTCTTGGTGCATTGGGTCAAGAGTAGACCTGGTTTCTTCATGAAGAAACCATTTCTATGATTTTTGCTCTCTTTCTTCATTAATTACGTTGCCATGTCAGCATTTTACCTACGTGGCAAGTCATTTAATGAGGATAGAAACCATCATCAATGCACCATTGGGACTGCCCTAATCATGGGCTCCAATCACTAACGATTTATGACTTTAATGATTTCTTGAGAGAAGAACAGTTCGATTTTTTGTGCTCCACTGTTCCATGTCTCTGAAGCTTGACGTATACGGACAAGGGATTGCTCGTGTTCCAAAGCAGACCCATCTTAAACTCGGGTTTCTAAGGATTAAACAGGAAGATCTCTGCATCATCGGGGGCATACCTGCTCTGCTCTTTTGCGAGTTACGCGTACTGCACGCCCCTGATGAACGGCTTACCACCAGCAGCCAACAATTCCAGTGCCTTAAAGAGTTCAGATACAACAATTGTCATTACGGAGGTGGCCTGAAGATGCTGTTCTTACGGGAAGCGATGCCCGAGCTCCGAAGGTTAGAGCTTCAATTTAGAGTGCAGGAAACAGAGTCCAAGCTAGGGTTTGAGTTCAGCTTCGAGCACCTTGCAAGCCTAGAGCACATCAAAGTAATAATCTGGACTGGAAATGCCACCAGGAGCAGGGTGGAGGCCGCGGAAGCTGCCGTCAGGGGTGCGGTCAGCATGCACCCCGGACGTCCCACACTTGACATGGGGTTCTGCCCCCCCACATGGGACAAGGATAAGAGGGACGACAGTCAACAGGTGTGAAATACTGGAGTGGATGAGTTGGATTTTCTCTCACTAGAATATTATGTGCAGGAGTTTTTTTTTTCTCGTATTATGTGCAGGAGTTGCAAGGTTATTTGCCATCTATCTTTCTCTCTCTCTCATGTGTCGCTAATTTTGATGCATATAGTAACTACAACAGTACCACGATGATGACTAGATCAGTTTATCCGGCGGGCTGCACCTTTTTTGAGTTGGCTATTTCGTCCATGTTATCCATGCTAGAGTTTTTGCTGAACTAACCATACATGTGTAATGTTTTTGGGCCTGTATTTTCCTTATATATTGGATTGATTTTTCGTTATCCTGATTAAAAGGCAGAGCTTATGTCTGTCACAGTGAAATTTTTTTATTTTTAACACTTTTTTTAAAACTATTTTCAAATCTGACACTGTTTTTTTTTCAAAACTAACATTTTTGGCTGCGCCTATTAGTATGACGCGGCGAAATCGAGCTGCCACGCCATGCATGGCGGCGCGTCGAAGATGAGCACGTGACAATGAGCCACGTCGCTAGACGATGATGTGGCTGGTCCTGCCGCGCCGTGGATCTAGGCGCGGCAGTGCCACACCACCCGTCATGGCGCGGTGAGGCCCAACTTAAACCTTGCGCCGTGGGCTCCCTCCCTCTCTGCCTTAGTTCGAAAAAAGGTGGAGGCAGCTCCAGAGGCCGCGCCGCCGCCTCCCAACTCTCCCAAGCCCGGCCGCCGCCCTGCCCTCCCTTGCCGCCTCCCTCCCTACCTTCCCCCAAGCTTCTCCTCGGCCTCGGTCAAGGTAATGATACTCTTATTAGTAGCTTAAACGGTGGAATGGTGGATTAGGATGGGTAGCTAGGGTTTGGAAGAAAATATTCGTTCGTTTGAACGGTGGATTCAAGGATAAGGATTAGGATTGTGAATGTTAAGGTTAATTAGTTAGTTAGAAGCATGTTACCATGTTTAGTGTAAGGTATATTTTTGTTCGTAAGTGTCGGTTATATTTTTTTAGTTGTAATGCAAATGATTCTCCTTTTACATTAATTTGCGATGTTTTGATTGGCTTTAAATTACAATCGTTTTGTTAGATGAAAGACATATATCGGGAGCAGTTGTGGTGAAAACGGGGTCATCCTAGAGAATTATACCCCGACGTCTCCAGCAAAGATGCCCCCGTCCCTCTGAAAGCTCTAGTTTGGTTTTGGTGAATTGATGAAACCCTAAGTGCTAACCTAGTTTATCAAAGTAATTATGAGATTGGTAGCACTACTCCAAGTAATGAAGCAAATAAAGATCATGATATGATGATGGTGATGATCAATTGCTTGGATTTGGAAAAGGATAAAGAAAAAAAGGCTCAAGGCAAAGGTATAAGTGGTAGGAGCCATTTTGTTTCGGTGATCAAGACACTTCGCAAGTGTGATCACATTTAGGTTCGATAGCCGTACTATTAAGAGGGGTGAAACTTGTATCGAAATGTGGTTATCAAAGTGTCACTAGATGCTCTAACTCATTGCATATGCATTTAGGATCTAGTGGAGTGCTAACACCCTTGAAAATGTTAATGAAAATATATTAACACATGTGCACAAGGTGATACACTTATTGGTTGGCATATTTGAGCAAGGGTAAAGAAGATAGAGTTGAAAAGGAGTTAGTCGCGCTGGTCAAGAGTGACCGGACGCGTCCGGTATGGAGATCGGACGCGTCCGGTATTAACGACCGAACTCTGGCTCAGTGGAGCGACCGGATGCTAAGGAGTTACTGTTCAGCGTCCGGTCAAAGTGATGTGACCCGGTACTGAATTGCAGAGAGCGACCGGACACGTTCGGTCGCCATACCGGACACGTCTGGTGTGAATCAGCGAGCCTCGGGTTTTCAGCGTTAAAATTGATCGGACTCTGGGAGCGTCTGGTCCGAAGTGACCGGACTTGTTCGGTCGGCCCAGAGCGGCTGTGGGAGCTCTCTAGACTTGACCGGGCGCTGCGTCTCCTACGTCCGGTCCGGTGTGACCGGACGCGTCTGGTTGGCCCAGAGCGGCTGTGGGAGCTCTCTAGACTCGACCGGACGCTGCGTCTCCTGCGTCCGGTCGTCCACACCGGACGCGTCCGGTCGCAGTTGAGTGTGGTACTCATGGCAGCAACGGCTACTTTGTTTGAATGGGACACGTGATGAACTGGCAGCGACTGGACGTAGGTGACCGGACGCATCCGGTCACCAACCGGACACATCCGGTGCACACGACCGGTGTGTCCGATCTTCCCGCAGTTTGCCCAATAATTGAGCCAACGGCTCTATTCGTAGGGGCTCTCTATTTAAGCCCCATGGCCGGTTCTAGCTCACCCTCTTGGCCATTTGCATTGACATAGCAACCTTGTGAGCTTAGCCAAAGCCCTCCCCTCATCTCCATCATTGATTCATCATCTTTGTGAGATTAGGAGTGAATCCAAGTGCATTGCTTGAGTGTTTGCATCTAGAGGCACTTGGTGTTCGTGTTTTGCTACGGGATTCGCTTGTTACTCTTGGTGGTTGCTGCCACCTAGATGGCTTGGAGCAGCAAGGATCGTCGAGCAGAGGTTGGCCATTGCCTCCGGCTCCGATCGTGGTGATTGTGAGGGGTTCTTTCCCCGGCAGAGAACCAAAAGGTACTCTAGTAAATTGCTCGTGACTTGTGTGATCCTCATCTTGTGTTGGTTGTGCGGCACCCTATTGAGGGTTTGGCGGGTAATGCCAATCAGCTCGTGAACCTCTAAGTGAGTGAATCACCACAACGAGGACTAGCTTGCCGGCAAGCAAGTGAACCTCGATAAAAATCATTGTGTCATCATTTGGTTCCGAAGTGATTGGTCTTCATGGTCAAGAGTGACCGGACGCGTCCGGTATGGAGATCGGACGCGTCCGGTATTAACGACCGAACTCTGGCTCAGTGGAGCGACCGGATGCTAAGGAGTTACTGTTCAGCGTCCGGTCAAAGTGATGTGACCCGGTACTGAATTGCAGAGAGCGACCGGACACGTTCGGTCGCCATACCGGACACGTCTGGTGTGAATCAGCGAGCCTCGGGTTTTCAGCGTTAAAATTGATCGGACTCTGGGAGCGTCTGGTCCGAAGTGACCGGACTTGTTCGGTCGGCCCAGAGCGGCTGTGGGAGCTCTCTAGACTTGACCGGGCGCTGCGTCTCCTACGTCCGGTCCGGTGTGACCGGACGCGTCTGGTTGGCCCAGAGCGGCTGTGGGAGCTCTCTAGACTCGACCGGACGCTGCGTCTCCTGCGTCCGGTCGTCCACACCGGACGCGTCCGGTCGCAGTTGAGTGTGGTACTCATGGCAGCAACGGCTACTTTGTTTGAATGGGACACGTGATGAACTGGCAGCGACTGGACGTAGGTGACCGGACGCATCCGGTCACCAACCGGACACATCCGGTGCACACGACCGGTGTGTCCGATCTTCCCGCAGTTTGCCCAATAATTGAGCCAACGGCTCTATTCGTAGGGGCTCTCTATTTAAGCCCCATGGCCGGTTCTAGCTCACCCTCTTGGCCATTTGCATTGACATAGCAACCTTGTGAGCTTAGCCAAAGCCCTCCCCTCATCTCCATCATTGATTCATCATCTTTGTGAGATTAGGAGTGAATCCAAGTGCATTGCTTGAGTGTTTGCATCTAGAGGCACTTGGTGTTCGTGTTTTGCTACGGGATTCGCTTGTTACTCTTGGTGGTTGCTGCCACCTAGATGGCTTGGAGCAGCAAGGATCGTCGAGCAGAGGTTGGCCATTGCCTCCGGCTCCGATCGTGGTGATTGTGAGGGGTTCTTTCCCCGGCAGAGAACCAAAAGGTACTCTAGTAAATTGCTCGTGACTTGTGTGATCCTCATCTTGTGTTGGTTGTGCGGCACCCTATTGAGGGTTTGGCGGGTAATGCCAATCAGCTCGTGAACCTCTAAGTGAGTGAATCACCACAACGAGGACTAGCTTGCCGGCAAGCAAGTGAACCTCGATAAAAATCATTGTGTCATCATTTGGTTCCGAAGTGATTGGTCTTCATTGGTATTCATTCTTGTGATTGATTGGTTCATCCCTCGACTCGGCGGTATAACCATCTTGCTCACTTTCTCTTTACATTACCGCAAACTAGTTGTCAAGCTCTTTAGTGTAGCTAGTCGTGAGAGCTTGTAGTTTGGTTAGTGTGGCTCTTTAGTTAGCCTTTGAGAGTACACTAACTTAGTGTAGGGACATAGCCATTGTGTGGATAGAGACTATATAAACTAGAGTTGTAGTAGGTGGCTTGCATTTTTGGTAGGCTAGCGCAACACTCGCTTCGCCTCATATTTGTCTAACCGGTTTGCTAAGTGTTGTTGTAGAAATTTTTAATAGGCTATTTACCCCCCCCCCCCCTCTAGCCATTAGGACCTTTAAAGTGGTATCAAAGCCAAGGTCACCGTGATTTGAGGCTTAACAACCTTCGGTATAAAAATAGCTCAAATCAACAACACCAAGAAATCACCCCAATTTGATGGCACAAATTATCCATATTGGAAATCAAAGATGACCACACATATCAAGTCAATCAATAGAAGAGTGTGGAAGGTGGTAGAAACCAAAATTGAGATTGATGATCCAGAGAATCCCACCACGGCCGAAGAAGTGCTTCTCCAAAACAATGACATTGCTCTAAGTGTCATTCATGATGCAATTGATGAGAGAACATTTGAGCAAATCAAGAACATTGAGATGGCTCATGAGGCTTGGAAGAAGTTGGAAGAATCATTCGAGGGGACCAAGGCAATAAAGGGTGCAAAAGCATACATTCTCAAGGAGAAATTTGCTAGCTTCAAGATGAAGGAAGATGAGAGTGTGTCGGACATGTTCCATCGGATGGAAGTGCTTGTCAATGATCTCAAAGCACTTAGCGAGAAGGTGGAGGACAAGGACTTCTCTCATAAGTTCCTGAGGTGCTTACCCGCAAGATTTGGCATGTTGGTCACCTTGCTAGTGAGGACCAGTTCGGATACAATGACACCAAACCAAATCTTGGGAGATATCATGACCGATGATAATTATAGAGATGATGATGAGAAGGAAGAAAAGGAGAAGAAAGATGAGAAGAAGAATGAGAAGAAGAAGAGTGTGGCATTCAAGTCCACATCATCCAAGGGCAAGGCAAAGCTAGAATCATCAAGTGAAGATGGAGACTCAAGCTTTGATGAGTTTGATGATGAGAAGATGGCTCTCTTTGTGAAGAGATTTGGAAAATTCATGGTGAAGAAGGGCTATCATGCAAGAAGAAAAAAGTCATCATCAAAGAACAAGGATGAAACAATGAGGTGCTTCAACTATGGTAGCAAGGATCATCGTGTTGCTCAATGCCCATACAATAGCAACAATAGTGATGACAACAAGAAGAACAAGAAGAAGGACAAGAAGGAAAAGAAAGAGAAGGACAAAATGACCTTCAAGAAGAAGAAGGGGGGTTCATATGTGGTCACTTGGGATAGTGATGCTTCCTCAAGTGATGATGATGATAGTGATAATGACAAGACCACCAAGAAGAAGGCACTTGCAAGCATTGCTATCAATGAGAAGCCTTCTCACTTCGACACTCCATCATGCTTCATGGCTAAGGCCACTAAGGTACAAACTTATGATGATGGAAGTGATGAGAAACATGATAATGAAAATGATAGTGATAGTGATGATGATGAACCCACTAAAGATGAATTATTTGACATGCTAGAAGATGTTAAAGAACACTTTGACATTAAGAGAAGGGAATGCAAGAGCTTGAACAAGGAAGTAAAAGCCCTTAAGCAAGCCCTTGATGAGCTCAAAGCAACTCATGAGAGGCTAGAGGAAGCCCATGAGAAGCTTGGCAAGGCTCACAAGAAGCTTGAAAAAGCTCATTCTTCTTTGCTTAATGAACAAAATAAGAAGAAGCATGTTGAGACTTGTAATGTAGGGTTAACTTGTGATCTAATTGATGAATCATTATCTATGCCTATCATTGTTGCTCCCACTAACCCTTCTTGTAGCACTTCTACTTCCACCTCATCTAGTAGTGATGGTTTCACTTGTGATGCCTCACTAATGGTTGAGAATGAGACCCTCAAGAAGGAGGTCAATAAGCTCACTCACACCTTGGCTAAGGCCTATGGTGGTGAGGACCGCTTGCTTATGTGCTTGGTTAGCTAAAGAGCTTCTCTCTATAAAGAGGGATTGGGCTATATCCCTAAGAAAGGCAAGGCAGCCTTTGCTCCTCACAAGACTAGTTTTGTGAAGAACAATGGTCGGTTTTGCACTAGTTGCAAGCAAGTTAGTCATAAAGAGCATGAGTGCAAGAACAAGAGCAAAAATGCTAATGTATCCTCAATTAAGATTATTTTTTTCTATGTGCTTACTAAGGGTACAAATGGTGTGAAGGCTAAGTTCATTGGTGCATCATGAATGGGCTCAAAGAAGAAAGTCATTTGGGTACCAAAGAGCTTAGTGACTAACCTTCAAGGACCCAAGCAAGTTTGGGTACCTAAAAAGAATTGATTTTCTTTTGTAGGTCAATTACAAAGCTAGAGGAAGGCATTGGGTTCTTGATAGTGGGTGCACTCAACACATGGCCGGTGATGCAAGAATGTTCAACTCAATCAACACCGATGGCAATGATGATTATGATAGTATCACATTTGGTGACAATGGCAAAGGTAAGGTCAAAGGGCTTGGTAAGATTGCAATATCCAATGACATGAGAATATCCAATGTGTTGCTAGTAGAGAGCTTGAACTTTAATTTGCTATCCATGGCTCAATTGTGTGATCTTGGATTCAAATGTATATTTGGGGTAGATGATGTAGAGATCATAAGTGTAGATGGCTCTAACTTGATCTTTAAAGGCTTTAGATATGAGAATCTATACTTGGTTGATTTCAATGCTAGTGAAGCTAAACTATCTACATGTTTGTTCACTAAGTCTAGCATGGGTTGGTTATGGCATAGAAGGCTTGGTCATATTGGAATGAAACAATTGAATAGATTGGTTAAGCATGACTTGGTTAGAGGCTTGAAAGATGTTGTGTTTGAGAAGGATAAGCTTTGTAGCTCTTGTCAAGCCGGCAAACAAGTTGGAAACACCCATCCTAAGAAAAGCATGATGAGCACTAGTAAAGCATTTGAGTTATTGCACATGAATTTATTTGGACCAACACACTACACTAGCATTGGTGGAAACAAATATGTCTTTATAATAGTGGATGATTATACTAGATACACTTGGGTATTCTTTCTAGTGGACAAAAGTGATGTGTTTGCAACATTCAAACATTTATCAAGGGCATTCACAATGAGTTTGAAACAACCATCAAGAGAGTTAGAAGTGACAATGGTAGTGAGTTCAAGAACACTAGAATTGATGAGTTGTGTGATGAATTTGGAATTAGATATCAATTCTTGGCCAAGTACACTCCACAATCAAATGGCCTTGTTGAGAGGAAGAATAGAACACTCATAGATATGGCAAGGTCTATGCTTAGTGAGTACAATGTGAGTCAATCTTTTTGGGCCGAAGCTATCAACATGGCTTGCTATTGTAGCAACCGCCTCCATTGTCACCCATCGAAAGAGAAGACACCATATGAGCTCTTGAATGGTAGAAAGCCCAACATTGCATATTTTTGGGTCTTTGATTGCAAATGCTATATCTTGAAGAAAGGCACTAGATTAGGCAAGTTTGACAAGAAATGTGATGAAGAATTCCTACTTGGATACTCAACTACTAGCAAAGCATATAGAGTTTGGAATTTGGATAGTGGTACTCTTGAGGAAGTTCATGATGTTGAATTTGATGAAACCAAGGGTTCACAAGAAGAGAATAAGAACTTAGAAGATGTTAGAGGCATTCAACTTTCAAATGCCATGAAGAACATAAATGTTGGTGAATTAAGGCCTAGGCAAGTGAATGATGATGAGGATGATCAAGTGCAAGTGCTCTCTAACTCAAATATGCAAGATGACACAAATCAAGCTAGTACAAGTGGATCTCATGACAATGAACAAAATCAAATGGCTAGTACATCATCTCAACCCAATGATCAAGCAAGTGCAAGCAATCAAGTTATAATACTCTAACCAACCAATATTGCAAGGGATCATCCATTGAACACTATCATTGGTGATATTTCAAGAGGTGTGCAAACTAAATCAAGATTGTCTTCATTTTGTGAGCATTTCTTATTTGTGTCATCCATTGAACCAAAGAAGATAGATGAAGCATTGAAGGATGTTGATTGGGTGAATGCTATGCATGAAGAATTGAATAACTTCATAAGAAATCAAGTATGGGAATTAGTAGAGAGACCAAAGGGACACAATGTGATTGGAACCAAATGGGTCTTTAGAAACAAGCAAGATAAAGATGGGATAGTAGCAAGGAACAAAGCAAGATTGGTAGCACAAGGCTATACACAAATTGAAGGTGTTGACTTTGGAGAAACATATGCCCTGGTTGCTCGATTGGAAGCAATTAGAATCTTGCTAGCCTATACTTGTGTCCACAACATCAAGCTCTATCAAATGGATGTTAAGAGTGTATTTCTCAATGGTTACATCAATGAAGAAGTATATGTTGAGCAACCTCCCGGTTTTGAAGATGACAAAAAGCCCAACCATGTGTACAAATTGAAGAAGGCATTATATGGCTTGAAGCAAGCACCTAGAGTATGATATGAGAGATTGAGGGACTTCCTACTCTCTAAAGGGTTCATGATGGGTGAGGTTGACACCACTCTTTTCATCAAGAAGATTGGAAAAGATTTATTTGTGTTGCAAATCTACGTTGATGACATCATATTTGGATCAACCAATCAAAACTTTTATGAAGAATTTGGAAAGATGTCCATGATTGGAGAGTTAAGTTACTTCCTTAGTGTTCAAATCAAGCAATTGAAGCATGGTACATTTGTGAGTCAAGGCAAGTATATTAAGGACATGATCAAGAAGTTTGGCATGAGTGATAGCAAAGCCATTAGTACACCAATAGGAACAAATGGCAACTTGGATAGTGATGCAAGTGGAAATATGGTGGATCAAAAATTATATCGGTCTATGATTGGAAGCCTACTCTATGTGACCGCATCAAGGCCGGATGTCAAGTTTAGTGTATGCATGTGTGCGAGATTTCAATCCTCACCAAGAGAAAGTCATTTGAAAGCTACAAAGAGAATATTGAGGTACTTGAAGCATACACAACATGTTGGTTTGTGGTATCCCAAAGAAGCAAAGTTTGAGCTAGTTGGTTACTCCGACTCGGATTATACGGGATGCAAGGTTGAAAGAAAAAGCACCTCGGGCACATGTTAATTGTTGGGAAGATCACTTGTTTCATGGTCATCAAAGAAGCAAAATAGTATTACATTATTAACCGTCGAAGCCGAATACATATCCGCCGGTAGTTGTGCACAAATACTTTAGATGAAGGCCACTTTGAATGCTTTAGAATCAAGTTCAAGAAAGTACCATTGCTATGTGACAATGAGAGTGCAATCAAGTTAACCAACAATCCGGTTCAATATGCAAGAACAAAGCACATTGATGTCCGCCACTATTTCATAAGAGATCACCAACAAAAAGGAGACATTTGCATTGAGAGTGTAGGCACCGAAGATCAACTTGCCTATATATTCACCAAGCCATTGGATGAGAAAAGGTTTTGCAAGCTAAGGAATGCGTTGAACATATTGGATTTCTCAAATATGTGTTGATGCAACCCCCACTCATATGACATGCCTCTCCTTCGAGCAATCCAAGGTAAAAGTTGATTGGCATGGCATGCATCCTTGCTAAGGACATATTTAGTGCATCTAGTCATCTTTCACATTTGATAGGCTCATTCATGAAAATCAAATAATTTTGATGATTGTAAGGTACTATCGATGCGGGACCCATGGGGTACCTCGCAAGGAAAAGAGAAGATCTAGTTTGACTAGGATTCCTCCCATGTAATCCTAGTAGTAGTGCTACCCTGTAATCCTAATAGGACTTCTACATTGTAAACCGACTAGGACTCCCGCCTCTCCTGGACTATATAAAGGAGGGCAGGGGTCCTAGATCAGGGGGTAGGGTTACAATTGACAAGAGGTCCGGGAGGAGGGAGTTCGAAGAACAATTGTACGACAACACAACACTTTACGATCAATCCAACGCAAAGGCTAACGCCGACTGGACGTAGGGCTATTACTCGATCTACGATCGAGGGCCCGAACCAGGATAAATCGACTGTCTCTTGCATTAACCATCGAGTTCTACATACGCCGAAGCCCGAACATACTACCCCGGGTACCCCCGTGGCAGGCTATCGGTGGTAAAACATCGACAGCTGGCGCACCAGGTAGGGGCTTTCGGCGACTTTACATCTAAGAGCTCGATGGACCTCGACGACATGATCTTCTCGACGGGATCAACCTTCATCTTCGGCTCATGGATCTACGAGGTGGACGACAATGGCGAGCTCCAAAGTCGTCTCCTCGAAGATTCGAATCACCATGAAGACCATTCTATTTCGGTGACTACGACAGGTCAACTCACTGGAAGATTTGCGCAGCTCGCGATGTCCGATTCGATTCAGACTTCGCGACTTTGCGCATCCGATTCAAACTCAGGTTCCACATCTGAAATGGAGTCTTACCTGAGTTCTTCTGGGAAACCGAGTTCTTTTCCGATGGGGCTTAAGAACGTGGCCTTGGCTTATCAAGAATACAACTCGGAGTACGCTCATAATCTTTTCAAGAAGTTGGGTCCTCTCCCAACGCTCACATCCAACCTGAAGCAGAGTCAAAGACTTTTCCCACGTACAAGTCCGATGCAAAAAAAATCATGCTGCTGCTGTCCGATTAGGATAGAGAGAAAAATCTAGTATTATTGCAACACGCGCGTCGAGACGGAGTAATGATTACCTTTTGTGACTTGTTTTCTCCCGTGTTGCACCATCAATAACTAGTCGGAATCGACTCCGACTAGCCGGCTTCACCAACAACCATCGTGGCTTCATCGACGACAACCTCAACTACTCATCTCGACTAGATACTAGTCAAGGGCGGATTCCATGTGATCGACGTCCACGAATCAAGCTAAGTCACTTTTTTAAATTATTTTTTCTCTGGCTTGTTTCAGCATGATTGACCAATGCACACAACACGCGCTCTACTCGCCGGAGGGCAGCAAACTCTTGCGCACAATTGCACTCTCTTTTTTGTCGCAACGACGACTACTCATTTTTGTCTTCTCTTAAAGTCACTAATCTTCTTGAGCAGAACACGCCTTAATTCGTGAAAACCTCAAGTGCACCTATTACGCCTAAGTGCCAACACACATACACGAGACAAAGATCTCAGCTGTGCAAATGGCAGTGCTCGTATGTGTAAATGAGACAAAGATCTCACACACGCAGTGGCTGCGGCTAAACGGGGACTGAGAGCCTAAACGTAACAGGCTAACTACCCAGGAGAGATGTGGCCAAAAAGAGAGCATGACACAAAATGTTTATATTAATCACTGAATAAATTTTAGTAGTTTCAATATTCTACAAATATACTACATAATGTATGCATCTTTTCTTTCAGAACAAGATTCGACGACGACGCCCTAGGACGCTAAGCGTACATCCAAAGGCACAGACTAAGTTCCCGAAATTGGGGGCTAAGCACCAATTACTACTCGGAACATCTCCAGTGGCACTGCTAGCTTCCAAGCTTGGGGGCTAAGTGCCAATAAGTACTCGATGTGGTTCCTCTGGCTCACCTAGCGCATAAGCTCGGGGGCGGACGCCGCAAAAACTACTCGTCACAGTTTTTGACTACTTTGGCTGCGGTGACCAACTACTCGATAGCTCATGTCCAAGTACTCGCAAGCTGATGCTCAGAGGCTAAACCTTCAAGACAACAGTTTTCAAACAACATAAGATTCAAGACCCTCCAGGTCCTTGTTCCAAATAGCAAGAGGCTCGGGGGCTACACTCAGTGAGTGCACTTTTTCTTCAAAAAAGCGCACATCACTCAGAAGACTTCTTCAAGACTTACCACTTCAAGGCCTCACGACAAAAAGAACCCGAACCGAGCTATACTCGAGTTTTTTTTTTGATAAAGAACCCGGGTATATGCTCGGGAGCCCTTCGACGAAGAATCAGAGCGACTTCAAGACAAGATCCTCCAACTTTTTATTCCAAATAGCAAGAGGCTCGGGGGCTACACTCGGTGAGTGCACTTTTTCTTCGAAAAAGCGCACGTCACTCAAAAGACTTCTTCAAGACAGGACCACTTCAAGGCTTCACGTCAAAAGAACCTGGACCAAGCTTGATTCACCAGGCAAAGCCTAGGAAACAAGGAGGCTTTTGAGTTCAACCATGAAATGCTCGGGGGCTTGTCGATGCGGGACCCATGGGGTACCTCACAAGGAAAAGAGAAGATCTAGTTTGACTAGGATTCCTCCCATGTAATCCTAGTAGTAGTGCTACCCTATAATCCTAATATGACTTCTACATTGTAAACCGACTAGGACTCCCACCTCTCCTGGACTATATAAAGGAGGGCAGGGGTCCTAGATCGGGGGGTAGGGTTACAATTGACAAGAGGTCCGGGAGGAGGGAGTTCGAAGAATAATTGTACAACAACACAACACTTTACGATCAATCCAACGCAAAGGCTAACACCGACTGGACGTAGGGCTATTACTCGATCTACGATCGAGGGCCCGAACCAGGATAAATCGACTGTCTCTTGCATTAACCGTCGAGTTCTGCATACGCCGAAGCCCGAACATACTGCCCTGGGTACCCCCGTGGCAGGCTATCAGTGGTAAAACATCGACAGGTACCACTATTGCTTCTATGCTTATTTTGATGTAGAGGTAGCATATGACATGTTTGTGGGCTTGTAAACCTAGTGTTTGATCTAGAAAATGAGCTCTAAGTGTTTAACTCAATATGGTACAAGATAACCCTTATTTGGAGGTGTGAAGAAGCTTGTCTTTAGATCAAACCGAGTTAAATATCTTTGGCAAATGATCTAGATTGGACCAAATGTGGGAGAATGATCCTCGCCCCATTGATTGACATTGATAATCTCAATCTATCTACATTTTGAACCTTTGTGGTCATTGATGACAAAGGGGGAGAAAAACAAAGATATTAGTGTTAAGGGGAGAAATAGTGTACTAAGATAGGTGAAAAGACAACAAAGGGGAAAAGAAATAAAGATATAAGTGATAGGGGGAGAATTTGACATAGGGGAGAGATATGACAAAGGAAGGGGATCAATTAAAATTTTGAGCACACAAGTAGGGGGAGCAAGCTCATGAACTTATATGGTGCATTTAAATGTGCATTTCATATATTTGCTTGCATGGCACAAGTTTTAAATTTCAATATCTATGCTTGTGTGGTGTATGCTAGTTGTAGGTTTGGATGATGAAATAAAAAAACTAGCATGCATAGGTTTAAGTAATTAGACTCATGCTCACATTATGAAAACTAGACCCTTAATTCTAATGTTGATCTTATGGGGTATTCTAGTTTTTGTGTATGGCTAGTTACTAATGGTGCTAAGGATGGTATATTGGTGCACTCCGATTGGTATCACGCTTCAAAGGTCCATCTTTTATACCTTAGCATCATTTGGTAGACATTGTCTCTTATATTTTCTATCTAAGCATATGTGCAAGGTACAATCCAAACTCTTAGCACATATGTAGAGGGAGCAATTGCTACCATACGGGGTTCATGAAACTTGTTCATATCCTTTTACACATGGTAAATATGCTTGGGCAAGCAACATGGATTCAATTGAATTTCAATTCATATCTTTGTGTAAGGGTTGTCATCAATTACCAAAAAGGAGGAGATTGAAAGCTCTAGTTTGGTTTTGGTGAATTGATGAAACCCTAAGTGCTAACCTAGTTTATCAAAATGATTATGAGATAGGTAGCACTACTCCAAGTAATGAAGCAAATAAAGATCATGATATGATGATGGTGATGGCATGGTGATGATCAATTGCTTGGACTTGGAAAGGATAAAGAAAAACAAAAGGCTCAAGGCAAAGGTATAAGTGGTAGGAACAATTTTGTTTCGGTGATCAAGACACTTAGCGAGTGTGATCATATTTAGGTTCGATAGCCGTACTATTAAGAGGGGTGAAACTTGTATCGAAATGCGGTTATCAAAGTGCCACTAGATGCTCTAACTCATTGCATATGCATTTAGGATCTAATGGAGTGCTAACACCCTTGAAAATGTTTGTGAAAATATGCTAACACATGTGCACAAGGTGATACACTTGGTGGTTAGCACATTTGAGCAAGGGTAAAGAAGATAGAGTTGAAAAGGAGTTAGTCGCGCTGGTCATAGAGTGACCAGATGCGTCTGGTATCCGGTATGGAGACCGGATGCGTCTGGTATTAACGACCGGACTCTGGCTTAGTGGAGCGACCAGACGCTGAGGAGTTACTGTTCAGCATTCGGTCAAAGTGATGTGGCTCGGTACTGAATTGCAGAGAGCGACCGGACCATACCGGACGTGTCCGGTGTGAATCAGCGAGCCTTGGGTTTTCAGCGTTAAAATTGATCGGACTCTGGGAGCGTCCGGTCCGGAGTGACCGAACGCGTCCGGTTGGCCCAGAGCGGCTGTGGGAGCTCTCTGGACTCGACCAGACACTGCGTCTCCTACGTCCGGTCGTCCACACCGGACGCGTTCGATCACAGTTGAGTGTGGTACTCATGGCAGCAACGGCTACTTCGTTTGAATGGGACACGTGGAGAACTGGCAGCGACCGGACGTGTCCAGTGCACACGACCGGTGCGTCCGGTCATCCCTCAGTCTGCCCAATAATTGAGCCAACGACTCTATTCGTGGGGGCTCTCTATTTAAGCCCCATGGTCGGTTCTAGCTTACCCTCTTGGCCATTTGCATTGACATAGCAACCTTGTGAGCTTAGCTAAAGCCCTCCCACTCATCTCCATCATTGATTCATCATCTTTGTGAGATTGGGAGTGAATCCAAGTGCATTGCTTGAGTAATTGCATCTAGAGGCACTTGGTGTTCATGTTTCGCTGTGAGATTCGCTTGTTACTCTTGGTGGTTGCCGCCACCTAGACGGCTTGGAGCAGCGAGGATCGTGGAGCAAAGGTTGGTGATTGTCTCTGGCTCCGATCGTGGTGATTGTGAGGGGTTCTTGACCTTTCCCTGGCAGAGAGCCAAAAGGTACTCTAGTAAATTGCTCGTGGCTTGTGTGGTCATCTTGTGTTGGTTGTGCGGCACCCTATTAAGGGTTTGGCGGGTGATGCCAATTAGCTCATGGACCTCTAAGTGAGTGAATCGCCACAACGAGGACTAACTTGTCGTCAAGCAAGTGAACCTCGGTAAAAAATATTATGTCATCATTTGGTTCCGAGGTGATTGATCTTCATTGGTATTCATTCTTGTGATTGATTGGTTCATCCCTCGACTCAGCGGTATAACCATCTTGCTCACTTTCTTTTTACATTACCGCAAACTAGTTGTCAAGCTCTTTAGTGTAGCTAGTCGTGAGAGCTTGTAGTTTGGTTAGTGTGGCTCTTTAGTTAGCCTTTGAGAGCACACTAACTTAGTGTAGGGACATAGCCATTGTGTGGATAGAGACTATATAAACTAGAGTTGTGGTAGATGGCTTGCATTTTTAGTAGGCTAGCACAACACTCGCTTCGCCTCATATTTGTCTAACCGGTTTGCTAAGTGTTGTTGTAGAAATTTTTAATAGGCTATTCACCCCCCTCTAGCCATTAGGACCTTTCACCCTCCTGACCTCCATGTCCCTAATTGTGATTGTGGTCACCTGGCCAACGTGTTTCAATCGAGACATCTAGACACAACTGCGCGTTGCTTCTACACATACAGTCGTTTTAATGTAAGTAATTCATTTCTTATCTTTTTTTCTTCATTTGTGTTAGTAGGTTACTAATATTTTGTTGGAATCTTGTTGTGTAGGACCATGATAGGTGCCTTTTCTTTCAGTGGATCGACAATCCAGGCAAGTTTGACCTAAGGTACCTCCTTTTCGACAATTGATGGAGAGAGACATCCACATGAGCATTTCAAGCGGTGGGTTCCACCTCCCCTACCCCCCCCCCCCCCCCACCAATGACGGCTAAGGAGAAGCACTTTGCCGCAGTTAGACGATTCGAGGAACCTCTTCTGTGCGATTGTGGAGATCGAGCTGTGATAAACCCTGAGAATACGTTGGAGTTTGTGTGTCCCAACAAGCACGAAGTAAGTGAAAAGTGTATTTGTTTAAATGTTTAGCTTATGTGTGTATGAACTAATCTATTCTCTTTTAGTGCTTTGGATTTGCGAAGTGTCATTTCAAGAAGTGGCTCTATGGTCCAAAGAATCAATGGCCGGAGCCGCTAAAGGCAAAGAAAAAGAAGAAAGAAAGGATAATCATTGAAGCACCTCCTGTCATCTGTGAATGTGGTGTTAAAGCCAACTACGGCCTAGTCATTTCGGAGCTCGAAATAGGCTATTGGTGCGGCCATATGGTTGACTATGATGAGGTTGGTTATTGTTGTGGAAAACATGAAATCATATTTTTTTGTGTAAAGACTTATAATCTAATTTTTCGTTTGAATAGAGCACTAGAAAATGTAAGTGGGAATCTTATGATGGTCAAGCTAAGTTCCTAGATGAAATCAAGGCGAAGCAAATAATTGCATGAAAGTTTGGTTATGGACCTCAGTTCATCGAGCTCTTCATTAAGCAGCACATAAAGAAGATGCCTGAGTTTGCTAGACAATATGGTTTTCATAACCCGATCGGTGTTAGGCTTGACAAATGGGGGTTGGAGAGATGGAGGAAGGCAGAGGAGGAGAGGGCAAGGAAGGAGGCAAGGGAGGAGGCAAAAGTACAGATGCAGGTCTTGAACGACTATGTTGTGGCATTGTGTGCCGGTGAGTGATTGAAAGCCTTGTTATTTTCATTGCCTGCTTTTAAATGTAATATAATCACATTGCTAACTGGTTGCATTTTATACATGAAGGGATTGAATGCAGCGAGGACCATGCCGCAGAGGTGGCCCATGCAAGGTTTCAGGAAAAGAAGTTACATGAGCACAGAACGCGAGCTGGTCGCACCGTTCTATCTCCGATTACGGTGGCCGATGAGGGGGGCGAGGATGAGGACGACACTATCAGGTTAAGCGATCTCATCGCTCTAGCGGAGGCGGGCTTGTAGGCGGAGGAGGATGAGGATGACACTGGCAGACTGAGCGAGCTCATTGTTCTAGCATATTCCCAACGGGCGGCTGGCGACGGCGGGCGCGACCAGCAGGCGCGACGGGTGGCTGGCGGCGGCGAGCTGAGTGAAAGAGAGGAGGAAACGAATGGATTGAGAGAGAGGAGGAGGCCACGTCGCGGGCCTCTACTGGGCCTTGCCGCGCCAAAATCTGCGGCGCGGCAGCGCCCGCCACATTACCGATCAGGGCCCTGGCTGCTGCCACGTCACCCCTCTGCCGTGCCGCCATGCATGGCGCGGCCAAACTGCCGCGCCAAGAAAATAGGCGCGGCTAAAAGGGTTAGATTTGATAATAAAAAATAAACAGTATTAAATTTAAAAATAGTTTTAAAAAAGTGTTACAAAAAATTCGTCACAGTCGCTCGTGAAACTCGTCCGAAACGAGGCTTGTCTTGGCCCACGACAGAAAAATGCATGCCACCGTCGATGTGGATGGACTCGTAGATCCTTGCTTAGCCTGTGGTCAGACAATTTTTTTTTTTTTTTTTTTTTTTTTTTTTGGCCTTGTGTGCCATTCAGGTCAGATCAGGGACGGGGGCTCTGAATGTCCCCCCTGCTGCTCAAAGTTTAGCATTTTCTGTATTCAGCTACTCTTGCTATGGCTGTACCTAAGAGAATGATTTTTTGTCCTCAATAAATGTATAATATTGTTAGGTATTACAAACCTGACACCGGACTGCTTTGACGAATTCTTACTTGTGAGTTGTGACTTGTGCATGGCCGGCCCGTTATTGCCAACATCCATCTGCACCACAACTGCTAAAACGAAGCTGGGATGATGGGAGCACTGACGTCACAAGATGAAGCCATCACAAATCTCCTGATTAGAGCTGGAATGGAAACCGCATGTGGTGGGTGAAGGAGTAACGCGTATCGTTTCAGTTTGAGGAAGACAAAACGTACACTGCCTCTCACGATTGCAAACATGCAGAAAGCAATGGAGAACACACTTGTTTGTGCAACAGATGATGGCATCCTGATAATAGGTGTCTCCTAATCACTGAACAATTAATGGCTTTACTGCATCAACATGTTGGCCCAAAAACATTGGATTTATTGAACATGAACCATTCATTAATCATGCATACCATCTGGAAAGAGCTCCCATACAAGACAGCATGGGCCAAGAAAACCCCATATGTAGCCTGAAAATGCAAAGACAGTACAGCAAAGAGAGAATGGCATCCTGGTAATAACAGCCTAATATGTGTAGCCTGATTACTGAACAATTCCAACAATTCAACATCAGCCACAGTTCAGCAAAAATATCCTAATTATTTCGTCGCTGCGACAAACCAATATGTATGCTGAAAAGAAGACTCAATTCATTGAACACGAATCATGTATACGAATAAACATATGCCATATACATCTGGAAAGAGCTCTCATATCTGGAAAGAGCTTTCATGTGCAATAAAGTAAAACCCAGGCTTCATCACTTCATAATAACCATGCTAAAGTCTGAAACAGCGCAGTAAGCACAGGAAACAGAGGAGCAAGTGGCAATTACAATCTGATCAACTGACTGGATTGATCACAAGGGCACACGCACAGCAGATGCTGTGGAGAACATTATCCAGACCAGGACCTAGAACTAGATCATATTCAGCACTATGCAACAACATGGCTGAGTGATATGCATCCAATTCACATTACATCAAAGGAAAGATTTCGGAATGCCTTCTGCCTTCTGATCCTCCACATCTTGTGTCACCCATGTTCCTCAGAACCTGAATCTACCTTTGGAAAGAACAGGTGCATGTTGAATTCTCACTAGGGCACTAGGCATACCGCATACCTTGAGTCTAAGTAACCCACTGAACCATGGCTATTAACTGGGCCATACAGAACACATTGACATATCTAGATGACATACCTAAACCTAAATATGTAGACATGTGAGTCAAGAGAACAGCTAAAAGTAGGGAGCATCATTTGCCACCCATGTCGAGATGGCATAGAGGATGCGGCCTTTCCATCCCTGCAAGAGCCAGTGGTGATCAACATCGATCACAAAGTCCTTGTGGTAAAAATCCTTGACCTTGTTCCGCACTACCTGCACGACATCAGGGTTCAACGGCTGCTGCTTCAAGCCTGCTCGTTGATTCCGCACCTGCCATTGCTTGTACGTCTCAGGGCGCTCCACCCGATCTGTACCCTCACACGCAATGACGTTCAAGGCAGCCCTCCCAAAGAGGTTTTCCTCAATCAGCATCCTCTGGTTGCTGTCTCTTGGGGTGGTCGCGTCCAGAGCATCAAACAGGGCCGAGTAAAAGAACAGAGCCTCCCGGAACCTCGACACAAAGAAGGGCGCACTGAAGGAGCCATTCACAATTGCATGTATGAATGTATGAGGCCGCATCTTTCTGATGTTATTGAGCATAATGTCCCTTGGGCTTTCAATCACAACACTCTCATCCATCAAGTTCTTAAACTGGTATAGGCAGTTCACGATGAGCACCTCCTCTGGATCGAGGTTCAGATCCTCCGCTCGGATGGACTCCATCTTGGATGCTGCAATCGCCTGGTACTTGAATGGCACACCAAACTGCTGGGCATACTTGCTGAGCCGGCGCCCTGTCTCCTCAATGCGCTGAGTAGGGCGGAACCCAGGCTGGGGCAGGTCAATGCCAGTAATCCTCAGCTCCGGTGGCCCACCCTCCCTATCCGCTATCCATCGCAGGAAGCACGGCCACTGGAAGCCATAATTGATCCCGTACTCAACGATATGTATCTTCTTCTTGCCCAGCGCGGCATTGTAGATGGTGTAATTCGAGAACACGAAGACGACTCTCTTGAAGCAGATGGCGTCCATGTACAGCTGGTACGCCTGGAGTATGTCTGCGACAGACGTACGCTTGGCCATGAGCGACTGGTACACCATGCTGCCGGTGCCGGCGAGGCGCGCCTGGAGGCCCTCGGCGAAGCAGTGGGCGAGGCGCTGCGTGGCATCCCCCTGCGGGCTGGCGTGCTGCTTGATCTGCCTGAGCAGCTCGGTGGCACTGCGGCGGTCGTCGGAGGCGACGGCCTGCGCGCAGTGGACGAGCAGCGTGCGCAGGTCCACCACATCCCTCCCGCCGCGTCGGCCCTTGGCCTTGCCGTTCCCGGCAGCGGCCGCCTCCTGCATGGCGATCCGCAGATTCTGCATCTGCTCTGTGCACTTGTCGGGGTCAGTGATGATGTACTTCTCGAAGACGTCCCGCTCGTCGCCGTCCCCCTGCAGCGCGCTCTGCTTGCTAATCCGGCGCTGCAGCTCCAGGTCGTCGTCGTCGTCGTCGTCGAAGCGGTTCCTCCGACCGCGGCCCCCGAAGGCGCCGCCGCCGCTGCCAGGCGCCGCGAAGACCACCTCCTCCTCCTTGACGGCCACGGCCACGGCCGCAGGGACGATGGCGGCGGCGTTGAATCCGGGCGCGAGCTTGTCCGCGGCGGGGGCGGGGGTGGGGAGGACGAACCGCTTGGGGTCGTCGGGCGGATCGAGGTCGATGACGAGCTTGTCCTGCGTGGGCAGGAATTTGTTGGCCTCCTCCATGCCCTTGAGGAAAGCGGAGCTCATGAGGTCGGAGTTGGCCCCGTTGCTGAAGAAGGCCGCGGGGTCGAGGTCGAAGCCGTCGAACTGGGCGGCGGGGGCCGGGGCGTAGGAATCGACCGCGGCGGGGGTGAGCGGCGCGCTGGCGGGTCCGGAGGAGTGGTGGTTGACGCTGGCGCTGGCGCTGCTATTGGTGGTGGTCGGGGAGGAGGCGTCGTCGGAGAGGACGTCGAGGAAGGACTGCTGCGCCTGGAGGAGCGCGGGGTTGTCCGGGTAGTCGTAGAAGAAGGTGTCGTCGATGTCGTCCTCCATGAGCATGCTGGAGATGTAGGGGAGCAGCATGTCCTGCGCGGGGCCTATGTTCCCCTGCTGCTGCTGGGGCTGCGGGGTGGGCGGGAGGTCGAGGTAATCGGAGGGCGAGGAGGGGTCGAGGTAGGCGGAGGGCGCGGTGGGGCCGAGGTCGGAGAGGTAGAGGAGGAGGCCGTCGGCGCCCGGCAACGGGGAGGGGTCGTAGGAGGAGCCCATGGCGGCGGCGGAGTCGGGGACGAGCGGGTGGGTGAGTGGATGAGGACGAGGGGGGTTTAGCGGCTGGCTGGCTTTGTAGGGCCGCGGCGGGGCGGGGAGCGGCAGCGAGCGACGAAGGTTCGAGGAAGGCGGCGGCGGCGGAAACGGGACGGATTTGGGGAGATGATGGAGGGAGTGGGAAGGAGATGGGGAGAGAGGGGATCGGGAACTGCGTGGCGTGGCACTGACTGGTGGGCCCGATTTCGGTTCGGGCGGCGACCGGGCTCCCGATCGGTTCCCCTTTTTCTCTTCCGCCGTGGCAGAGAGGCTGAGGTCACGAGCATGCAAGGGCCACCCAAGCCCAGCCCAAGGCCCAGCTAGGCCTAAGAGTGTACTGTAGAGTAGAGAGAGGTCCAGGAAGACCGTTGGAAGAAGTCCAAAAGAGAGGCCGCTGCATGGCGGGCAAACGGCATCAACAGCAGCATGGATGCGCGCACCTCGATGACCGTGCACGCAGCCGTTGAGGAAAGGTATAATGGCAGGGTAACGTGTCCATGCGATGCAACAACAGGCTCTTAGTGCCCGGACGTCCGACTATTGCTTTCCTGCCCCGTTTCACGTGTTCACGCACGCCCCGCACCGTCCCGAACCTCACTAGCATCGAGAAGAGGGGAGGAGGTGGCGGATGCCTAACCAACGCTAGGAGGAGGAGGAGAAACCGAGGCGAGGCAGCAGAAAGCGAGGAGAGAGATGCAATACGCGATCTACTTTTGAAACATCCAGACGTGTACCACTTACAACATACATCTGAAGGCAGATGAAACACTTGAAACATATATCTGATACACTTGCAAAAACACCTGAAAAACACTTGAAAACTATTGTAAAAACATACGCAATATCCATATAAAACACTTGCAACATATGTGTGAAACATATACAACATCCAAATAAAGACATTTGCAACACATGTCTGGAAAAAAAACAAATGAAACATTGGGAATAAAAGCTTCCAACATACGTGTACAACCATCCCGGTCTACTTTTGCGACTTCTATATAAAATACTTGCAACGTACCTATGAAACAACTAAAACACTTAAACATTGGCTTGCAACATGCGTTTTTTACCCTTCTTCCGTACATCGCACTTCCCAACAGCCGACAGCCGAGGATGGTGGCGCGGCCTGGCAGTGGCCAGTTGCACCTATGCCTGCCCTGGGCGCGGCGAAGGATGGATCACCCGACATGGCGCGCGGAGGACGGAGGAGCCACTGTAGTCATCAAGCACGCGCATAGAGCTTGAGGCGGAGGGCTAGGTGCCGGCGACCGGGTCCGGCGGCAGCTGCAGTCGGTGGGGCGGCTGGCAGCGTAACTCACGCGGAGGATAGTGTCGGTGCTCCTCCGAATGATAGTGTCGGTGTTTCGAGTTATCACCGACGAGTAAATTTTTAGTATTATGTGTCTGGCTCGGATGGTGTGTTTAGAGGACACGAGGTTTATACTGGTTCGGACAGAAAGTCCCTACATCCAGTTCGTCGCTGCTGTTCGTGTTACTAGCACTAAAAGTTTGTAGTAGGGATTACAAACGGACGAGAGAGGGAAATGATTTCAAGTCTCTAGTGAAAGGAGTGAATGGGTGCTGAAAGCTCGATCGCTGCTCAGCCGTGTGTTCGTATCGTGCTCTTATATTTGTATCTCGTGGTTTGGTTTTATGCGGCTCTAGATCCATCGGGTCGATGGGTCCATCGCACCTTTCTCATAGAACGTCCTATTTTTCTTTTTATAGGGTAAGGGAGAATGCGGGCTACCGCCGAGGAAAAGAGAAGAAACGATCGAAACGCCGAAACGGATAGAAAAGAATTGGTTAATAAAATATGCTGCTGCAGTGCCGTGCGGATGCCCACTAGTAGTACACAAAGACAGCCAACAAAAAAAGGGGGCCCCGTCCCGTTCTCGCGTGCACAACAGCAACAGCATAAGCTGCCACCACCAGTTTACTCCTAGTCTCACTACCACACTTGACACTACCACCAGGAGGCTCGCTCGACCGCTCGAGGCGCTTGTCTTATGCGACCCAGAAATGTCTGTTCGTCCGTGTAAAAATTCGTCGCAGGGGCCTGCTGCTGTCAGTGTCAGTGTCACCATCAGCAATTCAGCATGCATGCAGCAAGAGCAACCGATCCATGTGGTCGGTCAATTCAGGGAGGCAGCAGGAGCATCCAATACGTACTAGTGCTTCTCGCTTCTACTAGCAACTACGAGGCGATTTGGTGAAGGAGCGATGCAGGAACCGGAGCTTTTTTAAAATTAATCGGTCACAGCACAAAACCGGAATCCCTACTCAACTCCTGCACTCATCGTGATCTCACGAGTACAGCAGAGGAGTACGTAGCGCAGAATAATCTCTGTGATTCTTGTAGAACAATCCAGAGCCTACGACTACGACTAGTAAAAACAACACGATGTCAATATGTACGACGCAAGTTGCCAACATATATACGCAAAGGTAAACGTCTGGTACTCTGGTACAAGGAAAAACTAGGAATGCCTTTTGCGTTCTCATTGGTCAAGAGAGAGGCACCTACGTACGTCAACACACTTGAGCATATACTCCCTGCTCCCTTCGTAAAAAAAAATATAACTATGAGATTATTTGTACCAACCAAACTAACTTTTACTTTGACCGAATTCATAATGAATAGTTTTAATATTTATGGCTATAACTAAGTTTACTATAAAAAAATATATTCTAATTAATTTAATAATATTTAATTTGTATCATAAATGTTAATATTTTTTATGTAATTTTAATTAAACTTTAACTTTTTAACTCTTTGAAAAGTAAAAATTACTCTTTTTTTAAGACGGAAGAGGGAGTATAGCTAGCTGCATTATCCCAAGACTCAGTCAAGACAGTGGCGCCAATAATGTCGTTGGCTCTAGTCAAAGCTGCTGCTATTTCCTTATCAAAACATAAAAAAGGTTGCTATTTGTGTGCATGTGCCACTATGTGCCCACGGGATATATATGAAAAAAAGGGGTGCAGACGTCTAGTGACTCCCGTCAGTCATGGTCCATGGCCGCCTAAGATCAACGGCAACGCGAGCAAGAAAGGTACAGTTTTGACTTGCCGCTGCCCCTCCGGTTTATACTGCTCAATATATCAAATGCTAGTTCGTACCTGCATGCAAATCAGTGAATACAAACACTGCGTTTCAGAACGAATAATCAGGATTAAGCGCTACTTGATATTGCAGAGGTGGAATAGATTTCCAGTTGTTTATATATATACTCTATAGAATTAATGCTTGCCTCTCTTGTAATCTCTCCGTTCTGAATTCTTCTTCCTCTGTTTATATTTGGTTGCTTAAATGTAACATACTAGTATTTGACTATGACTTTTGACAAAATTTAAACGGGAAGCTAGTGCCTGTTTAGTTCCCAAAATTTTGCAAAATTTTTCAAGATTCCCCGTCTAATCGAATCTTTGGACGCATGCATGAAGCATTAAATATAAATAAAAAAATAAAACTAATTACACAGTTTAGACTAAATTCACGAGACGAATCTTTTAAGCCTAATTAGACTATGATTGGACACTAATTGCCAAATAACAACGAAATTGCTACAGTACCATTTCCCAAAAAAATTCGCCAACTAAACCAGGCTCTAGTATGATTCTAGAAAATGTAACAGATATGCGTGGGCAACCATATGTCATCGTTGAATATCATACAGAAATGCCCAAGGTAGTCAGTAAAAAAAATTATCAGCGTACCAAGGATCTACGACAGCAAATCTTGCACGATAATGACTTGGATTCCACTTATTCTATCTGATCATCAAGCTGATCTTTTATATATAATATATCAGTGCTAACTTAGTGGTACCTCTATCTCAAAATAAATCAATTCCTAGAATCATCGATTTGAAGTCAAACTATTTTAAATTTGATCAATTTATGGAACAAAGCACCAAATAAATGCATTATAAAATTATATTTCATGATGATATTAATTTGGTGGCATAAATATTGGTGCTATTTTCTATAAATTTGGTCAAATTTGACAAAGCTTACTTTATGACAATTCTAAAAGTTAATTTATTTTGAGACAGAGGGAGTATAGTGTAAGGAAATATACTCTTTTCCTGCCCGACCATATCATGATCCCAGGACACATACTAATTATTAGTCTAAAATATCACAAGCACAATAGTAGTCCTCTAGTACTCCTATCCTATCCCTCTCTGATTCTTAGAGAACAATCCAGCCATCCAGAGCCTACTAAGAACAAAGTGTCAAATGAAAGCGCTAGAGGCAACGCCGGAAAAGAAACGTCTATCTCAATTCATATTGCTAGTCAAGTCAGGAGGCATATAAAACATTGTGGTACGCGTTCCTCCGATCAGCATCTAGCTACAAGTCCATCATCCCAAGATTCAGTCAAGAGGAAACCAATAATGTCAGTACATCGAGTCAAAGGATAATCACTCACTTTATCGTCGTCGACAGCGTGCATCTGCCCACAGGATAGCCTAGAAAAATGGGAAGACGTTTAGTGACCCTCGTCATGGTCCATGGCTGCAACTGCCAGGATCAACGGCAACAGAAAGGCTACAGATTTGATTTCTGCTGGCCACGGTTTATAAATTTGGTCAGAATAACCAAAGATTAGTTGGGTGTATGGAAAGCTAGGTATCAGTATTAAAAGTACACACAATTAGCAATGGAAAAAGGAAAAAGTGTCGATTGTTCAGGCTATCCGATTCGGCAACATATCATGTACAAACAAACTAACTTGTGTAAATTTGAAAACTACTCATCAGGACCACTGGATGCTGATCCAATAGATGAGGTGAGAGAACTTAAGCGCAAAAAAAAAAAAAAGGACAGCAGGTGGGAGGTTTAAGCGCAAAAAAATCCCACCTCTCACCCCATTCATTGGATCAACATCCGGTGGTCCTGATTGGTAGTTTTCAAATTTACACAGGTTAGTTGGTTTCCACCTGATACGTTGCCATCTCACTGAAGTAAATATTTTTTGGGGAAAAAAAGAAGTGTTGTTAAATGCCCCCAAAAAAAGCCTTTAGAAGCAAACAGAAAGGTCGCTATATTGGCAATCAAGCTATACAGGATAGCCATCCCCATGGCAAACAGTAAAATTCTTATATCATTTATCAATATATGATACTGACATCGTCAGTTGCAAGGTAGTGACTTGGTTTCACATATTAATCTGATCACCAAGTGGATCTTTCTCAAGTTACAATATGAACGATTGCTCCCTTTCAACTATACATGACTTTATGTGCAGAAAGTGAAATTCCCTGCACGATTACAGAAAGCTGCATATAATAGCAAGCCATCACCATCCGTATTGGACAATAATACACAGGACGGAACATATGACAGCAACAAAGTTATAAGCATCCTTAGCTATTCATGCAGCCACTGCGAAAATGTTTGCATGAGCCGAACAGCTATCAACAGCAGCCACGACGATGATGCTGATAGCCACCAGAGCAAAGAGGGGTCGATCAGCACCAGTCATATGTTGTTCGATCCTAAAACCACAAACAATAGAAAGAAAATTTGTCATCGTCTGCTCCAAGTAATAATCCAAGCTACATGTAGCTAAATGATAGTGATCGCGGGTGTGCAGAAAACCGTCTGATTTCCAGTGACCATCCTAGCCTAGATCACTACCACAAAGACAAGTACAAATAAGATCTCCAATCAAAATGAGACCAGATGCCTTCTGATGACACTGGAGCCCACACCGGTGGCTGCTAGAACTTATTAACTTGATATTGAACTCTCATTGTGGTGCCATACGATGTCACAACATAATGACGGGCAAGTGGGGGAACAAACCAAAAGCTAACAACATAATTCATGATGCACTATGTGCATAAACTACGCTTGATAGGACAAAAAGGAATGCAGCCATAACCACCAAATCAATAAACTAGCTTATTATGGTCTGGTCCATTTTTCTCCTCATACATCAGTACAAGGACCTCAAAAGATTGCATGCATGGCACGACATGATATCATGCTCATGCAGCCAGGAGAATAGGAGATTAATATTGGGGAGCGGACCCCTAACTTAAATAAAGGAAAAAAAAGGGAAATACCCTAGAGTGTGAACACAGGATAGAGAAAAAGGGACAAAAGTCAAGCAGTCAGCCTTCACGAGAAGCAGATACCACCTTTTTTCACCTGGTAATAGGTAGCAGCTAGTCTTTTGTTTGCTTGTATAAATAAATATTTTTCCACCTTCCTGTGGTTAGAAGAAACGGCTAGATACTTACGAGGTTCAATGAACCACATGTTGGAAATATAGTTCATCAGATTAAGATAAAGTAAAGAAACACCTGTTACATTAACCACTGAAACATTCCAAAGCCTTTTGACCAAGCAGTGAACTGTACTAAGCGCAATAACAGGCCTGTGAATGAGGCATGGCATCGTTAAAAAGGGGCCTACCATATTGTCCGCCTCGAAATCAATGCTAAGAGGGGCATCTTGCTTTTACTTTTTTACTTCAGATACTTTTTTTGAAAATATAATGAGGTCATGTTTTAATTTAATAAAAGTAATGGCATGATATGAACTCTGTATAATGCAATTTTGACTGTGGAACTAGCATCTGGGTCAACAAAAGCACTACCAACCAGCAAAGCAATCACCAAGTTGGGAATGACATAGTTTTTCAGGCAGCAACAGAGGTCTTGGTAACTGAAGTTGAGGTTTGGCTGATATTTACTGAACAAGTGGAGGGTCTGCGCTGATTATTACGTGCTTCAACAGATTTTTTTTTTTTTTGCAGTTGCAGTTGTTTTGTTATTTATTAGAAGTAAAAATCAAAAGTCATTAACTTCATAACCTGATGATGACTTCTGCACAAATGGGACTTCTCCAGTAACATTTTTCGTATGTACAGCTATAGGATTGTGATTTGTGACTAGAAACCATACATGAACCAAAGAAAATGACCCTCTCAAAACATGATAGAGAATGCTTTTCAGTATTATGCTGGTACATTGTGGAACAGTGGAAGCCAATTATCGTCAGGAAAAGTGGTTTATCTAGCACATGCAAAACATCCCACTTGGATAGTTTTGGTAAATGGTCTGATATCATGGAAATCCAACAAATTTTATGCGACAGGGCTGAGCCATGGAGTCAGCTGCAGTACCTTGGAACGCAAGTGAAAGTAACATTGAGACTTGAGAGCCAAGAAACACACAAACCAATGACACTAGTAGTCCTGGATACTCACATATAATTTCAGAGGATCGTGAAGCTAGCTGGATAAGAAAGCATGCCTGTGAAATGTCAACATACATTGAGTCAGCTGGATGTGGTCTTAATCTTCGAAGTTTCAGCCCCCTGTAGCAGTGCTTGCATTTTCTGAGTCAAAAGAAAATTCTTGTTACAGGCTCAGAGAACCAACACCAGCAAAAATGAACCTCTGAAACCTATTATATCAAACATGTACATGAAGTGCCAAACAAACATACGAGTAACCAACCCCCCACAAAAACAATGATAGATAGATGTACACATCACTACAGCAATAAATGCTACTACAATTTTGGTGAATAGCTTCAACTCTGAGCTCAAGGTCTCAAGCTCTGAATACTAAAAGTCCATTAAAGGACTAACATCGATCAACTCTGAGATAGTAAGTCATGCATCCAGCTACAATTTGATGGCAGAACAAGCTCTTAAACATCAAGTTATGGATCTAAAGTTCTTAGGCCTTCTGAAGCTTTTATATTTCCTTTACAGCCACTGGCACTACCTAACTACATTAGTCACTACCTTTGTTGGTTGTGTAATTGTATATATTCAAAGAGAACGTTGAAAGAATCAAAGCAATGCAAAGCATTTCTGCAACTGTCACCTTTACAGAGATTTCGACTTCATCAAGCTTCTCTAGCATCAAATCTCCAAGAGGAGCCTCCTGAAAAGATCAATCTATGTACTTTCAAACTTCATATAGCAGAGTGAAGCACAAAGAGCTTATCAAAATTTTCTAGAAAACATTACATTAGATATACAACATATTCAATTTCAAGCTATTTGTCAGAAAAATGATAGTTTCAAAGGTTTAAACCAACAAGAAATTCAAAATACAGGACTTTTCTTTATAATTGACAAATATAGAGACCATCACATTATTGGATCTTGACATTTGAAATATACAGTAGTACAGTTACTGACAGAGCCTTCTGGTGCATAATATGAGCAACTTGGGGGGCTGGGCTGGCTGGCAGGTGACAATCAAGACTCAGTAGTTCAGTGCAACCATTTCCAGTGAGTGAAATAAAGTAACAAACTTATATTCCAAGTCCAATGGTTGATCCAATGTAACATCCAACTGTCATGAGGGCTGCATGTTTTTAGGTCCCCAACTGTCGCATGCAAAAAAGTGTGATCTTTTGCATAAACACTAACAGTGTAGTCAATGAAAAAAATAGACATTGCAGGATTATGGTAGAAACAAGCAGCCTAACCTATAGGTTTCCTAGTTACCTATTTCTATCTTTGAGATAGTAAATTCCCTTAATTTTACAGATTATTTCTTAAGTGTCAATGACTATAAAACACAGCATTTGTATCCTGGTCTTATGAAGCAAAAATGAATCAGGAGTTTTCAACTGAATTGCTTCATCTCCATGGCATGCAAATTTTCCTCTAAGCCCAATACTTCCAAACCATCACAGTCAGTATCTCTCTATGGTGTTTACCCACACTGTGTACAAGCTTACATCAGAACAATGCAATATCATAGTCAGATTTTTTAGCACAATTTGCAAACATTTTGGAAACATGTTTAGTAGCTGATATGGGTGACACAGATTCGGAAAAATTGATGTCGGTATCTCACAGGTCCAATAAGACCATAGTGTGCTAAAACAACGAAATGTACAATTTTCAGTGCTAAAAGAGCAAATGAGGCAACTTAACTGAAGACATACCGAAGAACTAGCTGTAGAACTTGTGCTCTGTTGGCCATCCGATGAAGCTTTTTGACTGAACTTCAGCTTCCTAGTGTTCAAAAGATGGACTAGAACAGCCTGAATAAGTAGATCCAAAGCTTAGTTTCAACAAAAACTAGAGATCAAGTGAGACAATAATCGAAGTACCTTCCTGAAATCATGTGGATGAGCAACCCCAGTAATTTTTACATCATAACTACGAGGCTTTCTGACACCGATATTCTCAATCCTGATCGAATATACCCCGAAAACGGACTGGAGATGATCTACAGAAATCATGTGAACATCTGCTAAATACTTGAATTGTTGGAAAAACATTGTTCTCACTTGCAATTATGATGAACAAACTAATTGGTGCAAATGTGGGGGTTTTTTTTTCTTCTGTAAAGATGGTATATGAAAATGACTTTCAGAGAAAATATCGTAGACATATATATATATGAAAAAGGACAGATTCTGCTGTGACCAAGTTTTAGTAAAAAGCACTTGATTAGTGTAGTGTAGTTTATCCCAACCCAAGTCTAGAACGTATAGTATAGACTATAAAGCTTTATATCCTCTTAGTATAGACTAGAAAGTTATACATACACATGAACATTAATAGTGGTGGAGAATTGGAAATAAACTTAAAACATTTAACTCGTGCCATCTTCACTCCAAAACACCAAAAACAATAGAAGCAATAGGATCATTCATGTTTATAAGTGGTTTCCAGCATCCAGTTCATGCAAAATCCAAAATGTGTATAGAAAGCAGATGAGATTTTTCATCATCGGGCTTACCTTGCTCAACGACAACATCAGAAATTGAAGGGAGGATACAATATTTCTCCTTCTTGAAAACCCCAAAACAAGGAAAAGCAAAAGGCTTGTTTACCTGGATTATGATCAGGGAGTAAAATAATAAACCAATAACATGAGCATAAAACTAAATACTAGTTTAGCATTCCACATTCAAATACCTTGTAAATAACAGCATGTGGTGTCAAGTATAGCTTCCTCGAGCGAAAGTCGCTTCGACATACATATACCCGAATAGGTATGTAAAGTAGCATGAGCAGTCCTACTCCCCAAGCTACGATTAGTAATAGAGATAATAAAGTCCACTGAGCAATTTGATACTTGACAAAATTATCTTCCATTTCTGCAAATGATGCGTCATAGAGGACCTCATCCTCAAAACTTCCATTATAGTCGTTTGAAGATAAACCAGTTAGTAAGTGTCTCTCCAGTGCATCTACTTGTACTCTTTCATCTGGGAATCCCATCTGTAATTCACAAGCACTGCTGAATAAAAATGTATCTTAAGATCAAGAACAAAGCATTTTTTTATTTGGGGACCATCAGAATAAAGCTAATAGATCTAAGGAAATAATCTGAATGTAAAATGAGAATGCATCAGCTGACAGATACATTAAATGGTGCAGAAGTGCAGCAGTATGTTGCTTTCTGGAAAGTTTACAGTAATTAAATTTCAAGAATGGTCAAATTAAAAACCTTATATCACATTTTTAGTAAATAAATTTGTATGAAACACAGTTTGTTGCATAATTGTACTTTGTAAATTTATTTGTAGAAAGCAACACACTGTTGGTATAAACGAGCCATGTGTCCATCCGGTTGCTGAATACTCTTAATGAACTTTTAGCGACAGTTATACTGTTTGAGAAACCCTTAATTAGATCTGCCATGTAAATTTGTGGAAAACAAACACCAGACTATTCATTATTCAAGCACAAGCATATCAACAAGCAAAAGTTGTAAAGTTGTAATATGTGAACACAATTGACCATGGTAGCAGACCAATCATCCATGAGTACCTGCAGTCTTCAACTAAAGCCATGTTTCGAGTACTAAAACAGGACTTAAGTTTACATCTTTAACATATGCATTTGTGGATGTAACACCATATAGTTGAAGCAAAAGTTCACATTGAAACAAACTGCAACCTAATGACATCTCACACTGCAGTACAAACAAATAAGCTGCAGATAAACCAGTTTACTAGATCAGAAATCTGCTAAGTTCCAGCCCTACATAGACCTTCATATAGTGCACAAACCGTGCTTCCAGCTACCCATGCGATTACTCCTAGGAAGCAGAGTTGAAAAATAATAACTAAAAAAACTCCCAATATGCACTGAAAGTCTGAAACAGTGAATCCAACAGCCCAACAGTACACAGTGAAAGAAGGGCAGTCATTTTCGTTTAAATTTAAACAAAATCTGGACCAAAATAAATTGAATTCAAGCATCAATATAAGACAATACAACAACTCCAAAATAATTACACGAGTATTAGCACCAAATTTCCAAGAGATACCAGACTAGTAGGTCCGAAACTGGCAGGTCACAGCGAAACCACGCTAGTAGTAATAAGATTCTAACTGCGCACTCCACACGCGCCGCTCCTAGCATCTAAATTCCTCCCACGCGAGGACCGCGTCGAATCGGGACGGAGGCGAGGCCAAATTTGCAGGCGACTGAGCACGGCCGCACGCAAGTTTTGGTATGCGGCTGGTTGCCCGTGCGCGCCCCCTCACAGATCATAAATCAAGCGGGGGGGCGAGCTTGATAGGGTTGCAACGGGAGCAGCGGAGCGAGGGCAGAGCTTACCGCGTTTTGGCCTGTGGCGACGTCGTGCCGGAATTCGGCGCCGGTGGTCGGCTGATGGGGAGAACTTCCAGGAGGATCCGGGTGGAGGGAGGATGGAAGCGAGCAACGACTATACGCGTTCCAATCGCGTAACCGTATAGTACTGATAGTCTACGTGTTTATTAGTGAAGTTACGTATTCTTCTTCCCGAAAGGACCCGTGTGCACAGTTCTCAAGACAGTAAATCTAGAAAGTACTAAATCGATACTGTAAAATTTAAAATATACTACGTATAAAGCACCTTAGTATAGTAGAATAAGTATTGTTTCAACTTTATAGGATTGTAGTATCGTAAGATTTTAGCATGCAGATTAGGATACTGAAAATATTAATCCACATATTATTTTTTTAGGGATTGGCATCAACTTATATTATTTCTATTTTTTTCTTATTGTCATTGACATGTGTAAGGTTTCTCTTTCATTTACCAGAAGGTAGGGTAAGAATTGGTAGCATACCAAAAGTTGTAAAGTTGCAGGCCGTAAAAGAGCTTAAGTGAATGTTTGCTCTTTATTTGTAACCTGAACGCAACAAAATTTTAGTTTGCTCTTTATTTGTAACCTAAATTTTTCTTCAGCTTGCTCTTTATTTGTAACCTGAATTTTTCTTTAGCTTGCTCTTTATTTGTAACCTAGGATGAACATGTTTGAATTTGTCGTGAAATAAAACAGAACGAAGGAGATTGGGAAGAACGGAGAAAAAGTTACGTACGTAAATCAGAACTGCTTATAATTTGAAATGGAGGAAGTAGGAATATATTCAAGGAGAATAAAAGTGACAATACGGGAAGGTATAGGACAAGAAACACAGAAATTCAGAAAAAAGGACAAAGAGATGTGATGGATTCAAGATTCAAATACAAAGTCTAGACGTGAAACATCGAGACAACCCATGTTTTACTCTTCAGATAAAAGGAAAACATCGAAAAACTCCTAAAATAAATCAAACATTTTGAAACTTATAAAAGTGAACATAAGATTGTGGCTAAGTACCCACAAGTTTATATTAATTTAATTAAAAATTATAAAAGGGACAACCTTGCTTCAAATTCTAGAAAATTGCCTCAAACTATTGCGAAAAAACTCTAAACCCTTCCAAAAATTAACTCTAGACCTTATCTTCTTGTTTCTCTAGATCTAGTCCATCCCAAAACCCCATATACCTTCTCGTTTTTCCTAGCGGGCTGGGCCTTTTTCTCCCTCTCCCTTTCTCCTTCGATAATGCTCGAGCGCGGACGTCTTAGCTCGCCTGCCTGCTCCCGCTCGCTCACACCCGCGACGCACGCCCCGCATGAGACACATGCTCCCTCTAGTCGCCCGCCCCGCTCGTCGTGCGCCCGCCAACGTGGATTCGCTGCCTCCACCACGCCTCGTGCTCGGAATCGTGCCTCCCGCCCAGACTGGCGCCGCCCTCCGCGACCGCGCGCGTCATCTGCCTGCTGCGACCACTACCGAGGCTCTGTAACACACTCGGTGTTACGTACTAAACAAACTATTTTAAGGCTCCCGGTAACTATTTTATGGGTTTTTCCATTTGCCCACCGGTCGAGGTGGTTGTCTAGTTTGGAAATGTTGAGATTTGAGAGGGATTGCGTCCTGCAGACTGCGGGCGTGGGGGAGGACAGGAGGAGCGCACAGAAGTCTCCGGGTGGTGGCGTGCCGTTGCCGAGACCAGCACGAGCGCAACGGGCCAATTAATGAGCCATGACGGTGACAGCGGAGGCCACCACCATCAGCCTGTTCGGGAGGCCGTATCGTATCGTGGATTATTTACTGCTGGCTGGTTTGGTGTGAGAGAGAAAATACTGTTCCCAGCTGAAAATTTACGATCGTTTACGAGCAAGCGAACAGGCTGGATGCACTGATGCCGTGAGCTCGGGACGGTGGGTCCACCTCCATGACCGGGCTTCGGAATTCGGATACTCTGTAGACTATGGCTGCGGGATATTGCTAGGGCCAAGCAGCGTTCACGTTCGTGGCTTGTCCAAAAGTAGGTGCGACTGCGAGGCGTTGCACTGCATTTCAATGTCCCTGCAGACCGTCCAATTGGCTGTGATCTGATCAGGTGTCGTCTGTCAAGGACAGGTGATCTACAGCCCCTGATCCGTACATAGCTTGTGTCTGAAGCACCGACCTCACCAACCGCGCCTGTGGGCACTATACGCGGACACCACCTGTGCCATGGGCGTCCGACCCAGCCCTGTCGCCTCCTAAGTCGCCGGAACCTTAACCGTCGCCCTCCTGCCTTCTCTACCGCTTGGCTGGCCTACCTCCCCCGAGCCTCTTCTAAGCCCGCCTGATTTGAGGAAGAAGAGGGGGACAGACCGGAGATGGAGAAGAATGAGAGGAAAAGGAATAGAGTGTTGAGAGGGAGAGGAACACTCGAGTGTGTTATAGCTTCACCGTAGTATAATAGAATCAATACCATTTCAACTTTAATGGATAGTAGTATCATATGATTTTAGCATGCAGATCGGGATACTGAACATATTAATCCACATATTAGTTTTTAGGGATTGCACCAACTTACATTATTTCTTTTTTTTTTTTTGTCTAATTCCTTATTGTCATGGAATGTGTAAAGGGTGCCCTTTCATATGCTAGAAGGTAGAGTAAGAACTGGTAGCATATATCAAGTCTAATGTTCCAGCACGAAATGTGATTTGTTTATTTTGTTATTACCTAAAGTTTTTTAGTTTTATCTTTATTTGTAGCCGAGGATGAATATGTTTTTAGTCTCCTCTTTATTTGTAACCGAGGATGAATATGTTTGAATCTGTCGTGAAATAAGATAGAACGAATGAGATTGGGAAGAATGGAGACGAACGTGGTAAAAAGCTACGGAGTACGTTCCTAAATAACTTATAATTCAGAATGCAAGAAGTACATTCGAGGAGAACAAAACTAAAAATAGGGGAAGGGCTAGGACAAAGAAAGTACAGACATGCGACGGATTCAAGATACAAATACCAGGTCGGAGGTGATGACACCGCATGCCCTTAAGGGCAGAGATGAAACATTGGGTCAGGGACGGCCCATGTTGTACTCTTAAGAAAGTACGAAAACATTGGAAAAGTCCAAAAAGAAATTGAACAATTTGAAATTTATAAAAGTGAACATAAGATAGGTGGCTAATTAAGTACCCACAAGGTTACATTAATTTAATTAATATTATAAAAGGAATAAACTTGTATATATTTTTTTAAAAATCATCTCAAACTATTCCCAACTGTAAACCCTTCAACATATCAACTCTGGGCCTGCTCTTCTTCTTTCTCTAGATCCAGCCCATCCCAAAACCCCATACACCTTCTCGATTTTTCTGGCGGACTGGGCCTTATTTCCCTTTCCCTTTCTCCTTGGACATGGGCCCAGCCTGCAAAGGCCCGTGTGGCCGCGTCCCTCACCTTCCTCTCACCGACTTGGCCACCGCGCACTGCTGTCTCGCCACGCTTGCTGCGGGAACTGGTCTCGCCTCGCGTCGGCGCGTCCTCTTTCTCTCCCTGGTTCGACATCACCAGCTGGTGTCTCTTGTCCTCTGCTGCCATCGCAGACCGAAGGGCTTCAGCGCCCACGCCACGCCACGAAACGACGGCGCGCTGGCGGCCGAAGCGCGTCCATCTCGCTCCACGCCGCCAACTACGGTACGGTCAGCTGGCGCCATCACCGCCCGGCCGCCTAGCCAGCGGTCGCGTACGTACGCTTTGCCCATGCACGCATCGCCTGCTCGGCACCGGCGCCGCCGCCACTACGTAAAAAACGAGTTTTAGCAACGGTTTGATTTTTTGTAGAGGCGGTTGGTGATGGAGCCGCCCCTACCGTGGCGTGCTCGGGTGCCCAGATACCAGCCGCCCCTACAAATGGAACAGCAGGGGCGGCTGGTGATACGAGCCGCCCCTACAAATGGGGTCTGATTTGTAGGGGCGGCTCAATCACCAGCCGCCCCTAGAGTTGCTATTTGTAGGGGCGGCTGGTGATTGAGCCACCCCTATAAATGCCCCCATATATATAGCTCCGATTTGTAGGGGCGGCTCAATCACCAGCCGCCCCTACAAATGACCCACATATAAAACGGCTGCAACATCTTCTTCCTCCTCGGGTCATTCACTCCAACCCGTGAAAGAAAGGTGGAGAGGCCTTGGGCACCTCCCAAAAATTGCTCTACTAAGGGGGAAGGTTTTGGTCTCAAATTCTTTGGTGGAGAGGTCGTAGAAGGTAAGAAAATGCTATTCCACACTTTTTTTAAAGTTTTAATGGTTGGTTAGTGAGTAATTAGAGTTTTGTTTTTTCTCTCTCTTCTATGGTGCTTGAGCTACTTATGAAGCAAATTAGACCCAAGTTTTAAATATACTAGGATAAATTAGGAAGGAGAACAAGATCATACCCTTATTTGGTCCATGTTTCTTGATTTTAGTGAACAATTAGTTAGTTTTATGGATGTTTCATGTGCATGTGGATCTAGATCTAGGGTTTGGTTTTTTTATTAATTTCATTTTTGTAAATTTATGTTTGATGAAATTGGACTAGGGTTTGTATGAAAGATATTGGGTAAAGTTTAATTGTTGCTAATTGTTGTCTTTGAAATTGTTTATTGTAATCAATAAATATGTATTTTAATTATTTATGGATAAATTGGTCATTAATTAATTTTTCTCTACCATGGTGTGTTTGTATGCTTCATGTAATTATATTAGATTTATATTCATATATATCTGAAGTATATACAATTATTCTCAAGTAATTATTAATTTATTTCATTTTTATATATATCTAAATAAGTAGTCCTTTAATGTTTGTTTTGTTGTTGTTGTAAAAGATGAAGTACAGGAACTCTTGGATGTATGGTTCATTAAGGTTCAAGGCAGGTTTTCGTGAAGAGGTGGATAAATTTATTGAAGCTGCAAAGAAGCATGCAATGACATTGAAAGAGAATAATGATACAATTATTTACCCATGTAAAGATTGCAAGAACCGTATGGCATGGACAAATGTGACTATCATCATATCACATTTGATTATGCGAGGATTTGTTGAGGACTACACAGTGTGGATTCATCATGGTGAAATGGTTATTATTAATGACGAGGATGAGGACGAATACGACGACGAAACCATATAATCCATGTCCCAATATTCAGCAAAGCTTGATGCACGAATGGATTTCGAGTTTGGCAATGAACAAGGTGGTGATGCTGGTGGTCGGGATGGTAACAACGAAGGTGGTGCCAATAATGATGGTGGTGCACGTGTCGGGGATGAAGATGATTTAGAGGACATGATTCGAGCCCTTAGACCAGAGATTTTACTAAATAGCCCGAAAGGTCTAGAAAATTTGGAAAGGGTGACAAAAGCATCGAAGGAGAATGTGTATGGTGTTGAAAAGGGTTGTCCGACACATTGGACATTGCTATGTTTTGTGCTTGAGCTGCTCATCCTAAAGGCTAAGTATGGCTGGTCAGACTGTAGTTTCAATGATCTATTGCATCTCCTATCATGGGTGCTGCCACAACCAAACTCAGTTCCCGCCAACACATACCAAGCGAAGGTCATAAGTCCATTAACAATGGGGGTTGAAAAAATCCATGCATGCCCCAACCACTGTATACTTTTTTGTGGCAAAACGTTTAAGTCACTAGATAAATGTCCCCGGTGTGGGGCCAGCCAATACAAGAACAATGACCTTTACGGTGGGGACGAAGCCTCCACAGGGAAAAAGAGGAATAAGAAGGGTACAAAAAAGGTGGTGCAAGAATCTCAGCCCCCAGAGGACACTCCACTAGGCAACGATGCAAAGCAGAGAAGAATTCCTACCTTGGTAATGTGGTACCTGCTAGTGACCGACCACTTGAGTCGTATCTTCCTAAACCCTAAAGAAGCCGCACTCATGACATGGTGGGATGATGAGTGCAAGGTGGATGATGATAAGATTGCACACCCGGTTGATTGTAGTCAGTGGCAAAGGTTTGATGAGAAGCACAAAGAATTCAGCGATGACCCAAGGAATATACAGTTTGGCTTGAGCACCGATGGAATGAATCCCTTCAATGAGAGGATGAGCGACCACAGCACATGGCCAGTGATCTTGACCATGTACAACATCCCAACATGGTTATGTCAGAAGAGAAAGTACATTCTCCTCACTATTCTTATTTCTGGCCCTAAACAACCAGGCGTTGATATAGATGTGTTCCTCGAGCCATTGATGCAAGGAATGGAGAGGCTATGGAGGCATGGGGAGCATATGTATGATGCGTTCCGAAAGGAGGACTTCATATGTAGAGCAAGAATATTTGTTACTACCAATGATTACCCCATGCTGTTGCTTTGTCTGGACAGATCAAAGAGAAGATGGGATGCTTGGTTTGCTTGGATGGTACTACATGGGTGTACCTAGATGCATCTAAGAAGATAGTTTACCTAAGGAACCGACGCTTCTTAAAGACAAGTCACAAGTACCACAACAAATTGTTCTTTAGATTTTATGACAATGCCCCAGAGATTATTGAACCCCCTCTAGAGAGACGTCATAATGGAGAACACGTGTATAGAATGGTGAAAAACATATGCGTCGTCTATGGAAAGAAGAAGGATACTAAAATATGCTGAAGACAAGGAGAAGGGCTCATTCAATCCTTCTAGAGAGAGGGACGAGCTTAGCCTTGGCTTGGGAAATAAGGAGCACACATGCCGCACTAGGGGGCTAGGGAAAAGGATGACCTGGAAGCAAGGATTCGAAGAAGACAGGCACATGTACAAGAAACATGGTAGAGACCGGGAGACTAGTCTTGAGCTCCAAGTGAAGGCTCTAGTTGCGAAGGCGTTGGAGGAGCAAGGACTGTCTATGGAACCACAGATATTAGTGACACCGCCAAGAGAACTGGTATTAGTTGGCAGCCCTCTGAAAGTTCCTAGCAGCCAAGGTTCCACTGCAGCCACAACCCCCGTCGATCGCATATGGGAACCAACTAGTTGCGCCTTGGTGTTTCTCAGCGGCCGGCAGAACACTGTGCTGGAGGTGGCAACGGGTGTGGCACATCCTCCTAGTGGCTTACACCACAATAATAAGATATCACCAGACTACACTAGGGGCGAGGTGCATACAGTGAAGCCCGAGTTCATGCAGTGGCAGATAGACTACGCAACACCTGAGGGGCTGGTGTTACTCGGAGACATTATGGGGCAGTTCATCCTCTGGCACAAATGGGACATTATATTGACTGCTTCTTCACCGCCTCCCCCTCTCCCAAATTTAGAGCGAGTTGTTGAGGTTGGGGAGATATTTTCACCATCTCGTGACCCCCACATTCCTGAGATGCTACATTCTTCTCCGCCTCCTAGCGAGCATGTGCCTGATGAGATACCACAACCTTCTCCAGCTCGTACCGAGCAAGTGCATTATGAGATACCACAGTTTTCTCAACATGCACAGCCGATACATGAACAAAGAGTGCCTCCTAAAGAAGGTGATGCACAAGAAGACAAGGACGTGCCTGAATGAGAACTTCGAAAGAAGCATCCAATCACCATAAGACCAGTTTATGTTCCGATCAAAGACGTCTCGTTGGTGTCCAAGTGGTTTTCCCATAACCAGTTCAAGCCTGAGAACCAAGTTAAAAAAAGTTCCATCACAGGGTTCTGAGGAAGCCATCACTAGCAAACTCCACCAAATTACAAAGCAGTATCCAAATATTGATGCCATCGAATGGTCAAAGGATTGCCCAAAAACATATGAAAGAGGCAAGCCCATCCTACCAAACCGGGACATCCAGCGTGATAGGTACTAAACTATTTCAGTACGGGAGTTGGCCCAATCTTCATGACAGTAGGTCACGATCAAGATATCTTGCAACAAGGCAGCGAAAAAAGGGTAACTTGCTGAAGAACAGCGGAGTAAATAGCTTTATACCTGGCCAAGGTTGGATGCGACCAAGCGACGGGGAGAGAGGCACTGAAACCACGAAGACTTCGACTCGATCTCCAAACGACCGCAGAACCACAACCAGAGCTAATCCACACGAGGCGGGGCAGCCGTACTGGAACCTGCAAAACATGAACTAGTGGATCCTAAAGGGATCTCTTCATAAGTCTAGGAAGAACAAGGAAGAACAAGGGTTTGAGTAAGCACTCGGCAGCTTGGTTGCAATATCACTAGAATTATCAAATCATCAAAAAGTCCTTTTCTAGTAGCCTAGAGGTGGTATTTATACTATGAGAAGTCTCTAAGATAGATGTGAACTGAAGAAACCACGTTGGGAGGTGGAAGGTCAATAGGCTAGAGCTTTTACGAGGTGGTCTTCAGTTCCCACGCGTCTTCTAGGCTTCTGTGCAGTCTTCAATATTTTGGTCATAACTCCTTCCTGGGAAGTCCAAATGATGAACCGTTGGATGCGTTGGAAAGCTAACTTCATCATCTTTCCAACCATGTTGCTATGCACCATGAATTATTGTAGAATGGTATAGTTTTGCACGGGATCTTTAGCTTCATGCAGACTATTGAGCTTCAGAGCAGTCTTCACTAAAACTAGTTGGATGCCATGCTGGATACTCCAAACTGGTCGGGCGTGACAGCATTGGAAACTAGGCTTCAAGATCTTTCCAACAAGTGCTCATTCACCTTCATAGCTTTTGGGAGACAAAAGATATGACTGTTTCATCTAGATGGTTCTGCCATGCTAGGTTGACTCGAATGTAGCTCTTCTTTCTGATCCATCCTTGATGTATCCTTGTCTTCCTCCTCAGAGAACCTGAATAATAACAACATGCATGACTTAGGTAGCTCGAAATTACCATCAATGTTTAATTGAAATTCACAAAGTAGCGCGTGCACCTCTTGCTGTATCTTTTGGGCGCGGCTACGGGTGATTGGTCCAGTAGGGACCTGGAGTGATGTATTAGCTGGTGAGGTGGTCGGAGAGGTCACCAAGGTCGGTGAAGTGGTTGGAGAGGTCATCGAGGTGGTCGGAGAGGTCACCGAGGTGGTCAAAGAGGTCGCCGAGGTGGTCGGAGAGATCGCCGAGGTGGTCGGAGAGGTCGTCGAGGTCCCCGATGCTGGTGTGGTCACATCATCCTCCCCCCCTTGAAAAAGAGTCATCCTCGACTCTTCCAATCCAAAGAATGGAGATAGGTCGGCCATATTAAAACTGGTACTCACACCATAAGTACTAGGCAGATCAATTTCATAAGCATTATTGTTGATCTTGCGTAACACTTTGAATGGACCATCAGCTCGGGCTTGCAACTTGCTTTTGCATTGTTCAGGAAATCTGTCCTTGCGTAGATGCACCCAAACCAAGTCTCCTGGTTCAAATAACACCTTCCTTCGACCTTTATTGGCGTGCTTCTCATACATCCTTGTCATCTTTTCAATGTTTGTCCGAGCTCTATCATGAAGGTTCTTGACAAACTTGGCTCGCTTGCTTGCATCGAAGTTTACACGTTCCTGCATAGGTAAAGGCAAAAGATCTATGGGAGCAGTGGGTTTGAACCCATATACACTTTCAAATGGATAAAATTTAGTGGTCGAGTGTACTGCCCTGTTGTATGCAAACTCGACATGTGGCAAACTTTCTTCCCAAAGTTTCAAGTTCTTCTTGAGGATAGCTCGCAGTAGCATTGATAGAGTATGGTTCACAACTTTAGTTTGTCCATCCATTTGTGGATGACACGTCGTAGAGAACAGCAACCATGTTCCAAGTTTTCCCCACAAAGTTTTCCAAAAGTAACTCAAAAATTTGGTGTCACAATCAGAAACAATGGTTCGTGGCACTCCATGTAGTCGTATAATTTCTTTGAAAAACAATTCAGCGATATGTGAAGCATCATCGCTCTTGTGGCATGGGATAAAATGTGCCATTTTGCTAAAATGATCAACCACAACAAAGATGGAATCCCTTCCCCGCTTGGTTCGAGGTAAACCAAGAACAAAATCCATGGAGATATCTTCCCAAGGCACACTAGGGATAGGCAGAGGAGTGTATAATCCATGATGGTTCACACGAGACTTAGCTTTGTGGCATGATTCGCAGCGAAGAACATGTCTCTCCACATCTCTTCTCATCTTTGGCCAAAAGAAGTGGTCGGTAAGGACTTGTTCTGTCTTCTTGGCGCCGAAATGGCCCATGAGTCCTCCTACGTGGGCTTCCTACACAAGTAAGATTGGAACAGAGCAATCTAGAATACAAAGTTTGTTAGCTTGAAACAAAAACCCATTATGCACATGAAATTTTTTCCATCCTTTGCCATCTTGGCACTTGGAATATGGTTTAGCAAAATATGAATTAGTTGTATATAAATCTTTTATGCTTTCTAATCCAAGAATTTTAGCGTCAAGTTGGGTTAGCAAAGTGTGACGTCGAGACAAAGCATCTGCTACAACATTCTCTTTTCCTTTCTTGTACTTGATAATATAGGGAAATAATTCAATGAATTCACACCATTTTGCATGCCTTCTATTCAGTTTTAGTTGTCCTTTAAGGTGTTTCAATGATTCATGATCTGAATATATCATAAATTCTTTAGGAAAAAGGTAATGTTGCCAAGTTTCCAAACTCCGAACAAGAGCATATAATTCTTTATCATAAACTGAATAATTTAGAGTTGGACCACTTAGCTTTTCACTGAAGTATGCAATTGGCCTTCATCCTTGTATGAGCACACCTCCAATCCCAACTCCACTTGCATCACATTCTATTTCAAATGACTTACCAAAATCTGGGAGTGCAAGGACTGGGGCTGTTGTTAACTTCATCTTTAATTCTTCAAATGCCTTCTATTGTGCTTCTCCCCACTTGAAAAGCACTTCTTTCTTTGTCAGCTCATTGATTGGTGTAGCAATAGTGCTGAAATCCTTCACGAACCACCGATAGAAACCAGCAAGTCCAAGGAAGCTTCTTACTTGGCTCACGTTCTGTGGAGGCGCCTAATCCTGTACAACCTTGATCTTTTCTTCATCTACCTCCACTCCTTGTCCTGTAACAACAAATCCAAGAAAGACTACCTTGTCGGTGCAAAAGGTGCACTTCTCAAGGTTAGCATACAATTTCTGTTCACGTAGGACAGCAAGCACACATTGGATATGTTCAACATGTTCATCAAGAGACTTGCTGTAAATTAAGATGTCATCAAAGTAAATGACAACAAACTTGCCAATGAAAGCTCTAAGCACATGATTCATCGATCTCATAAATGTACTTGGTGCATTAGTTAACCCGAAAGGCATTACCAACCATTCATACAACCCAAATTTTGTTTTAAAAGCTGTTTTCCATTCATCTCCTTCTCTCATGCGAATCTGGTGGTATCCACTTCTTAAATCAATTTTAGTGAATATGATAGCACCACTAAGTTCATCAAGCATATCATCCAGCCGAGGGATGGGGTGTCTATACCTTATGGTAATGTTATTTATTGCTCGGCAATCCACACACATCCGCCAAGACCCATCTTTCTTAGCAACTAAAAGGACAGGAACAACATAAGGTGACAGACTTTCTTGTACGTACCCTTTTCTCATCAATTCTTCCACTTGTCGCTGAATCTCCTTGGTTTCTTCCGGGTTGGCGCGGTAGGCAGCACGGTTTGGGAGTGAAGCACCGGTCACAAGATCAATTTGATGTTCGATTCCTCTCTTAGGTGGTAGTCCTGGTGGCACTTCATCCGAAAAGACATCCTCATATTCCTGTAACACATCAAAGACAACACTTGGCAGGGTACAGGGTAAGTTGTTAGTAGAAAGAAGAGTGTCCTTGTACAGGAGTACGAAGAACATGGCATTGGGTTCACTCAATTCTTTTAGATCCCCTTTCCTAGCCATCATAACTAAACCCTCTTTTCCCGGTGTCTTGGTTCTTTGAGGCTGTGGGGTTTTATTTGGCTTTGGAATCTCTCCCTCACTATTTTTGTGGGTCACTCGTAGGTGGTTCTCGCTCTCTCGTTGTTTCTTCTTAAGATCATCCTTCAAAATTTCCTCCGGTGTTAAAGGAAGCAAAGAACTTCGCTCTCCTTTGTACATGAAAGACAGCTTGGTTCTTCCAAAGATCTAAACATCGCGATCAAATAACCATGGCCTCCCTAGCAGCAGCTGGCATGCTTGCATAGGCACCACATCACATTCCACATGATCATTGTACCGTCCAATGGAGAAGGGAACGGTCACAATGTTTGTTACACGCAACGCACCATAATCATTTAACCATTGCATCTTGTATGGAGAAGGGTGGTGCCGCTATTTTAGTCCCAATCTTTCAACTAATTCTCGACTTGCAATATTATTGCAGCTGTCATTGTCAGCAATGATTCGGCACAACTTGTCCTTGATCATGCCCCGGGTGTGGAAAAGATTGTGCCGCTGATTATTCTCTTCTTGGACAGCAGTAACACTAAGCACTCAGTGAGAAATGAAGCAATTATTGTCTCCATCATCAGGTTGAATTTCATCACCTTCATCTTGCATAATTTCTTCATCATATATTGGAGCTTCTTCCTCAGGTTCACTTTTAGATTCCCATTCACCTTGCTCATTTATAATCATGGTCCTTCGACTAGGACATTGAGCAGCAATATGTCCTCGACCTTAGCACTTGTGACAAACAATGCCTCGGGTATGGGAAGAAGAAGCAGCAGCTGATGCAACAGAAGGGGTTGCTGTGCTTGCAGCAGGACGTCGCTGTTCTTGCTGAATTGCAAGTGAAGAAGCAGTAGAAATCATTATCTTTGCAGCACCAATGGATGGAGAAGGCCTAGTAGCAACTCCTTGTGATCTTCCCCTACCAACAAAGATGTCGGGCTGCCGTCGACGCCATGGAGCTGAAATTGATTGGCTCCCATAAGACCTTCTTTGTCCCTCTTGCTGAATTTTCCTCTCGGTGCACATAGATTGATCAACAAGGTCTTGCAAATTATGATATGGAAACATCTCAACAAAACCTGAAATTTCTTCATTGAGACCATTCAAAAATCTTGCCATTTTTGACTCTTCATCTTCTCTAATTCTAGATCTCACCAAGAGTAACTCCATCTCCTTGAAGTAGTCATCAACAAATTTTGATCCTTGTCTCAATGTTTGTAACATATTGTGGAGGTCACGCTGATAGCTTGATGGCACAAAGCGTCTTCTCATCACTCTCTTCATCTTAGCCCATGTGTTGATATGATCACGTCCCAACACACATTGATTTTCTTAAACTTGGTTCCATCATGTGAGAGCATAACCCAAAAACTCAACAGAAGCAAGGTTGACACGCCTCTGATCAGAAATATTATGCACTCTAAAAATCTGATCACATTGCTCCTCCCATTCAAGATAAGCATCAGCATTTTCTTTCCCTGAAAATTTTGGGACACTTAACTTTACACGAGCAATGCTATCCGGATCATCTCTATTGCGACGACCACAATGATTTTCCCCATCATGACCAGCACCACGACGATGTTCATGTGGCTGTCCAAAACGCCCATGGTGACCAAAAGGATTTTCATTATCATCAAATCCTGCCTCATACTCATCATGAACCTCATCTTCATCATCAAAATGTACACGACGATCACGTCCATGTCCTCCTCCACGCTGATGATCAAATTCAGCACGCCGTTCACCACCGTGCTAATCAAAATCAGCACGACGCCTTCCACCCTAACCACCTTGACCATTGCCATCGCGGCCATGAAATCTAGCACCCAAACCAGAATTTTCATCACCAAATTCTTCACGGTGATTGTCTTCATGTTGATGTTGTGGACCTCGACCACCCGCTGTAGGGAGACGTTCATTGAACATCCTCTTCATCGATTCCAAGAGCGAGTTGGCCATTTGGCGTAGCTCTGCCCGTGCAACAGGGGGTTCTTCATCTCCGTGGTTCCCACCATGAACACTCGAATTAGATCCTACCATGTTAGGCCAGTTGCAAGAAAAAAAGTGGAATAGGTAAATTTGTGGTAACACACAATCTCACCTCTTACTTACCCAAGTTCTTTCATGATCTCAAAGACCGTGACGGTGCTAGTGTGGCAGCTTCAACGGAGGTGGTAGAGAGGTCGTAAGGATTATGAATCAAACGTCCCAGTTCAGGTTTTTGGTGGAGCTATAGGTGGCTAACAAGGAGGGCTACAGTACTACCAACCGAGTGGTTTGATGTGCTCAAAGATATGGCGTTGCTGCTAACAAGATCACCACCAACTCAAATATGTAAACTGAAATTTTCAGCAATACACCGCAACATAGATCCTTCAAATTCTTTTCACTTCTCTCTCTCTTTTTTTTGAAACTAATCTTTCTTTCTTCCTTTTTTTTGATCTATTTTTTATAACACCGACAGCGGTAACGAACGACATAACTCAATTTTTATATAAACGGTGGTGACTAGCAACTTGATGAACACAAAACACAATGTAACAGTACCATGAAATGGTTATAGGTATTTTTTGTGTGGCTTTGCACTATAGGATATGAATAAACACAAATATATGAAGTAGATTAAACAAGGATAACGATGTGGATGATGGCAAGACCTACGGTGTCAATCCGAAGCTCTGATACCAGATGATAGGTACTGAACTATTTCAGTACAGGAGTTGACCCGATCTTCATGACAGTAGGTCACGATCAAGATATCTTGCAACAAGGCAGCAAAAAAGGGTAACTTGTTGAAGAACAGCGGAATAACTAGCTTTATACCTGGCCAAGGTTGGATGCGACCAAGCGATGGGGAGAGAGACACCGAAACCACAAAGACTTCGACTCGATCTCCAAATGACTATAGAACCACAACCAGAGCTAATCCACATGAGGCGGGGTAGCCGTACTGGAACCCGTAAAGCACGAACTAGTGGATCCCAGAGGGATCTCTTCACAAGTCCAGGAAGAACAAGGAAGAACAAGGGTTTGAGTAAGCACTCGGCAGCTCGGCTGCAATATCGCTGGAATTATCAAATCATCAAAAAGTTCTTTTCTAGTAGCCTAGAGGTGGTATTTATACTATGAGAAGTCTCTAAGATAGATATGAACTGAAGAACCCCTGTTGGGAGGTGGAAGGTCAACAGGCTAGAGCTTTTACGAGGTGGTCTTCAGTTCCCGCGCGTCTTCTGGGCTTCTGTGTAGTCTTCAATATTTTGGTCATAACTCCTTCCTGGGAAGTCCAAATGATGAACCGTTGGATGTGTTGGAAAGCTAACTTCATCATCTTTCCAACCATGTATGCTATGCACCACGAATTATTGTAGAATGGTATAGTTTTGCACGGGATCTTTAGCTTCATACAGACTATTGAGCTTCGGAGCAGTCTTCACTAAAACTGGTCGGACACCACGCTGGATACTCCAAACTGGTCGGGCATGACAGCATTGGAAACTAGGCTTCAAGATCTTTCCAACAAGTGCTCATTCACCTTCATAGCTTTTGGGAGACAAAAGATATGACTGTTTCATCTGGATGGTTCTGTCATGCTAGGTTGACTCAAACGTAGCTCTTCTTTCTGATCCATCCTTGATGTATCCTTGTCTTCCTCCTCAGAGAACCTAAATAATAACAACATGCATGACTTAGGTAGCTCGAAATTACCATCAATGTTTAATTGAAATTCACAAAGTAGCGCGTGCACCTCTTGCTGTATCTTTTGGGCGCGGCTACGGGTGATTGGTCCAGTAGGGACTTGGACTGGTATATCAGCTGGTGAGGTGGTTGGAGAGGTCACTAAGGTCGGTGAAGTGGTTGGAGAGGTCGCCGAGGTGGTCGGAGAGGTTGCCGAGGTGGTCGGAGAGATCGCCGAGGTGGACGGAGAGGTCGTCGAGGTCCCTGACGCTGGTGTGGTCACATCATAGCGCCTACCACTTGGAATGAGAAGGTTCTATGATTGGTACTTGCGTGTTCTCCCAACAAGCATAGATCTCATACAAGCATGCTTTCCCACCGGCACATTTGGAAATCCAGCCAGGAAAATTATCTTTGACTTTAATGACATGCACACATGCTTTCACCTGGGAGAAATGGAGATGAATCTAATTCGCACGTGGTGCCTGTAAGTCCTTGTCCTCCCGATATGATATGAATGTAATCTTTGAATTTTGTTGTAACTAACTTACGCCGTGATTTGTAGAATGCAAGTGCACATTGTCAAACAAATGCCAAGTGTGAAAGCCAGGTATGTAGACCCTCAAGCTATAGCCCAAATAAATTTTAATTACCCTAAACAGTGGACACTGGATGCCAAAGAGCTAGCTGCTGCAAAGACTCTTCAGGAGAAAGAGCGCATCTGTATGGTGAAACTAAGGGAAGAGTCCCTTAAGGTTGCGGCATACATTGCCCTGGCTTTCAAAAATCTCCAACAACACTCTACTATATGGCTACCATACAACTTCGAGTAAGTTTAACTCTATACTTAAAGCTTTGTTCGATATATTTTATTCGATGCAAAAGAGCTTATCTAGTTCTATGATTAAATTCATGCATCAACCACTAGATTTGTATAGCCGTCGATGTCGGGAGGAGCATGGCATGGGTCTTTGATTCATTAGATAGGGACACGGTGACATACAAAGACTTTATATCGATTCTCAAGACGTATACAAATCAACAATCCTCATTAGCTTATATGTTTGTATACATACTTATAACGTTCACTTTTGGATACTAACAAGTTGTATTTGCTAAAATAATTCGAATAGGGCATTTAGGTTCTATGTCACTAATCATCATGGAAGGCATGATCCAGTAAGAAAGGAAAAGCTGGCTATAAAAACACTATGTGCGGTAAGTGTAACTTACTTCTTCAGCATTCCGTTACATGGCTGTCAAAAGCATTACTTAACATTTTCATATGCAAAACACACAGTGCCCCAAGCAGAGGCCTGGGAGTGTACATTATGGATACTATATATGTTCTATGATGAGTAACACCGGTGCCTACAGGAGACACCCCTTAAGGGTAAGTTTGAACCTCTTCACCTGTAGTATAAAAACTTTGTACATTGTATCAAATGCTAAACCAAAACTTGTTCTTTTATAGTGGAGAGAAGAGAAAGGAATGAAAAGAGACCCATACAAGGATGACCAACTCTTAGAGCTCGTCGGCGACCTTTGCAACTTCATATTGGATCAGATTGTACACGTCAGAGGCGCCTACCATGACCGAGAGTCTGAGTTAGGTACAAATCCTCAGTAACAACACCTTCGTGAGACTGAAAGGCTAGCTCTAGGATGTTGATAAGAATTTGTATGGAATTTGTATATTTAATGATGGGTTGTATATATTCTTATGAATTGGACTTGTAATTGTAGTTTATAGAATACTCTTGTGCTTGTAGTCACGGTCGCGGGGCGTTCAGCAACGCGAACGTGGTTTGGAACGTTGGTCGCGGGGCATTCGGCAACGTGAACGCGGTTCGGAACGTTGGTCGCGGGGCGTTCGGCACCGCGAACGCGGTTCGGAACGTTGGTCGCGGGACGTTCAGCAACGAGATTTTGAATTGTAAATTTGAATTTTTTTTACAGAAAAACATACTGTAGGGGCGGTTCTAGATTGAACCGCCCCTACAGATCGATTTGTAGGGGCGGCTGGTACTACAGCCGCCCCTACAGATCGATGTGTAGGGGCGGCTGGTAATACGAGCCGCCCCCACAAATTGATCTGTAGGGGCGGCCTGGGAACCGCCCCTACAAATGCATGATTTGTAGAGACAGTTCGGTAGGGGCGGCTAGCCAAACCGCCCCTACAAATGGTTACGAGCGCCCCTAAAAATTGATTCTGTAGTAGTGCGCACGATGCGGTAGTGGCGCGTATGCCATGGCACACAAGCTAGCCCTCCTGTAGGAGGACGATCGACCTTCGCCGTCGTGAACGCGTCGTCGTCATTGTCCATGGTCGCCGAACGAGCGCTTTGCGGGAGTACTAGGCAGTTACATGGTCTGTCCTCTGTCATCGTGTACGCATGGTCACTGGCCAGGATGGAGTAGGCCGACCCTAACAATATACCACGTCGTCGATGTATGGATCCCAACTTCCCCGGTGTCTAATAAGCTATGCTGTGCTGTTATGTTCTTCGATGCGCTCAGTTTAAAACAACCTTTTGATGCTAACAAAAATAAAATTACAGGGAATATACCATAATAAACAACTATATATATGCCCCGTGTGTTGCACCGGGACCACAATTTTTAACAATTTTTTGGACTGAAAGCAATTGGACACAGACATATGAGCTCCGAGCACTTCATATCGGACGTGAACACGTGTAACACCCTCAGTGTTACACTGTAAATCGTTTACTGAAACACTGCATGAGCATCGTGTTTATGTGTTAGTGTATGTAATATAGAGTGTAGATCAATTTCCGTAACTTAAAACGATCAACAGAAACGCGAAACGAAAGTTACATCCATTGTCACGTAATATCACTTAGGGTTTGAAACCAATTTTTATTAAGCAAAAATGCAATAGAATGCATATACAGAACTTTAATACAGTTTGAAGTACAAACTTTGTAAATGACGATGAAATACCTACGGTCGAAAAATGAATTCACTAGCTAACATACCTAATAGCTTGGAAATCAAATTTGACGCGAATCCGATCAAGACTTAGTCAAATTTCTTAAGTCGGAAAATGGTTTGACAAGGCTAAGTTTGGCAATTTTTGTAGAGTAATTGGGTTGAGCAGTGATGGGGTATTAGGGCTTGTTTTAGTAGCCTAACATGTCGTCTTAAGTACAGCATAGGTGGTTTGGCGTTTGAATTAACGAATGAGATTTTTAGGACGTTTTAAAAAGCATGCCTAGCACATTTGGGTCGGGCTCCTCGCGTTGGCGCGGTCACCGCGCTCCTGTGCCATTGTCGGCGCGCCGACCACGCGCTTGCGCGTGTCTGGCCGAGCCCTGGCTGGCAGCTGTCTCGCCTCACTGCCGATTGCGGTCGCGCTTGCTGGGTCGCCCGCGTGCGCCCACACCGCTTGCATCGCGTCTGCCTGCGCTACTGCACCACCGATGTCCTGTCACCGCGCTGCACGCTAGCTCACTGCACTGTGTTGTCACCGCCGCGCCACAGCGTTACATCACGTCCGACTGTGCCTCTGCGTCGTTGCTCGTCCCGACTTCGCGCACGTGGGCTTGCCGAGGCCGCTCGCGTGTCGTTTCACCATTAACATCACCACGGCCGCCCTGCTACGCTGCCACCGCTGCACGTGTGCACATTTCCTCTCCTGGCTGTGTTGGCTTGCGACGCTTGCATGTGTGTGCTCGTCGCGTCCCGCCAAGGCTCGGGCAAGTAGCCGGACCCATCCCCTTCTTTCCCCTCCCTCCTCTGCTGCCCGGGCCAGCCAGGCCGTGTCATCAATTCGGCATGAATGGGTCATGTCCATTCAATTCGGTGCGCCCCCAACTCTGTCTTCGAGCCTGCTAGCCAACCGACCCCGCACCCTGTCCAATCGCACCTTGGCAAGCTCTAATTTGGAGCTGGACGTCTGTCGTCGCGCCATTAAAGCCTAAGCCACCGTTGTCGTGGGCATTACCGACCTGGTCATCCTGAGCCAAATTGGTTGCACCCCTAGCCCCACCTCGCAGTCCTTCTCAACGTGCACACCCCACTTTCACCATCACTGCCTTCCCGGTGCCGCTGACACGGACGTGCCACCGTGGTCTGTCGCTGTGCTTGACGTGTGCTCGTGGCCGAACGCACCCGGTCCGTCCTCGATCAAGCCATCACCACAGGTAGATTCAGGGTGAGTTGCTGATGCCCATCCTTTGGTTCTTTCACTTTGGTTGTGCCTTGGCTCACGGGAACACGGCTGCCGCCGCCGCAGGGTGGCCGCACCGGTGGGTCACGCGTGCGCGCTGCGCAGGCGTGGGCCGAGCTGTGATGGGCCACGCTGGGCTGTTTCACCCTTTTTCTTTTCTAATGAGTTAGTTGATGCTTTTCTAATTTAAATTGTGAACAGATCTTTCATAATTAATATAAAATTATGTAAGTGTCCTAAAATTGTGAAGTAAATTTTGTTAGGTTCATAAATTCATGATCTATCTTTTAGTGTATTTAGTTCATACAGTTCTATGGTATCCTTTGGGTTACTTTATTTGTTTTCAAATGCTTGTTGTTATTATGATTATTTAGAGAATGAATTTTCGTGATGAAATGGTAGAAGTGCTAGCTCTGAAAATTTTATAGTAGACTCATGACATTATTAGGTACTCACTGTAAATTTGGTAGCCTTAGAATATATTGAGAAATATGGTAGCTAGTACTCCTTGTTTTATTATATATATAGTAAATTGATAATAAGAATAGGGATGTTGTTAGTTGCTAAGATAATACATGCAGTATTTCATACCCGTTTAGTGGTAGTAATAGGTAACTTAGCGTCTTGGTCGATAGAACTAGCTTAGTAGCTTGATAGATCTTTCTTATTTTAAGAGTTGTTGTTGCCGTATTATTAAGTGTTACATCATCATTTCATGCATGTAGATAACGAGTTGGCAGAGTTCGTGCCTGCGGGCGAGCAGGAGTGCGAGGAGATCATCGAGGAGTACAAGGAGGAGATTCTCGTACAAGAGGGAGCCCCAGAGCCATTAGTTGCTGACTTTGTTGACACCCCGCCTGCCAAAGGCAAGCCCCGGTGCATAACCCTTATTTTGAATTATATATATATATATATATATATATATATATATATATATATATGATGTGCATTTACGTTACAGGCATTTTATGAAAACTACATGCATAAATATACCTACCCATGAGTCCTACTAGCATAGGTCGAGTAGTTGCTATGCTCAGGATTTTGGTAGCGTGAGTAACCTACCGTTACTCACAATAGGTGATTATTATTATCACTCATGATAAAAATGGTGAAAGAAAAATGGAGACCAGACAGGGATATGGTTTGGGTATTGGTGGGTGTAAGAGGTTGTGTCCTATGGCCAATGGGGCATAGCTTGGTTACACTGTTTCCCTGTCTGTGTCGGTTAAGGACCGACCGTTGCATTGGGTTCTAGGCAAGTCACAGACATATTATCCCAAACACATACTTGTGTATGGGCGTAGGGAAGGCTTGTTGCTCTCTTGTCGTGGGTTCTGGCTCTTTTTGGACCAACTGGTTGGAGTCGGAGATGGCGGAGGTCTAAGCACCGCACTGAGTCCGGGACTCAAGAGCGGGGCCTTGGAGTCCAAGTTTGTTCGAGGACCTGGACCCCATGACAAGAGAGTGGTGGGTTGGTCCTGCTTGTGCTTGGGGTACAAGCGGGGTGTGTGTTTCAGGGTACCTAGCTGGGCACATTGATTCATGAATTGCCGACGATCCGGTATGGCTTGTCTACAGTCTAGCACCGTAGTAAAAACTGAAAGATGGAAAGTGATGAAATGGAACTGTTTGCTCAACTCTTGCTTGAAAGTAGAATAGGTGCTTACATAGAATAGTTAGATAATGAACTAATCATGAATGCTAAAAATTAACATACATAAGTATTCACTATTATTATTGCTTTCTGCAAAAAGGAACCCAACAAACCATTAAGCTTATCATATCCCTTGGAGTCGAAAAATTATTCCAACTAGTCAGATAAGTCTTGCGAGTACATTATGTACTCAGGTTTTATTTACCCCTGTTACAGGTGCAGCTTAAGGAGTAGCCGTTGTGTGAAGGATTCTTCTGGTGGGCATACATGGATCCTTGTATATTATAAATAGATGTTTCTTTTCATTCCGCTGTTTAATTTCCGCACTCTGAATTTGGTACTGTAATAATGTATTTATAAGAACTCTAGATGTATGAAATGGATTAAGTAATGTAAACTCGTTCTGACCTCATTCGTGTGCCCTTAAACCCGGCTTGATCCGCTTATTTTTTCATCCAGAACAGTGTTTTTCTCTCACAAATTCCTCCAGCATTCCTCCAAACCATCTAGATTCCTCCAGAATTCAGACAAGCGAACATGCCCAATTCGCTTGTCTGAATTCTGAAGGAATCTGGATGGTTTGGAGGAATGCTGGAGGAATTTGTGAGAGAAAAACACTGTTCCGGATGAAAAAAATAAGCGGATCTATTTTATCCTGAGGGTAAAAATATGGATTATTTGGGCTCTCCCTTGGGGTGTGCTCGACGGAATCCATCGGATGTAGCTCGCTCTCGAGTTGCTTAGTGTCTAGTGAAAGACAAACGCCTCTGTAAGTGCGTTATTTCGGACGATTCTGCCACAACACTTAGTCTTCGTATTGAAGCGGGTAGGACGTGGACGTAGAACCATGACACTACGTAGAAAACGATTTTTAGCAACGGTTTGATTTTTTTGTAGGGGCGACTGGTGATGCAGCCGCCCCTACAGTGGCGTGCTCGGGTGCCCAGACACCAGCCGCCCCAACAAATGGAACAGTAGGGGCGGCTGGTGTTACGAGCCGCCCCTACAAATGGGGTCTGATTTGTAGAGGCAGCTCAATCACCAGCCGCCCCTAGAAATGATATTTGTAGGGGCAGCTGGTGATTGAGCCGCCCCTACAAATGGCCCCGTATTTATAGCTCCGATTTGTAGAGGCAGCTCAATCACCAGCCGCCCCTATAAATGCCCCCCATATAAAACAGATGCAGCACTTTTTTCCACCTCGGGTCACTCACTCCAACCCATGAAAGAAAGGTGGGGAGGCCTTGGGCACCTTCCAAAAATTGCTCTACTAAGGGGGGAAGGTTTTGATCTCAAATCCTTTGGTGGAGAGGTTGTAGAAGGTAAGAAAATACTATTCCACACTTTTTTTGAAGTTTTAATGGTTGGTTAGTGAGTAATTAGAGTTTTGTTTCTCTCTCTCTTGTATGGTGCTTGAGCTATTTATGAGCAAATTAGACCCAACTTTTAAATGTACTAGGGTAAATTAGGGAGGGGAATAAGATCATACCCTTATTTGGTCCATGTTTCTTGATTTTAGCGAACAATTAGTTAGTTTTATGGATGTTTCATGTGCATGTGATCTAGATCTAGGGTTTGGTTTTTTTATTAATTTAATTTTTGTAAATTTATGTTTGATGAAATTGGACTAGGGTTTGTATGAAAGATATTGGGTAAAGTATAATTATTGCTAATTGTTGTCTTTGAAATTGTTTATTGTAATCAATAAATATGTATTTTAATTATTTATGGATAAATGGGTCATTAATTAATTTTCCTTTACCATGGTGTGTTTGTATGCTTCATGTAATTATATTAGATTTATATTCATATATATCTGAAGTATATACAATTATTCTCAAATAATTATTACTTTGATTCATTTTTATATATCTGAATAAGTAGTCCTTTAATGTTTGTTTTGTTGTTGTTGTAAAAGATGGAGTATATGAACTCTTGGATGTATGGTTCATTAAGGTTCAAGGCAGGTTTCCGTGAAGAGGTGGATAAATTTATTGAAGCCGCAACGAAGCATGCAACGACATTGAAAGAGAATAAGGATACAATTATTTGCCCCTGTAAAGATTACAAGAACCGTATGGCATGGACAGATGTGACTATCATCAGATCACATTTGATTATGCGAGGATTTGTTGAGGACTACATAGTGTGGATTCATCTTGGTGAAACGGTTATTGTTAACAACAAGGATGAGGAGGAATACGACGACGAAACCATAGAATCCCTGTCCCAATATTCAGTAGAGCTTGATGCACGAATGGATTTCGAGTTTGGTAATGAACAAGGTGGTGATGCTGGTGGTTGGGATGGTAACAACGAAGGTGGTGCCAATAATGATGGTGGAGCACGCGTCGGAGATGATGATGATTTAGAGGACATGATTCGAACCCTTGAACCAGAGATTTTACTAAATAGCCCGAAAGGTCTAGAAAATTTGGAAAGAGTGATAAAAGCATCGAAGGAGACTGTGTATGGTGTTGAAAAGGGTTATCCGACACATTGGACATTGCTATGTTTCATGCTTGAGCTGCTCATCCTGAAGGCTAAGAACGGCTGGTCAGACTGTAGTTTCAATGATCTATTGCATCTTCTGTCATGGGTGCTACCACAACCAAACTCAGTTCCCACCAACACATACCAAGCGAAGAAGGTCATAAGTCCATTGACAATGGGGGTTGAAAAAATACATGCATGCCCCAACCACTGTATACTTTTTCGTGGCAAAACGTTCAAGTCACTGATAAATGTCCCCGGTGTGGGGCCAGCCGGTACAAGAACAATGACCTTTATGGTGGGGACGAACCCTCCACGGGGAAAAAGAGGAATAAGAAGGGTATAAAAAAGGTGGTACAAGAATCTCAGCCCTAGAGGACACTCCATTAGGCAACGATGTAAAGCAGAGAAGAATTCCTGCCCTGGTAATGTGGTACCTGCCAGTGACCGACCGCTTGAGACGTATGTTCCTAAACCCTAAAGAAGCCGCACTCATGACATGGTGGGATGATGAGCGCAAGGTGGATGATGATAAGATTGCACACCAGGCTGATTGTAGTCAGTGGCAAAGGTTTGATGAGAAGCACAAAGAATTCAACGATGACCCAAAGAATAAACGGTTTGGCTTGAGCATCGATGGAATGTATCCCTTCAATGAGAGGATGAGCAACCACAGCACATGGCTAGTGATCTTGACCATGTACAACATCCCAACATGGTTGTGTCAGAAGAGAAAGTACCTTCTCCTCACTATTCTTATTTCTGGCCCTAAACAACCAGGCATTGATATAGACGTGTTCCTCGAGCCCTTGATGCAAGAAATGGAGAGGCTATGGAGGCATGGGGAGCAAATGTACGATGCGTTCTGAAAGGAGGACTTTATATGTAGAGCAATAATATTTGTTACTACCAATGATTATCCCGCGTTGTTTGCTTTGTCTAGACAGATCAAAGGGAAGACGGGATGCTTGGTTTGCTTGGATGGTACTACATGGGTGTACCTGGATGCATCTAAGAAGATAGTTTACCTAAGGAACCGACGCTTCTTAAAGACAAGTCACAAGTACCGCAGCAAATTGTTCTTTAGATTTTATGACAATGCCCCGGAGAGACGTCATAACGGAAAACATGTGTACAGAATGGTGAAAGACATACGCGTTGTCTATGGAAAGAAGAATCTGGATGGCACGAACAGAGATAGAAGCACACCACCTATCGAAGGCGTACCTTTTAAGAAACAATCGATCTTCTTTCAGTATCTGCCTTATTGGCCAAACTTGGAGGTCCCCTATGCCATTGATGCTATGCACGTGCAGAAGAATGTCTTTGAGAGTCTCATTGCTACCTTGATGGACACAGGCAAGTCAAAGGATTGTCTGAAAGCATGGAAAGACATGGTGCAGCTAAACATGATGCCATAGCTTCACCCGGTACCTGAGGCTAATGGAAAATACACTCTGCCCGTGGCGTGCTTCAACCTAACACCAGACGAGAAGAGGGCTATATGCACTTTCTTGAGGGGGATCAAAGTCCCGACTGGGTTTTCAGCAAATGTGAAGAAGCTAGTGTCGATGAATGACTTGTCAATAACACACTACAAGGCTCACGATTGCCATGTGATGCTGACAGTGTTTCTACCTATTACAATCAGGGCTATAAAGCTAGAGTTCTTGAAAATGGCCATCACCCGCATGTGCTACTTCTTTTCGAAGATCTCATAGAAGACGATTGGCAAGGAAGAGATGAGTGACCTACATGAATTTGTGGTGGAGATACAAAACCAACTGGAGATGTGTTTACCTCCTGCTTTTTTTGATATAATGCCACATCTCATGATTCACATGGTTCATCAGATACAGGCACTTGGCCTTGTTACTTGCATGAAATGTGGTCCTATGAGCGGTTCATGTCAGTTTTAAGTCGATACGTGCATAATCGAGCATACCCAGAGGGCTCTATGATAGAGGGTTACAGTACTGAAGAAGTCGTTGAATGTTGTCAAGAGTACCTAAAAGTACAGAAAGGGATTGGTAAACCCGATTCTCGTCACAAGGGTAGGCTGGCTGGGAAGGGCACCAGTGGTAGAAAAGTGTTCATCGACCATGATTACAAAGAGGTGAGTTGGGTGCATTACAGTGTCTTACAGAGTACACAACTGATGTAACCATATATTGATGAACACTTGGCTATCATTATGGCAGAGAGAAATAGCCGTTCGGATGATTCGGTCATGAAACAGCACAAGCAATGACTAACTATATGGTTGAAGGACCAAAACATACCGCTTGGAGAAACCATAGACTCTATTACCATCAGTAGGTTGGCGGAGGGGCTATCGAGATAAGTGACATCTTGGAATGCTTATGACATCAATGGGTATACGTACTATACCCACGCAAAGGATAGTAAATATGTGAACCAAAATAATGGCGTTCGAATAGAGGCTCTCGATGGATTAGGGCGAAAGATCCAATACTTTGGCATCATTGAAGAGATATGGGAACTTGACTATGGAAGGGATATAACGGTGGCCCTGTTTCGATGCCGCTAGATCAAACAATACCAACTGAACGAGATCGGATTGAGAGTTCTAGACCTCGAGAATCTAGGCTACCAAGATGACCCTTGGGTGCTCACTTCACGTGTCGCACAAGTTTTTTATATGTCTAACCCACAAAGTAACCTCCCCCCAAAGAAGAAGACAAAGCACATGGTTGCCTCCGGGAAACAACACATTATTGGAGTTGATGGCATGGACAATGTTGAAGCTTACAATAACTATGATGAGATGCCGCTATTCACAGACTTTCCTAAGAAGATCAGTGTTGTCGAAAAGAACCTCACCAAAGACATAATGTCATGGGAACAAAAGGTGCCAAGGGGAAAGTCGTTACAGCGGGCTAGCTAGTTGTTGAACGTGGAGTGTTTGTGTAAGTGTGTGTTTGTAAGACTTCATTTATGCATGCGTGCGAGACTATATATTTATGTATGTGTGTAAGACTACATATTTTTGTATGTGTGTGAGACTACATTTTATGCATGTGTGTGAGACTACCCTTTGCAACATCCAGATGACTCTATTTGAACATCCACTCTATTTTCATTTATTACAACATTTTTATTTTATTTCATTTAATGTCATAAAATTGTAGTCGAAGTTTTAAAATTTAAATTTTTAATTTTTGTTTTCTATATTGTTTTGACTACAATTGTTTATATATATATATTTATTCATATATAGAATAATACAAAATATTATATTTGTGCATATACATAATTTTTTTATATTACTTTGTGTTTTTATGATATAAAAAATATAGAATTTATAATTTAAAAAATAGAAACTATTTGTAGGGGCGGCTGGATCAGGAACCGCCCCTAGAAATAGGAGGGAGTATTAATAGGACGGCGCACGGGAGTGATGTCGTCTGGGCGCTGTCTTCTTCCACCGACGACGTCGTCAGGCTGCCCGCGCGCCTAGGGTTTTCGCCGCCACCCCCGCCGTCGGTCCCACGCCTGCGCCCGCCCACACCCGACCCCCGGCGTCCCGCACCCGGCCCCTGGCGCCCGCCCCTGCGCGCCTAGGGTTTCCACCGTTGGCCACGCCGTCGGTCCTACGCCCGCACCCGGCCCCAGGCGCCTAGCCCCCGGCGTCCCGCACCCGGCCCCCGGCGCCCGCCCCTGCGCGCCTAGGGTTTCCGCCGCCGGTCACGCCGCCGGTCCCACGCCCGCACCCGGCCCTAGGCGCCCGGCCCCCGGCGTCCCGCACCCGGCCCCTGGTGCCCGCCCCTGCGCGCCTAGGGTTTCCACCGCCGGTCCCACGCCCGTACCCGGCCCCAGGCGCTCGGCCCTCGGCGTCCCGCACCCGGCCCCCGGCGCCCGCCCCTGCGCGCCTAGGGTTTCCGCTACCGGCCACGCCGCCGGTCCCGCGCCCGCACCCAGCCCCAGGTGCCATGCCCCCGGCGTCCCGCCCCCGCACGCCGATGACGCACGCTCCTGGCGTCCTGCGCCCGCCCCCCTGCCCCCGCGCACCGACGACACATGTATGTTCCTCCTCTCCCTTTCTCTGATGTTCATCCCCATCTTGAACAGAGGCTGAAGAATCCTCGCAATTCTATTTGCTCTTCTTAATTATATTGCTTATGCAATTCTATGCCTTCACCTTCAGACTTGTCGTAAGATTAGTATGCTTGTGTTTGCTTCAATTAGTATGAGATTTGTCGTAAGTCCAGAACTGAAGGGAATGAAATTGAACATGATATAAGCAGTTTCAAAAATTAGTATGCTTGTGTTTGCTTATACACAGGTTTAGGATTGAAGTTTTTTTAGAGTGGCAGTTTCAAAAATTTAGGTATCGGGATATCAATTTGTCAACGGATTAGAAATTAAGAATGCTTGTGTTATGCATTTGAACTGTGGTTGGATTCATACATGACGTTGCAGAGAAGAATTTAGTTTTCATTGTTGAGTTATCAGTTTGACTTCAGCGTAATGAGATGTGCTAGATTGCTTGTCAAAATATTGCTGCATTGTTCTAGCATGCTGGCTTGACTGTATTTTTTTATGAAAACTTGTGCTACTTGCTGGACTATGATAGTAAAGTTGTATTACTTGCTGGACTATGATACTTCCTTGACTGTATTAGTTGACAGTTTCGATTTAGGTGATTGTCGTCCACACCTAGCATGTCAAAATCAAGAACTGGACGCACAAGCAAAAGCCAACTCCTAATATAAATAATACAAAATGCTATTCACCTTATAATTTGAGACTTGGAGGATATACTGTCGTTCCTTGGAGTCCATCATAACAAGCTTTGTTTGCCAATCCGTCATTTGCTCTACTTGTTGCTTCTCCACATCATTTTTAAATTTCTCCAGCATCCTAAAAACAACACAAGTACTTATCATGTTTGACATAGAAGCCGGAGGATATTTTGTTCTATGTTTTGTGTTTGGTTTTGATTGGCACATGCTAGTGGTTGTCACTATCTTGATGCTTACTAGCAATGGTTGTCACTGTCTTGATGCTTACTAGCAGTGGTCGTCAATATCAAATCCTTAGTACTGCTGCTACTAATACTTAACAACTACTTAAGCTGTCCTTCCTACTAGTATGTACTTGCGTGAAAGAGGCAAGCCCTTTCTACCAAACCGGGACATCCAGCGCCTACCACTTGGAATGAGAAGGTTCCATGATTGGTACTTGCGTGTTGTCCCAACAAGCATAGATATCATACAAGCATGCTTTCCCACCGGCACATTTGGAAGCCCAGCCGGGAAAATTATCTTTGACTTCAATGACATGCACACATGCTTTCACCTGGGAGAAATGGAGATGAATCTAATTCGCACGTAGTGCCTGTAAGTCCTTGTCCTCCTGATATGATATGAATGTAATCTTTGAATTTTGTTGTAACTAACCCACGCCGTGATTTGTAGAATGCAAGTGCACATTGTCAAACAAATGCCAAGTGTGAAAGCCGGGTATGTAGACCCTCAAGCTATAGCCCAAACAAATTTTAATTACCCTAAACGGTGGACACTGGATGCCAAAGAGCTAGCAGCTGCAAAGACTCTTCGGGAGAAAGAGCGCATCCGTAGTGCGAAGCTAAGGGAAGAGTCCCTTAAGGTTGCGGCATACATTGCCTTGGCTTTCAAAAATCTCCAACACCACTCTACTATATGGCTATCATACAACTTCGAGTAAGCTCAACTCTATACTTAAAGCTTTGTTCGATATATTTTATTCGATGCAAAAGGGCTTATCTAGTTCTATGATTAAATCCATGCTGCAACCACAAGATTTGTATAGCCGTCGATGTCGGAAGGAGCATGGCATGGGTCTTTGATGCAAAAGTGCCCCAAGCAGAAGCCTGGAGTGTACATTGTGGATACTATATATGTTCTATAATAGGTAACACCGCTGCCTACAGGAGACACCCCTTAAGGGTAAGTTTGAACCTCTTCACCTGTAGTATAAAAACTTCGTAAATGGTATGAAATACTAAACCGAAACTTGGGTTTCTTGTAGTGGAGAGAAAAGAAAGGAATGAAAAGAGACCCATACAAGAATGACCAACTCTTAGAGCTCGTTGGCGACCTTTGCAACTTCATATTAGACCAGATTGTACACGTCAGAGGCGCCTACCATGACCGAGAGTCTGAGTTAGGTACAAATCCTCAGTGCCAACACCTTCGTGAGACTGAAAGGCTAGCTCTAGGACGTTGATAACAATGTGTATAGAATTTGTATATTTAATGATGGATTGTATATATTCTTATGAATTGGACTTGTAATTGTAGTTGATAGAATACTCTTATGCTTGTAGTCGCGGTCGCGGGGTGTTCGGCAACGCGAACGTTGGTCGCGGGGCGTTCGGCAACGCGAACGCGGTTTGGAACGTTGGTCGCGGGGCGTTCGGCAACGCGAACGCGGTTCGGAATGTTAGTCGCGGGGCGTTCGGCAACGCGAACGCGGTTCGGAACGTTGGTCGTGGGACGTTCGGCAACGCGATTTTGAATTGTAAATTTGATTTTTTTTTACGGGAAAACATACTGTAGGGGCAGTTCTAGATTGAACCGCCCCTACAAATACATGTTTGTAGGGGCTGCTGGTACTACAGCCGTCCCTGCAAATCGATTTGTAGGGGAGCCGCCCCTACAAATTGATTTGTAGGGGCAGCCTGGGAACCGCCCCTACAAATGCATGATTTGTAGAGACTCTTGAGTAGAGGTGGCTGGGCAAACCGCCCCCTATAAAGAGTTACCAGCCGCCCATAGAAATGTTTTTTTAGTAGTGGAGTGGAAGATATATGATTCGTATCGGACGCGAATACGTGAGTTGAGATAGAGTTTGGTATTACCGGTAGATGATGAAGTTAGTCTTTTCAGGGGTAGAGATAGAGAGAAGAGAAGAAATAGAGATCATTACTAACGTAAATATATCGGATGTCGGTTGCAACACCTCACCCGCCGAAACATTAGTTCGGATACAATTTCCACGTCCTGATACGCACGCGCACGGGCGCGCGTATATATATATATATATATATATATATATATATATATATATATATATATATATAGAGAGAGAGAGAGAGAGAGAGAGAGAGAGAGAGAGAGAGAGAGAGAGAGAGAGAGAGAGAGAGAGAGAGAGAGAGACACCATAAATCAATTGGAGATCGAAAGAGAAAAAAAAAGACCTAGCAGCAGGAGAAACCAAAACAATGGCCGCTAAGCCGCCGCACGTCCTACTAATCGACTGTCCCCCGTCAAGGCACGACGGCGGCGGCGGGAGGCAGCGTCGAGCATGGAGGAACGACCCCACCTGCGGGGAAAAAGCACGCGCCGTGGTCGTTCTGGTCCTCCTCGGCGCGGCCGTGATCACCGGCCTCACTTGAAGGACCCCGTGTTCACGGTGGCCATCACGGGCGTCACCGGCCTAGACCCGGCGCGGGACGTCGACCCGCCGCCCTCGCTGGCGGCTGGCAGCAGCCCACCGCCCCCGACGACGCCGCTCTCCCCGGTGTTCAACCTCACGTTCCAGATCGACAACACGCGCAACGCGTACTACAAGGCGTGCTTCCCGGGCGTCTCCAGGGCGGACGTCTCGTACGGGGACGCCTTCCTCGCCGGCGGCTCCGTGCCGCCCTTCTGCGCCGGGGAGAAGCGCCGGAGCGACCCCGTGATGGCCAGGGCGTGGGGCGAGAACGTCGCGGTGCCACGGTTCCTCAGGGACCAGCTCGCCGCGGGTGACGCGTCGGTGGACGTCAAGGTGACCATGCCGACGTACAGTGGGAAAGCCTGGTGCGGCGGCGCCGTGCTCTCCTGCAAGCCCAAGATCGGAGGCGGGACGTCTCCGGCCTGTTGGCTGGATTTCATTTAAGCTATCCCTCGATCTTTCCTGTAAGTTAGGATGACGATACTACAACAGTTATTTGTTTTCTAGCTAGTCCTTCGATTTAATGCAATTGTACTATTTACCCGTTATAAATATTCATCCTAGTCTTTTCTTTTAAAACAATGTTGTTATTATGCCCAAATTGTGATGTGATTGTGGGCATCCCAACCCAAGTGCGATTTTTTTTTTGAAGATTCAAGTGCTCCAGTAGTCCTTCGTACTCTTGTGGCGGTCGTCGATTGTCGAGGAAGGCAATATTGTGGCGTTCCTCAATCATCGAGGAAGAAGTCCGCGCGATGTGGATTAGAGCGATGTGGATTAGAGGGTGGGAGGGAAGGGGAAGTGACACGAGCCACCATGGGCAACTGGTGACCCCTTTGACAGTGGCATGCCATCGGTAGGCTGACCGAGGAGATGTGGATGAGGCACGACAGGGTGGCAAAGGTGAGAAGGAGGAGAGGGGTGCCGACAGAGAGGAGGCTCTAGTGGGCCACGACATAGCGATGGCAAAGGCAGTTTAGGAGGAGAGGAATGACAAGATGGCAAAGGCAGTTTAGGAGGAGAGGAATGACAACGACAGAGGAGGTGTAGGCGAGGCAGTGGCGTATGCGGGGGCGAGCATTGTAAGAGAATAATCAATCCGTTCTAAATTATAAGTCGCTTTGACTTTTTGATTCATCCATTTTGCTATGTATCTAGACATATTATTTATCTACGTGCATAGCAAAATAGATGTAACAAAAAAAAATCAAAGCTACTTATAATTTGGAACGGATGGAGTAAGTGGGAAAAAGGGCACACTCATGCCAGATGGGCTCCATACGCCAAGCGAGTTACTTTATGGTGAGAGTTTTCTCATTTTCCTATAGAAGCAAGGGGAAAGTAAATTAAGAGTAGTCTCTTGAACATAGAAAAGTTTTCTAAGGCTCCCCAAATAACGTTTTTTTTGTGTGGTGGTGGTGGGGTGGGGGGGGGGGGGGGGGGGTGGAGGGAGGGATGAGGGGCGTTTGAGGCATTCTCCATCTGCTGGAGATGCTTTTACCCTCCCGAGACCCCAAATATAGCTTCATTTGGACTTAATTTGGCACAAGAAATTAAGGTGAGGGATAGAATGTTTAGAGAAGCGAGACAAAGGAAATATTGACATCTTGCGGATGTTGTCGAGCAGTGTTTAGCAAAACACACCTTAGTATTAGTGGCATTACGAGAGAAATTACGACATGGCATATTGGTATTGGACTGGAGAGCATAAATGTTAATGAAAACTGCATATTCGTTGGCGGTACCATTTTGGACGCCAAGGAAATTCCAGGCGCTGCCTATAATATAGTTCGTTTTTTTAGTAGTGGAAACTCTATGTCACTTGTTACTATCACAAGGACATGATCTCTGTGAACTATGACAATGGTTTTACATTATTGCTACTAGCTATCGATGCGCATCTGCAACGCTCTTGCGTCCCACCAATTACGTACGCTCATATTCGTATATTTGAGATGACATTGTTTCTGTTCTAGACTGGATCGAGTAGATATTGACAAGAAGTGACCATGTAGGTGAGTTCACGAACTCGAAGAAGAGAGTATAGACGTACGTATTACTGGAGAAAGTTAGGGCAAAGAACTGGAGTGTACGTGTGCCGCCAGTCAAAAAAACAAAAAACCAAGTCACAGATATGGACCGCTGTTTGAATGCAGGCGTGTTAGCAACCCTAAGGATATCGGTTCACAGATAACTCGATTCAGCAACCTCAGGGGAAGGGAGGTCGGAATCAGCAAGCTGGGGAATCGAGGCTAGGAGGAAGGTACTGTTAGTTTGATCTCCAACGATTGGTCCAACGGCTAATCAGACCCCTTGACCACGTCTTGATCGGGGACGCTTAACCGACCACTGGTCGGTAGGCCCCTGTCATACAGCGCTATAAGTAAAGAGAAAGGTGGGGGCCAGGGCACGTGAGACAAGGTTCACCGCCGCCACTAACCCACCAAAGAAACCCTAGAAGGCCCCATCCGATCGCGGGCGTGCTGCAGTGACGGGAAGCAGCGCCGGACGCGTCGCCGTCCTCAGGACTCCACCGTGCCTACGCTACTATGACACCGGCGGCCATGTCGCTGTCACGCCATGGCCGCAATTGCCCTAGGGCGAGGTACATCACCAAGTTTCCCCATCTAAGTCAAGTTTATCCCCTGATATACGATTTTAGAGGTACTATTTTCTATCAATGGTACCAGAGCCAGGCCATCTAGTGTGTAGATCGAGTGTTGGGGTAGAAAAAAAGGATGATTTGAGAAAGAAGATGGACAAATTGAAAGAATGCAAATCGGGTTTAACCCTAACCCTAACCCTAACTCCAAGAAACCGGACGGACGGGACAGGGGCCTACCTAGGGCTCACCTGCCGTTGTCACCACCGCCGGCGTTGCTCCGATGTTGCGCGGGAAGAACCACCCAAGCCGCCGGCCGGGAGGTCACGCCACCGCGTGGCCTCCCCCTCGGGCTTCGGGGTCAAGGGTGCAGCCACAAGGCCACTCGACGGCGACGCGCTCAGCCTTGGGCGAGCGCACACGCCGGCGAGGGGCCCTACAGCGGCGCCGCCACCTTCCTTTTCTCCGGCCACCACGGGCTACCATCGCGTCGTGGTTGTCTCTGACTGCTGCGCTGAGGAAGAGAAGGGGAAGGGGAAGAGAAAGGCGAAATGGAAGGGGAGCCAGATCAGCTCCGGCGGCACTACTTCTCACAGGCGCCGTCGGCCACCAGGCCACCGTCGATGTCGCTTCTGCGGCCAAGAGAGAGAGAGAGAGAGAGAGAGGAGTGAGAGAGATTGCCCTAGGGTTACGGGAGGAGCCGGCGCCAAGCGGTTTTGCTCGCGCGAGATCAACACGGAGCCGTCCATCGTGATGAACGGCCAGGAAATGCTAGGCCGGATTCAGCCCATGCAGGAGGCCGCTTTCCTGGCCTAGGCCCGGGTTGTGGCCTGGGAGGGCGCCGCAGGCAAGCGCGCGAGCTGGGCCAGGCCATCTCCGCGGTCGGGCCGAGTAAATAGTGAAGGATTGAGCCTTTTCCTTTTTTCTTTTTCCAGTGAATTTAATTTTTTCCTGGAAATTGATTATTGGCTCAAATAAAATTAGTTTTGAGGAGTTTTTCCTATGGGTAAAATTCACCAATTATGTTTATGTTTCTGCTGCAAAGTTTAATGTTTATTATTTTCTAATTAAATTCGAACCAACGGGAGAATTTAATTTCAAGAGCAGTTATATTTAGAAAACTATGATTGAGTTTATCCTCTAATTAAATTGGAACCAACGGGAAAATTTAAATTAGATGAGTAGTCCAGTTTTTGTTTAAGTAAGATTATAGTATTGTCATTTTCTAAACAACGTTGATGATGACAATATTATAATGAATTTAAGGTTGAAGTTTAAATCTCTGATAAATTTTACACAACGTGGTCAATTTTTCGAAGAGTAGATAAGGACTAAGAAATGCTCCTGAACTAATAGAATGTATTTTATTAACATATTTCTGCTGCAATGAAGTGTTCATTATCTTCTAATTAAATTCGAACCAACGGAAGAATTTAATTTTGAAGAGTACTTATATGTATTTCAAGTTGATTTATGAGTTTTATGCATTAATTCTATTTTCTGCCCAACGGTGATATAGAATTGATGCAGAAGCATCTTGTGTGTTTTTTTAACCGACGAGATCACTCGGCTGCATGCCAACGGGCTGCAATGCTGGGGTATGTGAATGAAAAGGCTTGAGTCAAGCCAGTTCAGGATAGTTTTTTGTTAGTTTACTAATTTTCTGATTAAATTAGAACCAACGGGAAGATTTAATTGGAAAATAAAGTATAAGTGAATGTTTTAGTCGTCTTGACTAAGTTTTCGTATAGATGTATCCCGCATGGGGAGAAGTTTTGGCATAGTAATTATGCTAGTCCATCCAGCATAGCGGGAGAAGTTTTGTGATGACTCATATGTTTTTGTGTCCCGCAAAGCGAGAGAAGTTGGGGTAGCTCTTATGCTATCCTAGTATTGACCATGGCACAATAGAAATGCATCGTCATAGTCAATACTAATCAAAGGATAAGAAAAAGATACAAGCATGACTTGCAAAAGTACTGCTAATGAAAGACCTCGTTGAGTTCTTAAAGTGAATTAACGAAAGTGTACTCCTAAACGGATCAAGAAATAACTTTGTTTACATGACACAATCAAGCGAATGAAGTAAGTTATAAATGTCTCCTCGTTTACAGGCTTTCTAAATAGTTATCGAAATTACGACAGTAAAGTTCATGTCATATTTCAAGGGGGAGAATATTAAGATCAATTAAGAAAAATACTCTTCATTAAGAGTGAGATAAAGATCAATTAAGAAAGATACTCTTCATTAAGAGTGAGATAAAGACCGTTGGAGGAGTACAACGGTTACAACAATGATACCCCTAAGCAAAGAAATAGCTAAATTTCTGGACCTTTTAAAGTTCCGACAGAAAATAGCGTATTTAGTCTCAAAGATGTTAAGGTGGTGCTTAAAGCGCCATATGAGATTTTAACGGATTAAACCAAAAATAAGATATTTTAAAATACACTATCTTTAGAAAAGATGGGAAGATCTGGGGGAGCATGATATGTAGAGGTATGTAGAGACCTAAGACTTGAAGAGAAGTAGGACTGTATGCCCACTTCAGTGATTCAAAAACAACGAATTTCTCAATACCTGTTGATGTTGTATGACTTATACAACACATGTTATTGGCTTTTCGAAGATGATGAATGATGTAAACAAGGTTCTTGTGATGCAGGAGTCTATAGAATTAATTGTCTCTTGGCAATGAAGAGCAACAATAGCCCATATGAAAGTGCCAGTAGCTGAGGCCCTAGAAGGTCTCAAAGAATTAGTAAATCAGTTTTCTAACGACTATGAAGTCTATGTTAGTAAAGAAATTCAAATGGAGGATGATTACACCCCCATTTAAAGAAGCCATGAGAAGCATTTACTCGTTTAAATGGCAAGAAGCTATATAAAGTTGAAATGAATTCGATGAGTACCAACGATGTTTGGGACTTAGAAGTAATTTCTAATGGAGCCAAAATAGTAGGCTGTTAATGGGTCTATAAGACAAAATGTGACTCCAAAGAGAATGTAGAAAGATATAAAGCACGACTTGTGGCAATATGCTTTAAGCAAAGAGAATGAATAGATTACAATAAGAGTTTTCTCTTCAGTCTTATGTAAGGATTCTTTTAGAATCATAATGGTGTTAATGGCATATTATGATTTAGAGTTACAGCAGATGGATGTAAAGACGACATTCCTCAATGGGGATTTATATGAAAACGATTACATGGAACAACCCAAAAGGTTTTGTCGTGGAAGAAAAGAACATATGGGATGTCGCTTGTAGAAATCCATTTATGGTTTAAAAGTAAGTCTCTAGACAGTAGTATTTGAAGTTGATGAAACGATAAGAAAGTTTAGGTTTTAAAGAAAATGAGAAGGACAATAGCGTTTATGCAAAGCTTAAGAATGGAAAATTCACTTTCCACATCCTATGAATAGATGACATTCTACTCATTAGTAGTGATGTTAATCTGTCATTGGAGAAGAAGAAGTTTTGTCCTCAAGTTTCAATGTGAATGATCTTGGTGAAGCGTCATTGGTTCGAGGAATCGAAATTCACCGAGATAGAAGAAAATAAGGTATTAGGACTATCGCAAAGGCATACTTAGAAAATATTTTAAAGAAGTAAAGTATGCATGTGAGTAAACCTACGCCTGCTCCTATAGTCAAGGGTAATAGTTTTGGGAACTTTAAGTGTTCCAGAAACCGATATGAGATCGATCAAAAGAATATGGTTCCATATGCTTCATCTATTGGAAGCTTGATGTGTGTACAAGTACAAGTAAGAACTTACCCTAACGTAGTTTATATATCCGGGATATTTTGGCAGAAGTCCAGTTCAGATATAGATCACTGGAATTGAGTTAAGAATGTCTTGCAATTCTGTAAAGTATCATAGGCCTCATGCTGAGTAAGAAAGAATAAATACTCTCAAATAGTTAAGGGTACAAAAGGTTAAGTCTTGGCGAGATGTGTAGTGAAATCCATAGTAGTTGCTAACGCTCGCAGTTGGAGTATTATTGTGGAAAAGCTATAAAGAAACAGTTGTGGTGTCATCAGTGATGCATACCATAGTATAGCTTGTCATGAGGCTTAACGAACAGGCAAAAGGAGGTTAAGGGAATTTGTACCCGAATTTAACAATAGTAGACAATAGCAATAACCATTTAAAGTATGTTAACTCCTAAGACAACAAGTCAAGTGTGCTGCCAAATACATTGACACTAAGGCATATGTTGTAAAGGAGAAAATCCAGAATCATTTTGAAAGCATAGAGCACATAAGTACCGAGTAAGTACTTGCAGATCCGCTTACCAAAGGCTAACCCCCAGTGCGTTTAGAGAACACACAGTCGATATGGGTTATGGGAAAGCCTATGATTTTTAGATATTAAGGGCCTAATTAATTATCTGTTTCAAAATAGAGAGGTATATTGTTATGGGGGATATGACCCCCGGTATCCATAAGACAAGACATGGGCCGCACCATTAGAGGTGGCCCAACCCATAAGATCAAGGCATGCACGACACTGGTCGACGTGCACCGCAAGATATTGTATAGTACCAAATAGGATACTTTTCTTCTAACCCTACCCCTCCAGAGTATATAAGGAGAGGCAGGGGTACCCTAGTCGACAGATACATACATCCCATATTCAATACAATACAACAAAGACACATGACGTAGGGTATTACGTCGATCAGACGGCCCGAACCTATCTAAATCGTTGTCTCTGCTCCTTGTGTCACCATCCGGTTCCTATTACGCGCACCTCCACCGATTAATCTACCTTCGTGGGATACCCCTTCGAGGACTACCGAGCATCTTTTGTCCACAGTTGGCGCCCACCGTGGGGCTCGTGCATGCTGATCCCTGGCGAACCAAATGGCGAAACTCAAGATCAACATCCTTTGCGGCAAAGGCTGATCGCGTTGGCATCCTTCGACAACCACGACACACATCTTCGTACGCGAATTGACACCGACAAGCTCTAACTACATCCGTCCTACTCCAACACGAGATCAACTTCGTTCCAACCGTCAAGCGAGCCGCTAAGGGAGTTGCTCACGTCGCCGACCAGATAACGCCATACGCCGCTGACCAGACGTTCTATCTAAGTCACGCTTTAATATTTTTCTAAATATTCTCCAATCTTCGTATATCGCCATAATGTTTATCCGAGCTATTTTCTCCATGTTTGCTCTCCAAACAATTTTCTTTCATGTATACCATCTTAAAGATGACATACAGCTAAGCCTAAGGCAAATCCCTGAACAATCATGTTGATGCTCGGATGTCCCCAAAGACGGCCCAATATTCGGCTCCTCCCTACATGTGCACGAGTGTCTGCTCTCTGCGTTATGGGTGGTCGGCAGTGGCTCCTTAGCGACGCTTTGTTCTTCCTACACGCACACGGGCTCCGCGCTCCGTGTTATGGTTAACGAGCTAGCTAGGGCTAGAGACTCAGCTACACACTAACTGGTTATGTGGTTTATATTGAATATAAATACATCTTTATAATAACACTAAGTGTTTACACCAACTGATCGCCGAGCTGCATACGCTATTTCATCACCATTACTGATTTTTCTCCGGAGTTCATATATTTTTACGTATGTACTACCCGTTCTACATATTTGTATTACATGATCATCATCCAGGTGATCGGACCACTTGGTGCTCGGACTTCTCCACCGATCAACTAGTCGAACCGCTAGATTCATGGACTTCGTCGCCGACCAGTTGATCGGACTATTCGTCGATCGCTTCTACTCAATGCTCACTTCACTGCCAACCAGTTGACCGGACTGTTCATCGCTCGTGCTTCATCGCTAGCTACGCCAGGGGCTTACCAGCTACGCTGGGGATTCCTCAGTGCTCCTCGGTGCTCGGACATCGCTAGCTACGTCGGGGACTCCTCGGTGCTCGGACATCGCCAGCTACGCCGGGGACTCCTCGGTGCTCAGACATCGCCAGCTACGTCGGGGACTCCTCAGTGCTCGGACATCGCCAGCTACGCGGGGTACTCCTCGGTGCTCGGACATCGCCAGCTACGCACGGGGACTCCTCGATGCTCGGACATCGCCAGCTACGCCGGGGACTCCTCGGTGCTCGGACATCACCAGCTACGCTGGGGACTTCATGGTGCTTGGACATCGCCAGCTACGCCGGGGACTCCTCGGTGCTCGGACATCGCCAGTTACGCTAGGGACTCCTCGGTGCTCGGACATCGCCAGCTACGCCGGGGACTTCTCGGTGTTCGGATTCTTCGCGCAAGCATCGCTAGCTAAGCTGAGAACTCCCTTGGTGGTCGGATCTTGCTACGTCTCACCGGTGTGCTATCAAGCTGCTCCATGCTGTTCGGATCAGGGTGCTGATCTTGGGTAGCACGTATGAGGTCTTGATACACGTATGTCAGATAACATCGGCAAGCTTTTAGACTTTTTTTCTTTGACCCTGCTACAAGATTCATTCTTCATCTTCCAGCAGGCTCGGGGACTAAGTGGCTACACTTCACCTGGCGGTGAATGTAGTGTTTATTTCTTGATTCACCCTCCTTATTGACGGAGTCTAAGTGGCTACACTTCCCCTAAGTGGAAGAATTTTCAAATTTCATCTTTAGCCCCTTACATCCTTCTAGCAAGCCTTACTTGGCTAAGTCCGAGGTCTCCTAACCAGTTAAACTGGTCGGCATTGACTTTCAGCGTCCAGGTCACTAGTTAAAGTGATTGGCTTCACGTCAAAGTGTTCAGACTTGTTCAAGACAGCGTTGCTCAAAAGATACAAGGCGCTCGGGGACTAGCTGTGGGGGATATGACCCCCGATATCCATAAGACAAGACATGGGCTGCACCATCAGAGGTGGCCTAGCCCACAAGATCAAGGCGTACACGACACTGGTCGACGTGCATCGCAAGATATTGTATAGTACCAAATAGGATACTTTTCTTGTAACTCTACCCCTCTAGAGTATATAAGGAGAGGCAGGGGTACCCTAGTCGACAGATACATACATCTCATATTCAATACAATACAACAAAGACACAGAATATAGGGTATTACATCGATCAGATGGTCTGAACCTGTCTAAATCGTTGTCTCTGCGCCTTGTGTCACCATCCGGTTTCTATCACGTGCACCTCCACCGATCAATCTACCTTCGTGGCATACTCCTCGGAGGACCGCCGAGCATCTTTTGTCGACAATTGTAGCTGTTAAATCTAATGACAACTGACCTTGACAATGAGGCACGCTCTATGCATCAATATGTGATAGAATGGGAACAAGATAAAGTAAGTAAGTTAAGTTTAAGTCATAAGGTGAGATCAAGGAGGAGAATGTTAGTTTGATCTCCAACGATTGGTCCAACGGCCAATCGGACCCCTTGACCGCGTCCTGATCGGGGACGCTTAACCGATCACTGGTCGGCGGGCCCCTGTCACACAACGCTATAAGTAAAGAGGAAGGTTGGGGCCAGAGCATGCGAGACAAGGTTCACCGCCGCCACTAACCCACCAAAGAAATCCTAGAAGGTCCCATCCGATCGCGGACGCGCTGCAGTGACGGGAAGCACCGCCGGACGCGTCGCAGTCCTCGGGACTCCACCATGCCTACGCTGCTACGACACCGGCGGCCACGTTGTTGTCACGCCATGGCCGCAACTGCCCTAGGGCGAGGTACATCACCAAGTTTTCTCATCTAAGTCAAGTTTATCCCCTGATGTATGATTTTAGAGGTACTATTTTCTATCAGGTACGAGAAGGTTCTAGAAGGGACTGGAGGTAGGTACAGAGAGGCAGAGGTCGTAGGAGGAAGGAGTACAGGGAGATGTATATTATTATCTTCTGAATAATCGATGCGTTTCCCAGCTCCTGCTCTCTTACTTTTCCCATCCAAGCAGAGTCCGAACTGAGCTCAAAGCCCAGGCCAAAGCGACGGCCCAGCATAGCTGATCTCTAGCAAGGCGTGCCGCGTGCACAATTTCGTCGGCATTACCACAGGCCTGGGCTAGAGCCGGCTCGATCCACCACGCAGACGCAGTACGGACGGAGCTAGCTCCCCTCCAACTCCAAGCACCTTCCGTCCTCGATCAAGTGTTAGGCAGGCCAGGCGATGAGTTGTGATTAGGGATGAAAATGGATCGGATACGGACAGATATCACCGATATTATATTTGTTTTCATATTTCTGTCCGGATTCGGATTCGAATACGGATAGTGTCAACTATGTCGGATAGGATACGATTGGATATCGACATCATAAATATGCGATTTGAGTATTCGGATACGGATACGATATCGGATGTTGGATATCCGGACTCGGATACGGACAGATCTTAACCCCTCTAAACGGATTCGGTTTCGAATACGGTCACAAAATATCCGTACCGTTTTCATCCCTAGTTGTGATTGTGAATCACCGCCCGACCTGGCCTTCTCTGGCGCGCGTCGTCCTCTCACACACGCCGCGCGCAGGCCTCCGTTTTGTCTCCATTGCATTGCGCACGTGGTTCTTAATCACCCTGACAAATCAATCCCTAAGTTTACCGGCTTGCTCGCGCCCCGATGTCCATGCCTGCAGCTGTTCACGCGGCCTACGCCACCCCGAATGTTGCCAGCATCAAGAAAGAGGGGGAGAGGGTGGCGGATGCTCAGCCGGCACTGGGAGGAGGAGGAGACGTCGAGACGAGGCAGCATAAAGCGAGGAGGAAGATGCAACGTCCGATCTACTTTTGAAACATCCAAACGAAACATTTGCAACATGCGTCTAAAGACAGATAAAATACTTAAAACATGCGTTCGAAATACTTCAAAAAATACATGAAAACATTTGAAAAAGCCATTGCAAAATATATGCAATATCTAGATAAAGCACTTGCAATATATGTGTGAAACATATACAACATCCAAATAAACACACTTGCTACATATGTCTGAAAAAATAGATTAAACATTTGGAACATGCGCTTGCAACATACGTTTACAACCATTGCAACATGTGAAACATCTTGATCTACTTTTGCAACATCCATATGAAATACTTGCAACATACCTTTGAAACACATGAAATATACGTTTGTAACATGTGGTTTCAGCGCAACATCTCGCGGGTGGCCTCCGCCCTGGCCAGCCGCCGTGAGCTCCGCGGGTGGAGCGTGCGCTCCGCTTCGGTGATTTTTTTTCCTTTAGAAAATGTGGTGACGAGCAGATATGGGGGATATTTGGGCTGGCGTCGTGGTCCACCAAGGAAAGCGTCCGGGCATATGGACACCCTGTGCCGGAGAGAAGCGTACGAGCAGGCGCATGGCAGCCAAGGCGTGGGGCGACTCCTCAGGGACCAGCTCGCCGTTGAGCTCGTCGGTGGACGTCAAGGTCACCATGCCGACGTATTGTATGAAAACGTGGTGTGGCGGCGCCGTGCTCTCCTGCAAGCCCAAGGTTGGAGGCGGGACGTCTCCGGCCTGTCGGCTCGATTTTCTTTAAGCCCTCGTTCCTTTAAGTCTTTCCTGTAAGTTAGGAAATAATTATTTTCGTTCTAGCTAGTCCTTAAATTTGAAACAATTATATATTGTACTATTTACGTCTACCAACACAAGCCATCATAGGCAACCGACGCCCTCTCCTGCAGTGGCAAGCTGCAGCGAGGCTGGCAGCAGAGATGCGACTTGCAAGCGAGGCATGATAGGACATTGGTGGGGGTGTAGGTGATGCGTCGGCGAAGGAGGTGCTGGCGGCGAGCGGCGGGGTAGTTGGAGAAGAAGCGGAAAAAATGGAATACTAACAAATGGGCCTCATATGCCAGGAGAGTTATTTTAGGCTACGAGTTTTCTTATTTTGTTGTAGGAAGAGTGGCTTCTTGAGCCCTAATTTCTTAGATACTCTCCCGACCTCAAAAATAGTGCCATTTGGACTTTCGGCCTGTTCGCTGGTTGGTTTCTGAGCTGATTTGGGCTGGTTGGTGCTGGTTTGTTGTGAGGGGAAAACACTGTTGGTTGGCTGGTTTGGGCTGGTTGAAACCAACAAGCGAACAGGGCCTTTGTCACAAGAAGTTAAGGTGAGAATTGTCATCTACGGGTGTATTGTGGAGTCATGTTTTGCAAAACGGACCATGCTATAGTGGCATTATGAGATAAATTGTGGCATAATATTAGAGAGCATACACGTGTCAATGGGAAGTGCATATTCGTTGGAGGTATCATTTTGGATGCTAAGGAAATTCCTGGCTGACAATAATAATATATAATTCGTTGTGATCTTTAGTAGTGGAAACTCTGTATCATTGGTTACTGTCGTAAGAACATGATCTCTATGAACTGTATATGACAATATTTGTTGATCTCCTGCGGTGGTTTTACGTTGCTAGTAGCTACCGACGCGCATCCTGTAGCGCTCTTGCGTCCCGGCCCACACGTTACGTACGCTCCTATGTTTGAGACGGCAGCATTTTTCTATATTGCTGACCAGATGACAGTTGACAAGTGATCATGTAGAGATGCGCTCACGAACTCGAGGAGTCGAGTACGTAGAGACCTACCGTACATAAGGAGAAAGCTAGGGCAGTACACGGTATCAATATTTATAATATGAAATAAATATCATTAGATTAATTACGAAATATATTTTTATAGTAAATTATTTTAGAGCCCTAAATACGAATAGTATTTACTAGAACTTTGTTCAAATGTGAACCACTTATACTGGCATATAATCCGTAGTTGCATTCTTTTCTGATAGAGGGAGTAAAAAAAGTATCTAAAAAGTAGGAATTCGTAACGTTGGTTGGTCCCGTCCCTTCCGAGTTGAGTTCCTGACCGATCCATTGCGCCGGCGATCGAGAGGAGTTTGCTGCTTGCCTGCGTGGTCGCTACCACTACCACTGCTTGTGTGGTGCGTGGCGTCCTCCGAATCACCACCACGCCGCAGCGCTGCGCGGCTGCCCCCGCACAGGCAGGCGCAGCTTTCCCGTACGGGTACGGCGTTTCACGCCCCGGCTGCTGCCCCGCACAGGGCGCCGGGTGCCAAAACGACAAAACGGGCAGTTCGCGCTTTGCTCTGCTCATCGCCGAGCCAATCGGCGACTTCGCTGCTCACTTTCACCTATCCGGGGTCCCAGCCTGGCAGCCTCGCGCGGATTCAGTAAAAAAAAAAAAAGAATGATGGATCCCCCGACTAGTAGACTCACGCAAAATACTGTAATCACAATGATGATGTGATAATACTCCTACTGTAAGATAAGAAGACATGTTTTCCCACATTGTTCCGATCAATTTATATACAAAGATTGGATGAATTAGTAGTGACCATTGCAAAATCAGTTGAATTAGTAATGCTTCTGTTGGTGTGAGTTGTAAATATAATTAGAATTGGGGACTAAAAAGTAAAATAGGAAAGAGATAAGATGGAGTACCTGAGAAGGATCGAGAAGATCGATCCGGTCAGTGTTTTCAACTTCACTGTTCTTCCACTTCTTCTCTCATATCCAAAATTCCTCTTAAATCCACCCATTAATCTACAACATGGTATCAAGAGCGGGTTAATCCTGTCGTGTCCATCTCATTTTCGTTAATTGATTGGGGGCAAAGGTGGTGGAGACACCGTAGTCGTCACCATCCTTGTACAGGAGTCGTCGTCGCCCAGACTAGAAGCAGCTCTGTGGCAAATGTTGTGGCCACAGCCTATGCCAATACGAAGACTGAGCTACTAATTCCTGCAAGGTACGGGTGCTTGCTTGGTTGCTTGCCGGCGGCGGAGAGAAAAGTTGCGTGCTTGCTGGTGACCGTGATTTGCTTGCTTGTTTCCTGTATCAAGGAGGAGCTGATTCTTGGTTGTTGTTTTTTTGCTGCTAAATACCGAATCTGCTGCTCATGGCTGAAACTAGTGGAGAGAAATCAGTAGATCACGTGGAAAAACTTTATGAAATATTTAGCAAATTGATGGAGCTGCCTAAGGTGGTTACTTCTGATATTCTCAAATACACACTCGAGTCTAATCCAGTAAAATTATCTGGACCAGAGAACTATGTCAGTTGGGCCCGTCATTGTAAGTTAATTCTAAGCTCCCATGGATATGGGTGTTTACTTGTCGATTCTGATAAAGAAACAAGGGAGGTTGATACAACAAGCAAGCAAATAAGTGATAGAGTACTAGTATGGACGTTAAGCAGTATAGGACCAATTATCAGAGAACAAGTTGAAACCTTAACTACGCCTGCAGAGGTGTGGTCGGAATTGGAGCGACAATTTGCAGGAAAATCAAACAAAATGCAAGCTACTCGAATCATGCATGAGTTGACTCATTTAAAGCAAGGCTCAAGGTCTGTAGTAGAATATGCTGGTGAGGTAAAAAAATAGTACAGAGACCTACACTATTATCATCCATTTGAGGCGGTTGACAAAAAGGATTTGGCTATTCATCATACCTGGTTCCAATCTTTTGTGAGCAAGCTATTTCTTGATGGTTTGAATCAAGAATTTGATCTTCGTCGGCAGCTTATATTCTCTAAGTCTGAATGGCCTACTCTTGATGAGATAATTTCCAGCATCATAGAAGAGGAAACTAGACTATCACATCCCAAAGTGGATGATTATAAAGCAGTTGATGTTAGTGCTGCCCTATCTATAAAGAAGGGCCGCATTTCTGTTCCCCAAGGGGACCAAGAAAAAAATAAGGTGGTTTGTGATCATTGTGGTGATAAGGGGCACACCATAGAGAGGTGCTTTAAACTGCATGGTTTTCCATCTAGCAAGGTGATTTGTGATCATTGTGGAGATAAGGGGCATACCATAGAGAAGTGTTTTAAGTTGCATGGTTTTCCACCTGGGTGGAAAAAGGGGGGAAATCTCAACCAGGGGGAGTTCGAGGTGCTAACTGGAATCGGGCTAATCATATAGCATCTGAAAAGGAGCTTCCAGTGGTAGATGCTCAAGCTCTTGAGAAATACAACTCTAAGCTCAAGCTCTCTGAAGGCTCATCTTCCACTCAAGGTTCCTCTACTAATTCCAGTTACCATGCTACTTCCCAATGTATAAAACATGTTCAAGCCTATACGAATAAACCTTGGATTATTGATTCTGGAGCAACTAACCATATGACAGGAGCATCCAATCTTTTCACTTCCTATATTCCTTGTTTAGGTAAGGATAATGTGCGTGTAGCTGATGGATCCATGGTTCCTATAACAGGACGTGGATCTATACGGTGCACCAAAACCCTATCCTTATCACTAGTTTTGCACGTTCCTGATTTCCCTATTAACTTATTATCTGTTAGTTCTATCACAAAATCCCTCAATTGTAGAAGTTGGTTTGATCCTTCTCATTGTGCTTTTCAGGAGCTAGGGACAGGGAGAATTCTTAGGACTAGGACCGTGCATAATGGACTCTATTATCTTGATGAAGGAAGTGATGAAGTCGCTTTTGCATCCAAGATGTCTCCATGTCAAGAATTATTATTACTTCACCGCAGGCTTGGACACCCCTCTTTTGCTGCTATGTCTCGTAGTTATCCTTCGCTTTTTAATGCATGTCCTAGGGAATCTCTTATATGTGATGCATGTGAGTTTGCTAAACATAAAAGAGTTCCCTATCCGAGTTTGGGATTAAGAAGTAACAAACCGTTTGATGTGATTCATTCCGATGTTTGGGGACCATGTGAGGTGTACTCTATTTCTCGACATAGATGGTGTCGGTGTAGAAAGTGACCAACTAGTGAATATTTGTAGTTTTGCTGTACGTTGTGATCGGAGGTGGCCTACCACTCAATGACACATGATTTATACTGATTCAGGCAACGTGCCCTATGTCCAGTCAGGGTTGATCGGTAACTTTATTCCTGAGCCCAGGTGCTCGAAGTTTGCAGTGGGGTTACAAACGAGAAGGAGAAAGATGGGGTGTACAAGAGGTCTGGTCAGCTCTGGTCGGAAGGGCTAAGAGTGACAGGAACTTCGCTATGAGCTAAGTGTTCAAGCGGATGCTTGAGGTCCGAACTTGGCAGTTCTGTGGTTGTGAGCTATCGATCTAAGGAACTCTGATCAACTAGAATTGGTCTCTCTTTGTTGGAGGAAGCGCACCCCCTTTTATAGATGAAGGGGACGACTTTACAAGTGAGAAGGAAAGAGTGCGTATGTTACCGAGCCTTGTTGCCCATGCCTACCGAGCCTTATTGCCCACACTAGTGGGTACAAGATAATGGTAGGCGCCTACAACACTATTGATGTTACTGTAGAATGGCAGAGAGGTCGTGCTTCCTTTTTCAGGGATGGTGGACGTCGGTACCTACAAATATTGTTTGATGCCAAGAGGCATGTGAGGAGTCTCACTATGTTCACCCGGTACGGTAAATCCTGGTGCCCATACCGCTATTGATGTCTAGAGGCACATGGGGGGCCTTACCGTATGGGAGTTTTAGCGGCCCCTACAATACTGTAGAGGGAGATGTCGGCGCCTATGATACTGTTTGTGTCAGGGTGGCTATAGAGTACTGTTCCATGCACGGTATGGTCCCTGGTACAGTGGTTTTGACTTGTGAGCCTTGCCTTGCCTTTCTCCGCACGTCTTCTGGTTCTTACCGAGCGGGCGTCCCCGATCGGATAGCTCCAGTCGGCTCTGAGTGCGCCGGTCGGAGAAGAGCGTTGAGCAGGGTTCCTGCGATCCCCCGGTCGGAGACGCGGGGTTGGAGCCGGAAGTAGTGTTTTGGGCCAGGCCTTTCAATTGGAGAGGTCGTCCGGTGGCGGCTGGAGTCGAAGCGAACGCTCCAGTCGGAGAGGTGGGCCGAAGCAACACAACGAGAGGGCGTTGTTCCTCTTCGGCCAGTCCTTCCGGTCGGTGGCTGGGCCGCCCTTCCGGTCTATTGTTTTAGACCCTTGGGCCAAGCCTTAGCGTGGAAGCCGGTCCCCGAGGGACCTCGAGTTTATGAACCCGACAGGAGCCCCCGAGCCCTCGGGTGATTCGGGTAGAATCGTCCGGGGGATTTTTGTCTTGCCGGCGGGTGCGTGCGAGCGCACCCACGGGTGTAGCCCCTGAGCCCCTGGGTGGTTCGAGCAGAACTGTTTGGGGGGTTTTCTATGTTGTCAGTACCGTGGGATGCGCATGGCATCGAGGGTGTCGACGTATAGGATGTTGAGGCCACTGCCTCCGTCCATCAGCACCTTGGTAAGGCGCTTCTTTGCGGATGATGGGGTCGACGACGAGCGAGTAGCATCCTGGTCTTGCGACATGGGGGGGATGATCCCTCTGATCAAAGGTGATCGGAGATTCTGACCAGCTGAGGAAGGAGGGGATGGCCGTCTCGACGGCGCATGCCTCTATATAGCGAACCTTGTGCTGTCGCTTGGACCAGATGGCGTCGGACCCGTCGAAGATCATGATGCATTTGTCTGGGTCGGGGAAAACATCCCTGTCCTTGCCTGTCATGCCTCCTTTCTTGGCCATCGTCTCCTTGCCGTCTCCCTCCTTTTGGCCCGCTGGTCTGTCGGAGGAAACGTTTAAGGAGCTCGTAGTTCTTGTAGAGGTGTTTGACGGGGTAGGCGTGGTTGGTGCACGGGTTGTCCATGAGTTTGTTGAAGTGGTCAGGTAGCCCTTGTTGGGGCTGCTTGCCCGTGTGATCAGCCGTGGCTACCATCATGGTGTTGTCCGATCGACGTCGATCCTTTTTGTTCTTCTTGCCCCTCTGTGTGGAGGGGCCCTCGTCTGGGTCTACGCGCTTAGCCTTGCCTTTGTCCCGGCCTCTGTCGAAAACTGCTCCGACCGCCTCCTCGCCAGAGGCGTGGTTAGTGGCGACGTCGAGCAGGTCACGGGTGGTACGGGGTTTTAGGCAGCCAAGCTTGTGGATCAAGGACTCGTAGTTCATCCCGGAGAGGAAGGCGCTGATGACGTCTGCGTCGACGACATCAGGGAGGGAATTGCATCGTTGGGAGAACCTACGGATGTAATCCCATAGGGACTCACTGGGCTCCTGCTGACAGCTCTTGAGGTCCCAGGAGTTCCTAGGACGGACATACGTCCCCTAGAAATTCCCAATGAAAACCCTCTTGAGATCCGCCCAGTTGCAGACGCTATCGTGCGGAAGGAATTCAAGCCATGCCTGAACATGTTCCCCCACGCAGATGGGAAGATACTTAATGATGAAATAGTCATCATCCACTCCTCCGGCCTGACAGGCGAGCCGGAAGTCTTCGAGCCAAATGCCTGGGTTTGTCTCCCCGGTGTATTTGGCTATGTTGGTGGGTGGCCGAAATCGTTGTGGGAACGGTGCTCTCCGGATATGCCGGCTGAAGGCCCGTGTTCCCAGGCCCTCAGGGCTGGGGCTCCGGTCATCTGGCCGGCGACCGCGCCTGGGGCACGTTTCACCGCTCCCCTCGAGGGTTCGGCCGGGATCCGTGTCGCCTGCCGCCATACGGTGGACGTCATGATCGTGTCGAGGCTGATGCCGGTTGCTGACGATTCTACGTGCGTCCTGGTGCGGATCGGGCCGCTCGGGTACCGGCGGTTGGTGTGGGGCAGGCGCTAGGCCGGACCGTGGCGGGGCTACCGTCCCTCGAGCCGTGCCTGACGGCTGTAGCAGCGAGCGAATGGAGCGATCCGTCTGGCGCGTCCCTGTTCACCCGGTGGGGAGAGAGGGTACGGGTCGGAGTCGTGACGTAGAGCTTTCCGCCTGTTGGACGGCAACGGCTTCTACTAGAACCCAGAGGTTCCGGTGGACTGCGCGCTCCCGAGGGTCGACGGGCTCGAGAACGCCGCGCAGAAGCATTATCGCAGCAGCGATGTTCTGGCCCGCCCGGGCGAATTGGGGGAGATCGTTCCCCTCATTCACGATGTCGTGTTGGACCTGACGGGCGCGACCACGAACGCCACCCGCCGGGCCACGCGCATGGGGCGCAACGTGCTGCACTGACTGTGTCGGCGCAGGCGGCAGCTAGCTCTGTCACCGTTGTCGTAATTCCTTGGCGTGCGCTTGCACAGACGTGAGGGCCCCCGCACGCAGGTCTGGAGGGGTGTGAGTCTACGCGGACTCCATAACCACCGGCAGTTGTCCCGGAGCATCCGCCATAGCGCACTCCCAGGACGGATGGTGGCGGGGTGCCACGTCACCGATGCTAGAACCGTCGCTTTCGCCCTCGCCATCTGGGAGTTCGGCAGGAGCATAGCCTGCCATTTCCAAGAATTCGGATGCGAGGGGGGATGACGCCAGCATCCCTCAGAGCCCCTGAGCGTACGCATCCGCGGAGGACACGAGGCCGTTGGAGAATCGATCGTACAGTGTTTGTGGTGTGGGTGATACAGTCCCTCCGGGTGATCGGTGGGAGGCAGTAAGCAAAGAGTAAATAACAGTACGCATATTGCTTACAGCGGGGTTTGAGCAGAGAGTTTGCTCGGAAAGAAGCGTAGATGCCGCGTCGTTGAAGCCGCGCGTCCTGAAGTCAATGGAGGACGTCCCTCCGACGGGTGCCAGGTCGTGAGCCTCCTCGCGGAGATGTAGCACGCCGAGCCGGTCGACGACGATGTTCAGGCTTCCAAAGAGGAAGGCCTAGGATGGCTCGAAGACGGGTGGAACCTGCATCCCAATGGGTGAGAGTGCGGGAAACTCCAGCGAGCCGAAGCGAATCGTATCGTCCGAGCCCGCCACGGCAAGGGTGGTGGAAAAATGGGCCATCCGATGACCAAAAAGTGTTGAACGCACAGCGTCTTCCCCACGGACGGCGCCAACTGTCGATGCAGAAAATGACCAACTAGTGAATATTTGTAGTTTTGCTGTATGTTGTGATCGAAGATGGCCTAGCACTCAATGACACATGATTTATACTGGTTCAGGCAACATGCCCTACGTCCAGTCGGGGTCGGTCGGTGACTTTATTCCTGAGCCCAGGTGCTCGAAGTTTCGGTCGGTGACTTTATTCCTGAGCCCAGGTGCTCGAAGTTTGCAGTGGGGTTACAAACAAGAAGGAGAAAGATGGGGTGTACAAGAGGTCCGGTCGGCTCAGGTCGGAAGGGCCGAGAGTGATAGGAACTTCGCTATGAGCTAAGTGTTCAAGCGGGTGCTTGAGGTCCGAACCTGGCGGTTCTGTGGTTGTGAGCTATCAATCTAAGGAACTCTGATCAACTAGAATTGGTCTCTCTTTGTTGGAGGAAGCGCACCCCCTTTTATAGATGAAGGGGACGGCTTTACAAGTGAGAAGGAAAGGGTGCGTATGTTACCGAGCCTTGTTGCCCACGCCTATTGAGCCTTGTTGCCCACACTGGTGGGTACAAGATAATGGTAGGCGCTTACAACATTGTTGATGTTACTGTAGAATGACAGAGAGGTCGTGCTGCCTTTTTCAGGGATGGTGGACGTCGGTACCTGCAAATACTATTTGATGCCTAGAGGCATGTGAGAAGTCTCGCTATGTTCACCCGGTATGGTAAATCTTGGTGCCCATACCGCTATCGATGTCCAGAGGCACGCGGGGGGCCTTACCGTATGGGAGTTTTAGCGGCCTCTACAATACTGTAGAGGGAGATGTCGGCGCCTACAATACTGTTTGTGTCAGGGTGGCTACAGAGTACTGTTCCATGTAGGGTATGGTCCCTGGTACAGTGGTTTTGACTTGTGAGCCTTGCCTTGCCTTTCTCCGCACGTCTTCTGATTCTTACCGAGTGGGCGTCTCCGGTCGGATGGCTCCAGTCGGCTCTGAGTGCGCCGGTCGAAGAAGAGCGGTGAGCAGGGTTCCTGCGATCCCCCGGTCGGAGACGCGGGGTTGGAGCCGGAAGTAGTGTTTTGGACCAGGCCTTCCGATTGGAGAGGCCATCCAGTGGCGGCTGGAGTCGAAGCGAACGCTCCGGTCGGAGAGGTGGGCCGAAGCAGCGTGACGAGAGGGCGTTGTTCCTCTTCGGCCGGTCCTTCCGGTCGGTGGCTGGGCCGCCCTTCTGGTCTGTTGTTTTAGACTCTTGGGCCAAGCCTTGGCGTGAAAGCCGGTCCCCGAGGGACCCCGGGTTTATGAACCCGACAGATGGTTTGTGACTTTTATTGATGGCTTTGTGACTTTTATTGATGACTACATAAATAATATTAGAAATCGCCGATTGGCTCTTGTGCTGTTAAAAGAGTCTCGCTATGTTCACCCGGGTTTATGAACCCGACAGATGGTTTGTGACTTTTATTGATGACTACATAAATAATATTAGAAAACTTGACCCTTGTGCTGTTAAGGGCTTGTTTGGCACGGCTCCTCCCGAGGGGCTCCTCCGGAGGAGCCGGAGCCGTTTTGGAGGAGCCACAAATTGTGGCTCCTCCAAAACGGCTCCGGCTCCTCTGTTTTTTACTGAAAAACGGCTCCTCCAAGAAAACGTTTGGCAGGGCTCCTCTGGAGGAGCCGGAGCCGGAGCCGGAGAGGAGCCCTGCCAAACAAGCCCTAAATGTGTGTTTGTTGGTTACTCTTCTGCTAAAAAAGGTTATTGTTGCTGGTGTCCATCTGAACACCGTTTCTTTATAAGTATACGCAGCCAGAACAACTAAGTGTGCAATGCCTGGTGAAAAACCGAACACCATTTATCTGCTATTGGCTTCTTTTTCCTTGACAGTCTAGCTCTCCATCTTTCTGCCTCCATCTTACACGTATATCTTTGAATATATATCTCTTTAAGTATAGAAGTTATGTTGTTGGATCACTGGATTGCACAGTAGCAGTAGCAAAGATAGTTTCAGTTAAGAGTTCAGCAGGTTATGTGATTGACGATTTTTGAATTTGCTTGTTTATGTTACCCAGGAACTACAACTATGGTATCATCAGTAAGAGTTTCAAACAGGATACGTTGAACCACCCAGAGTTACTGGAACTAAATGTCACCCTAGCATTTGAAGCAACTATTTGGAGGAAGCAATGTTTTTGTGATAATTGGAAACCCCACCAAGAATGACACTTGTCCAAGAGATATCCTGGCTTTGGTGCTACTATGATTGTCCTGCTACTATGGAGATAACTTGGATTGTGGTGACCAGGTGGCCTTTAATCCATTGTCAAACAATTCCGACTCCTAAGCATGCTTTCTCAAAGATCTGCTTTCCTGTATATTTGGGATCATTGCCTTGGTTTCCCAAGTCTGTGAAACAAAAGATGTTGTTGCTGTTTAAATCCTCTATGAAACATGCCTGTAAACGACCTTGTCCAAGCTTGGCATCTCTAGCTTCTATGGACAAGCTTGGCATCTCGAGCTTCTATCTCTGAGTCTGTCTACATGCTTGGATAGTTATGAGGCTTGGCTTGACTTTTTTTTGTTGTTGTTGTCTTCGTATCATTTTTTGAATCACAAGTCAATCTCATTCCATGTTTGAGTAGCAAAACATATATAGCACATTTAGTAATTTGATTTGTATTACCTGATATCACTGTAGCGTTAGCACGGACAATATACTAGTATATGATAGAGTACTTAAAGAGAAGAGAGGAGGAGAGGATCATAAACGTTGTAACAAACCTCTGAATTCTAAAAGGCATCCAACCAGTTGCACTCTTTTTACAGTCAATGAATCTCTGAATTCTATATGGCATCCAACCAACTGCTCTCTTTTTACAGTCAATGAATAAACTTACATTTACAATTACAACTGACATCTGAATCTCTGACCAATTGCTATCTTTTCACAATCAGTGAATCAACTTAACATTTACCGAGGAAAAAACATATAAGGGCTTATCCAGAAAAGGAAAAAGACAGTGGTCACCCCCTTGTTACTGCATCCTATTCTCGTGAGGACACTAGATGGTAGAACAGCAGCTCATTCCATGTGTCTGGGACTCCAGGAAGGCACCAATGGCTGCAGTCCTGGGCACTCGAAGCTGTTAAATCTACTCCCTTCCGTCGATAAACAGATGGGTGACCATCCATTCTTAGCCTGGATAGATCAGTGATGTTCAGAATTGTCACAGGATTCTTCATTTGCTTTGAGACTTGTTCCAGCATCACGTTTATCTCAGGCATTGGCCATACACGGCTGTCATTAGGGCCTAGTGTGCTCTCTCTGCAGTGTCCCCCTGAATTCCACTCTCCTCCGCTGAAATCAATGGTAAATCTTACAACCAAATGCTCCATAAAGGAGACAGCAGCAATTCTCAAGTTGTTCCTGTCAGATTGAACAGTAGAAGAGCAAACCTGAAATGCGATGGGGATGTGCTTCTAAAGAACACTCGAGTTTGCCGTGGATTGATGTAGTGGTCGACCCACGATGCCCACGTCATTAGTACTCTTTGGAAAGCAGTGGAGGCATCAAGATATGGATGAACATGATCTCCTTCTTGATAGAAATTCACTCTGCAACAGATATGTAATCATCAGGTGCTAGGGTTTCTCTGCAAGGTTACAGGAAACAAGAATATTGAAGAATGCATTTTATTTCATTTTGATCAAGGACTATATTCATTGCTTCACATTAGTCAACCCTCACCCATCATTTGTTTTGTGACGTGACCACCAATGAGCAGAGTTGAACACAAGCACATCAGCACCTTTCCATCTTGATGAGCTCCGATCTATGGTATCGATCCGTAGCGTCATTGTGCCCTTCTGGCCCATTCTTGCCTTGGTTTCATGCACCAAGAAATGTGTGGCATGATACTCCACACTGCAATTATAGTCCTGCAACAATGACACCAAGATGGCTATTATGCACTAGTCAAGACACTGAGCAGACTAGTTCTGCATCAGCTACAGAGCATACGAACCAAGAACTCGAAGTTGTAATATCCTTTCTCTTTCTTAATCTTGCGGCCACGAGTTTCATGAATCCTTGCAGGATCTGAGATTTCCATACTCAGCAAGCACATCATGGATTCCCATTGGTTCCTGTTAATGGAATCTCCGACAAACACTAGTCGCTTTCCTCGCAGCATCTCAAGCAATTTCCTAGCATCAAACCTAAAATTATCACATAAGTCAGTGAATGGCAAACTTCTAGTAATACCTAAATTCCTAATAAGCAACCAAAGAAGCGAGAAAAATACCCTAATGCAACAACACCTTGGAATGCTGCAATGCTTAGGTTGCCACCTCAGCTTCATATAGCTCTGGTCCATTCTCCCATTAGCTTCACAGCTGAATCCTTCATCTATAAATGGGCACGCATTGCTCGCATAGAGGGGATAGCTCTCGTCGAACACCCAACTCCCGTCAGAAACGTCACACTTTACAGCATTGCTTTGCCCAAAATCAATTTTGCTCGCGGGCATTTCTGGATTCAGATTAGGGTCTTGTTTAGTTGGATTGACTGGAGCTGGAGCTGCTTTGTACCTCACTGTTGAATGATCTGAGCTTTCCCATCGTTCCCCTTGTTCAGAAGCATAAGCTCCATGCACAGAGGAATTAGGACTACCGTCAGCATGTCCATCCTGCAATAATTCGTCTCTCGGCCCCTTTGCGGGAACTGAAGCTTGTATGGAGAAATTGACAGCTCCCGCAGACCCCGTTCCCTCCAATTTCTCTGCTGATGCAGTTGCCAAACCAAGAGTTTCTTTGCTAAGATTCTTGCCTTCTGCTAAGATTGGTCCCTCTGAAATCGAATCTTTTGGCATCCTCTCGCCACCACCACCACCACCTTCAGGAGCAGCTTCTTTCACCTCCACAGCCGAATCCAAGCCTCCAAAACCAAAAGAGTGGTTTCCAGCATCCACGATCTTTTGCCCTTTGAAAACCTCACCGTTCGAGGGTGCTGTGCCATTCCCTCTTGGTCTTGGAGTAACAGCTTCCTGCACCGACAAGTCTCCGGGAACAGCGGGGCGGGCTCCCCCCGCGACCGAATCCTCTCTCCCGAGCCCGAGAACCGCTTCTTCAACCTCCACCGCCGCTGGGTCGCCCCAGTAACCCCCACCACCAACGAGAACCGGCGCTGGGGCTGTGGCGAACGCGATGGGAAGGCGGAGCGGGCGGCCGTGGTGGAAGGCCAATAGAAAGGAGAAGAGGAGGGATAAGGAGGCCAAGGAGACGAGGAGGAGCCTCTTTGGGCTCAGCAGGTGGTGGCAGTGGTACGACCTGGAGCAGGTGGAGGGGCTCCTCTGCCTCTCCATTGGTCGGGACTGCGGGCGGCTGGGAAGGTTGGGGGACGGCAGGACGGGGAAGCAGTTGCTTGCACTTGCACGGCAATGGCGACTCTTGGGCCTTGGCGAGGGACCGAAGTGAGCCGTGAGCCTGTGGATCTTGCGGTGACGGCAGATGAACGGGAGCTTGTGGACTTGTGGTGCTGCGCTGGCGGCTGGCGAGTTAGCATGATCAGTTCATACGACAGGAAGGATATGTGACGGAAAGCAAGGCCTTGTTTAGGGCGTGTTTAGTTGCAAAAATTTTTTTGTTCGGCTACTGTTTGGATACTGTAGCATTTCGTTTGTATTTGGTAATTAGTATCTAATTATGGACTAATTAGGTTCGAAAGTTTCGTCTCGCGATTTCTCACCTAACTGTGTAATTAGTTTTTTTTTCGTCTACATTTAGTACTCCATGCATGTGCAGCAAGATTCGATATGACATTTTAGGTTGAAAATTTTTGGGAACTAAACAGGCCCTTAGTTTCTTAAGATCTATAGTCTCGGAGGTGTCATATCAAATATCATGTGGTGTGTCGTGTTACATAATTCGTCACTAAGCCATGAGATGGATTTATTAAGTCTAATTAATTCGTCATCAGTACATGTGTTACTGTAACACTTTATTATTAAATTATGGACTAATTAGGTTTAAAAGATTCGTCTCGTAAAATAGTCGTAATCTGTGTAATTAGTTATGTTTAGTCTATATTTAATACTATATGCATGTGTTCAAACATTTAATATGATAGGATATAAACTTTTAGGAGGAACTAAACAAAGCCTAACTCGTCGATTATGCTCCGTTCGTTTCGCTGAAAAAACAAGTCGAAACACTATTCCAACAGATTTGTTGTGAGAGAAAAATATTATTCTGACCGAAAAAACAAGGTGAAAATACGGTTTATAAGAGATGTGTTCGTTAAATAATTGAGCAATATTTTCCCCAGGAGCTAGTCGCAATTCACAACAGTAAGAATGCAATTTAACGCTGCACTTAAGGCTGCAGCCACAACAGTGGCGATTTGCGAAGCTCTTCACCTCCTCTCAAACACTGTAGCATGAGTTGCCGTGAAGCTTAATTCATTCGCCCTGAAGCTTTGTTTAGCTGCAAAAGCTGCCGTGGTTGATGTAGTGGATAAAGAGTCTCTCTGCCCAACAACCAACCTGTTCGTTTTGCCATAAACGATCGTGGATTATTTACTGTTGACTGGTTTGGTGTGAGAGAAAAATACTATTTTAGCTTATAATCCACGATCGTATACGAGCAAGCGAACATGCTGCATGTGTTTTATGCAGTTTCAACACATGAATTTTTTTGCACTATAGAATTAAAATCCAATAGCTTCCTTCTACCTCCAGCCTTCTTCTACCTTCAGACAATCACAAATCACAAGATCACGGATCCACAGATTACAAGAAATAAATTTTTTTCTATGCAAGGACAGAAGGACAAATCGGGTCCAGCCGCACGCGTATACGTAGAGGACCGGTGGGTTCGTGCGGCCCTGAAGCGCGTCCACGCCGTCCAGACTCCAGAGTGCGCGGGGCCCACAAGGCAGGAAAGTGGATGGGGTGCACGCCTGCCTCTACCTGCAGCAGCGCTCGTGACCGTATGTCCGTATCCGTATCCGTATCTCTCTCCGACCAGACAAGTCAGAAAACAGAAGAAAAGAGAGGGAGAGAGAGACATAAAAATTCATGTGTTTTTTGCGCTAAAACACATGTGTGTTGTATAGCATTTCTTGTGGAATACGAACTTTTACTATATGTTATATAGTGCCGCTTTAGCCTACTATTTTGCACACTGAGCATAAGGGCATGTTTGGATGAGTTTTAGATTCTTAAAAACTAGTTTTTGTCTCTGGTTTCTAAAATCTAGATTCTGAGCAAAAATTAGTGGGGGTGTTTGGATCCCTCAGTTTTTAAAAATTTGACTTCATTTATTGCTCACATGCCACAAGAAACTGACAAAAGTTGGGTATCAATAGCTTCTTAGTTTTTAAGAATATGTCAAAAACTGACACAAGAAACTAGACAAAAATTAGCCTATTTGGATCCCACTCAGTTTTTGAAAACCAATTTTTTAAAAATTGGAGGGATTTAAACAGGACCTAAATAAAGCAATTCGGGAACTGACTCGAACTGCTGCATGCCTGCAGCGGATGTTTACCAGTTGCCACTGACCCAAGTTACACATCCCAATTCACCCTTTTGGGTGTCCGGCGGGCTGAACAATCTTCAAGACCCAAGACGTCGATTACATATCACGGCAGCTAATTCAGAATTGAATTGACCCAAGAAAGGATTCATGTACATGTTTTGCATGCATCAAACAGAACAATCGTGCAGCTTCGAGCAACGTGTCAAAATAAAAGTATGAGCATCTCTATATCACACTGAAGTACGTATAGTCTGCAACTGTATGGAACTATGAACTGCCGCTTAAGCAAAAAGCGACTGCTTATCCCACGACGGAGCGCGCGCGGAGGCGCCGGCCGTCAACTCGCTGCGGCCAACGGCGAGAACACCGCCCTCGCAAGGACGTGCGTCTTCTTCTTGCCGAGCCCGAACCCGACAATGTGGTTGATGTACACGTCACCGTCCTTTACCGTCGCCGACGACCCGACCCGGTGGATCGGCCCGACGTACTGCCCGCTGACGCTCGCGGTCTCCCAGTCGTCGGAGCTCTCCACCAGCCGATTCGGCATGCCGGCGACAACCAGCCTCGTCGGGGAGAGCAGCTCAAGCCCGTCCCCTTGCCTCAGCGACCCCCGCACCTTGACGACGCGCACGGTCTCTGTCTTCGGGTCGACCTTGAAGAGGTCGCCGCCGGAGGTGTGGACGACGAGAAGGTAGCCGTTAGGGTGGTGTATGATGCCGTTGAGGCCGGCCAAGTTGTGCCGCAGCCCCGGTCGCTGCACGAACGTGGCGTTCTTGATGACGCCGAGCAGCACGCCGTCCGGACTGACCTTCCAGATCTTGCTTCCCTTGGCGTCGGTCACGTAGGCGTTGCCGTCATCGTCGGCGGCGACATCGTCGGGGAATGTAGATTCACCTGCAAATCAAACAGGATCGGTCATGAAGGTACGCAAGTTATGGACAAAATTTAAGTATGTGCTGGCTGAAACCACCAAATTTTCATTAGGGGAGTGTAAGATCAGGAGGAAAAGGGGAACAGAAAGCATGCAGGCATATGCAGCGTTGTGACAACCACATAAACGATGATGTCCGTTCCCTCGATGAATGATGGCGTAATCACACCATTCCTGCACGGTTTAAACTAGCACTATATACGCTCATCATGAAGTCTAGGAACATGCTAGGGAATTCGATGAAGTTGATGCGTAAAAAGTACCAAATTAGTCTGCACGTTTGGAATTACGAATTTCACTCTAGTAGTACCAAAATGACAGGATAGGTTGTCCGTTGTCGAAATATCAGAGGAATCGAAACGATTTATCTACAGGAAACGAGAGACGTTCGAGCGGTCTAACTTTCTGAATGTGTGCTTGGACTTTTTGTCCACCGAAGAAAATCTAGAATACCAGTACACTGATACGTGAAAACGACTGAAAAACAAAATTCATGTGTCCTGAACAATAACGCTCATTCTGCGAAAATTTTAACATGATTTCTTAAAACTTTCCAAATTTATACTGATACGTGAGTTTCACTTCACTAGAAATTTCTGCTGTTGCTGTTTGTTTTTCTCTTTTACGTACTGTCCAGCATTGAACAAGTGACATTCATGGAAGTCTAGACAAAATTTAATTCCTTCCATAAAACATTCCGGATAAAATCTGTGATCCAACCGAACGAATTCTGGCGGCGGCGCAGACGGAGGCCCACCCGTCAGTGGGTGGTGGCTGCTCCCTCTAGCCAAACAAACAGGGCACGCGATCCTACAGTAATCAGCAAACAGGGAGGGAAATCGTGCGGCCGAGAGACCCACCTGGCACGTCGAGGCGTGTGAGGAAGAGGCGGCGCCACGATCCGAGGTCGTAGGCGCCCAGCGCGGCATAGCCGAAGCGCGGCAGTCGGTGGGCGTAGACGAGGAGCAGGCGCCGCCTGGGCGCGTCGATCGCGAGCCCCAGCGAGACGCGGCCGGCCGCGTCGGGGTCCGCCACGACCACCCGCTCCTCGGCCTCGCCGGCGCGCACCTCCGCCACACCGCCGCCGAAGGAGGTGGACGCCAGGAACCGGCCACTACTAGAGAACAGACTTTTTGGCATTAGCCTCGGCATTTTTTGCTCATGGAACTAAAGGACCCTTTAGTCCCGGTTGGTAATACCAACCGGGACTAAAGCTTTTAGTCCTAGTTTGGGTGATGCCTCGGGAATAAAGATTAATCTTTAGTCCCGGTTTGAACCCCTAACCGGGACTAATCATCACGGCCTATAATTCAGTTCATTTCTTCCTTCCCGAGCCCGAGCCATTCTATTCAAACTCACTGCCTCTGTTCTTCAGCTTGCTGTTGTTCTTGCTCTCTCCCCCTCCATTGGTGTTGCTCTTCGATTTTGGAGGTAACAAACTTAATCCTCTTATGTTTTATCAGTAGCTTATCTCATTTTGCGATGTAGATGCATGTGTAACTTTATATGTTGGACTTTATTATGATTTTATGTCATTTTTAGCTCAAAATCACATGATGATTTGCATATATGTTTGGATAAACAAAAGTTAAATTAGTTCATCAAAATCACGCCTCGCTCGTCCTCGCTGGAGCACGTGCTATCCTTGTCCCCGGTGGCTTACGTGATCTTAGAATTAAATTTTCCATGAAATGAAAAACTTAGAAAATAGTTAGAAAATTGTAGAAAATCCGTACTAGTTGAACTTGCGGACCGTGCTCATCTCGGCGAGCATTTTCTCTGCCGAGCGGTAACGGATGTCAAGGAGGAGCTTTGATTCTACGAGGGAGAGCGGCAACGGTCGTGGAAGACCGTATTCCCTTTCTCGTAGAATCGGAGCTCTTCCTTGGCCAAATACGGTGCCGTCCGGTGAAGAAATGCTTGCCGAGATGATCACGTAAGCAAGGTCAACTAGTACGGATGGTTGTTTATTGAAACATGTTTTTGAGCTATAATTTGATGGATATTTGATAACTTCAGACCTACAAATGTCATCTATAAATATTACTATCATCGACAACCTAAACGCCCACGAGCTCGCCGATATCGAGCAGGTCACTTAGAATTATTTTTTCCATGAAATGAAATACTTAGAAATCATGCCTTTTATTTTTTAGAATTAAATTTTCCATGAAATGAAAAACTTAGAAAATAGTTAGAAAATTGTAGAAAATCCGTACTAGTTGAACTTGTGGACCGTGTTCAGGTCGACAAGCATGTTCTCTGCCGAGCGGTAACGGACGTCAAGGAGGAGCTTTGATTCTACGAGGGAGAGCGGCAACGGTCGTGGAAGACCGTGTTCCATTTCTCGTAGAATCGGGGCTCTTCCTTGGCCGAGTACGGTGCCGTCTGGTGGAGAAATGCTCGCCGAGTTGATCATGTAAGCAAGGTCAACTAGTACGGATGGTTATTTATTGAAACATGTTTTTGAGCTATAATTTGATGAATATTTGATAACTTCAGACCTATAAATGTCATCTACAAATGTTACTATTCTCGGCAACCTAAACGTCCGTGAGCTCGCCGATATCGAGCAGGTCACTTAGAATTATTTTTTCCATGAAATGAACTACTTAGAAATTATGCTTTTTTTAGAATTAAATTTTTCATGAAATGAAAACTTAGTATATAGTTAGAAAATTATAGAAAATCCGTACTAGTTGAACTTGCGGACCGTGTTCAGCTCGGCCAACATGTTCTCTGCCGAGCGGTAACGGACGTCAAGAAGGAACTTTGATTCTACGAGGGAGAGCGGCAACGGTCGTGGAAGACCGTGTTCCCTTTCTCGTAGAATCAGAGCTCTTCCTTGACCAAGTACGGTGCCGTCCGATGGAGAAATGCTGACCAAGATGATCACGTAAGCAAGGTCAACTAGTACGGATGGTTATTTATTGAAACATGTGAAATCCGTACTAGTTTTATTTAAATATATCATTTTAAAAAATATGAAATTTACACTAGTTTGCAAAAATAAGTATAGAAAGTAGATGACAACTGGTACCGGATCCTCGGCCTCTCGTTCGGTTGCGAAACGACTGAGGCCAGAACTTCCTCTCATTATCTGCGGCAAGTGTAAGCAGAAGATTGTGATGGAGTACCGAGTCAAGAGACAGGGACCCAACAAGGGTCGTGTTTTCTACAAGTGCCCGGATCGCGATGTGAGTTTCTTACGCATTTTATAATTATGGCTAATTGACCTGCTTTTCTTGAATATTTTTGACTAAATATTTTTTGACTTTAATTTCAGTGGGAGGGCAATGGATGCGATGGTTGGTACTGGGAGGAAGATTATGCTACATACGTGCAGAATTTGGGTGCGCTTGAGGTAGCGGCTGCTGCTGATGAGTCAGTGAGCCAGCAAGAGAAGCTTATTGATATTCAACAGAAGAATGATTTGTCTGTTTTAGTTGCGTACGATCACGAAATAATTATGTTACTGAAGTGCATTGTAGTTTTAGTTTGTTTAGTGATAGTTGGGATTGCTTACGTTGTAGCCAGGCTTAGTTAATTAATCAACCGTGTATGTGTCATTTATGTTGTGTAATAAAATACTTAATTATGTTCAAAGTTTTCATAATTTGTCGTGTAATACAGATTATGTCACGCCATTGGATGTACAATGCCGATCGCCGCTCCCAAGACTTTATTGAGGGCTTGCACTATTTCTTAGGTGTGGCCGAGGCAAATAAGCGGGATGGTTTCATGTGCTGTCCATGTGCCCTATGTAAGAATTTAAAGGAATATTCAAGCTCAATGAGTCTTCATTCACATTTGCTTAAGTCAGGTTTCATGTCAAACTATATATGTTGGACTAAGCATGGAGAAAGCGGGGTAATGATGGAAGAAGGTGAAAGAGAAGATTTAGATATTGATGACATTATTGCTCAGTATGGTGCCTTTGATGATACTACAATGGGAGGAGATGAAGAAGAGGTAGCGGTAGAAGATGATCTCGGTGATGCTCTTGGCGATGCCATTCGTGATGCACAACAAGAATTGGAAAGTGAAAAAGAGAAAGTTAAGTTCGAGCGCATGCTTGAGGATCATAGGAAGTTGCTATACCCGACGGTCGAAGAGGGGCAAAAAAAGTTGGGTACAACACTGGAATTGCTACAGTGGAAGGCAAAGAATGGTATATCCGACAAGGCATTTGGGAATTTATTGAACCTCATAAAGAAAATGCTTCCGAAGCCAAATGAATTGCCCACTACTACGTACGAAGCAAAAAAGGTTGTCTGCCCATTGGGATTAAAAATCTAGAAGATACATGCATGTCCTAATGACTGCATCCTCTACCATGGCAATGAATACGAGAATTTGGATGAATGTCCGGTATGTAAAGCATCGCGGTATAAGATCAGGCGCGATGATCCTGGTGACGTCGAGGGTGAACAACGTCCTAGAAAGAAAATCCCTGCCAAGGTTATGTGGTATGCTTCTATAATACCACGCTTAAAACGTTTATTCAGAAATAAAGACCATGCAAAGTTGTTGCGGTGGCATAAAGAAGACCATAAGGTAGACAATATGCTGAGTCACCCAGCTGATGGGTCCCAGTGGAGAGCGTTAGACAGGGAATTTCCAGAGTTTGCAAATGAGGCTAGAAACTTAAGGTTCGCCTTAAGTACAGATGGTATGAATACTTTTGGGGAGTAGAGCACTAGTCATAGCACTTGGCCAGTTACTCTATGTATCTACAACCTTCTTCCATGGTTATGCATGAAGCAGAAGTTCATTATGATGCCGATCCTCATCCAAGGTCCGAGGCAACCTGGCAACGACATTGATATCTATCTGAAGCCATTAGTTGAAGAACTTCTAGTTTTATGAAACAAACCAGGTGTACGTGTCTAGGATGAGTACAAACAAGAACACTTTGACCTACGAGCAATGTTGTTCGTAACAATCAATGATTGGCCTGCTTTAAGTAATCTTTTAGGTCAGACAAACAAAGGATATAATACATGCACACATTGTTTTGATGACCTTGACAGTATATATTTGAAAAGATGTCGAAAGATCATGTACCTTGGCCATCATCGATTCCTTCCTTTGAATCACCAAGTAAGAAAGAAAGGCAAGCATTTTAAAGGTAAGCTAGACCACCGGAAGAAGCCTCATAACCGAACCGGGGAAGATGTACTCGCAATGGTCAAGGATGTGAAAGTAGTATTTAGAAAGGGACAAGGCAGCAAATCTGTTCCCAAAGATGCTAAGGGGCACGCACCCATGTGGAAGAAGAAGTCCATCTTTTGGGAGCTACCCTATTGGCAAGTCCTAGAGGTCCACAATGCAATCGATGTGATGCACCTGACAAAGAATCTTTATGTGAACCTGTTAGGATTCATGGGTGTGTACGGGAAGCCAAATGATTCACTTGAAGCACGCCAGGACTTGCAGGGCATGAAAGAACGAAACAACCTTCATCCAGAGAAGACAGATGATGGACGTCATTACTTAAGTCCTGCTAGCTACACGCTTAGCAAAGAAGAGAGGGACGGCATGTTTGAATGTCTAAGCAGCATCAAGGTCCCATCGGGATTCTCCTCCAATATAAAGGGTATAATAAATGTGCCAGATAAGAAATTCCTAAACTTAAAGTCCCACGACTGCCATGTGCTTATGACGTAATTGCTTCCAGTTGCTTTAAGAGGAATTCTACCTCCACATGTACGTCTAGCCACCGTGAAGCTATGTGCATTCCTCAATGTAATTTCTCAGAAGGCAATCAATCCAGTGGAACTAGCTACTCTACAAAATGATATGGTTCAATGTCTTATCAGCTTTGAGTTGGTGTTTCCTCCATCCTTCTTTAATATCATGACACACCTCCTAGTTCATTTGGTGAAGGAGATTAGTATTCTTGGACCCGTATTCTTACATAACATGTTCCCCTTCGAGAGGTTTATGGGAGTCTTGAAGAAATATGTGAAAGTCCATTCTAAGCCTGAAGGAAGCATCGCCCAGGGCTATGGAACAGAGGAGGTCATTGAGTTCTGTGTTGACTTTATTCCTAACCTTGCCCCGATTGGCGTTCCCAAATCACGACACGAGGGGAGACTCAGTGGTAAAGGAACTTTAGGGAAGAAAACATATATTAGCATGGAAGATGATTATTTCAATAAAGCACACTACACAGTTCTTCAGAACTCATCATTGGTGCATCTGTACATCGAGATACATAAGGAGTTCTTACGATCCAAGTTTCCAGGGAAGACTGAAGCTTGGATTAGGCGTCAGCACATGGAAAGTTTCAGTGGTTGGTTACGAAAAGAATGTCAAGGCGATGACAATATTGATGAGCAACTATATTTATTGGCTAGGCAACCATCATGGCATATCCTCATATACCAAGGGTACGAGATAAATGAGAATACATTTTACACAGTTGCCCAAGATAAAAGGAGCACCAATCAAAATAGTGGTGTTCGCATAGATGGCACAGATCCAAATAAGAATATACAAACATATTATGGCCGCATAGAAGATATATGAGAACTAGACTACGCACCTAATTTTAAAGTCCCTTTGTTCCGGTGCCAATGGGTGAAGCTGACCGGAGGAGGGGTAACAGTCGACAAAGAGTATGGAATGACAACAGTGGACCTCAACAATATTGGGTACAAAGACAAACCATTCGTCCTTGCTGCCGATGTGAGTCAGGTGTTCTATGTGAAAGACATGTCTACAAAATCAAAGAGAGGAAAAAAACAAAGACATCAACTCAATGATCAATGAGCCAAAGCGTCACATAGTTCTTTCTGGGAAAATAAATATAGTGGGAATTGAAGACAAGTCAGACATGTTAGAAGATTACGAAAGAAATGTCTGAATTCCACCCTTCATAGTGAAGAAAGATCCAAGCATCATGTTAAATGATGAAGACACTCCATGGTTACGACAAGATCATAACCAAGGGTCATACGTCAAGAAGAAATTCACTGTTGTGCCCGCATGATACAACGATGCATGTTTAATATATTATGTTTTAGAGACGGATATTATGTAATATGTTATGACTTCACAATTGTTTTTTCATCTGAGGTCATTTAGTGTCTCATTTGAGCAAGTTTGACCAAGTTTTTTAAACTCAAAAAGATCTACAATTGTTGTTTTGGTCAACTTTCCATTTGAGAAAGTTTGGACGGTTCAAATTTGTGATTTTTAAATTTCGACGCCTACAAACTAGTTTTCGAGACCCTAGATTGTCTCAAATTGAAAAGTTTTGAATACCAAGTTTGTTAAGCTCATCAATATCTACAATCCTTATATAGGCCATTTTTTCATTTGAGAAAGCTTGAACAAAATATAGTTCAAATTTCACAAGTGTGTGACATAGTTTTAGAAAGTCTATATGAGATTCAAGAAGTTGTGACTAGTGTTTGATAAAAAATTCTCAAATGGGAAAATGAGCTATGTAACAATTGTAGATCTTGTTGAGATGATCAAACTTGGTATTCAGAGTTTTTTCATCTGAGGTCATTTAGTGTCTCATTTGAGCAAGTTTGACCAAGTCAAATTTGGTCAAATGAAAAAACAACACTTTGACTCTAGTATTATGAACTCTAAATGACTTCAAATTAAAAAGTTTTGAATACCAAGTTTGTTAAACTCAAAAAGATCTACAATTGTTGTTTTGGTCAACTTTCCATTTGAGAAAGTTTAGATGGTTCAAATTTGTGATTTTTAAATTTCACGCCTACAAACTAGTTTTCGGAACCCTAGATTGTCTCAAATTGAAAAGTTTTGAATACCAAGTTTGTTAAGCTCATCAATATATACAATCCTTATATAGGCCATTTTTTCATTTGAAAAAGTTGTAAAACAAAAAATACTATATTTTCTTTATTTTTATAGGTTCAACAAAAAATTCCTGTCAATTTTGGTTAAAAACCGAGACAAAATTGAAACATTGACGTTACAATAATGTGATAATAAATTTCCTATCGAATAATATTAGTTTTATTAATTTTAAGTTACAAATATATTTTTGCATTAACAAAATACTTAGTATTAGTAACATTTATATTCTATATTCATAAAAGAAATTAAAAACTTTAGGTTACAAAATTTTCCTATTTACAATAAATAATTAGTTAATCAATATTATTTTTTAAAATAAATATTGCAAAGTAATGAAGTTGCTATGGAATTAATTGATTAACCTAGTATTAAACAAAATCAAAATCACAGGCCTTTCCAATTACGCTGGTGGGTTGCCAAAATTTTCAGGCCTTCAGTCCCGGCCCAGATCAAGAACTGGGACTAAAGGGTGGGCGGCAATTTCGGTGCCCGCCTAAAAATACCTTTAATCCCGGCTGGTAACACCAGCCGGGACTAACATTTAGTCCCGGCTGGTAAGACCAACCGGGACTAAAGGTTCAACCCTTTAGTCCCGGTTGGTCTTACCAGCCGGGACTAAATGTCCTTTAGTCCCGGCTGGTGTTACCAGCCGAGACTAAAGGGTCCCGGCCTATATATATCGAACGTCTGTTCTGTTCATCTTCGATCTCGCCTACGTCGCTCAGCCCCGCCCGGCCGCGCCATCCGCCGTCGTCGAGCTCGTCTCTACCGCGCCGCCGTCGTCTACCCTCGCCCGGTCGCGCCATTCTCCCGGCCCGCAACGCCGCATCCTGTCTCCGCCGCCGCACCCGACCCCACCCTCCGTCGCCGACGCTTCCCGCACGCCCACCGTACGGCCTCCGTCGAGTACTCTGCTTGATCTGCTGCATGCTCTCGATCGGCCATGTTTTTTAGATTTTTTTTACAAAGTCTCGGCTGTATGTTAGATTAAAATGTATTAAATTTTAATTAGTAGTTTATCGTTAGTTTTTAGTTATTTTTTAGATAGTTTTTTATATATTAGATTAAATGTATTAAAATTTAATTAGTATTTTATTTAGATAGTTTTTTTAGATAGTTTTTTATTATAGTTTTTGATATATGTTAGATTAAAATGTATTATCTATTACTAGTTTATCTAATTTCATGTTCGATTTATTTAATTAGATTTAGTAATTATATATTCTATCTCTCTATATATATTATATCTAGAGAGAGATTCTATATGTATACATATGTACTTAATTATTTCTATATGTATATATAGATGTACTTATTTTCATGTGTTGAGAGAGAGAGAAAATTGTATCTAGAGAGACATTCTATGTGTATCACATGCATATCTAGAGATATAGACATATGCACTTATTTCTATGTGTTGAGAGAGAGAGAAAATATATTGTATCATTCTATGTGTATATATATACATGTACTTATTTCTATGTTTTTGGATCGAAAGTGTTTTTGATTCGATTCCAAGCCTATACCTTATTATTGTTTATCCTTATGAAATATTATGTGTTATTATATTTAATTGGATTTAGTAATTCTATATGTGTTATCACATGTACTTATGTTATGTACCATAGTAATTCTATCTATGTGTTATCTTGAAGATACAAATGGCTGCTCCGGATGATAACTTGAGTGATGACATAATGGCGGATATTATCAACGCTGGCACCAATGTGGATGTAGATGACACGAGTCAGTACTTTGCTGATTATGAGGATATCCTGAATATGTCGGTGGTTGAAGATCAACAAATTGTCGCGCAAGAAAATACTGGCGAGGTATATTCGATTATCTATCATCTCTTATAGATGCATACGTACGTATATTTATTGTTAATTGTTGTGTTTCTACTCATGTAGCCGGTCTCTGGATCTACATCAACCACCGATAAAAGTAGGAAAGTCCGAGGGCCAAAAAAGCCATTAGAGGGCCGTTTCATAATATCAGAATTCGACACCGACACCGACAAACCATTAGGACCACATGCTCAGACATATGTCAATCAATGTGGGTTCATTGTAAGGGATAGGATCCCAGTTAGTGCTCGTGAATGGAAGCAGAAGATATCCGCTCCTAATGTTAGTTTTGTATCTGATCGTGACAAGAACCTAGCTTGGAGAGATATCACTCAGCATTTTACATTACAAGCAGATGATGCTTTGAAGGAGCTAGTGAGGGATTGGACAATGAAGAAGATGGCAACATTATTCTAGAGTTGGAAGAAGACATTGTATAAAAAGTTTATCTTGAAGAATGCTACGTCGAATTTCAATGCTAAGGCGTTTGTCAAGTTGGAGTCCCATTGGGATGCCCTCATAGAATACAAGACATCTCAAGACAGTGAGGAACGTGTGATGAGGAATCGGCAGAATGCCCGACAGAAGCAATACCATCATCGCATGGGATCAGGTGGTTATAGGAGTGCTATTCCCAAGTGGCAGAACCTAGAAGCAGAGATTACTGCCAAGGGAATCATACCTGAAACAATAAAGAAGAACTGGCCTCAACGCACGAAGAATTGGTTCTACGCTCATGGGGGAAGCCTAGACCCAGACACTGGCAAGCTAATTTTCGGCCAAAAAATTGAGAGAGCAACACAGAGACTAGCTCATGCTAGGGAAGAAGCTGATAGTGGTGTTTTCAAGCCCAACAGAGAGAAGGATGAATTGACATATGCCTTAGAGAATCCCAAACATGGTGGTCAAACAAGAGGCTATGGGGCGGTTCCGTGGCTACACGCATTCCCAGCAGATAAGGATACCTACAGAAGCCGCCAGAGAAAGAAGGATGAGGAGGCAGAACAAATACGTGCATTAGAGCAATTTGTTGATGAGTCACGACAAGCATTGCTTGAATCACGTGAACGAGAAAAATCTCTTGAGGCAAGAATGCAGGAGGAGATCAAGAGGCAAGTGCAGCTAGCAATGAGTCAAATGCAATTGCAATCAACGCCGGGAGTCACCATTAGCCCCGTTGGTCAGATGAAAAGCAGTTGTGCTTCTACGGAGATACCAGTTATTCAAGACGACGCTGGGTTGCGCTTCCCTGTTGATGACATTACCGAGCCTCTAACAACATGTGAGCTGCACATTCCAGATGGTAATAATGCATCAATCATGGTGGCTGTCGGGGTTGTATCTCCAATAGACCGAACAAAGACACCAAGAATCCATGGGTCAGTTATTCAACCTGGATATGCTAGCATCTCGGTCGATAGAGTGCTCAAAGGTTACAGCAATGTTCCTCTTGACATTGAAGGCGGTGATGGGGAGAAGACACTAGGAGAAGCAGAGAAGACATTTATTCAATGGCGCAAACGCTTCATCATCATTCCTGGGGCGCCACCGCTTCCCCTACCTCACCCTAGGTACGAATGAAAGTGAATGAAATATTATTTTCCATTAATTTTCTATTGGCTTCAAAAATAATTGACACACAACTTGTTTTTGTAGCAGGGTCTCCCCCTAGCCTAGCCTAATCATTCATTCCCCATCTCATCACAGCATCACGGGGGGCGAGACGACTTCATCCCCACGGCGATCGCCAACTCCTACACCGGCCCCATCGCCTCCACAACGATCTCCAACTCCTACACCGGCCCCACCGCCTCCACAACGATCTCCAATGCCTCCACACCAGTCTCCACCAACACCGGCCACATCGCTTCCACGCCGGTCTCCAACACCGCCCCTACCCCCTCCACAGCGACGCACTACAAAGACATCTAAGGTCCCGTCTAAGGTCCCAGTGGCAAAGAAGACCCCAAGAAAAAGAGTTATTTCTCAAGAAATACTTCCTGAAAAGACTAATGAGCAAATAGCAGCTGAAGAAGACAAAAAAGTGAAAGATTTTTTTATAGATACCAAAAACAAGAGTCAAGCGAAGCTTAAGGAGAAGCCGTACTTTTACCTACCACGAGAGGTGCTGAGGCAGAAGGTCGATGCTCACAAGAAAAAGATGATTGAACTTCATAAGCCTTCGCCACTATCAGACTATGACCGCTCCCTCGTGAAGTCACATGATGCAGATAAGAAAAGGAAAAGAGCATCAGGGAAGGATGTCCCACAGCTCGGACAACAGAAGCAACCAATGCAAAATCTTGTTGTTGCTAATGAATATGGTTCCAACATAGAAGTCTATCGACCAGACAACTCTGGAGAAGTGTTGGTTCAAGCCCTTAATGCTTTTTTTAAAGATACTGGTTTAACCTTGGATCAATTGACGGGCAAAGCTCGAATCTAGAACCTGGAAGTTGATACCTGGAAGACTTATAAATATGGCAAAAGTCTGTACAACCCTGTGGCTCTGAATGAATTGGGTACGCAAATGTACTTGCTCAACAAGTGGTACATGCAGGCGTGTGGCAGGGGTGAGCAGTTGATCTTTGTCAGATTTAGAGACCATCATTACTTCCATGGCGATGACATCTTACATATTAGTTTCGAAGAATTGCATCAACTATTCCACTTGACGCTCTGGACAAATCAATCATTAGCTCCTTTTGTTTGTAAGTGATTCTTACTTTTATTTAATAAACTCACTTCCATGCGTACGTGTATATAATTATCCTCACATGTAACTTATATTTATATACAGATTCCAGATGTCAGAGCTCCAAAGAATACAAGACACCAGTGTTGGCTTCATTGATCCTTATATCGTATTTAAAACTGGTATTATTGTCAAGGAGCAGTGGGTATCTGAAGCACAGGAGAATATCATGATGTTCTTCATGAAGCAGCACGACAAGACAACAATACTTTTCCCGTACAACTTTGAGTAAGTGTTAATAATAATGTAGTCTACACATTTTATGTAATATCAATACAACTTATATGCATGTACGTGTGTGTATAAACCAATGCAGGTTTCACTGGATACTCATTGTCATTGAGTTAAACTCAAGTCGGTTAGTAATCTTTGACTCGTTGAGAAAAGAGCGGGCACTATACCAAGATATGATAGACATTATCTAGGGGTAATTTCGATCTCTCACGCACAACTATTATTGAATAGACTTTGCTATAATTTATTAACGATCGTACATTATTGGTCGCACAGGGTTTGGAAAGAGTTTATTCGGCAACATCGCAAGGATTGCAAGGCACCACTTAATGTAGTTGAAATACCAATAAGTTGTACTATATACACTTCCCCATGTGTTTAATTACTATATTGTACTTCAATTTACGTGTGAGATGATGAGAATAATCTTCTTCTCGTACAGTGGTGTTTGCGGCAGGAACCAGGTAATAACTTGTGTGTATACTACGTTTGTGAATTTATCACTGCGCACATAAGAAGAACTCCTAAAGATGTCCTCAGAGTATGTATATATCGATTTTTTATTTATTTTTAAATGAATATATATATATATGTATTAATACTTTTCCTTTTATTTCAAATGCAAGACTGAATGGGTGAAACGAAGGGTCATGCAAAAAGACCATCTGAAAGCAGTTCAAGAGTCAATAGTAGGATATCTTCTAGAAAAAGTGCTAAATCCCAACGGCGAGTTCTACTTTGATCCTAAGGAATAAATGATGTAAATTAAATGTTTATTGATATCGTTATTTTCGAGAATAAGATTATGAAAGTGTTGTATATATACATATATATATCTATAATATATATATGTTCATACTTTATTCAAATATAATAATGCTCGAGATGAGAATTAGATGTAATTATATGCGTGCGTGTATTTATATTAGCAGCGTAGAATATGTATATAAAAACATATTATATATTAAACAAATATGTGTAACTGAACTGAAAACAAATTAAAAAAAAAAGAAAAAGAAAAGGAACCTTTAGTCCCGGTTAGGGTTACCAACCGGGACTAAAGGGTGCGGCCACGTTTGCTCGGCTGGAGGGCCTTTAGTCCTGGTTGGTAACACCAACCGGGACTAAAGGTCCCTCTTTAGTCCCGGCTCGATGACCCGGGACTAAAGGTGGCACCTTTAGTCCCGGGATCGTTGTCCCGGCGCGGTAACCGGGACTAAAGGCCGTTACCGCCTGGGACAACAAGTCCATTCTGTAGTAGTGGGCCGCCCTCGGCGTCCCACTTGGCACACTCGTGTAGCCACCCGTCCCCCACATAGGAGACCCCGCCAGCCGTGCTCTCTAGGAAAGCGACCGCCGCGGACACCGCCAGGGCCAGCACAGCGAGCACGGTCCCGCAGCCCCGGCGCCGGCCACCGACGGCTGGCATCCCGTCGGGGCCGCGTTGGCGGCGGCAGTACCCACCGCACATGGCGAGATGCCAGGGTCGGAGGTGGAGGATGGAGAGTGGAGATGACCCGGGCGGTGGTGCCCGATGTGTGGCTTCCTTGCTTTGTTTGATCAAATGAAACGAGTTTGGATTACGGGTAAGAAAAGAGTAAGAGCTGGGCATGATGCTTTGTTGTTAGAATAAAACGAGCGGTTTAGGTGAGGTTCTGGTGACTGTTTGGTGATCAGCACCGGCCACGGTTTGGGAACCAAATCTTTGGGATTTGTCAGTATCAGGGCTCCGGCTCCTACAGGAGCTGTGCCAAACATCTGTTTTGGAAAGGGCTCTGCATGGGCAGCCAGTCAAGAGCCGGAGCCATTTTTTGCCTACATAGGAGAAGCCTTAAAAACGAACTTCGCGCGGTTTCTTGCTGTGGGTTCACATCGTCTAGTGCGAATGATCCGTTTTGCCAAACGTTTTTCAGAACGGTTTTAGCTCCTCCAGAGGAGCTGCTCCTTCAGAGGAGCCAGAACCGGAGCCATTTTCAGAGGAGCCAGAGCCCTGCCAAACAGGCCCTTATTATTAGCGTGGCCGGCCACTCCACTCTGGTCGATATGTGAGATTCAAGGGCGATGGATGGCATCTAGCATTGTCAATTCGTCTTGCGATGTGGTCCGCAAAATCATCGCGGCCTTGCCACTTGCCAGGCCGCACAGCTTCCCGTGACCCTGGGATCGGCCGATCGGGCGGCCAGGGAGCACGAGAGTGTGCGCGGGGTCAGACAACGGCTTTTGCTAGGCCAACACCGTGGCCGGTGGTGGCTGGGAGAGGCAGTGAGGCACTGTGGCAGAAAAGCATATGTGCAATTCTAGGATTGTCACGTCTTTAACGCTAACGTGCTATGTGACTGTGTATCTTGGTTCTCCGGTGGGGTCTGCGTCGATCAAAAGGTGAAGGAAAAGGTGGTGGAGTGGACCGGGGATGTAACATTTCATGAATATGAACCTTATTATGAGCCAACCAATGATACTAGAATTACTCTTTCTCCACCTGAAGGACAACAAGAGGGGGAGAGTAACAGTAGAGGTATTCATATGGGCTCTGTTCTTGTTCCTCCTTTAGTTGGTTCCTATTGGAATAATTCGGTTCATAGTCGGGGGGAGGAAATTAATAACGATAACGAGAGTGGGGGTAATAATTCTTGCCATGGAGATATACAGGGTACTTTGCATTTTCAAAACATAGAGTCTCTTACGTACGAGGACCCAGGTACCAACTCACACTCTCTTAGTCCTAATGCTCCATCTAGCACTCTGGAGCAAGGAGATAATCAACTATCTACTCAACCTCCTCCTGAAAATGATCTACCTATAGCCCTAAGAAAGTCAACTAGATCTTCCAATGTTCCAGCACGTTTTAAAGATTATGTTGGTTATAAACATGACATTTCCAATTTTATCTCCTATAAATGTTGTAGCCCATCCTTCTAGAGTTTTGTTGCATCTCTTGATTCTGTATCCATACCCACTAACTGGAAAATTAGCTAAAGAGGATCCTAAGTGGAAGGAGGCAATGCTTGAAGAGATGAGAGCTTTGGAGAAGAATAGAACTTGGGAGCTTGTGGATCTACCACAAGGTAAGCAACATGTTGGGTGCAAGTGGGTTTTCACCATTAAACACACACCTGAAGGGAAGGTTGAAAGGTACAAAGCCCATCTTGTGGCAAAAGGATACACCCAAACTTATGGGATTGACTATGATGAGACCTTTGCACCTGTTGCCAAGATGAATTCGGTAAGAACTCTTATATCTTGTGCTGTCAACTTGGATTGGGAAATATATCAAATGGATGTAAAAAATGCTTTTCTTCATGGTGATCTTCACGAAGAAGTATATATGCACATACCACCCGGCTTTGAAACAGGTCAAACAAATGGAAAAGTGCTTCGTTTATGTCGATCTCTATATGGATTGAAGCAATCCCCAAGGGCTTAGTTTGATCGCTTTAGGCAATCAATGCTCAAAAGAGGCAATATCCAAAGTAATGCTGATCATACACTATTCTATAAACATGCTACAAGCAAGGTAGCAATCCTAATAGTATATGTGGATGATATTGTGATTACTGGGAATGACATTGCTGAGATTGTCGATTTGAAGAAATATCTTGCTCAAGAGTTTGAGGTAAAGGATTTGGGGCAATTGAAATATTTTCTTGGAATTGAAATCTCCCACGGACCAAAGGGGATGTTTCTATCTCAAAGAAAATATATTTTGGATCTACTAAAGGAAACTGGAATGCTTGGATCCCGTCCTGCAGCCACACCTATTGAGCAAAATTGCCGTTTAAGTAAAGATGTTGGTACTCCAGTGGATAAAGAATGTTATCAGAGACTGGTTGGAATGCTTATATATCTCTCTCACACACGACCTGATATTGCCTTTGTTGTAAGTGTGATGAGTCAATTTATGCATGATCCTAGATCATCTCATATGGATGTTGTCTATCGCATTTTGAGGTATCTTAAGAGTAGCCCAGGGAGGGGTCTTTTATACACTAAACAAGGAAGCCTGCAAGTTGAGTGTTATACCGATGTTGATTGGGCTGGTTTTTTGGATGATAGACGATCAACTTCTAGGTATTGTACCTTTGTTGGAGGTAATCTAGTTGCATGGTGAAGTAAAAAGCAAAGTGTTGTAGCACGATCTACGGCCGAGGTAGAGTTTCGTGCTATGGCTCATGGTGTGTGTGAGCTGTTGTGGCTGCAGATTCTTCTAACTGAATTGAAATTGTTTGAGAGTGGGCCCTTGATGCTATACTGTGACAGCAAAGCGGCTATTGATATAGCTAACAATCCTGTTCATCATGATAGAACCAAGCATATTGAGATCGATCATCACTTTATTAAGGAGAGGCATGTGGAGATGTCTGGGTTTTAGGCATCGTACGTCACAACTTGCTCGGAAACTTCTAAATTTTTTACCACAACCTCTACATGCGATGACACGACACCTCGATAAGTTTTATGATTTTCGGACTTTGTTTGCATTTTATATAATTAAAAACACTTTTTTAACAAGTTGGTGGTCATGTTTCGTGAAACAGATGTTCAAAATTTCACGAATGTCCCTGCACACGACCTTAAAATACACTAAAAAACATGAATACCATTTTTTGAATCGCTAAATTCTAATATTTCATGCACCTGCAGTTCAAATTTACTTTTTCGAGAAAAATTTAAGTAAACATAAAAAATTAAAAAAATATATACCAAAAAGTCATAGAAAAGTTCCAAATTGGAACATGTGCTTCTAGGTACTGTATAAATGCCATAGAAAAAATTTAAAAACAAAAATAAAAAAAATAAAAATACTTTGCCGAGTGTCGCAATTGGCACTCGGCAAAGGAACCTCTTTGCCGAGTGCTAGGCTTGCAGCACTCGGCAAAGATTTTTCAGAAATTTTTTTTATTCTTTCCGATTAAAAGAACGCTGAATTTCTTTGCCGAGTGCCCGCATCTCGGCACTCGGCAAAGAGCCGACCCACTTAACCCTAGCGGGCCTGTAACACCCACAAATTTCATACTTTTAAAAATAAGTAAATTTGATTTAATTATGTTACTATGTGTGCATTTAAATATAGGAAATTAATAATTTTTGGGAAATTAAAAATCAAATATAAGGTTAGTAACATGTTGATGCATTCATGCTGTTGCACATTGTTTTTGTAATGATTAGCTTTGACTAGAATTTGAATTGAATTCAAATTTAATTTGAAGATGAGATTGGAAAATGTATTTGGAAAAAAAATTCATTTTTCCTTTTCCCCTTCCTCATTTTGGCCTGCTAGCCATTTCTCTTCCCCGCCGGCCTGGCTTGGCCGCTGGCCCAGCTTTTCCCCCGCCGGCCCAACTCTCCCCTACAACTGCTCGCTCTTCTCTCTCCCATTCTTGGGCCGGCCCAGCTCGCGCGAAGCCGCCGCGCCGCAGCCCAGCATCGCCAGCAACCGCTGCCGCGTCGCCCTTCCCTCTTCACAGCCGCTGACAAACTGGGCCCGCACATCAGCACCATCCTCATTCTCCCGCAACCGCCCGCGCCAGTCTAGCCGCAAGGCAGCAACTGCCGCCCCACGCCCGCTCTCCTCGCAACGTGGGCGCGTCGTCCCGCTCCTTGGCCTCGTTTTAAAGGAGCCGAACCCCCGCGCGCACCCCTGCTGCCTATCCCCGCTCCCATTTCGCACTCGCACGAGCCGTGGACGCCGAAAACCGCCGCGCCGAGGTCACCGGCATCCACCGTCCGCCCTCCGCGTGAACCGCCGTCTCCGAGCCGCCGTCGACCCCGTTTCTCCCCGTTGTGAGCTTCGCCGTACTCCCCTCTCTCCTCCTGTGCATTTTATTTCACATTTCATGGCTTCTAGAGCCTCAGCTGCGTGCGCCCGTGTGCTCTCACCGCTGGCCATGGCCGTCACCTCGCCAGCCGCACCCTCCGGCCGCCTTCTCGGCCTGGACGGGTTCGCGATAACCCCTGTTACTCCCTGGTGCTCTCGGTTCTTTAAACCGTGGCCCGTAGGCCCCTAACTGCGCGTGCCGGTGACCTCCACGCCGCCGGCCATGGAGCTTGCCGCCGGTATCACTGTGCCGGCCAGACCCTCCCTCCTTCTCTTCCTTCTCCAGAGCCGATCCAAGCCGTCCATCTCCAGATCTGTGGCCCGGATTAGAAGATACCTTTTTGCGTGTAAATTTGCTAAAGAGTCCCTTGGTTTCAGATGAATTGAACCCGCCGTCCCTAGCGTAGTTTCCAAAGTATGCTTTCTCATTTTCAAAACGTAAAGTACACTGTTTTAGTCCAAAATACATTTTCAGTATTTACAGAAATGCCACTAGATTTGTTTTGATCATAAAAACTTCGTTTTAGCTCCGAATTGATCCGTTCAAATTGCGTTAGCTTCGTAATTTCATAATCTACATGTTAGTACCACTGTTAATCAATTTTGCAACTTTTAAATTTCATGGTTAGGTTTAATTAAATAAAGTGTGATAGGAAACCCCGTTTAATTCATAACTTTTGCGTTTTAGCTCCGATTTTCGTGAACTTCGCGTTGACGTGATCATAACGAGACGTAGATTATTTTTATAAACATTTTATCTTGTTTTCTATACTGTTGGTGTACTATTCTAATTGTAGGATTGTTTGCTTTGCATGAATGTTCCTGGAATGTTGTGTGTTATCGTGTTGGTCATGTTTAGACGGTGAGGAGAACGTTGGAGATCTAGAGTTCTTCGACGACTAGCAGGACCAGCAAGAGTTTGTGAACCAAGGCAAGTATAGCATGGGCCTACCTTGATGTCCTATTCACTTTAATCATTTACTCATGTGCATGTGTCTAACTTTGATAACCATAAGGACATTCTAGTCATTTGATGACTTGTTCCCTTGACTCCTATGGGTTAATTGCATTTGGGTAGATTGCTAGTGCTCTAACTAAACATGATCTATACATTGGTTAATGGTTCTATGGAACTAAAGGTAAAACATGCTTTATAACATCTGATCCATAGGGCAAAGGAGCAAAAGACTTTTGATCATGTTGCTCCCGGCCCTCCATAAGGACTTATCTGTCGGCAAAAGCTGGGACTGCTAGTGCAACCATGAGAGTCATATGGCTCTGACTTTAGCTCAGTAATAGGACCTTTTCTAGCTTGTTAGAGGTTACCTTTAGGGCGCAAGAGGGGCTTGCCACGTTGGGTATAGGACTGCCTCTGTTCCTATGTGTATAGCCATGATGGATATGTGCCATAGGAAAGGGGGTTCCTACATCTGCCTGCCGAGGAAACCTAGCGGCCCTAACTTGTTAGAGAAACCTATGAAATGGCTTCATAGTGTACCCTACCCGCTCACCTTGACAGTGACATGGGAGTAATTAACCCAAACATATGGGAATCACAACTCGCGGTGAATGTGCACCACCTCTACAGAGGGTTACAAACTGTTATAACAACCGTGCTCACAGTCACAAGCGGCCTAGAAAACTCACAGAATAATTGGTTACTCATTGTGGTTCATTTATGATGGCATATGATGATAATCTGATGCAAATGATTCTGATATCTGATTATGTGGGTATAAATGGGAGCTTAAGCATAACTTGATAATACTTGATAATAAAATTTTGACTTACTAAAAGTGCTAACTGCAGTAAACCTGTGTCATCCCTTTTTGAGCTTTATAACCCCATGTTATCTTGTTAATTATGGGAAGTACTTACGCTTGTTTACTTTCTTTATTTGGATAAAAATCTCGGATGGGTAACAGATGATAATGTGTATGAGGAGTTTTCTGAGGATTATTAGGCTTGTGGTCATCTAGTTGACCTTCCCTATGATGGTATTCTGTGAGAGAGAGTTATCTTTTATTTTCCGCTGTGATGTGTAAGACTAAGTTATGTTATTATCGTGATGTAAGATACACTATGATGATACTCTTTTATAATTTATCAGCTTGTGTGTGTGACTGATCCCTAGGCACACATGAGTTAGTGCATTCAATTTTACCCTTAAAATTAGGTGTGACGAATTCAATTCAAATTCTAGTCAAAGCTAATCATTACAAAAACAATGTGCAATAGCATGAATGCATCAACATGTTACTAACCTTATATTTGATTTTTAATTTCCCAAAAATTATTAATTTCCTATATTTGAATGCACACATAGTAACATAATTAAATCAAATTTACTTATTTTGAAAAGTATGAAATTTGTGGGTGTTACAGGGCCGGCCGCGGCCTTGGCCCCGACCCGGCCCCGCTCCGCCGCCAAAGCCAACCGGCCCCGCCCCGGCCCCGCCCCGCCGTCGGACCGCCGCCGCAGCCCCGGCACCGCTCCGCCACCGCAGCCAGCCAGCCCCGCCCCGGCCCCGACCTAGCGTCGCTCGGCCACTGCAGCCGGCCCCGCCCCGGCCATGCTCCGCCACCGGTGGTGCCCTGCCCAGCTACCCCCTGCCCCTGACCCGCTGGAGTGGAGGAGAGGAGGAGCAGGGGAGCAGAGGAGAGAAGGGAGGTGGAGGAGAGAAGGGAGAAGGAAGAAGGAGAAGGGAGGAGAAGGAGAAGGGAGGAGGAAGGAGAAGGGAGGAGGAAGAGCCTTGACCGTCGGCCACGCCCCTCGCCGTTCGTCCCCGCCATCGTCCCCACCCCTCGTTGGAGACGAAGGTGACCCCGGCACCACGTCGCCTGACTCCACCGCCACCCAAGGTACAAAGCCCCCCCGGTTGTTGGCCTTTGTGCCTTCTATGTCATTGACGGCCTTCGCGCCGTATGTGGATGTGTGGGCCTTCGTGCCGTATATATGCTGTCGGCCATCGTGCCGGCTTTTTTCTTGCAGGCTTTGGAAACCTCCCCATATAGGGGAGGTTCTGCCGAAATTTTTAACTTATAGTATTATAATTCTTCTTTTGCCGAGCAGGACCCGTCGGAGGGGACCCGGAGTACGTAGGCGACCCAAATCATCTTCGTTGGCGCTGCGATCCTGCTTGCACAGCGTCGCTTCGCCACTGCCCTGCTAGCCTGACTCCACCACCACCCTAGGTATGAATAATCTCTCTTCCTTATCATTGTTGTAGATTGGTGTAACCTAGTTAGGCGTCTCCCATTCAAAACAGGTACGGTTGGAGGTATGCGGATCTTCGCATATCTAAGACCGTATCTGTTTTAGATTGTCCACTTTTTTGGACAGCCCACGGATGCATAGATGGGGTAGTTTTCATGTTCTACTTCGATCCAAGATAGAGTTTCGGCACCACCTCTCTGTTGTTCTCTGGATACACACTCTCCCTTCTAGGACGTGTATTGGGAGAACAGTGGGGAGGTGCTGCCGAAATTTTGTCTTGGATCGAAGTAGAGCATGTAAACTAACCTCATCTACGCATTCATGGGTGGGATTAGGACCTATCCTCACCCATTAGACAGTAGGCACATCATTCAGATGCAATTGGTGGTTATATTACTCGCTCATGTATATGCTAGAGGATGGATAACTGTGAGTGGATGTACACGGGCCGCCCAAGTCAGGCTGAAATCACCCCTGAATGGATGGACAAAACTGAGGGTTTCTTGAACAAAGCATTTGGCAAGGCAGCTAATGGAGTGAGAGACACATTATGTCCCTGTAGCGAATGCAGAAATAGGAAAAGAAAAACAAGGAAGATCATGGGGGAACATCTTTGCAAGTATGGATTTACGTCAAACTATACCCGGTGGGTGTTCCATGGTGAAGCCCATCGTACTAGAGAGGAGGTGGTGAGACCACGCTTGGAGGCATTTGATGCTGATGGCGGGGTAGCAGGATGGTTAGGTGACTTTCACGAAGCAACGTTCGCTGAAAGACCTATGGAGGAGGAGGATGAGGAGGAGCTAGAGCCAACCGGAAAGGCGTTCTACCAAACGTTGTCTTCGGCATAGAAGCTCCTACATGAGAAGGAAACGGTTTGTCAACTGGATGCCATTGGACGCCTAATGGGGTTGAAGTCCTAGTACAACATGAGTCGAGCCTGCTTCGATGGTATGTTGGTAGTTATTGGTGGGTTGCTTCTGGAGGGTCATATTCTGTCGAGCAGCTTCTACGAGTCACAGAGACTCCTTCATGCACTTAAGATGTCGTATGAGCAGATACATTGTTGTCCGAAGGGGTGCATCCTATTTAGGAAAGATCACAAGGATGTAAAGTACTATTCAAAGTGTAAATCCTCTAGGTATGTGGAGGTAGACAAAGGTGATGGCCAGAAGGAGCAGCTTGAGATCCCCATGAAAGTCCTACGGCACAGTCCGCGAAACAGATGACATGGCACAAGAATGGCATTTGATACAATTGATGGTGAAGCATGGAAAAACTTTAATCGCAAGCATCGTGACAAAGATTTTGAGGCATGTAATGTACGTGTTGCGCTAGCAATGGATGGGTTCAATCCTTATGGAATGATGTCAGCCCCATACACTTGTTGGCCCATGTTCGCTATCCCCCTCAATCTCCCCCCCAGGGTCCTCCTTCAATGGCAAAACATATTCTTGACGTTGATAATTCCTGGGCACCCGGGAAACAAAATGGGTGTATACATGGAGCCTGTTTATGATGAATTGATCAGTGCTTGGAATGAAGGGGTATGGACTTACGACCGAGCTACAAAGAAAAACTTCAAAATGTATGTTTGGTACTAGTACTCCATACATGACTTCCTAGCGTATGGGATATTCAGCGCCTGGTGTGTCCATGGGAAGTTCCTATGCCCGGTATGCAAGACAACACTAGAGTTCATTTGGTTGAAGAAGGGTGGCAAGTTTTCGTCGTTCGACAAGCATCGACAGTTCCTCCCTCTTAACCATGCATTTAGACAAGACACCAAGAACTTCATGAAAGGTGTCAAGGTGACCGACCCTGAGCCTCAGAAGATGACTGGTGCCCAGGTTCATGCTTAGAGAGATGCTCTTGTGGTCAATCCACAGAAAGATAGTCAAAAGAAAGATAATCCAAAGAAAGATTGCTTTGTGGGATATGGTGTCGAACATATGTGGACTCATAAGTCAGGCTTGGATAGGCTTCCCTATTTTGATGACCTTCTCCTTCCACATAATATAGATGTAATGCACACTAAGAAGAATGTCGTCGAAGCACTTTGGGCAACACTCATGGACATTCCTGACAAGACAAAGGACAACCCTAGGGCCAGAGTGGACCTGGCAACGCTATGCGATAGACCAAAGCTAGAGATGCTGCCTCCAAGAGATGGCAAGCCATGGAAAAGGCCTAAGGCTGATTACATCTTAGAAAAGAAGTACAGGACGGAAGTGATACAATGGATGCAGACATTAAAGTTCCCAGATGGGTATGCAGCGAATCTAAGGAGGGGAGCGAACCCAGAGACTGGCTGAGTCTTAGGGATGAAGAGTCATGACTACCACATATGGATTGAGCGGCTTCTTCTGTCGATGGTTCGAGGCTATGTCCCTGAGAATGTCTAGAAGGTGCTGGTAGAGTTGAGCTTTTTCTTCTGCCAGCTTTGTGCCAAGGAGGTATCTGTGAAAGTGGTTGAGAAGATGGAAAAAGCGGCACCTCTGTTGCTCTATAAGTTGGAGAAGATCTTTCCACCTAGCTTTTTCTTGTCGATGCAGCATTTGATTTTGCACCTCCTATCCGAGGCACGAATGGGGGGGCGTGCAGAACCGTTGGTGCTATCCAATCGAGAGATGTCTAAAGACTATTTGCAAGAAATGTGGAAACAAAGACAGGATTGAGGCTTCCATTACTGAGGCATTCATTCATGAGGAGGTGTCAAACTTCACAACAACATACTATAATGAGAACCTTCCTAGCGTGCATAATCCACCCGCTCGGTACAACAAGGATGAAAATGAATCGACCCTTAGCCTTTTCAAAGGGCCACGTGGGAGAGCAAGTGGAGCGACCACAAAGACCTTGAGCTATGAAGAGTGGCGCATGATCATGCTCTACGTGTTGACCAACCTTGACGAAGTGGAAACGTATCTAGGGTAAGTTCTCAATGAACTTCTTACATACTCTGTAACTTTTGTACATCCAACAACATTGTTCCTTGTCGGTGTAGAGAGTTTTTTTTATGAATCCTGGCACCATTCAAGGCCACCTTCTGACCATGAACGAGAGACCCTTCTTCAACATGGTTCACCTAATTTCATTACATGGTTCCAAAAAAAGGTACCGGCCAACTTAGCTCTTACTAAGTTTGACGTTCCAAGTTGCCTGATTTCATTTCTCTCCTGCTTGAACTTGCAGTGCCAAAGAGATGTGTCTATAAGTGCTGAATTACGACAGGTGACCAATGGCTTTGACTATAAGGTCTTGTCATTTAACGCTTATGACGTGAATGGATATCGCTTCCACACAACAAGGTACGAGCAGAGTCGTCCCAATCCAAGGACCACGAATACCGGAGTATTTACGCTGGGCACTGATCAGGAGGAGTATTATGGGATAGTTGAAGAAATATACGAGCTTGACTACCATGGTTCCAAAGCACTTAATCCTATCATATTCAAATCTAGTGGTTTGATCCTACAGTATCGAGAAAGTCCCATCAACTTTGGATAGTCGAAACTCGACAGGATTTCTTCTATCCAGGAGAAGATGTCTATATTGTGGCTCAACAAGCCACACAAGTTTATTATTGTCCATATACTTGCAAAACCGACCCACATCTTCAGAGTTGGTACATTGTGCACAAGGTATCACCACACGGTAGATTACCTCACCCAAACCCTAATGATTACAACTTGAACCCAAACACGCATGATGGAGAGTTCTATCAACAAGAAGAGGGGCTACCAGGGATGCTTGAGATAGACTTAACCGGAGAGATCGAAATGGAAGCAGACGAGGAATGGGTTGTTGATGAGGACGCTGCAAATGAGGTGCATGATCCGAAGGACTTGGAAATGCTTGACGGACTATGACTAGGCAATGACAACGATGAGGATGAGGCTGTTGAGGATTTGGACAATCTTGATAGTGATGACGATACCCATCATCCAGATAATCCCGATCATGAATAATATTAGAAATACATGTAATACTATGTTATTTTGTAATTACATTTTCTTTATTTTGCATCTCTTACTAAGTACGTCTCGTTTATCTGTACTTATTGGTTTACTCTTTTTAATTGCAGGTGATGGGGCACACTAGGAGGAGCTGCCCCTTGATTTACGCCAACCGGAGGGACATGGCGGCGGCTGAGGAGGCGGAGGCGTCAGAGAGGCCGAGGAGGCCGAGAGGCAAGCCTAGGCGGAAGCTGTTGACTGACCATGGGCGTAGCTCCTCACGCGACCCTATGCACGACGACGACCTTCAGCACACGGTGGACGGGGACGGGGATCCACGGACAGAGGATGAGGAGGCGGTTCTAGCGACGGAGGACGAGGAGGCGGCGACGGTAGGGGGGTCCACTTCCTCTGGTACATCGAAGCCCTACTAGCGAGGTCCCACAAAGCTCCCGAAGCGACCGATACCTGTTGAGAGGCGCCCACTGATTGCACCCGAGGGCGATAAGTAAGTAACTTCATATGTTCTTCATTTGATATGTTGAAAAATCATAATAACAACTAATAACTATTGTGGACCACTTATGCAGGAACTGGGTGCTTGTGGACTAGGCGGCCCCGGCACACAATGTGAATGGCATCCTGGGACTTCTGTGCAAGGAACACTTCCTTGGCCTGGTTAGGAAAGGAGATTAGGATTGGGAGCCGGCCTGGACGTTCGACCACTATGCCCTCGTGCAGGATGCTCCAGATCATAATGGCATCCATTGTAGAAACAAGGCAGATCGGGTGATTAGGGAGTTGTGGGTAAGTCTTTCTTGCACTACATTCCTCAATTCCTCGCATTCATTAGACATTCTTGAAATAAAATAATGGATACCTCATGTCTTTATGTAGGACTTCTTCAGAATCTAGGAGGGACAGGAGGAAAGTGCGTATCAGGTGGCTTACGCTTCCTGTAAAAGGCGTGTCACGGACTTGCACTACGAGTCCCGCATCTAGGCCCACATAGACTACAACGCCAAGTTCCTACTTAGGTGTGTCAACAAAGAGGAGGCAAGACGGATGACGCTGACAAGGGAGCAGTACATACAGGTAAATACAAAACATGAATATTTATTTCTTTTGAGATTAAGTATGCCTAATTTGATCTTCTGATATGTCGTCTACTAGATGTCATGTAGGCGATTCCAAGCTGGTGCGCCACCCACCCCGATTGCTAGGAATATATTGTGGACACCTGGTTGGATGGGGACTGGCAGAAGAAGCACGAGGAGGCCTACGACAGGCGTTTGTAGATGCCAGGTGTACCTCACCATCAGGGCAGCTGCAGCCTCAGCAAATATGCAAAGGCATATGTAAGTCTCCGCCATTGCTCTAATCTAGCTGCGCTCAATTCTGCATCATTTCTAACCACATGTTGTTGTCTTTCTCGTAGTTGGATGCACACGGTGGCCAGCCAGTTGGTCAACTCAAGGCATATGCTCTGGCTCACATGGGCAAGGCAACGACCGACATCGAGTACGACCCAGATGCCCCAGTTCAGGCATACACCAACTCCAGCGTCCACACCCGCCTCTCTTCGTACATGGAAGCGGCAAGGTCAGTCCATGGGCTGGGCTACGATCTGAGAACCGAGGAGCGCTTTGATCCTCAGCTCGTGATGAGGGTGGGGCAAGGCAAAAAGTATGGGCGGTTCTGGATTGGCGACGGCGTCCTCGACACGGCCTCTACTCCTCCTCTCCACCAGCTCCGAGCATCGAGCACGAGCTCAAGCGTGCCCATACGCCAACGGCCGACTGCGGTGTCGGCACTCCAGGTAAGCATTCCTGTTTCATTCATTGTTCTTTGACTTTTACATACCTTACCTATGTATTATTGAAACATTAGGGTGAAATGCTGCAGGCCCAGGTGCAGGAACTGCAGGTCGAGCGGGAGGTCAAGCGGCAAAGGCTACAGGCTTTGGAGGCCCAGCGGGAGCAAGATCAGCGGCAGATGGCCGAGATGATCAAGTTCATGCAGCAAATTGGCCAGCAACAAGGTTGGGCGATTCCACAGACGCTGCTTGCTCCAGATCCACCTCCACAACGTCTTGATTCTACCCCAGTGAGTATAAGTACGAAGTTTTACTTTCTATGCTAAAACTTAGAGAAACCTAGTGAAACCTAGAGAAACCTAGTGGTGGTGGTGGTGTGGTGGTTGTCATGGTGGTGGTGGTGGTGTGGTGTTGGTGGTGGTGGTCACGGTGTTGTGGTGCTCATGGTGGTGGTGGTGGTGGTGTGGTGGTGGTGGTGGTCATGATGGTGATGTGGTGATGGTGGTGTGGTGGTGGTGGTGGTGTAGTGTTGGTGGTGAAGTGTTGGTGATGGCGGTGATGTGGTGGTGGTGGTCGTAGTGGCGGATATTTATCTTGCATATTTATCTATTCTCTTGTTGCTCACGTGCAATCTCTTCTATTTTGTGCAGCATCAATCGAGGGCGGCGTCGAATCACCTCGGAGGGTCGCCGGGATCGCACTTTGGGCCATCCCAACCCAGACCGTCGTCGTGAGCTTCAAATGGCAGCCGTTGTGATATAATGCACTTGTAAACTTTGTGAACTATGCTTGTTTGTTTGGACTTTGGACTTGGGAGTCGAGATTGTGATACTTGTATGCTATGTTTGTGTTTGTGGTGGATTGTGATATATATTTGTATATATTTGTGTGATATATAGTTGTGTTATATATATATATATATGATGTATATCTTGTTTGCAACGATGAAAGACTAAAAACCAAAAAAATTGAATTTTTTCACTTCTTTGCCGAGTGTCATGACCATGACACTCGACAAAGCTGGGGATCTAGGACACTAAGCTTCCCAGCTTTGCCGAGTGCCTACCTACAGCACTCGGCAAAGAAAATCCAAAAAAAAGAAAACAAGCTTTACCGAGTGCCAGATTCAGGCACTCGGCAAAGCATTTTTTTAAAAAAAATAAAAAACACATTTCTTTGCCGAGTGCCGACGCGTAGCACTTGGCAAAGGGGCTGTCACTGTGACTTGGCCATCACGGCGGCTTTTCTTTGCCGAGTGCCGTCATGGCACTCGGGAAATCCTTTGCCGAGTGCCCGACATGCGGCACTCGGCAAAGAAGCCTTTGCCGTGAAGGGATATGCTGATATCTCTTTATTGAGTGCAGCACTCGATAAAAACTTTTCCGAGTGCAAAACCTTTTTTATCGAGTGTAATTGTACTCAGCAAAGCAAGCGTCTGCTATAGTGGTACATGCCCTCCGCCGACACAGATGGTCTAGTTTTTTACTTCATCGGGACAGTCGCCCTGCTTTTGTGGATTGGTGAATGGCATATGGAAAAAGGATTCATGCATTAGTCCCTGCACCTGTTGTATCGCTCTAATGCTGGTTCTAAGGATATCCAAGAAACCAAACAGTGGATGCTTGTTGGATATACTAATCATCTTTAGTTGTTGTTCCCTTTAGGGCTCCCTAATGCACCACTGTGGAGTGCTACCCAACCTCCACGTATGCGTTGAGTTTCCAAGTCATGAAGAACAGTGGCCTCACAGAGGAGCTAAGTGGAATGCAGAAGCGCCGGTGACCTTGGCTGACACAAATGCGAAGTAGTTCTAGGAGAGCGTGTTGTGGCTAGAGAGCGGCTTATTGGGAGCAGAGAGATGGGAAAAAGTTACAGTAGTTACAACCTTTTAGCTTTGCAGGAGTAGTGTGACAGTGAAGGATGAATACTCCCTCCATACTGGTAAAGAAAGTCGTTTAGGACAGCATTTAGCATACCAATGATTGGTTAATTAAGATATATTTTTCTCTGTTTGTCCTGATTAAATAGGGCTACAGGTATTTCCACTGCAACAATTGTTGGCAGATAGATTGGTTAGTGCGCTGTGGCTTGAGACTGGAGTAGCAAGGTTCGAGTCCTGTTTGGCCCAATTTTTTCCTGCCTGATGCGTGATTTTGCATGTGCATGGCACTGTGCAAATGGGCGCTCCGGTTTTTGCCGTTCGTGATTTTACCTCTCTTTTTTTGCGACCGTTTGTGATTTTGCCTGATGCGTGATTTCTGCTCTCAACTTTACCGATGTGTTCTAGTGCTCTGTCTTGGTATCTTTCTTTTTCATCTACTACTTCACGGTCGTCACCACAGCAGCACGCCAGCAGAGCCAGCGTACGGGTAGGCTTGCGGCGGCGGCGGCACCAGCCATGGGCGACGAAATATCTCCGTGGACTCCATAGCGCGAGCGAGGGAAGAAGGCAAGGAAGCAGGAAGGGGAGACGAGCGATCGAGCGACGCACTGAGTCACTGACTGCGGCCGCGGCGTCGCGATTAATGGAGCACAGGGAACAAGGAGACGGGGGCAAACGTGTCCAAAAGAGTGTTAACAGAGCCAAAACGACTTCCTTCCTGGTACGGAGGGAGTACAATGTTTTTAGGGCGCGTTTGGTTTGCACCTCCTAAAGACCCACTTCTAAACTTTAGTTACCCTCTGTTTGGTTTGGTGGACTAAAAGAGACTAAAAGAGGTCTTTTAGTCCATGTGTTTGGCTCCAAAGTGAGTAAAAGGTGAGACAGCCTGACTAAAAGGTGAGGTTTAGTTCCATTTAGCAATATTTGAGTGACTAGTTGGCTAAAGCTCATTTAGTCCCATTCAGTGCCGGCCCTAGGGGGTAGGCATGGGGTGCGACGGCCGAGGCCCCAGGCAGGGGAGGGGCCCAAGTCCAGGTATACAAACCCCGAGGCGCCTATAGTCCATTAGATATCAGCAAACTAATGAGAAGAGTCGGCCTCTCTGTCGTTCTTTCCCAGTTTTCGTCGTGGCCCTCGAGCAGAGAGTAGGCGAGGGCGCCGTAGTCTGATCACGATCGCGACTCGTGAGTTCCAGTCGTGCCGATGCGGTGACACCCGACGCACTCACACACACGCGCGGCATGGAGAGCTAGACTGTCGTTTGTCGGAGAACGGCGCACGACGGCGGCAACTAGGTAGGGCTCCACGTCGACGACATCTTGGTTGTTGCCTTCTTGTGAATTGCGATCGCCGATGCGTTGTTCTTGTACATGTCCAGGCCCTAGGTATTTTTTCCTTGTTTTCTTTAATCCAAATTAATTATTTGTATAGTATTCCAGATTTCTAGTACTTTGTATTCATATAGTCATGATTTTTCTCTAATTTAGGTGTTAGGATTTTAGAATGTTACCTAAGAAACATTTATCAGGGGCTGAGAAAAGAAAACGAAAAAGATAATTATCAGACTGGTTAAATAAAAAATATATTATTGAATTTGTTTTCACTTTGCAAGTAAAATTTATGCCTATAAGTATATTATAAGATTTTATACATGGTTTAGAGAGGCCGTCGCGACGAGTTCGTCAGAGGGCCCTCAAAATCTTTGGACCGGCGTTGGTCCCATTTAGTGAAAGTGTTTAAGTAAAAAGCGACTAGATTTAGGAGGTGAAGCCTTATAGATACTATTGTATATTGTATCTTTCTCTCCTAACGAAATGCGTGTACTAAAATTTGAATCGGGCCGAGTACTAAAATTTGATTCAAGGGTTCACTGGGCCTGCAAAATGCTCGCGGTTGACGTACGGCTACGGCACGTCCGATCCACCACTTTTTTCTTTCGGGAGAGCCGGAGAGGTGATCGGAAGTGGAAAGTGGAAACGAATCAAATGGGTGGGAGGAGGTCAGGACTCAAGAGGAGGACGTGCGTGGGAGAGAAGAGTACTAGTATCCGTGCCCGCCTGCCGTTGGCTGGAGCAGCTGCGGGCTGCTTGCCCCCTGTCCTACTGACATGCGGCGTGTACTGCTGGCACTGCAACGCCGGGCGCAGCTTTTGTCTCCCCGGCGGCACGCACGCCAACGCCCCCGGCCGTTACGCGCGGGCATGCAGATGCTTGGACGACGGAATCACGGAACGGAGCCAGCTTGCACGTTGATCTCCAGTTCTCCACTGCGCCAGCCGTGTGCGCGTGCCTTGGGTCGTTTATTAATATAATATAATATAAAATGTGGAAGTTTAGGCCCGGGTCGACTCACCTCATAAGCAACACGGACGGCCATTTCGACCGCTTTTTGGGTGGTCACCCCCAAACCGTTCTCTTCTGGTGAAACTTACCATCCGATGGGCGATGGCGACGGTAAACTCACCACATTGTTTAATTCCCGTCGTCAGCTTAATTACATTCACCCTCATGATCACCGTCTTCCACAGCCAAGAAGAGAAGGCACAATTTAGGCCCTCTTTGGCGCAGCTCGTGGGGGCTCTCGCTCCTCGCCTCGCGGCACTGTAGCTGCACTGTAGCAGGACCGTTTCGGAAATCGAGGCAGAAAATGAACTGAGGAAGCCGGAGCCGGTGAAGCCACGGTCTTGAGCTCCTCTGGCTCCGCGCTACAGAACCGTCGGTCCGTCCCGCGAAGTCCGTCTCCGGCCCACGCATCCTCCTCCAGAACCCGTCGGTCCGTCCGCCCGCCCGCCCGCCCGCCCGCCTCTCACCGGCACCTTCCCAGCAGCTTCTCAATCCCGGCTGCCGGAGGCTCGCCAGTCCGCCACGTGCCCCACCGGGCGGACGCGGTGGGGTGGTGGGGGCGGGGGTTGCTGGCTGGTTGGTTCCGGTTTTGTGCTGGGGTGGGTTCCCGTGGCGCGGCCGGTCGCAGTCGCAGCGGCCCGGTTGCCCGAAACGGCAAAAGAGGAAACGGGTGACCCGGCTGGCCGTGCGCAAGCGCAAGGCGACGAGGAGGGTTTAAAGCGGGGGGGAGAGAGAGAGGGGGGCAAAAGCTGTGACGGGTACGGGGAGTGGGTAGAGCGCGAATCAACCTGCCAGAGATAAGAGAGAGAGAGGGCAGGGAGACGCTGCTGCCCCCGTGGTGATCGAGTGAGTACAGTACTACACAGAGAGAGAGAGAGAGACGATCGTGATTCGTGAAGCGGTTTTTGGAGGGGAGGGCTGGCATAAAGCTGGGAGGGGCGTGGGGGTGCACAAGGAAGAGCAGGAACGAAGATCCTTCCGGGAGGGGGGAGGCGAGCGCCCGTGTGGTGCGAGGACGGATGAGCCGCGCCGCGCCGGGAGCGCGCATGGGAGAGGTGAGCTCCTCCTTGTTGCGTTGGGTGCTCGCGAGTCGCGAGAGCTAGCTAGCTACACCAATGGCGCGTCCGCGCTCGGCTGTGTTCGTCTCACCTTGTTCGTCGCAGCACGCATGCGCAAGCCGCTGGGGGTTTCTGCCTTTCTGCGGTTCCCTGCTGTTCTCATGTGATTTCGTCGTGGCTTGGTGTGCGTGCGTGGCGTCTGGTTTCGTCTCCTGGCGTGCGTCTTTCCGGGTGGTTTTCCTCGCGAATGTGGTGCGCGCTTCTGTTGCCTGACGCCGCCGATGATGGTTCGCCGAGGCGAGCGGCCGTGGATCATATCAGCTGGGATTTCACCCTCCTTTTTCTTCGTTTTTTGTTTGTTTGGTTTGGAGTTGAGATCGTGGACGACGATCGAGTGCGTGCGCCGTGCGCGTTTGTGTTCCGCTCTTCCATGCTGCGATTCCGCGGGGCTTCAGCGGGATTTGGGGTTTTCTGGGGGGGACTCTCCTGCGGTTCTGCTCGGCTTCTTCGCTCGCGAGTTCCGCCGCCGCCGTGTGTTTCCCAGCTCGCAGCATGCAGCGTGAGCGCCGGCGGGTTTCGGTTACGAATTCCGGCCATTTCGCTGAGTTTTCTCTGCTACTCCGCTCGAATTTGTGCTTCTTCAACCCTCCGCCGCGCCTCATCCCGGCGGATTCTGACGGTTGTGGTTTTGTGGTTTGTTGCTCATAGGGTTTTGTTTCGCCTTCGCATTTTCCCCGCCTTTTGGTGGTCGGAGCTCGTCGACATTGCGGCCTTTTCCTGTGACGCGGTTTGGTTTCGATCGAAAACTCGTCGCCATTGCTGGCTCTGGCTGTTTGCCTTTTCCAGTGACGCGGTTTACTCCGATGGATTTCGGTGGTGCTGGTTTGCTTTTGCAGCCGTGTTGACGGAGGGGATGAAATTTCTGCGCAACAATGTGGGAGCCTCGGGAGCGCCGGGCAGATGAAATTCCAGCTCTCTGATCGTCCCCTCCATGTGCCGCCCATTCCATCACATTCTATTTCTAGCTTTGCCTTTCGGTTTGGGTTTTGTGTGTTTTCCATGGCTTGTTGAGTTTTACTTGGCAGATTCACGCGCTGGCGCTAATGACGTTTCGGTGCGGTTCGATGCGATCCCACCATCGTCCATGCTATTTTTGGGATTCCTTCGGGGGTTGGGACGTTTCGTATGCTTCACAGTTCTGAGGACTTGCTGCCAGCTACGCGCGTGTTTAGTTGCATAAGTTGGAATTTTGGGTTAATGTAGCATTTTCGTTTTTATTTGGCAATTAGTGTTTAAATATAGACTAATTAGGCTTAAAATGTTCGTCTCGCAATTTCCTACCAAACTGTGTAATTAGTTTTTTATTATCTACATTTAATGCTTTATGCACGGACCACAAACATTCGATATGATAGATACTGTAGCACTTTTTGAGATTTTGGGTGGAACTAAACACAGCTTACTACTCTTTCCTAGGTGGTGTGGATTCAGCCCTCGTTTAGCTAGGCCGATTCGATGGCGGCAGATTCACCGTTGCTACACTGTAGTTATGGTGACGTTTTGTTTTTATTTAGTAATAATTGTCCAATTATTGATTAATTAGGTTCAAAACATTCGTCTCTCAAAGTATAACTAAATTATGCAATTAGTTTTTGATTTCGTCAACATTTAGTACTTCATATATATACCATAAATTTAATATAACGAAAAATCTTCTTTTTACACCGTATCAAAGTTAGAAATACGGTGGAACTAAACACACCCTCACAAGAAAATCTTTCGCACAAATCTCTTGCGTGGCTGGGTAGCTTCGTATCCGGTACAGTCCGTGTCGTGTCATTCGCATCTACAGTACGTAGACCTGACTAGTGGCCATCTAGTATTGCTGATGTGACCGAGCTCTATGTGGGTTTTGTTTAGATGCCATCCAAGTTTTTTCGCTCTCTCTTCGTCACATTAATTTTTAGTCACTTACATGGAGTATTAAATGTAGGTAAAAAAATAATTAATTATACAGTTTAGTTGGAAATCACTAGATGAATCTTTTGAGCCTAGTTGGTCCACGATTAGACAATATTTGTCAAATAAGACGAAAATGGTACTATTCATCAGGTTTAAAAAAATTTGCAAAGTAAACAAGGCCGTGGTGTCCTTATGATTTGACCATGGTCTGAACATGGCACAGGCTTGGTGTGAAGTCTTGTCTCTTCTGCTTGTTCTTACATGGTCGTCAAATGGATGCTTATATAGCATTCCGTGATCTATGGAGCATCTTGACTGGCTGCATTTTTGTTTTCTTTTCGTGATCTCGGATTCCTTTTCAGTTCCGTGCTGTGCTTGCTTGAAGTTGAGTTAATTTTGGAAGGTCGTTTTAAACCTTTTTCGTGAGTTGCTTGGGTAGTGCATTAAATTCACTAGCAGTAGCAATTCGCCGCAAGGTGGCTGATGCCTTTCTCGGATTCCATTCTGACTTGTCTTTGTAGTGGCAACCCAAGGATAGCATGCAAACTTGAATTTTGTTGACAGATTCCACTCTGGCCTATCTTTTTTAGCTTGCTGTTTCCAGACCTTGTGCTTTTGATTGCCACTGTTCATAGAATGCAGTGATAGTTGAAGTTTCGATCATGAGTTGCTTGAGGGTACTGCAATAAGAGTTCGCCTATTATGATTGTACAAGTTCCAATTAAAGCAAGTCGAGCAATTTGGTCATTGTTTTGTTCTAATACAGCCTGTTCTCTTTTGAATTCGCAGAACTCAAGCGAAGTAACCAGCGGGGCAGGAACCAGAGGCAGCATGGAGCGCGTGAAGCACGAGAACTTTTGCCGCGCCGTCGCGGAGGACAACACAGCGCTCCTCCTCTCGGCGGTGGGGAACTTCAGGAAGGAGGCCATGTGCCGCATCCGCAAGGGCTCCGACGCCTCGAGGGTGCTGGACCAGGAGATGTCCGCGAGGCTACTCCACCTCGCCTGCAAGCACGACGCGGTGGAGTGCGCGAGGCTGCTCCTAGAGGGCGGCAGCGGGATCACGGCGGCCCCCATTGACGCAAGGGACCAGCTTACGCGGACGCCGCTCCACGTCGCAGCTGAGACCCACTCGGCCAGGTGCATAGAGCTGTTACTCTCCAAGAACGCCCGCACTGATCTCAGGGTGGTTGACGGGAGACCACTTCTCCCACTTGAGATCGCGCTAATGAGTAGGAGGTATGTGAATGTATTCCATTGCTAGTAATGCATGCCTTTGACTGACTTCAGTCCCCAAATTTGCTGCAATTAACTGTACTGTAAGATAAGATGTGTTTCCTCGTTTTGTTCAGAGTTCAAACTAACTGGTCGGTGGACAACCCAATTGAGGATCTTCTGTCGTTTCTTAAACAAAGGGTTCGTATCCTCATTATTACACTTGTGCATTGTCTGAATTGTTCATTCATAGCTATTCTTTTTAACCAAGCTTGACACCTTTCTCTGTGTGTAGGATCTCAATGCAATAAGGCTCCTGGCAGAGAAAACCAGAGTGGTTGGGGAGCTTGCTTACAGATACGCCATGGAAGGAAGTGTCCCTGCATTGGCAATGCTGCTTCTGGTGGTTGAAGAGAAGATATCGTCACAAGTGAGTGTGGTGATAGAGGGCGTCAGAACAAAGCGCTCAATCTACAACTCCATTGTGGATGAGGCTTTATCAATGGGAGATGCTTCAGCTCGTGATGGAAATGAAAGGAGAAAGGCCCTGCTCTGTGAGATTCAGCTGCTTAACCAATTTGGATCGGCATCATGGAGGGACCACAATGACAGGAGAACATTACCCCCTCTACTGAGAGCTGCTAAGGTACCACTCACCACTGTTCATTTAGTAACACATAAATGCCTTTGTCAGTAGGATAGCTATTTCCAAATCCTATATGTGAGGCTCCTCTTTATGTCGCTTTTTCATGATATCTGACTGAACTACGTATTTCTATAAAATACAAATGCGCTCTTAGTTACTACTATAACTAGAATGTGAATTGTGTATCCAATGTGTGTTTGCGGGTCTAAACTGATTTTCATGAAAAATGAAACTGACTTTTTTTTCTGAAGTGAGGTTGATTCTATAGTACGCTAATTGTGCTATGCATCACATGCTGAAGTTTTTAAGGCTACAGCTGTATCTCTACAGAGACTTCTGCTGATCAGCCTTTCTTGTATAGGTTGGAGATATGAATGTCATAAAGATGCTCCTGATGGGGAATGTTGATGTCAATGAAGCCGACTCTGAAGGGAACACAGCACTTCACTGGTGCCTTAGTGGTGCTTCATGTACCAAGGAGCCAAGGTGCACATCTTAGAAATTACATATTCCTATCCATTGTATCATAAGATAGTTGCTTTCTTACATCTTAGTTTTTCTGTCATTGTGCAGGATTGTGTGGCTTCTGCTCAAGAATGGCGCAAGAGTTTTCCAGGGGAACAAATTAGGACTCACACCAGTACACAGCGCTGCAGCTAAGGGCAATTACAAAGCTCTTCAGGTATCCTCTTGCTACTTACTTTTCTAATTACTCTGTTGTGAGTTATGAAAGTGACTAATTGGTTTTATTTTTCTTTGCTTCGAAAGTCACTTCTGCTTCATGCCCAAGATTGTGTTGATATACCTACCAAGACCAAAGAAACCCCATTATTCTTTGCAGTGAAGAATGGTTATGTGGATTGTGCAAAACTTCTTTTGCGTTTTGGGGCTGATACCAAAGCCCGGAACCTGAGGTGCATAAATCTTCAGAGGACAGTCAAGTAATCGAATTACAAAGAATGAGTTGCAAAATGACAATAGAAAGAATGATTTAGTTTATAATCTGATGCACTTAACATTCTGCAATTATTTGACATGAACAGAAAGCAAAGACCAATTGACGTGGCAACATCCTAGGACATGCGTTTCATTCTTAGCTCTGCAAATGTGTTACCATGTAAGTTATATACCGACATCTACTTCCATTTCTTTCTTGTAGTTTATTTGATCTCTGCAGCTGTAATGGACAAGCCCAGAGTTTATTCTTGTAGTTTATTAATTAAATTGCATATAGATTGGTTACAGAAGGGCAGGCCTGGTGCAGTGGTGAGAGCTGTCTCACTGAGTCACCAGGTCGTGGGTTTGAAGCAACCTCTCCGTAGATTTTGCGGGGGAAAGGCTTGTCTCGCTTTATCCCTTCCCCAGACCCCACTCATGTGGGAGCCTCCGGCACTGGGTCTGCCCTTTTTTTGTGCATATAGATTGGTTACATTTTTTGCATATAGATTGGTTACATTTCTGTTGGTATTACTAAATAACTGTGGACATCTAGAAATTTCCATTTTAACAGGTTACATTTCTGTTGGTATTACTAAATAACTTTGGACATCTAGAAATTTCCATTTTAACAGAAATGTGTTCTACATATAGATTGGTTACATTTCTGTTGGTATTACTAAATAACTGTGGACATCTAGAAATTTCCATATTAACAGGTTACATTTCTGTTGGTATTACTAAATAACTGTGGACATCTAGAAATTTCCATTTTAACAGAAATGTGTTCTAGCTTCAGGGAACCATAGCTCACCTCAAAAGAATCGTGTAATGAGAAAGGAAATTTACAAAGAGCTTCTTGGGGATGAATTTGATGATCTTGTTATGGATTACTGTGATGAAAGGTATGTCTGGTATACACTACATGATATTACTTTATAACTCTACATGATTACTTGAATTATAACATCTTTACTTCTCACCTGTAATTTCTTTGAATTTTGCTGCAGCTACACTGGGCTTAAGACATCAGTAGGCCAACGTGATTTCCGGTCCAGTAATCGTTCTGCACAAGGACCTAAGAGTAAGAGCCAATATGTTCCAAAACAAGCACAAGGTTCAAAGTTTGCGCCTCGGGTAAGTTAAGCATACATCCCTATATCTGTCAATACTTACTTTTTTTTTGTTCAGTTTGCTTCTTACATTACATTCTTTTTTAGAACAATCATTGGCCCAAGCATGACTACACTCGCAAAATTTTTGTTGGGGGCCTCCCACCTTCAGTAGACTCTGGTAAAACTTCATAAATGCTGCACTGCTTGGTGGCTAACAAATTTAAACCAACACACACTTCTAACTTTCTTTGTTGTTCCTTTTTGACAGAGTACCTTATTGAATTCTTCAATGCTGAATTTGGTCCTGTGGAGGAAGCAGTAGTCATCGGGATACCCATTGGCAACCGAGTTCAGTCTCGAGGTTTTGGCTTTGTAAAATTTGAGAGAGAGGAGGATATGATAAGTGCAAAGGAAGCTCATCATGTTTACATGCTTGGGAAGAGAGTAGAGGTAAAGGATGCTGTTGCTAGAGCATACTTGCCTTTAGAAGACCAAAGATATACTTCTTTGAGGCAATTCACCAAGGAGCGCCCAATGGTCCACAGGGTGCTGGATGGTGAACTGACTGAGGAACACAACCTCCAGAAGCGACGACCATTGCCAGAAAAATGCCTTCCATCTTGGTTCTTTATATTCAGGAAGTGGTTGCCAGGATTTCTTGAGGATGAAACAGCACGACTTGGAGGAGAGAGGTATCCGTTGAGCTCTCTGAAGGGTGATTTCAGAGCAACTTGCAGGATGGAGCTTGATCACACCGCACTTGGTTATCCTAAGCTAAGTGACTTTATGCGCTCCCTCCCTGGCATCTGCAGAATGTGTGTTGTTCCTGTTGGAAGTGGACCTGCAACGCACATGGTCCTCCTTCCACCACTCTCACGACCGAAGTATGTACCCTTGCTAGAGCCTTGCTCCTTTGATCATGACGAGCTTGCAGAATCAGTGTCAGATCATCACTCCCCAAGATCACCGCTTAATGCCAACATCGCGGATGACTCCCCACATAACTCTGACAGCCAGCAGGGTAATGATGCATGCAGTGAGACCAATGTTCAGATCCAGCAAGTTGATGATGCATGCAGTGAGACTTGTGTTCAGAGTCAGCATGGCCATGAGAGCAGCAGGAGCAGTGCTGAAAGCCTGCAGGATGGAAGTTCCTCTGACAATGGTAGCTTACTGGACGATATTCCTGTCAGTACTACAAAGCTTGATCTGATTGAATCTGTAACTTCAGTAAAGCCTGCTCTGATTGAATCTGTACCTCCAAGAAAGCCTGATCTAATTGAATCTGTACCTCCAAGAAAGCCTGATTTGGTTGAGTGTGTACCTGCAAGGCCCAGATTGATTGAGTCTGGGTTTCTTCCTCAAAAGAATGATTCTGGACCTATACCGAAGCCTAATTTGCTTGAGTTTGGACCTTCAAGAAAGCTTGAGTTGATTGAGTCCAGGCCTTCAGCATGCTTCATTGATCGTCCTTTTGAAAGGCCAGCAGTTACTCCCAGCAGCTGCGAGGGTGAAATGAGATTCTCTTTCTTCCAGTCTCAGTGGGACAAGTACCTGGTAAGGGCTGCCTGCCTGCAAACTTACAATGTTTGTTATGTTGGTTAAGCTCAGAGTAATGTTGTACTAATATTGTTGTTTGTACTTCAGACTCCATATCCCAGGAGTGACTGCTGCATCATATGTCGATCTTGTGAAGCTGGGATGCAGCTTGTCCCCTGCCTTCATAAGATCTGTGTTGCCTGCATGATGAGGTGCAATGTCAGAGCATGCATGGTTTGTGGCACTTCTGTAAGTGGAGTTAAGTCATCCCCTGCAGTGGATGCAACATACAGATACATGGTAATGAATACTCTTGAAACAATTAGAATTGCCTTTGACGCCCTCTTGTCAAGAAATAGTTTATATCATTTGTGGACTGTTTGAAAATTTGTTTCTACATGAGTTGGATTGGTCTGACCAGTTGATGAATTTGCAGGGACTCACGGAGCGTGCTTTAGATCAAAGGTGCCAGTTGATGGTTGTCTGCCGTGGAGCTGAGGCAATCGTCAGATGCTCACCATGTATGCACACCATCGCTTGCCGGGGATGCTTCCTTGCCTCAGTGACACTACTGAAGTCCTGCACCACCTGTGGCTTCATGGTTGAGCACTTCAAGATCGTTTGACAACACTTACCTCCCTAAAACACAGTAGTATTACTAAGCAAACTAAGGTATAGAATAAAGCAAGCAGTCCTACAACCTGAAGGAGAGATCTGATTTGCTCTCGTTCGGTTTTGCCACACTTTGTGGGATGCGCTAACAGGCTATTTTGGCTAGTATAGGCGCCCTCGCTCTTTGTGAGCCTGAGGTGCTCTCTTTTGCTCCATTCTGTTCTTTCTTAGAAACACCTTGTCAGACATGCTCGATTTGTCTGCTATTGCTAGTTCTGCTTCTGTGAGCTTGTTATGGTCTAACACTGGCAAGCTCTCAGTAATATACCATGTAAAGCCCCTCGTCTCTGTAATGGCACTTTTCTCAGTAAACCTGTGTAAGTACTACTAGTATGTAAGATGGATAAACGGAAATGCTTAACCAACATAATGTTGTACTAATATTGGCACTTTTCTAAGTACTACTAGTATCTAAGATGGATCTTTTAAGCTTCACCTCTGGGGTTGCGGTGCTTAATGCTTACAATACCCTCTTTATAATATGTTCCTGATGTCTAAATTTGGTATTTATGCCTCTTCCTGCTTCAATTCTGGGGTTGCGGTGCTTACAATTCCCTCCTTTTAATATGTCCCTGATGTCTACATTTGGTATGTTTGGCTCTTCTTTTTCTTATGGTTAAGTTGAATCAAAATTTGTTGCTGGATGACATTTATAGTATGTTGCATTTTCAAAATGCACCCAGCTAGTTCCAGTTATCCGGCGATTTAAAATCTGCATTTTGTTCAGTATGTTTGGTCTGTGTTGCGCTGTATCACTTATGCTTCAGAATCATAATTGTTTATACGGTTCACTTTTTTTGTGCAACCATTTTTCATTTTCATCAATTGGTTATGATGCTTTAATAATGGTTGAAGCTACGAAGCTATATTTGAGTGACTTCGATTTTCAGTTTTGTGAACATTAACAGAATGTGATGTGGACTCTTTGGGAAGAAGAGTTTCAACATGTTACTATTATTTGTACTTTCTGTTGGAAGTTGCAAAGAGAGATCTACGAAAAGTTGAAAACTTTGTTTTTTTCTAGTTTATGGTGAAATCAGAGAAGCTTTGTCTATGGATAAATGGAAATGCTTCCTTCAGGGCGCCCGGATGGTCGGATGCTGTCTCCCTGGGCCTGCGCAGTGAACCGGCCCGACCGGCATGCTCCCCTACTCCCCCATCTTTGCGACCAATAACTTCCCCCAATCCACCCTTCACTGTGTTCACCGCGCTGTCCGCCCCTCCGCCTCCAGTCATGATGTCCACTTGGGCCCGTGCTGGGCAGCACAAAATCTAGGCAGCCATAGATCCCCTCCCATCCAAGCTTCTTGTTCCAGCCCTCACCCACCCTCTGCATCATCGTCGTTGCCGCGCCCTACCTCATCCACCGAAGCGACCCGCCGCGGCCTTCTCCAGCCGCGCGCCCCACTCCACCTCGCGGCCTTCTCCAGCGCGCGGTCCGCCTTCTCCACCGGAGCGACCCACCATGGTCTTTCTCCACCGGAGCGGCGAGCTCCGCATTGACGAGCCTCCGTTCGTCCAAGCAGTAAATAGATGCTACGCTGAAAGCGCATGTTGCAAGAGTATGCTTTAAGTGTTTCAGATGTTTCAGACGTATGTTGCAAGCGTTGTATATCGATGTTGCAAAAGTAGATCGGGATGTTGCACATGTTGTAATGGCTATACATGTATGTTTCAAGTGTATGTTCAAAATGTTTCATCTGTTCCAGACGTATGTTGCAAGTGTTTTATCTGGATGCTGTAAAATTAAATCTAGATGTTGCATATACATGTATGTTGCAAACATATGTTTTCAAGTGTTTTAGGTGTTTCATACGTATGTTTGCGAGTGTTTATCTGGATGTTGTATATGTTTGTTGTGGTTTTCAAGTGTTTTGGACGCTTGTTTCAAGTGTTTCATCTGTCTTTTTTTTGGGTATGTTGCAACTGTTGCAGCAGGATATTTCAAAAGTAGATCGGATGTTACATATGGAATGCATGTGGGAAGTGGCTGGCGGCGTGGATGACGTCCGGGGTGGCGCGAGCGATGTTCGGAGCAGCGTGGGTCCATTGCTGCGGCGCTCGCTCGCGAGCTCGACGCGCTAGGGGTGCTGGCTCGCTGTGCGGTACCGTCCGGACACTAGTGTCCCGGATTGGACGTCCGAGCGCTAGCAAGTCCAATGGATAAAAGGAAGTGATGGTTCTGTTTCTATCTAGGACTCCGTATGAGCTAAAACGAAAATGGTGACGGTCAACAGTAACTTGATGATGGTAAACAGTATACAGCGGGCCAAAGTAACTTCGTCTCTTTGCCTAGGTATGTGCAGTCCAAAAGCAAGAGCAGTGTGCATGAGCGATTGAGCGAGCAGCACAAGATCACCGCATGTCGAAGTAGCCATCCCATCGTCGCTGGTCGTCGTCGTCCTGCCGTGGAGGCAGCCCCCGCTTGATCCGGCTGACCCTCTTTATTAAGCCGTCGATCGCCACATCAAAGGCGTCCCTGAACTCCACGGAGGGAGCCCTCGGGTCCCTGTACACGATGCCGGGTATCATCCGGATCACCTGCTCCCTCATCGCCGCCACTTCTTCCCGGCCGAACCGCCGGAGCACGTCCTCCACGCGCACGGTGCCGTTGCGCACGCTGTCCCCCGGCACGAACACCGAGTACCTGGTGTGGTCGGCGGGCAGATGCCACCTGTACTGCGTGTAAGCTGAGCCCGGGTGGAAGAACACCGGCACGCAGCCGGCGAGCATGGCGTCGAACGCCGACCGCCGCGTGTACGAGTCCCCCGGCGGCTGCAGGCAGAAGGCCGCGCTCTTGAGATGGCGCATGACGTTGCCGGGGGCGTAGCAGTCCCTGCGCCTCCCGCGGCCGCACTGCAGCAGCCCGCACCGCCGGGACCACGCGCACTGGTCGATCACGCTGTCGCGCAGGGTGCCGCCGCCGCCCTCGCCGGGCCGCCGCGCGCCGACGAACGCGAACAGCCAGGGCCGCCGCGCGCGCCGGAGCGTCCGCTGCCAGGAGGCCACCTCGGCGGCGCGCGACGGGTGGAAGTAGGTCGGGTACGGCACGCCCACGTCGCCCACGTGCCACGGGCCGGACTCGAGCACGAGCGCCGTCATGTTCCTCGCCCCCGGGAGGAAGAGCAGGCGGCTGCCCCACTCGCCGCCGTCCTCGCGCCGGAAGTCCCACGCGATGCGGCCGCCGACGAGGAAGTGGTCCCGCCCGCCGTGCGCTGCCCACGCCGGCGACGACCGGAGCCAGCCCACGAGGTCCTCGGCGAGGGTGTCGCGCACGTCGTTGCTGAACCCCCACAGGTGCCGGCCCACGTCGAGCCCCGCGTAGTAGGGCACGTAGACCGCGGCGGCGCGGGAGGCGTCGGTGGTGAGGCAGCCGTACTGCCGCATCCGGTTGTGGAAGATGACCTCGAGGGTGAACTGGTTCGTGTCGTACCAGCCCGTGGGCGGGAGCACGCCGCCGGTGCGCGTCAGTCGCGGGCCCATGCCGGCGTTGGCGACGTGCCTGCACATGTCCGTCCACTCCGAGAGTGACCGGCAGTCGCGGAGCAGGTCGGCATTGAACCGGCTTGGCAGGTCCTGGACGTAGATGTACCGGCCGGCGCACCGGTCGCCCACGGCTGCCGGCTTCTTCTGCGCCCTCGCCAAACGTTGATGAGACGGCTCCGGTGGCGGTGGCGAAGCTGGAATCTCTGTTCTTGATTGCCGCACTGGCGGCGGCTGTGACGACGCGTCAAGGATCCGTTCACGCTCCGGCGGCAGCGGTTGCGAGGGTCGTGCTCCTGGTCGGCGTTCCGGAGGCGGCAGAGACGTGTCAATGGTCTCTTCGTTCTCCGGCGCCGGTGGCGGTGACAACGGTGGGGTTTCTGTTCTCGCTAGACTGTCCGGCGGCGGCGGTGACGCGTGTACGACATCTTCACGCTCGGGCACCGGCGGTGTGCCCCGTCGGTCCATCGCGGCAACGGTCTTCCCAACGCTCACGTGGAAACTCTGGCGGTGGCCCGCATCGAGCTCGGGCGTCGGAGGCGAGAAGACGAGGAGCATCCACACGACGCAGCACGCTGGGATGGTGAGCGGCAGGAGCCACCTGCCGGCCCGCAGCACCGCCGATGCTTGCACGCCCGCCATCGCGCGTGACCTCACCGTCGAGCCGCCGGAGAAGGTGCAGAACGAACGCTTACTACACGTTGCCGAACGTGGATCCGCGGCGGCCGCTCCAACTTCAATCCATGGCGCCGCTGGCTGCCGATCGCCACCAGCGCATCGCGCGATCGCCGCTGATACTGGATCGGCGACGCGGATCCGCCTCGATTCGTTTGCATTCTTGATGATTGTGATTCTGCCAGGGATGTTTCCATCTTCTCTATTTCCATCCACAGACGCTCCGGCGGCTTAATTTGCCACGGCGGTTAATTAGGCGCGTGGCCGGCACTGCTAATTATGGAATCTAATTGAATCTCGTGCATGCAATACAACTCGACAACTCGTGCTGTTTTCCCCTAAGATTATGCCTGATTGTGGTTTTGATTGTTTCTGAATCTGTTCATCATTCTTTGGTTTTGATTGTTTCCGAATCTGTTCATCATTCTTGTTGTTAGAAAACAGAGGTTTCCCAGCTTTACTTCAGTGTGAAACAAAGCAGTCCATCTGTTCATTCTGAATTTCAGAATCTGTCAAAAGCACTTCTTAGTTTCAACTACCAAAGTTCGGCTGCTGAGTCTTGTTTTTTAAAAGATCCCCCCCCCCCCCCCCCCCCCCCCCCCCCCTCCCCTCAAAAAAAAGATACAACAATTTGGAATGGACCATATCTGATGATACACACCTGGTGGCTTCAGAACCTGCTTGTGCAGCTGAATTCAAAGGGTGGAGTATTTTCGTAGTGCCACACAACAGCAGGAGCGCAGAACATGCAACACAGGCATTTTGGAACTGAATTAACATGCAACACAGGCATTTTGGAACTGAATGAATAATTCAGGCATGAGTTCGATATTGCTTCAATCTTCAGTCGTCAGTCATCAAACAAAAGTACAAAACGACAAGAGATTCAGACCCCGAAACATCAGAGTAAGTTCTAATAAGCGTCAGAGTAAGTTCTAATAAGCGTGGAGTTCATGTGAGTAACACACTAGTCATGCTGCTGCTAGTTATCATGACATATTTATATAGAACCAAAAGAAGCTCAGAACTTCATTCCCAGTTATTTGTTAAATCCTAGGGTTAATGAGCAGCAGCACACGAACTGCCATTCATCCTGCACATTAAGAGAGAAGCATGAGCTCAGATGCAGAAAAATGTACAGCATCATAACAGCACATGATTCTTGAAAATTTATTTTAAAATTAAATAAACTTTTTTTTCAGAGAAAATAGACTTAACGGTGGACCCAGGGGTTCTGCATCTTACAGAGAAGGAAACATGATTTTCTGCGTGACTCATTTTGCTTTGGACAAAGGAAAAGTTTCGGCTTCATACCTCTTAAAAAAAGAGGCATCAGCTCAAAAACTGCAACTCAAGATGCAACCAAGAAAATGTTCAACATTGTTGACTAATACGAAAACTAAAAGGCTATCCATGGGAGCTGTGCGACTCTTAAGAGTCTTAACAACCATGTGGCAGATAACATGTGACATTCAAATCATATAGATTCCAGTTCTGCCACTCCCTAGAATTATTTTCAATGATCCGAAAACTAGTCACACAAAAACTAGCATCTCTGCTGAATTGAATACCTAACATATATGTACTGAGTGTCAAACAAACTAAATTGCATATGAATCAATAAATCAAATGAAATTCCATCTTGATTCTAAAATGGTTGAGGACAAGCTAATGCTTGAGTCAGAAGCAGCCATACACTAACAAATGTCATTCCCATAATGAAAATATGTTAAGATTATTATTTATTAAGCCGTGAGTTCGTGACAATGCTCATACCAAATAATAGTTAGTAATATGTGCCCATATAATTCTTGACATTATACCTAACCTGCGAGACTTGCGGTGGCGGATGATGGTGAGTTGTTTCACTTGATCAAGAAGGTAGTCAATGCATTCTCCAAGAATAGCCTTCCTCCCTTCCTTGTAGTTCCAAAGATCACAGGCTAATGTCCCATCAAAGTCATACTCTTTCCTCTCCACCAGTGTATCTACAACAGACTTGTAGGGGCCTTCCCCCCATTCCCTCCTCAACTTTTGCAGCTTCTCATCATTAACACATATTACCTCATCCTAATCACAAAAAAGGTGGGTAAGTGTATCTTATAAGGATTGTCAACACATAACTACACAAGGTCACAAGCTACAAAGTAACAGATGCTATTGACAAATGACCTACCTGATAATCGCTGCCAACTGCACCTATCATGGAGGGCTTCCAGCTTGGGTCATCGAGCAGTTTCTCCCATGCGGAGTACAATTTAGAGGCTGCTGTTAAATTTCGTAGGACTCAATCGAGTCAAAATCCCAGTAATCAAAGATCCTAATACACGATCTATAGAGAGGCAGAGAGAAGGGGAGTGAGAGGTTGCAGACCATCGAAGGCCGTAGTGGTCGAAGCAGTCGGAGTGGTGGAAGCGCCGGTCGGGATCTCGTTCGCTGATGCCATCTGCACGCCGGCAGCGACGTTCGGTGGAGAGAGGAGTCGGTGCAGTGACGTCCTTGGCGGCGGCGTATGTGTCGGGGTGGCGTTGCCGGCGTCGGTGGTGCTTCCCGTCACTGGCAGCGCCCCTTTTCAAGATCGGGTTAGGGTTAGGATGTCGGTGGGGTGTCTGGCGGCGCGGTGAACCTTGTACTACGAGCCCCGGCCCCCACCTTTCCTTTATAGCGCTGTGCGACGGGGGCCCACCAACCATGTAGGGTTGGGCGCCCCCGATCAGGGCGCGAGAACAAGGCCCAAAGGCCGTTGGGCCTAATGGCGTGGGAGATCAATCCAACATTCTCCCCCTTGATCTCTCATCACTTTCTTCGTTCTTTAATTCTTACTCAAACTTTCGATTCATATTTTTCTTGCTTCCATCCTATTTCATCACAGATTAGTGCATAGAACTGTCCCATCGTCACAGCAATTAGTGCTGTTAGACTAACAGCCACAATACACTTCTCCGTTTTGAAATGTAAACTTTCTTTGGGCCCTTCGTATGTTCAGGAATCATAGGCTTTCCCTTAAACCCATGCCGGCTACGTGTTCTCTGAACACGTTGGGTGGTAAGCCCTTTGTGAGCGGATCCGCGAGCATTTTCTCTGTACTTATATGCTCAAGATTTATTATATGATCCCGAACTTTATCTTTCACAACATATTACTTTATGTCAATGTGTTTGGCAGCACCACTTGACCTATTGTTGTGAGCATACTGTACCGCTGGATTGTTATCACAATACAATCTCAGTGGTTCATTTATATTATCAATCACTTTCAATCCAGGTATGAATTTCTTCAGCCAATTCACCTGCCCCGTTGCCTCATAGCATGCTACAAACTCGGCATACATTGTCGAGGATACAGTTACGGTTTGTTTGGAGCTTTTCCACGATATAGCCCCTCCTACGAGAGTAAATATATATCCTGACGTCGATTTTCTTTCTTCTCCCGCATAATCAGAATCTGAATACCCCTCTATCTGCAGGGAATCAGATCTTCTATACGTAAGCATGAGGCCTTTCGTACCCTGCAAATAACGCAGGACTTTCTTTACTAAATTCTAATGTTCAATTCCTGGATTCTTTTGATATCTGCCAAGTAACCCGGTAACAAAAGCTAGGTCAGGGCGTGTACACACTTGAGCATATTATAAACTTTCAACAGCTGAAGCATACGGTACCGCTTTCATTCGGTCAATTTTATATTGGTTCTTGGGACACTGATGTTCCCTAAATCTATCGCCCTTGACTATAGGAGCAGGTAAAAGACTGCACGCATGCATACTAAATTTTTTCAGGACCTTTTTTATGTATATCTTTTGCGATAATCCTAGAACCCCTTTTCTCCTGTCTCGGTGAATCTCTACTCCCAAAACGAATGAGGCCTCACCGAGATCTTTCATATCAAAGTTTGAGGACAAGAATTTCTTCATTTCCATTAGTAGATTGATATCACTACTAGCAAGTAAGATATCATCCACATACAAAATTAGGAATATGTACTTTCCATTCTTGAACTTTGCATAAACGCAATTGTCCTCAATATTTTCTTTAAACCCAAAACCTTTTATCGTTCTATCAAACTTCAAATACCACTGTCTTGAAGCTTGCTTCAATCCGTAGATTGATTTCTTCAGGCGGCATCCTATATTTTCCTTTCCTTTTACGACAAAACCTTTCGGTTGTGCCATATAAACATTTTCTTCTAAATCCCCGTTTATGAAAGCCGTCTTTACATCTATTTGATGTAACTCCAAATCATAGTGGGCCACAAGTGCCATTATAATTCTGAAGGAATCTTTACATGAGACTGGAGAAAACGTCTCATTGTAATCAATCCTTTCTCTTTGCGTGGAGCCTTTCGCCATAAGTCGCACTTTAAATCTTTCTATATTCCCTTTGGAGTCATATTTCGTTTTGTAGACCCATTTATAGCCTACTGTTTTGGCTACTTTAGAAATATTTTATAAGTCCCAAACTTTATTGGTACTCATTGATTTCAATTCATCTTCCATGGCCTTAAGCCACTTTGATGAGTGGTCGCTTCTCATGGCTTCTTCAAATGAGGTGGGATCATCCTCCATCTGACATTCTTCTGTTTCATAAACTTCATAGTCATCAGTAATAGGTGATCTTCTTATTCTTTGAGACCTTCTAGGTGCCTCCGGTACTTGTTCCACATTGGGCTGTTGTTGTTCTTCCTCATGTGCAACATTTGGTTCTATAGGTTTCTCAAGGATAGGTTCTTCAAGGACAGGTTCCTCATGTTCATTCATTATCGTCACGGGAGAACTTGTAATAGGTGTTGGCACTACAGTGTCCTGCACTGTCGGTGCAACAGCAGCGGGTAGCGTGAAGAATGGTTCTTCAACCATCGAAGTGGGTACATGTACCCACTTTTCCTGTAGGCTTATTTCTCGTGCTACCATTCTCCTCCTGATCATGTTATCCTCCAAGAACACAGCATGTCTTGTTTCTACAATCTTCGTATGTCTGTCAGGACAATAGAAGCGATATCCTTTCGATCTTTCTGGATAGCCAATAAAATGGCAGCTGACTGTCTTGGAGTCTAACTTTCCTATATTCGGGTTGAAAACTTTTACCTCAGCTGGACAGCCCCATACACGCAAATGGTTGAGTGAGGGTTCCCTTCCTGTCCACAATTCATATGGTGTTTTAGGCACTGACTTGCTTGGTACACGATTAAGTATGTGAATGGCGGTTTTCAGCGCCTCCATCCATAAACTAATCGGTAATGTGGAGTAACTTATCATGCTTCTTACCATATACATTAAGGTACAGTTACGTCTTTCAGCTACTCCATTCTGCTGAGGCTCCCCCGGTGTGGAGTACTGAGCAACTATGCCATTTTCCTGTAGGAACTTTGCAAACGGTCCAGGAATTTGGCCATATGGCGTATGTTGCCCATAGTACTCTCCACCTCGGTCTGATCGTACTATCTTGATTTTCTTATTGTGCTGATTTTCAACCTCAGCTTTAAATATCTTGAATTTATCCAACGCTTCCGATCTTTCTTTAATTGGATAAATATTGCCATAACGAGAGTAGTCGTCTGTGAATGTTATAAACGAATCATAACCATCCACACTTTTCACAGTAAAAGGACCACATATGTCTGTGTGGATTATTTCTAAAATTCCTGTGCTTCGTTTGACATCTTTCTTAATTTTCTTAACATACTTTCCTTTGATGCAATCAATACATTGTTCTAAATCTAAAAATTCTAAGTGCAGGAGAATTGATTCCTTAACCAATCGTTCTATTCTCCCCCTCGAAATATGGCGCAAGCGACAATGCCATAATTTCGAAGAGACATTATCAATTCTCTTCCGCTTCTTAGTTACATTCGCAGATGGGGAATCATTCACATTCTCATCGCATGCATTGTTCGTATTCTCAGCAAGAGATAATAAATAAAGCTTGTCTTGTCGGAAGACAAGACCAACACATTTATTATTAACCAGTATCTTACACTTGCCACCACCAAAGTGGCAATCAATTCCATCATCATCAAGTTTCGAAACGCTTATCAAATTTCTACGCAAAGAGAGAACATAAAGTACTTCTTTAAGTCTAAATACAAAACCATTATTCAATTCTAAAGAAAAAACTCCAATGGCTTCAACATTGGCTTGCGCTCCATTTGCAACTTTAATCGTTCTTTCTCCTCTTCGCAAGGTTCTCGTCCCACTTAACCCCTGTAAAGAATTTGCAACATGAGTAGTTGCTCCTGAATCAACCCACCAAGTGGATTTATCATAACATAAATACAGGGATTCATCTACAAATGTAATAAATTCATCATCTTTCTTTAGCAGAGATTTCAGGAAGTCTGGACAATCCCTCTTGTAGTGTCCCTTCTTGAAGCAGTGCTTGCACTGATCTTTTTTAGCTCCACCATATTGCTGATTCTCAGAATCCTGAGGTTTCTTTCCCTGTGAATTGGAGGAAGAGGCCTTATCCCACTTAGGTTTCCCTTGTGGTTTAGAATTCTTGCCATTAAAGTTCTTTCTTTTGTTATCCTTCACAAAATGAGCGAATTCACCCTGTGAGGACTTTATCCTCTCCTCTTCTTGAGCACACATTGAGATGAGTCTTTCTATGTCCCATCTTTCAGGCTGCATATTGTAGTTCCCAATGAAAGTGTCATATTCTTTTGGCAAAGAAGCAAAAGTCAAATGAATCAAGAAATCATCCTCCTTCAAATTCATTTCCTTTAGCTTAGATGACGTAGTGTTCATCTTCAAAATGTGTTCTCTTATGCTACCACCAGTGAATTTCTCATTCACAAGTTTCTTAATCAGTGAACTTGCTGTGGCCTTGGTAGACCCAGTAAACTGACTCTTGATTTTCTCAAGATATTCTGTAGCAGTAGCACACTCAGGGATTGAGCCCCTTATATGTTCTTCTATGGTGGCCTTGGCCACCAACAGGCACTTGCAGTTGGAGAGAGTCCATTGCCTATGTTGAAGGTCATATTTCATTCTTATTTCAGCATGATCACGCTTTTGAGCAGCGAAATCTGCGTCAGATTCATTTTCACCTCTCACTGGGTCCTCTGGTTCAGTAGGACACGGTGAGGTGATGGCAAAATCGACCTATCCCAACGCAAGTTCCAATTCATACTTCTCCCGCCACACACGGTGATTGGTCCCGTTGAGTGTCGGGATGTTGGCAATGTTCATAATGCATTTGCCTCCTGAAACCACACCAGAGTAAGTAAGAAACATTTATATATAAAATTTCATGCTTTAACTCAACGTTGGTCAAATTAAAACTTATAATTCATTCATGCAAAACATTTTACATCACCGTTGGGCAGAAGTAAAATTATTGCATAATTTCTCATGGATCAAAATTATAATATTGTTATTAACAACATTGGTCAGAAAATAACATCATAATCTCATCAAAATTATCAGAAATTCATCACTTCTCTTAAAATTAAATTATCCCGTTGGTTCAAATTTAATCAAAGAGAACAATAATTATCATGCACAGCGGAAACATTAATAATCTTTTCATATTATTATTTTTCCAGAAGCACTAAGTACTTTACTGTTTTCTGGCAAAATATCGTTAGATAAAATTTGCACAGAAAAAAAAATTGTATCAAAATCATTCAAATTCATCAAAAAATATGCATTAAAATTGCTCCTGGAAAATAATAACAAAAGATTTTCTTTTCACTTCAGCCCAGCTCGCCCATGCGCGCGGCCCAAGACGGCAAAAACCAGCTCGGCCCAGCTCTCCGCGCGCGCGCAGGCCGCACCCAGGCTGCAACCTGGGCCTGGGCCGGCAAAGTCGCGCTGCCGCGCGCGCCCGCCTGGGCTAGCCGGCGGTCCAGTCGTGCTCCACCGTCGGATCGAATCGGATGGCCGAGCGTTCGTTTCGGCCGGTCAAAAACATCGCCGCGGCCGGTGCCCCGGAACCCTAGCTGATTCGCCCCCTGCCCTTTCTCTCTCTTCGCTCTCTCTTCTCAGCCGCAACGATGACAGCAGCCACCGAGCAGCCGCGAGCGAGGACGGCAGAGCGGGCAGCCATGGCGCCGTCGCTGCCCCCCTCGTCAGCGCGCGTGCTCCCCAACGGGTGAGCACGCCGCCGTCGAGCGGCCTGGCCACGGTGCCCTCTTGGTCGAGCCCGGCGAGCAGCTGCCCTCGGCTCGGCCCTTCTTCTCCCGCGCTGGCGAAGGGCCATCCCGACGCACGACGAGGTAGTTTTCTTCTCCCTTCGGATTCGTTTTCTATCTTCTTTCTTTTGTTTCGTTCATCCGAATGGGAAACTAGGGTTAGGATTAGGGTTCCGACCCTTCTTTTCTTTCTTCTTCCCCTTCTTTCCCCTTTCCCCTTCTTCTTTTGATGTGGGGAATTAGGGTTAGGTCTTAGGGTTCGGCCAAATCCGAATTAGATCTGTTTTGTTCTTGGGTTAGGGTTCGGCTTCGTGAGCTGAGGGACCTATCTCTTCTCTGATCCGAATGGATCTGTTCTCTTTTCTTCTTTTACCCGGTTAGGGATACATAGAGGCCACCTGGCTCTGATGCCATTGTTAAATTTGGTAGGACTCAATCGAGTCAAAATCCCAGTAATCAAAGATCCTAATACACGATCTACAGAGAGGTAGAGAGAAGGGGAGTGAGAGGTTGCAGACCATCAAAGGCCGTAGTGGTCGAAGCAGTCGGAGTGGTGGAAGCGCCGGTCGGGATCTTGTTCGCTGATGCCATCTGCACGCCGGCAGCGACGTTCGGTGGAGAGAGGAGTCGGTGCAGTGACGTCCTTGGCGGCGGCGTATGCGTCGGGGTGGCGTTGCCGGCGTCGGTGGTGCTTCTCGTCGCTGGCAGCGCCCCTTCTCAAGATCGGGTTAGGGTTAGGATGTCGGTGGGGTGTCTGGCGGCGCGGTGAACCTCGTACTACGAGCCCCGGCCCCCACCTTTCCTTTATAGCGCTGTGCGACGGGGGTCCACCAACCATGTAGGGTTGGACGCCCCCGATCAGAGCGCGAGAACAAGGCCCAAAGGCCGTTGGGCCTAATGGCGTGGGAGATCAATCCAACAGCTACCACTTCAGCTTCTTTAGGAGGCAGCTTTGCAGCGCAAGCAGCTTGGAATGCCTTCTGATTTAATTTCCCAATTTCTTTCACCCCAAGATTACATGGACCCGCAAGTTCCATGAATCCCTAACATACAGAAACCATATATCAATGTATCATCAGTTCATCTGGTCATGGACACGACTAATATTAGCTATGAGCTATTAGTTAGCTAACTATTAGCAGTTAATGGATCCAATCAGGGTCTTAGTAATGCAAGTCAATAGACCATGGGCAAACCTTGATAAGTTTTTCTCTCAGCACCTCCAAGTTATCATCCTTGCTTGCGCAATGGCCACCGAACTTCCGTTTCTTCTGCTGCATGGATCTTGTCTGCCGCTGCTTTCACAATGAAACTTTATAAGCACAATTTAACCCAACAAGAAAAGAAGAAAAGTTTGAACAGAAATGTACTGTGCTACAATGACTGAAAAGTGTGGCGTCAGAATGAGCACTATGCTAAAGAGAAGAAATTCATGTTGCTTGCAAAGGTTCCTTGCTTCTGCTGAAACAAAGATTTGCGAGACAAAATTGCTTATACACTAGACTAGTGTGCTAGTGAGACAGACAGACATTTTATAGAATTTTACCCTGGTGGTCTGAACTTGGCTGGGACCAGGATCAGCTGCATTGCCATCCAGCTGTTCAGCCTGATAGTTCCTGGTTTCCATCTCCTGAAGCTTCAGCCTCAAAGCCTTGAGCTCCTCGTTCTTCTCATCCAACTCGTGATTCCTTTGTGCAAGCTGCTGCCTCGCCGTCGCGAGCTCCTCTTCTTTTTCATCTAGTTGTTGGTTCCTTTGTGCAAGCTTCTCCCTCGCCGCCCTGAGCTCCCCTGTCGCCGCTGCTGTCAGAACCTCCAGGTGGTGCCAAGGCGACACCCCCGTGGCGCTCCCGCTCCACCTTCTTCTTCTCCTCGGCAAGGTCTCTGATCAAGCGCTTAATCTCCATGTACTCAAGCGCAACGTCCTTGTGGAAGTAGATCTTGGAGTCCACCTTGGATGTAATCAGCTTCATGCGCTCACCCATGTCGTCGAACACATCGCCTGCGTCGTCGTCTCTCGCACTATTCTCCATGCTGTTCATCTTTTTTTTGTCTCTTTTTTGTTTCTTGAGCCCCCCTGCTTTCCTTTGTTTTGCTTTGCTTTGTACTGTTTTTTCCCTTCTACAAACAAACAGATTCTGTGAGCCAAATCTCATGCGATTTGGTAGTTTAGATGTCACTAAATGAACCAAGAGTATGCTATAGTAAGTTCAGCGAACAATAGTCATATGGTACACCTTCACTTTAGACCATTCAGAATTTCAAAAAAAAAAAAGGTCCTGGGTTCGAGTCGCGATCTCCTCGCATTGCACAGGCGAGGATAAGGCTTGCCACTAACACCCTTCCCAGACCCCGTATAAAGCGGGAGCTCTCTGCACTAGGTACACCCTTTTTTATTTTGTTCATCGGAGCCTCAGCCATTCTGAATGCCCTTCATTTGTTCGCTTTGGGTTCAGTGAGGGATTCGCACTATTCAATATCTTCACTTGCAGATTACAGCTACAGATTGGTTTATGTGATGCTAAATGCCCTTACTCACCTACCCGATTATTTCCTCTGCAGGTCGACTGGAGGACTGCTGATAGTTGGCTGGGGGTGTAGGCAACGAATTGGTCGCTGCTAGTTCCTGTTGCCCCTCTTCTAAGGTGAGGTTTTGCTACAACGCCATGCCCAGATTGATTGCCATTTTTGCTGGATTGCATTTTGTTTGTGCTAGAATCTTGGTGTTGATTGCCTTTGTAATCACTAGGTAAACACATGTTAGAACTCTAGGCTTTGTTTAGATTGCAAATTTTTGCAATCTAGACACTGTAGCACGTTTCGTTTGTATTTGACAAACTTTGTCCGATCATGGACTAACTATGCTCAAAAGATTCATCTCGTGATTTACAACCAAACTGTGCAATTAGTTATTTTTTTTACCTATATTTAATGCTCCATGCATACGTCCAAAAATTGATGTGATGGAGAGAGAGTGAAAAAACTTGAAAAAACAAGACCCTAGAAACCCTTCGCATCCTACAATTGTTCAGGCCAGTAGTGCTCATGTCATAGTTACCTTCTCTGAACATCATGTGACCTTGGTTTTTCTCCCTACATTTCCACAAGTGGATTAATAAGATAGAAAAGCATACAATGTCTTGTCCCTATCTGTTTGCTGCAATGAGATGTGCGTGCTCAAATCTTAAAAAATTGGGAAGTAATCTAATAAACATGCCAGCCTAACTAGATTATGTACCTATATCTAGCCCAGGTGAAATTGAAGGTGTTCTTTTTTTTTTGGCAATACAAATCAACAAGATCAGATCAAATCATGTGCAGAAGATCAGAGAAAGAGATAGAACTGCAATGAAAGGGGGGAGACAAGATTTTTTTATATATTTTTCACCAAAGACGAACTGTAGAAAGTAAATAACTGGAGCCTTGTTCCAAAAAGTTTTTTCAAAAAATATTACGGTATTCATCTCATCGAATCTTGCGATACATAGAGCATTAAATATAGACAAAAAAAAAAACTAATTGCACAGTTTGATTAAAAATCGCGAGACCAACGTTTTGAGCCTAATTAGTCCATGATTGAATACTAATTGTCAAATAAAAACAAAAGTGCTACAGTAGTCAAATTTCCAAATTTCGCCAACTAAACACAGCCCGGGGAAAAGTTTGAATCACAGCATTGGGGAAGATCTGCGCTCTCAAGAAATGGTTACCTTTGACTGATTGAAACAAAAACATCCAAGAACCACAGCATTGCGGAAGATCTGCGCTCTCAAGAAAATGGCTACCACCCGAGTGGGCGGCGAGGATCCGGGAGCTGGAGCTCCGGGTGCAGCCGCTTGCCGCCCACAAGTACCACCGCCACCGGTAGTCAGTACTCACTACTCAGTATACAGAAGGAAAATGAAGCTAACCCCAGTGAGAGAGTGAGTGAGCAGGGGCTGCTCTGCTTTCCCAGTGAGCACCTTCCAGTTGTAGCCAAAACTGGCTCAACCTTTTAACAGGCGTAGGGCCCACGCGTCATAGAGCTAGGAGTAGGAGATTGAGCTACCGAAGAGGTAGCTGGTGGCCCAATTTCCGGATGCTGCAGGAGTGAGTGTGTGAGTACCGAGGAAGAAAGTGCATGAGAGGTGGGATACGAAAAGAAAAATAAATGAACTGATAGGATTAAATGAGTTGTGAATGGTTATAATATAATATTCTTTATTCTTGTCCTATCCTCATCTCCATCAAACATGCTGTAAGGGTAAAAGTGGTGAAGTAAATTTATGACCAACCGAGTCCTAGTCATGCACAAAAGTTTTTAGTTACTTCATTGGTAAAAAAGAACATGTTATAGTTAATATTTGATCGAACCTTCAAACTAAAAATATCAATAACAAGTCATAAGTGCTGATTTCATTTCTTTTAAAAATACTTGTAAAATCTCATAAATTTGAAAGATTTTTAATAAAATATTCTACAAATAACCAGTGCTTAAAATATACATAAAAAACCGTGCAAATCGAAATGCAATAAAAAATTTTTGACCGAAGGTGTATTCTTCGAATCAACCACCACTACATTACAACTGATACTCAATAAATTATACAGAGCAACATTCATAACTCAATAAATTATACAGAGCAACATTCATAGTGATGTATCATAGCAAGAAACCTGCCGTTCAACAGTTGAAAAGTGGATTCACTGTCACCATAGACAAATCTATGTACATTCCATTAACTAATTTACCCATCGTATGTATTTTGAATTAGATGATTACATGAATAACTTAGGAGTTGTTTGGTTCAGTGGCTTCGCAGGTAACCCCATCACAGCGTCAACTAGTTACATTACTTTCAGTTTGTTTAATGTTCAACGTAACCTGATGCCGGGGCAACAAAAGCGCGCCTTCACAAACCTGTTCCCGCTTGATTTGGACGGTTAAGGATTCCAGCAACGAACGGTTGCTCAACCAAACAAAATAAGGTAGGACATGTTGCATTCTCATTACCGTCCTTTATCCATTCAATTTTTACTTTTTTAACCAAATGGAGTCTTACTTGAAAACGTAATTTCTTCACGCAACCTATTGTTCAATAATTTGTTTTAGTATATAGTTTTTTCCCTTTGGTTGCAACTAATCACGTCATATGCACCGGAATGCACGAGAGAGGTCCGAAATTGTGCGCTGAAAGGCCTGCACTGGTTTTGTCCAGCGCACACCGGAGCTGTGCACCGGACTGCCTGTAAACAGATAGTTTTTGAACTAGTCATTGGAGCCTCACTGGACCTATCCAGTGTGAAGACTAGGGGGCACTGGACATATCCGGCGTATATGTTTTTTTTTCTAAGTGGATGAGCAACAGCTAGTTTTTTAGATTGGCCCTATATATACCCCACCATCTCAGGCATGGAGGCTCTCTTGGCATTTTGAAGTTTCACGTACACTTATTGGTGTTCAAGAGAGAGGTTGAGGCTAGTGGAGATTTGGATTCACTAATTCAAGATTAAGGACTCCATTGGTGTTTAGGGAGTAGCAAGTATACATCCACTCTTCTCATTAGTCTTGGTTAGGTCGATCAAAAGAGAGTTTGTATTTGGTACTCTTGGTGATCAGATTCGCCTAGACGGCTCGGTGGCAATCGATGTCTTGGTGATCTCCCAGAGGAGCTTGTGGGACGCCCAAGATGGTGTAATAAACGGCTGTGGGTGATTCACCATGCCAGAGTGGCAAAGAATTAACCCATAGAGAGCACTTGGTCCTTGCGTGGATCAAGGGGAGCAATGCAATACCCTTGTGCAAGTGCTCCAATAAGGACTAGTGGAGAGTGTCGACTCTCCAATAACTCGGGAAAACATCGATGTGTTCCTAACCCTTCTCTTCTACATTTGTGTAATTTACACTCATGTGTTTACATTTCTACAGTGTCATGCTAGACTAGGGTTGAAACTAGGATGTAAAATTTTGTGCGATAGGCTAGAAACACGGTTTGGACATGAGGATGAAATGGGCTAAGTGGTAGATTTAAATTTTGCGAGAATTTTAGATTAGCCCAATTCAACCTCCTCTTTTCAGCATCTTGATCCTTTTAGGTAGATAATAGAGAGACAAGTATAACCTTTTTTTTTGCGCTTGTCCCTTACCACATGTTTCATTAACAGAAAAAGAATTACATGACGCTACTACGAGAGGGCTCTCATAGTGCTGATTATAACCATCGAGCAAGTGGTAAGTGACCTAGAACGAATCAGGGTCTGCAAGGCCTACCGCAACTTCATTGGGGGAAATGAAGGGATGTCGCTCCCATCCGGCAAAAAGCAAGAGGATAGGACCCTCAACCCCAAAAACATAACAAGTATAACCGTATTTTTTGGTTAACTTTTGTGCAATGGTGGTGGTGGATAATTCTTTAGTAATGGTATACGCGTAGGTAATAGAGAAACATGTCTGAAAGAGTATTTTTCTTTTAATTTTTTGTGAATGATGGTATTCAGCAGTATATCAACATGTAGAGGGTACGCTAGTTTTTTTTCTTCTATATGAGGTCTTATCTTCTTTTACTTTTTTCTATGTTTATATGTTAGCTTTACTACATCGAACAGTCACTTCAATTTTTCTGCCTAAGCCTAACCCCTTAACAAAACTTTGGTTTAATTTACTTCCCTAAACTATTTCAACTGGTCCAATCTACCCATGTAAAGTTTTCCTTTTTCTCATCATATAGCTTGAATTTTTTGGGGTTGATAGATTACATAATTGATTATATGATAAAAATATATTAACAATTGTTATCATTATTTTCATGGGTTAGGAGCAAAATAGTATGAAAAATTCTTAAGATATTTATTTAACATAGAAGATCATGTCCTCTACCATCCATTATTTTGGACATAAGACTTGTCCTAATGAGAAGAAACAAAAAAAAAGCAAATCTCATAAGCTATATGTTGGACCATTGAGTTAGTATGCGGGAGCAAATTGAGCCGAACTGTTGGAGCAGGAGGTTAGGTGGTAAAATTGATTGCTAAAGTAGTACTTTCCTATATGTACATGATATTCAACTATATATGTTTTTTTCCTTATGTTTTGCATCACAAGAAGACTGAATTGTAGCTTGCATGGAGTTATCTTTTGTTGGCTAAGACAGCATACCTTTTTTTCTAACGAACCAGCATTGGTTGTGCTAATTTCTATTAATAGAAAGAGGCTAAGACGATATATTTAGTAATGCCAATTTTGTGTTGTCAATGTATATGGAATTTTTAGATACTAACAGTCAAGGACTCAGGGTTACATTCAACAAGGACAAATACAAATGGATTTTATATTTGTGCTCGAATGACCTTAACTAATCAAGGCAAAAACAATATCGAATTTCTTGTGCAAACTGAAACATGTTTGGCAGCATGCTGACCAAACATAGAATTGACCGACAACACGAAGATAATTTTAGGCTGCTAGCAAGTAACGGTTAGAATTTTCTTTTATAATTTTCCCTAAGGCCATGTTTATACCGTAGGATTTGGGCCAACAACACAACAAACATGAATATATTTTTTTACTTTTATTTTAAAAAGGGGGCAAACAAAAATATAGTAATGTGTGTGATTTGTAGCTTATTTGTTATGAAAAACATTGGCTATACATATTATATGCTAGAATCGAGGCATCTTGTGATAATTCAGAGCTTAGAAGGCCATATGAAAATTACCAATATAAGTCCCTTTGACAAACTTGACCTAGAATAGAGTATTGTGTTATTTTGGTTGAGGGTTAGGGTTAGAGGTTTTGATTCATCAAATAGGAAGTTAAATCTTTGGTGGAGTTGAAGCTTCCCATGGTATTTCTTCATCTCATAGTGGATTGTTCATTGTCGCCTATGTTTTTTTCGTAATATAAGGAGTTTTCCATATAAATCTTGGTGTCCTCTCTGCTGGACTTGTTAATTCTCTTGCTATATGTTGATAAAGACACATTCTTGCGTGTTATTGTTCCATATGTGAAGTCATTGCTTGTACGAATAAGTTGGCATGGAAGCCATATGTGTCTTTTGTTATATTTATTTTAAGATGATGGAGTGATATTTTAGTGAGCTAATTGCAGCAAATATATGGTTGTTGAAAGATGTGGCAGAACCGTCCGAAATAACGCACTTATAGAGCCGCTCGTCTTCCACCAGATACTAAGCACCCTGAAAACTAGCTACAGCGGGCAGATTTTGTCGGGCACACCCCAAGGGAGAGCCCGAATAGTCCATATTTTTTCCAAGGATCCAATAATGAGAATAAGTTATAATACTTAGTCCATTTTAGACATCCAGAGTTCTTAGAAATTCATTATTACATTGCCAAATTCAGAGTGCGAAATATTAAACAGCGGAATGATAATAAACATCTATCGATAATGAACAAGGATCCATCTGTGCCCACCAGAAGGATCCTTCACACAACGGGTACTCCTCAAGTTGAACCTGCAATAGGGGTAAATAAACCCTGAGTACACAAATGTACTCGCAAGACTTATCCGACTAGTGGGAATAATTTCCTGACTCCAAGGGATATGCAAAGCTTTATGGTTTGCTAGGTTTCTTTTTGCAGAAAGCAATTCTAGTAGTGAATCCTTATGTTATTATTAGCAGTCATGATTAATTTATTACCTAGCCATTCTATGTAAGCACCTATTCTACTTTCAAGCAAGGGTTGAGCAATCAGTTCCATTTCATCACCTTTCCTCTTTCAGTTTTTACTACGGTGCTAGACTGTAGACAAGCCATAATAGATTGCCCGATGATTCGTGAATCAATGCCCCGAGCTAGGTACCCCAAAAATTCACGCCTCGATTGTACCCCAGGCACAAGCAGGACCAACCCATCACCCTCCTGTCTTGGGGTCCAGGTCCTCGTCCAAACTTGGACTCCAAGCCTCCGCTCCTAAGTCCTGGACTTAGTGCGGTACAAGGACCTTGTCGATGCGGGACCCACAGGATACCCCGCAAGGGAGAAAGAAGATCTAGTCTAACTAGGATTCTTCCCATATAATCTTAGTAGTAGTAGTACTATTCAGTAATTCTACTAGGAACTCTCATTGTAAACCGACTAGGACTCTGGCCTCCTGACTATATAAAGAAGGGTAGGGCTCCTGGGGAAAAAAACAACAGAACAATAATTGTACGACGCTTCATAATCAATCCAACGTAGAGGCTAACGCCGACTGGACGTAGGACTGTTACTCGATCAACGATTGAGGGTCCGAACTAGGATAAGTTGTTTGTCTCTTGCGTTGCATTCACCATCGAGTTCTGCATACGCTGAAGCCCGAACAATACTGCCCCGGGGACCCCCGTGGCAGGCTATCGGTGGTAAAACATCGACAGCTAGCGCGCCAGGTAGGGGCTTTCGGCGAATTTGCATCCGAGAGCTCGATAGACCTCAACAGCATGATCTTCTCAACGGGATCAACTTTCATCTTCGGCTCATGGATCTGCGAGGTGGACAACAATGGCAAGCTCCAAAGTCGTCTCCTCGAAGATTCGAAACACCATGAAGACGATTCTATTCCGATGACCATGATAGATCAAATCTCCGGAAGATTCGCGCAGCTCATAGTGTCTGATTCAACTTAGGTTCCGCAGCTTTGCGCATCCGACTCGAATTCGAGCTCCGCATTCGAGTTGGAGTCTTATCCGAGTCCTTTCGGGAAATCGAGTTCTTTTCTGATGGGACTTATGAACGCGGCCCTAACCTATCAAGAATACAACTCGGAGTACGCGTAGAATCCCTTCAAGAAGTCGGATCTTCCTCTACTTGGACTCCTAAACATGGCAACATCTTATCAGGCACAGCTCAGAGAAGTCCTCGATCTAGTACTAAGAATGCCACTGAAGGGAGCTTAGGAAGGTCTCGTCCTGACTGTAACATCTCAAGACTGCATCGTTCACTGGCTGGACTCTGTTCCTGAGGATAACAGTACCCGACTGGACAACACGACGACGATGGCTATTCTACCCTACCAAGAAGGAGACTCAATTTGCGACATCGAGGCATCTACTAAAGTCATCAGCAACTCTTACAGTATGAAAACCAACGCCAATAACAGAACGGCTCACGCACGGGAAGTACTCATGGTTCGACGTCCTCGATCACCATTAAATTCCCCAGAAGCACCCGATGTTAGGTCATCAGATGAATCAGAATCCAACATATCACCCTTTGCCCAGGGCTACGATGGAGAAACCGAGAGTCAGAAACAAGCTAGAGAAAGAAAAAACAAGTTGAAGCAAGGGCGCCAACACCGTGCTAGGCAGCGTAGGGAAGCCTGGATCAGATACGAGTTAGAGTTGGCTGAATACGACAGAAGAAAATCACAACGAGAAGTCGAAGGAAGACACACAGCAAATACGCCTTACGATAAGATTTGAGAAGCATTAGAAGAACTCAGAGCAACTTCACATCCCGGAGAGAAGTATGAACAGCTCCAGGACTTGCTCCGGTCGACGATCCCGAGAACGCATGAAGAGAGAGCCCAATCAAGACTACCCGCCAAATCAACAACCCACAGGCAAGAACATCAAAATCAAAGGAAGTCCGCTTTTGAAAGACTTGGGCCAGGTGGAAGCCATAACGGAGAAAGTAGGAAGGAATATAATCAAGGCCACCAATTTGAACAACCAAGAAAGACCAGGAGTAGGGTGCCTACCCAGACAGCCTCGCAGAATTATTCCCATCAAAACAACAGTTGGCCAGAAGGAGGTGCCGAATCCGAATTCAAAGAAGCCGGAATACATGACAGATTCCCCTGTTTCGCGAATAGGCTTGCATCGGTGCGATTACCTCGCAAGTTCAAACCGTCTAACCACTCCAAGTATGATGGCAAAACTGAACCAAGGCAATGGCTCAGAATATATTCACAATCAATTGAACTAGCCGGAGGAGACGACGATATCAAGACCCTGTTCTTTCCCATGGCACTAGAAGCCATGCCCCTCCAATGGTTCGACAAACTAAATCCAGGATCTATCAGAAATTGGGAGGACTTGCAAAGAGCTTTTTGTGAAAATTTCATAGGAATCATTACACACCCAATCACTCCTGCTGAACTAAAAGGACTCAAGCAAAAGGGAGGCAAAAGTCTCAGAAATTACTATCGATGATTCGGTGAACTACGAGCTCAAGTGCATGACATCACCGAACGAGAAGTAATTGATGCTTTCTCTCATGGAATCATGGCTAGGTGGCAATTTTAAGACTTCTGCAAAGAAAATCCGAGAAACAATGAAGAATTTAGACGAACAGTAGAAAAGATGATTACTGCAGAAGAAAAAACATGAGAGAGGTTCCTGGATAGAAGCAACCAGGACAACCCGGACAAGCAAAATCATCGAAATAGCAGACATCAAGAAAGAAAACGTAGACCAGACAATACCGTGGCAATGGTCGACAAATCAAAGAAGTTTTCCAAACCCAGAAGATATGATGACATTGAAAACATATGTTGCCCATTGCACCCTAATGGGAGGCACACCATCGGAAATTGCTACACTTTCAATGATCAATATACAAGAAAAGATAGTAAGGAGAACACCAAAGAGGACAATCAGAAAAAAGATGAAGACAACCATGAGGACAAAGGATTCCAAAAACCTTGGGGAACGGTAGCAGTGATCTTCTCAGGGGCTCCGGATTGCAGAAGCAAACATCAAGAAAAACTAACACTACGGACTATCATGACAGCAGAACCGGCTACACCAAGATATCTCAATTGGTCACAGTATCGTATCCAATTTACCAGAGAAGACCAATAGACTAGCGTGGGAAACACAGGCCATTATCCGCTGGTTCTAGATTCAACTATTGCTGGTATGACTGTCACCAAAGTACTAATCGATGGGGGAGCCGGACTCAACATCATCTTTTTAGAAACACTAAGGAAGATGGGACTACAACTCGCCGGGATGATCACACCAACAAGCACACCTTTTTATGGAATAGTACCCGGCAAAGCAGGCATGCCGCTCGGACAAATTACTCTGCCAGTCATTTTTGGAACACCCTCGAACTACCGTACATAATTCATCAAATTTGAGGTGGCGGACTTTGAGTCATCGTACCATGCAATCCTCAGACGCCCAGCACTGGCAAAATTCATGGCAATACCACATTATCCGTACTTACTGCTTAAGATGCCAGGACCCAATGGTGTCCTTTCTCTTCAAAGTGATTTGAAGCGTGCTTTTGACTGCGACGTTCAGGCAATCCAAATCGCAGCCAAAGCACAAGCCAACAATGGAAGAAAAGAAATAGCCACAATTGCTGCAGAGATGAGCCAAGAAGAATTAGAAATACCGGCTAAAAAGCCCAGCATCATCGCACCACCAAAAGAAGCTGACGTCAAGCAAATCGACTTAGGCACTAGCGATACCTCCAAGACAGCAACCATCAGTGCTCACCTCTCGGCAAAATAGGAACTCGCGCTCACCAACTTTCTTTGGGACAACAAAGATATCTTCGCTTGGAAGCCGGCCGACATGCTGGGTGTCCCAAGAGAGTTGGCTGAGCACATAATTGATGTTAATGAAAGCTCCAAGCCTGTAAAGCAACGGCTACGATGATTCTCACCTGACAAGAAGGCAGCAATTAAAAAAGAAATCACAAAGCTAATGGCGGCCGGATTCATTAGAGAAATCCTTCATCCAGATTGGCTAGTAAACCCAGTTCTAGTACAGAAAAAGAACACGGACGAATGGCGCATGTGTGTTGATTACATAGATCTCAACAAGCACTGTCCGAAAGATCTGTTTGGGCTGCCACGCATTGATCAGATAGTTGATTCAACAGCAGGATCCGCTCTATTATCCTTTCTTGATTGCTATTTAGGGTATCACCAGATAGCATTAAAAGAGCAAGACCAGAGCAAGACGTCTTTCATTACTCCGTTCGGTGCTTACTATTACAAGACCATGTCGTTTGGACTAAAGAACGCTAGCGCCACATACCAAAGAGCTATCCAAACTTGCCTTGGGGATCAAATTGGTGAAAATATGAAGGCATACATGGATGATGTAGTGGTGAAAACAAAGAACCCAGACACTCTGATTGAAGATTTAAAGCAAACCTTCGAAAACTTGAAGAGATGGAGATGGAAGTTGAACCCAAATAAATGTGTATTCGGAGTTCCCTTAGGACAACTACTTGGATTTTTTATCAGTCAGTGTGGGATTGAAGCCAGCACCAAGCAAATTCGAGCTATAACAGAAATGAGCCCACCTAGAAGTATCAAAGATGTGCAGAAACTAACAGGATGCATGGCGGCCCTCAACCGTTTCATATCAAGACTCGGTGAAAAAGGACTACCTTTCTTTAAACTACTAAAGAAGATAGATAAGTTCGAATGGACAGAAGAAGCCAATGAAGCTTTCAAGAAACTTAAGGCATACCTCACATCCTCACCAATTCTCACACCCCCAAGGAAAGATGAAGATATGATGCTATACATTGTGGTGACTACTGCTGTGGTCAGCACGTCAATAGTCATAGAAAGAGAAGAAGAAGGACACGTGTATAAAGTACAATGACCCATATACTACATCAGCGAAGTATTATCTGAATCAAAAATATGGTACCCGCATGTGCAAAAACTACTCTACGCCCTATTGATCACTTCACGCAAGCTTCGCCACTATTTTGAAAGCCACCAGATCACAGTGGTGATAGACTTCCCGCTTAGAGACATCTTACACAACAGAGATGTGATGGGACGCATATCAAAGTGGGCAGTTGAACTCGGAGCTCTTAACATCAATTTCACCCCGCGGAAAGCAATCAAATCTCAAGCCCTTGCCGATTTTGTGGCCGAGTGGACAGAGATTCAACAGCCTTTATTAGATACAATCCTTGACCACTGGAAGATATACTTTGATGGGTCACTCAAGCTAGGAGGAGCCGGTGCAGGCATTCTCCTAATTTCTTTGGACGGAAAACAACTTAAATATGTCCTTTAGATATTATGGCAAGCTACAAATAACGAAGCAGAATATGAAGCCCTCATCCATGGGCTACGAGTGGCAATTACCCTCGAAATAAAGAGACTACTCATATACAGTGATTCAGTAGTAGTCATCAACCAAGTCAACAAAGACTGGGATTGCACCAAAGAAAACATGGGTGCTTACTGTGCTGAAATACAGAAACTTGAAAAACATTTCCAAGGATTAGAAATTCTACACGTCCTCCGCGATTCCAACATTGCAGCAGATGTCCTCACCAAGCTCGGATCAGACAGAGCGAAGGTTCCACCCGGTGTATTCATAGAAGAGCTATCAGTTCCCTCTATCAAACAACCCGGTGAAACAACCCATGAAATTTAGGCTAAAGGCGTTCAGATCTTGGTAATCAACACTTCATGGAGCCAAGTTTTCATCGACTATATCAAAGAAAATAAATTGCTAGCAGATAAAGCAGAAGCCACCCAAGTTGTTCGTAGAAGCAAAAACTATGTTCTAGTAGGAGATAGACTCTACAGAAGCGCAACATCATCAGGAGTACTCCTAAAATGTGTCTCATTTGAAGAAGGCAAAGAGATCCTAGACAAAATACACTCAGGTTGCTGTGGAAATCATGCCGCTTCAAGAACACTGGTTGGCAAAGCATTTCGCACCGGATTCTACTGGCCAACCGCTTTGAAAGACGTAGAAGAACTTGTCAGAAAATGCAAAGGTTGCCAAATGTTTGCAAGACAAGCCCATGTGCCAGCTCACAATCTTATCTGCATCCCACCCGCTTGGACTTTTTTCCTGCTGGGGGCTAGATCAAGTAGGACTTCTGAAGAAAGCAAAAGGCGGCTTCGAGTACATCTTTGTAACAATCGACAAGTTCACCAAGTGGATTGAATACAAACCACTCGCGAAATACAGCGTAGCCAAAGCAGTCGAGTTCATCCAAGACATTATGCACCGCTTCGGCATGCCCAATCGAATCATCACAGATCTAGGCTCCCCCTTCACAGCTATAGAATTCAAAAGCTAGGCACAAGACTGTGGTTTTAGTATAGACTATGCGTCTGTTGCACATCCGGAAGCCAACGGACAAGTAGAAAGGGCTAATGGACTCATACTAGCCGGGTTGAAACCAAGACTATATGAAGAACTAGCAAACTATGGATCAAAATGGATTGAAGATTTACCCAAAGTAGTGTGGGGACTACGGACCCAAATAAGCAGAGCTACTAAATACTCGCCTTTCTTCTTAGTTTACGGATCAGAAGCTGTGCTACCTGCCGACTTGATTTGGACATCACCAAGGATAGAACAGTATGACGAAGGAGAAGCAGAACACACCAGAAGATTAGAACTTGACACTATAGAAGAAGTCAGGGTAAATGCTACCCTTCAATCAGCAAGATACCTCCAAGGATTAAGATGCCACTACAACAAGAGTACACAGCCTCGATCACTACAAGTCAGGGACCTAGTGCTAAGAAGAATACAAAAAACTGATAGACGCCATAAACTACTCAGTCCATGGGAAGGTCCTTTTATTGTCTCAAAAGTCATCGGACCAGGAACCTACAAGTTAATGGCTGAAGATGAGAAAGAAGTCAGTAATACATGGCACATCAGCCAACTCAGAAGATTCTATGCATGAAAACAACTCAAAGAGAGTACATGTACAAAACACAAGAGATCAACGTTCATGACCTATAAAGATGTTGTCCCTCGACAAAATGTGTATTATGACTTATCAAACGATCATAATCAATAAAGATGGTTTTTCGACAACTTATGTCTTATGATGGCTAAACCCCGAGTTGTTTCCAAAAGAGCAAAATGGCTGAAACATGCCTGAGCCTACCGGCCAAGAGCAAAATAGCTGAAAAGATGCTTGAGCCTGCCGATGAGGGTAGCTAATAAGCTAACACCTGAACAAAAGAGCAAAATGGCTAAAACATGCCTGAGCCTACCGGCCGAGAGCAAAATAGCTAAAAAGATGCTTGAGCCCGCCGATGAGGGTAGCTAATAAGCTAACACCCGAACAAAAGAGCAAAATGGCTGAAACATGCCTGAGCCTACCGGCCAAGAGCAAAATAGCTGAAAAGATGCTTGAGCCCGCCGATGAGGGTAGCTAAAAAGCTAACACCCGAAACAAAAAGCAAAATGGCTGAAAACATGCCTGAGCATCCTGGCCGAGAGCAAAATAGCTGAAAAGACGCTTGAGCCCGCCGATGAGGGTAGCTAAAAGCTAACACCTAAAACTAGTCGACCGAAATTAAGCTTAAAAAAGACCCTCCAGCTCTTTGTTCCGAAAAGCAAGAGGCTCGGGGGCTACACTGAGGATACTTGAGATCACAAAGTCTATCAAAGCAATGGTCTACATCGAGTTGTTTTTTATGGCAAAGGCAAAAGCCAGACAAGAACTCAACAGATCAAAGAAGGTTGTCAACATGCAGGGTTGTTTACAAGGCAAAGACGAAGGCAAGACCAAGTACTCGGCGAGTCGAACAATTCTGATCACATGGACAACTCATCCAAGGAATAAACAAGGCAACCAAGCAGAGGAAGTATCAACAAAGTATCTTCATTCAAAAAGGAATATAACTACTCTACTATAAAAAATCAAAAGTACAGAGGTCGATTATGTTCAAACATCATCATCAGGAGAGGGGATAACAACATTAAGATTATCTACAACTCTACTGGCTAAGTCTTCGACCTCAGGCTCCATCCGCTCAATGGCGTCAATGTACTCTTGACTATCGGCTTCCTCCGCTATCCTGGACAGAGGCACCTCTAGAGCAAGAACCCAGACCTGAGCCAAGACATTCTTGGTACACAGTTGGGCGCACCTCTTCACGAACTCTTGAAAATGAGTCAGAATTCGAGGAATAAACTGAGCCCAAGATTGCCCATCGTCCACTGGAGTTCGGAGTGCGTCGGCTACTGAACAAAAGGATTTCCATAAAGCTTTCCAGTTCTCGGTAGCCGTCGCCAACTTGCCAGATAAGTCTTCGATAGTTCTTTGAGCCTGCATAAGATCTCTATCAGCTCCACACCTAATCAGCTTAGCAAGGGCAAGTTCTTCCTCAGCATGAGTAATTACCTCCTCAGCCTTGTTATGACTAGAGCGGACAAGAGCCTTCATTTCATTGATACTTTCCAAGAGCTTCTGCTTTTCAACTCAGAGAACTAGACAAGGCACTGAAAAACAAGTCAGCGAAAAAAAGAAGTCAAAATACAAGAAGAAACAAGCAGAACCCGCGGCACCTTTGCATTTGTTCTTCGCAGACTCCACCGCGGCATCCTTCTGCTTCTCCATCTCTACTACCTAGGCACGAAGGGTCTTCTCCTCCTTTTGGTGCATTTGACGCTCTATCTCCAACTCAGCTCGGAGGAGGTCAAGATCGGCTTTCAGAGCGTTCACCTCAGAAGACAACTTTTTCTCATTTTCAGATGAGAAAAAGAAGCCAGAATGATCATGAGAGAAAGATTGAGCAAGAAGAGACAAAGAAAAACAAGGCATAAGGACAGAAGAAAAACGAGCATACAAAGGAGGAGTGGCAGTAAAACTTACCTGGAGCTTTTCACCAAAAGAAGTCGCGAGGGTCGATTAGCTCCCCCAGGCAGCGGTTAACTCCGATAGTCGATGGGTGGCATCAAACTGCTGCACCACCTCATCGGTAAAGGGCAGACCACCGGAGGTAAGAGAAGGAGAAGGAGAAGGAGAAGCTGGTCGAGGCGAAGAAGGCACGACCAGAGCAATCTCACGGGAAGTCAAGACCAATCCCTCAGATGAACCTGCCACCATAGCCGTGGTCACTTCAGAAGCAACCAAGCCAACAGCAGTGCCTTCACCAGGAAACCTTGTCTCCTCAGCAACTGCTTCGCCTACCGAGCGCTCCGAACCCTGAGGCTCGGTACTCGGTAGCACACCAGAAAACTAGCAAGAAGTCGACAGAGGGACAAGAGAAAATGAAGGCCTAAAAAGTTGACAGATAAACTTACCAATAAGAACAAAGGAAAAGGGAAGCAGATGCAAAAAGACAAAGCTAGAAGTTACTCACCCGACTATCTTCTTCTTCGTAAAACACAAAGAAGGCTTCGCAGGGGGAATAACGGTGGCGAAAACGTTCCCACCACTTGGCGACAGGAGCGGTGTAGCTGATACCAGGGCTTCAGAAGAAGCCGGAGCTAAGGCCACAAAAGAGCTAGGCATCGGAAGTGCGGAGGAGCTCGGTACCAAGGAACTCAACACTGGAGCTTCAGAAGAAGCCGGCACAGAGACCTCAGAAGAACTCGTACCCGACGCCCGTTTCCTTCAAAAAGATCAAGACTAAAAATCAAGACAAAGAGGAGGAATGCAATAGAAGGGAAATATAAAAGCAACTCACCGCCGCACGATGAGGGGAACTTCATCATCTTCTTCCTTGGTTTCAACCAAGACCACCAGACCGCCCGCTGAAGGAAGGATAAAAGTACCCGGTTCAGGATAAAAAGAAAGGAGAAGACAAAGAGACAAAGAGTATTAAATATGCTCACCTAAGAGCATGCTAGCTACAACTGGAGTACCTAGAAGAGTACTTGGCTTGTGAGACTTCTTGGAAATAGGCAGGCCAGATGAAGACCCATCCGTTTGCCCCCTCTTCGGGACACTACGAGGACCGTGAGAGACTAGACGAGGAACATATTCTTCATATATGTCGACAAATCCAGAAGAAACTCCAGGAAGCACTGTGGAAAATGGGAACTTACTAGTCACGGAAGCTCCAGCAAGTTTCTCCCTAGCTTTCGCCAAAATAGGGAGAGCATCTAGGGGGATCGGGTCAACAAAGTTGCGCCCAAGCTCCTATACAACAAGACAGAGAAAAGTTAAGCAAAAATGGATACAACAAGAGTACACAAAGTACCCGGACAAAGAGATAAACGACTTACAGTTGGAGGGGAGTTGTTAGCAGAGAACTCGGAGATAGTAAGCGGGACAACGCTCGCTCCTTTCAACATCTTCTAGAGATGCTCAAGTACCTCCTCATCGGTCAACTCAAGAGCTAGGACCATACGTGAAGGATCCTTAGCCCCAGAGTACTCGAAGCCAAAATGCTCACGCTCCTTCAAAGGCGAAACTCGGCGACGAAGGAAACTCGAAACAATCCCAAAACCAGTTAAACCCTGTTGCTTCAGCATACTAATCCTATTAAGGAGTGGCTAGATTGCCTAGATTTCAGTGGGCGACATGGGGTTCTTATCCCACCGGTCATTAACCAAGGGACCGGACCCAGAATGTACGGAAAGAGAAGGAATCAAATTTGCAGCATAAAACCAATCAGCACGCCAATCCCTCACAGAATCAACCAGGTCATAGTCAAAGAACTTGCTTTTAAGACCCTGGCGAAACTAGATCCCACAGCCACTGAGAACATTGGTCTCTTCGCGACGGGGTTGAGGCTTCAGACGAAAGAAGTAGCAAAAAAGAGATAGAGAAGGAGGGATTCCAAGGAAAGCTTCATAGAGATGAACGAAAACGGAAAGATAGAGAATGGCATTAGGGGTTAGATGGTTCAGACTAACCCCAAAATAACCAAGAAACTAGTGAAGGAAGGCAGAAGCAGGAAGGCAAAGTCCGGCGCGGACAAAGGAAACGAAAAGGACAATCTCACCAGGACCCGGAGCAGGAACCCGATGCTCGCCCAGAACTCTCCATTCAGCAATGTCTTTGCTTTGGATCAAGCCATCGCTGACAAGCTCGCGCAGTTGGTCTTCGCTTGTTGTTGGAGCCGGCCAAACCTTCTGAGCAGCCCTCATGGCCATGAACTCTTGGTTCTCGATCAAAGAAAGGGATGACTCCTCGTCCACGAAGGTTGCCTAGGACTTGCTCGTGGTTTTCTTCTTACCCAAGAACTAGCGGAAGCAAAAAGGTACTGGGGAAGATGAAGCTAGGATGGTGGTGCTCGGGTGATGGTGACGATGACGGTGATGGATTTATGAAAGCTAGGGTTTAAAGGCAAGAGCTGGGCAGCAAAGGAAAGGAAGATAAAAGGTCTTTAAATAGATTTTTCAGTGATGAAAACGGCCCACAAGGCCCGTTAAAGCACGGTATGGGAACGCAACGGTCCATTTACTGATACAGCTAAAATGACGAACGGCACAAATCCACACAACGGTACAATTTAACGGGCAGATTTTAGACTTATCCGTCCAACACCACGACAGGGTTATCAGATCACTACAATAACAACCCGTCAACCAAGAAGAAAGAAAGGGCTACCTTGCAAGGAACAAAAGAACCCGGTTATTTAAGAAAGAACTCGGTAATCTCATGAACGATAGGGATCACAACAGAAAAGTAAAGGACAACTCAGAAGACAAGATTCATTCCATTACAAGCGACTTCAAAAATAGAAGATTACAAATCTTACAAGACCCAACGAACTCGGTACCACGAAAAGCAAAGTAGCAAAGAGGAACACGGACACGACTAGGCTCTGGAATGACTACGTGTCCCAAATTGCTACTCGGAAGGACAAACCACCGTTAGCTACACTGTTTTCTTCAAAGGATGGACGCAGTGCATCCAAGGCAGAAATCAGTAGCACGGCAGGATAACATGGAGCAGAGAAGGCCGACGGGCATCTGTCTACCCAAGACCGATGTGATGCTAGATATGGTGTTGATCTACACCGGACAGTCTCAGGACAAGCGATGAGGATCAACCCAGAACTGCCAGATGAAGGAATGAAGCCCACATCACATGACTTCCTCCAACTACCGCCATGTACGTCCTGGTACAATGCTGTCACGGGATTAGCCTACCTCTAATCCCTATCACAAGACTTCCTCCAGCTACGACAAGACACATAGGAACTACAAAATATGCCCGGGGGCTGCTCAACTTCACAAACTACCATATCCATGACTACAAAGACTTCAGGCCACACAACAGAATGCTCAATGATTCAAGAACAAGCACCACAGGAGGGTATTTATAGACCAAAAGAGCGGTGCACATGAACTGGGAGTACCAAAGGTAAAGACCTGACAAAGGAAATAGTGAAAAGATAGAACTCAATGAAAAAGGACTCAGGCGTGAAGGAACAGTGACCAAGGACAAGCATATTCGGAAGGATATACCACCATGGTACAACCCGTCAACAAACAGCATTTACACCCAACCAACTCCACACAACTACATCCGACAACAGAAGACTAGCGGAGAGTATGCCAAGGACATGTAACCGAGTTCTTTCCAAAAAAAAAGAGAACCCGAACATAAGCTCGGAGGTTGCATGCCGCAAAACTACTCGGATGATGGTTTAATCTAAGACTAAAGGGCTGCTTCGGAAAGATGCCGCAAAACTACTCAGACGATGACATAACCCAAGTCTCGGGGACTACTTCAGAACACAAATTTTCAAACAACATAAAGATTCAAGACCCTCCAACTTTTTGTTCCAAATAGCAAGAGGCTCGGGGGCTACACTTAGTGAGTGCACTTTTTCTTCAAAAAAGCACACGTCACCAAAAGACTTCCTCAACGCAGACCACTTCAAGACATTACGACAAAAAGAACCCGGAACGAGCCATATTCGAGTTCTTTTTGATAAAACTTCAACGAACAATCAGAGCAACTTCAAGACAAGATCCTCCAGCTCCTTGTTCCAAATAGCAAGAGGCTCGGGTGCTACAACCAGATGGATGTACTTTTTCTTTAAAAAGCACTCACCACTCGAAGATCCCAAGAAGCGCTACAAAGTTTCACTCTAGAAAGCACTCGGATGACGTTTGTTCCTACTCAACAAGACCTGAAGGAGCAAAATGAGACTTTCAGAGCTCAACCATGAAGTGCTCGGGGGCTTGTTGATGCGGGACCCACAGGATACCCCACAAGAGAGAAAGAAGATCTAGTCTAACTAGGATTCTTCCCATGTAATCTTAGTAGTAGTACTATTTAGTAATCCTACTAGGAACTCTCATTGTAAACCGACTAGGACTCTGGCCTCCTGACTATATAAAGAAGGGCAGGGCTCCTGGGGAAAAAACAATAGAACAATAATTGTACGATGCTTCATAATCAATCCAACGTAGAGGCTAACGCCGGCTGGACGTAGGACTGTTACTCGATCAATGATCGAGGGTCCGAACCAGGATAAGTCGTTTGTCTCTTGTGTTGTGTTCACCATCGAGTTCTGCATACGCTGAAGCCCGAACAATACTGCCCCGGGGACCCCCGTGGCAGGCTATCGGTGGTAAAACATCGACAGACTTCCACCATCCCCGCCTCCAATCAGTCGGTCTAGAAAGAGCCAGAACCCATGACAAGAGAGCAACAAGTCTTCCCTGCACCCATACCCAAGTATGTGCTCGGGATAATAAGTCTGTGACTTGCCTAGAACCTAATGCAACGGCCAGTCCTTAACCGACACATACAAGGAAAAAGTGTAACCAAGCTATGCCCTGTTGGCCGTAGTACACAACCTCTTACATCCACCAATATCCAAACCATATCCCTGCCCGGTTACTATTTTTCCTTTCCACCATTTTACCATGAGTGATAATAATCGCCTATTGTGAGTAACGACAGGTTACTCACGCTACCAAAATCCTGAGCATAGCAGCTACTCGACCTATACTAGTAGGACTCATAGGTAGATATATCTATATATGTAGTTTATATAAAATGCCTGTAACATAAATGCACATCATATATATTCAATAATCATTCAAAAATAGGGGTTATGCACCGGGGCTTGCCTTGGGTAGACGGTGTGTCAACAAAGTCAGCAACGAACGGCTCCAGGGTGCCCTCCTATATGAGAACCTCCTCCTCATACTCCTAAATAATCTCCTCATAGTCATGTTTGTCCACATGCACGAACTCTACCAACTCGTGATCTACATGCATGAAATGATGATGCAACACTTAATAATACAACAAGTATGAATACATCTGGTAATCTAATAAGCTAGTTCTACCGACTAAGGTGCTACGCTACCTATTGTTACCACCAACAAGTATGAAACATGGCATGTACTATCTTAGCAACTAAAGGCATTCTTACTCTTAATACTGATTTACTCTATATATGATAAAACAAGGAGTACTAGCTACTCTATTTATCAACCTACTCTAGGGCTACAAAAATTACAGTGAGTGCATAATAATCTAATGAGCCTACTGTTAAAATTTCATGACTAAAGCTATCATCAATTTTCCACAAAAATTCCTACAAATATTAAGCTAACTAATACTAAGCTTTCTAAATTGAATTTATGAATCTATTATTACCACAAATAACTGTAAACTAACTACACCAACAGATATATAGCATTTTTGTGAACCTAACAAATTTTGTTTCACTATTTTTGGACATCTATAGAATTTACTATAATTTTTTTCAAAGTTCTGCTTAAAACCAAATTGAATAAACCTTTACTAATTCACTTGAAATTGAAAAACCGAATTCCACCCACGCGGCCCATCGTGCGAGCGGCTCGGCCCACTCCCGCGTAGCGCACGCGCCTGTGTGACCCACGCGATCACGGTCCCCACGCACGATGACGACCCATGACGGGGAGGCCCGCGCGCTATGGCCATTTTACGAATCATCCTAAGGCCTACGGCACTATTTCTATAGTCATCTACTTTGCAGATAAGCCCTCGAAACACTCTGTCTTCGCAACGGCGATACCCTTAGGCACCCGCATGTGCACCGGCACGGCGGCGCTGGCACAGGGCGGTCACGCCGGCCAGACCAGCCCCTTCCCACCCCTAATAGCGAGTTGATAGCTGCCTAGGTGCGAACACGAAGCACTGGGCGAAGAAATTGTGAGCCAGGACGCTGTAGTAAAGCCAGACCACGGCAGCATAGCTCCTGCAACACGGTGGTGGCGTTCCAGTGAGTTACAACAACGTCAGGGTAAATAGTGCAGCGAGTGAGCTCCAAGCACTCACCATGGACCCAAATGAGGTGGTGGTTTGACTGGAGGCAGCCCGAGCCAAGCTGGCCGCGTGTGCATGGATGGTGCAGTGGTGCGCCATGGTGGCAAGACTATGTTTGGGGTGGCTAGGTGGTGGTATCAACTTGGCAAGGGTGCACAGGGTGATGAGTAGATGGAGGCAAAGTTGGCAGTGCAACGAAATGAACACGAACAACACTAGAGTGGGGACCTGTTTACACCAAAATTTGGAAGAAGAGTCGTAGGGACTCAAAAGCTCCTAAGATCATGTCATCAAGGAATCAATTATGTGTAGATCAGAACCAGTGGATTCAAATGTAGCACTGGAATCGGCTTTCTTCAGGCAGCGCCTGCAGATAACGACAAAAGCTACAATCGGCGCCGGGATAGGACATGTAGGACTCTATAAAAAGGGAAAGATTAGAGTCCAAGTTATCTTAAATTAGGAATGTTTTCTCTTAGGGCCAAAGATTGTGATGAGTCATGCTTAGATAGGAGTCATGTGTAGGTCCCAGGTATAAATATCAAACCCCGGCTATTGTAAAAGACACACAATCAATCCAATACAAGTTATTTACTTTTTTTGGCTCTAGCCACCCCTTAGGAGTAGGAGTAGAGTAGATCTCGGCGAGTTCTTCAGCAAGTACAACTGCATCGATCCGGTCGACCTCCACTGTTTGTTTGTAAGTACCATCATGGCTTATACCTCTGTTCGTACGGCTGCATCGATCCGGTCGACCTCCACTGCGACTCTGGTATAAGTTAGTTATCAATTCTTACCTAGTTCAAGTATGGCTGTATCGATCCGGTCGACCCCCACTGCATGAACTAGATCAAGATCAAGTTATCAGCTCTATCTAAGGGTGGCGCTCCTTCAGATAGATTCATTAGGTTACTGATATTGCTTATTGTTTTCATTATTTATTTAATTATAGCAATATCACTTCACTCGATTGGGATTGATCTAGATCGGCCTTATATCTTTTTTAACCCATCGTTTGTTAATCTAAACTGATCTAATCTGTACTTTAAACGATGAGTTATGTTTTATCGGCTGTTTTATATCAATCTTGATCGTGCATAGCGTGCGGTTAAGGCATGTTTGATCTTGAGTAGATCTATTGGCTAGCGAAAACTGTTCCATGGCCCGTTATCATGGCTTGTGTGATTCTACTTCACACCCCACTATTAGCACCGTGGAGTGGGGATCGTTATTTGGTAGATCTATTCTTGAGAGGACATAACCTTAACTGTGCGCTATGCCTAAATCGGCTATTTTAGCTGATATCGAGCGCTTTCACGAACAGTTCGCATCACAAGATCATTGAAGTAGCGATAGGTTGAAAGATGTGTTAGCCCCATGATCTTATTATTGTATTACGACATGCATGATTCTGCCTCATGCCCCACTGATATTAGTAATAAGTTAGGGTCGTCGTGTCTATTGTTGTTTCTACGGCCTGCATGATTCTGCCTCATGCCCCATTGATTATAGCGATAGATGAGATCTAATATGTTCATTAGATTTATCTCTATTAAATGATTGAATAATGATGAACTATTTCTTTTATAAAGGAGTTCAGTTACTTGCAGTCATTGGCTCAGTATAAACTAATTATTGTTAATATCTTATTGCCATTGACCAATACTTGTTTAAAGAATGATATTCATCCTGAATGATAACCGATTCTTCTTACACAACCCCATGAGCTTTAACCGATTTATTCTTATGAATATGCTGGAATTGACTATTTAGTCGATCTCCTTTCATATCGGCTCTTAGTGCCACACATTCAGGACTGTCTGGCAACACCAACTTGTTCCGCCCTTAATTATTGATAAACTTTTCTCTCCTTATCAATTGTAGGGTCAAATTGATTGGCACGTCTCGGGAGGAGTGCGTAGGATCGACCATCCCTACACTGAAGCTAGACGGATCTCCAGCTCCATCGAGCGGACCCTTCTAGCTTGCTCGTGTGTCCTAGGCACAGGACAAAATTCTGTGTCGATAGGACCTTGCCATCGATGTGTGCCACGACGGTCTTAACGACCCGGTGGGAGGAAAGCTCCAAATTGGAGCATGGCTTAGCAAGTAACACCCCCTGATGGGGTCGGGTGGCTGGCTAACTACACCATGAAGCCATGGACAAAGCTAATTGGACCGAGGTGGCTCCACCAGGCTGAATTGAAAGGTGCAGGTCTGGCGACCATGGTGAACAGAGGAACAAGGGAAGGCAGGCATGGCTTGGCTCGTTGCTGGCGTGGCAGGACGTGGTTATCAACTCGGTGCACAATCATGCACGTGCTATAGGGCGATGGGGAAATAGTGAAACATGCTCTAGATGGTTGGCCACATTGCAATAATTAGCAAGCCAACGGTGGCTCAGCCCTTTGTGCGGCAGTGGACGGCGCTGACCAAGGGAGAGGCAGCAGCGTAGTGTCACATTGAGCACATATGTGATGGCAAGGTAGGAGGGGCAAGCCCACGTGCAGTAATGCGACGATGCGGGCAGGGCCATGTGTCGGCCGTAGTAGGCCGAGTTCGGCCATGTGTGCACGGTCCCAAGTAGGTGAGCGCAAGGTGGCAGAGGGGCCAGGCTCGTCGGGCATGGCGTGCACGTGCGTGCGTGTGCACGAGCGCGTGCTAGGGCATGGCAACGGCGGTGTGGCCTACACGGCAATGCGTGCTTGGGCAAGCCAATTAAAAGGTCCTAATATGGCTAGAGGGGGGGGTGAATAGCCTATTTAAGAATCTACAAATCAACTAGAGCAATTTGATTAGTACAACAAACAGCGAAATGTAAACTTGCTCTAGCTCTACAAGGGTTGCAAGCCACCTATCCAACAATTCTAGTTGCTATGAACTCTAGACACACAATTTGCTATGTCACTACTCACTAAGAGCTCTCACACTTGGTACACTAAAGAGCTCCACTAGATGAACTTAAAACAATAAGGCAAGCTCTCAATTCTAATTACACTAAAGAGCTTGCTACAACTAGTTTGCAAGAATATAAATGAGTGAGTAGGGTGATTATACCGCCGTGTAGAGGAGTGAACCAATCACAAGATGAATACTAAATCAATCACCCGGAGAATACCAAAGGGCAAGAGACAACCAATTTTTCTCCCAAGGTTCACGTGCTTGTCGGCACGCTAGTCCCCGTTGTGTCGACCAACACTTGGTGGTTTGGCGGCTAAGATGTATTGCACGAACCTCGTCCACACAATTGGACACCACAAGATCCTATCCACAAGTGAGGTAACTCAATGACACGAGCAATCCACTAGAGTTACCTTTTGGTGCTCCGCTGGGGAAGGCACAAGACCCCTCACAATCACCATGATCGAAGCCAGAGACAATCACCAACCTTCGCTCAATGATCCTCGCTGCTCCAAGCCATCTAGGTGGTGGCAACCACCAAGAGAAACAAGTGAATCCCGCAGCGAAACACGAATACCAAGTGCCTCTAGATGCAATCACTCAAGCAATACACTTGGATTCTCTCCCAATCTCATAATGATGATAGATCAATGATGGAGATAAGTGGGAGGGCTTTGGCTAAGCTCACAAGGTTGCTATGTCAATGCAAATGGCCAAGAGAATGAGCTTGAGCCAGCCATGGGGCTTAAATAGAGAGCCCCCATGAATAGAGCCATTGGGCTCCTCACTGCACTGAACACGGGGCAACCGGACACGCTGGTTAGATCGACCGGACACTGGACCCCAGCGTCCGGTCACATGATGTGTGCCACGTGTCCCCTGCTTCAAATGTTGATCGCCCGATCTCAATGGTCATCAGTACATTTAAGTTGTGACCGAACGTGCTACTTAAAAGTGACTAGACATAGGACCTCAGCGTCCGGTCATTTCCAGTAAGCTTCCATTTGCGAAAAAATCACGACCGGACATGTTCGGTCCTGCTCGATTGGACTCACCCAGCGTCCGGTCACTCGGCGTCTCCTCTATGCGCTACCACATTAGCAGGACCGGACGCACCCATTCAGCATCCGGTCACTAAGTGACCCAGTGGTCGGTCGAAGACTGACATCAGCGTCTTCACGCTTCCACTGACCAGACGCATCGGTCCTACCGAGACCAGCGTCCGGTCACTTACAGTGACCTCTGTCTTTTCTGTATAGAGCGCCGGTGGCACCGTCCAGACACTCCACCGGTGAAGTTCCTAACCCTTGCTTAAATGTGCCAACCACCAAGTGTATCACCTTGTGCACATGTGTTAGCATATTTTCACAAAATGTTTTCAAGGGTGTTAGCACTCCACTAGATCCTAAATGCAGATGCAATGAGTTAGAGCATCTAGTGGCACTTTGATAACCGTATTTCGATACGAGTTTCACCCCTCTTAATAGTATGGCTATCGATCCTAAATGTGATCACACTCACTAATTGTCTCAATCACTAAAACAAAATGGCTCCTACAATTTATACCTTTGCCTTGAGCCTTTTGTTTTTCTCTTTCTTCTTTTCAAGTCCAAGCACTTGATCATCGCCATGGAAACACCATCGTCATGTCATGATCTTCATTTGCTTCACCACTTGGAATAGTGCTACCTACCTCATAACCACTTTGATAAACTAGGTTAGCACTTAGAGTTTCATCAATTAACCAAAACCAAACTTAGAGCTTTCACTAGTGCTGCAGCACTGAGCTAATCCAAGACAGTGACCGCGTCCAGACGCTGACACTGGCCGAAACGTGCCATGCATGATTTTTAAAGTGCCCCAAAAATCCAACTCAATGCTTCAATTGCTAAACCACCTATTTTACACTCGAGGTGACATGTAAAGCTACTAAAACAAACCCTAAGACCCTACCACTACTTAACCCGATTCTTCTATGAAAATTGACAAACTTAGCTTTGTCAAACATTTTCTAACTTAAGAAATGTGACTACGTCTTGATCGGTTTTGCATTCAATTCGATTTCCAAGCTATTCGATACGCTAGCTAGTGAATTCCTTTCATGACCTCAAGTATTTCATCGGCACCTACGAAGCTTATACCACAAACTATATTAAAGTTTTGTACATGCGTTCTATAACATTTTTGTTCCATAAAAAATCATTTAAAACCCTAAGTGATATAACATGACATGAAATATAACATTCGTTTCGCGTTTCCGATGAACGTTTCGAGTCACAGAAATTGATTTACACACTATATTTCATACACTATCACATAAACATGATGCACACACAGTGTTTTAGCAAAAGATTTATAGTGTAACACCGAGGTGTTACAAATATACCCCCTCAAAACAAAATCTCAACCCGAGATTTCTTGTGCCTAGTGTGGGAAAGGAGATAGGGATATATTTTAATGCAAGCAACTACCTCAATGACCAGAAAGAAGATGGGGGTAATGCTTCAATATATAGCTCTCTTGTTCCCACATTGCTTCATCCTCTGCGTGGTTCTGCCACTACACTTTGTAGAACTTCACCACATTGTTCCTTGTCAGTCTTTCCTTTTCATCTAGGATTTTGACAGGGTGCTCAATATAAGTTAAATCAGGCTGGAGAGGAAGTCCTTCAATTTCCACGGCTTCATCAGGGACCCGCAAACATTTCTTCAACTGAGATACGTGGAACACATCGTGTACCATAGATAAAATATCAGGAAGCTAGAGACGATAAACCACTGGGCCACACTGCTCCAAAACCTTATAAGGACCCACATATCGAGGGGCTAGCTTGCCACAGACACCAAACCAATGCACCCCTCTCAAAGGAGACACCTTTTTGATGCACAACCTCTTTGATGAAATCAGGCCCAAAGTATCCACGGTCTCCTACTTCAACCCAGTTAGTTGGTGTCCTACATTTCTTTCCATATAAAGCTTCAAATGGTGCCTTTTGAATGCTCTCCTGATAGCTGTTGTTATAAGAAAACTTAGCTAACTTTAGGCATTCATCCCACTTCTCAGGAAAAGAAATGGCACAAGCTCTCAACATGTCCTTGAGTACCTGGTTCACCCTTTCTATTTGGCCATCAGTTTGTGGATGATATGCTGAGCTTCTAAGGAGACAAGTACCAAGACATTGCTGAAGTTGCTCCTAGAAGCGAGAGATAAAAACTGACCCTCTATCAAAGATGATAGTAAGGGGAACTCCATGCAAGGTTACAATCTAGTCAAAATATATCTGAGCAAACTTCCTGGCTGCATATCTGGTGTCCACCAGGATAAAATGAGCAGACTTAGTGAGACAGCCCACAATGACCCAAATAGAATCATAGCCCTTGGATGTGTGGGGGCAAACCCACCACAAAGTTCATGGACATATCTTCCCATTTCCAAATAGGAATGGGCAAGGGCTGCAAATATCCTAAGGTACGCATATGATCTGCTTTAACTCTCCCACAAGTGTCGCACTCCGCGACATACTGGGTGATGTCTTGCTTCATGTTGGACCACCAATACAAGTGGTGCAAATCATGGTACATCTTGTTACTGCCAGGATGAATAGACAACTTGGAATGATGGGCTTCATTCAAAATCTTCCTTCTCAGCTCCTCATTTGATGGGACCACCAATCTATCCTTGTACCTCACTACACCTTGCTCATCAATACTAAACTGAGCACCATGCCCTTCGGCAATTAATTTCTTGATGTGAGGAATTTCTAAAGTATCTTGCCTTTGCTCCATAATAATCTAATCAAGCAATTCTAAGACTAAGGCAATGTGAGCTAGCACCTCAGCATGGTTGAGAGACAAAGGTATTTCTTCAACCTGATAAGACTTTCGGCTCAAGGCATCAGCTACCACGTTGGCCTTTTTGGGGTGATAATGTACCTCCAAGTTATAATCCTTGATCAATTCCAACCATCTCCTTTGCCTCATATTTAACTCCGATTGAGTAAAAATATATTTGAGGCTCTTATGATCTATAAAAATGTGTACTTTGTTTCCCAACAGGTAGTGCCTCCAAATTTTTAGAGCGTGGACCACACCAGCCAGCTCTAAATCATGGGTGGATGAAAGCTCTAGTTTGGTTTTGGTGAATTGATGAAACCCTAAGTGCTAACCTAGTTTATCAAGTGATCATGAGATAGGTAGCACATTCCAAGTGGTGAAGCAAATGAAGATCATGACATGATGATGGTGATGCCATGGTGATGATCAAGTGCTTGGACTTGAAAAGAAGAAGGAGAAAAACAAAAGGCTGAAGGCAAAGGTATAAATAGTAGGAGCTATTTTGTTTTGGTGATCAAGACACTTAGAGAGTGTGATCACATTTAGGTTTGATAGCCATACTATTAAGAGGGGTGAAACTCATATCGAAATGCAATTATCAAAGTGCCACTAGATGCTCTAACTCATTGCATATGCATTTAGGATCTAGTGGAGTGCTAACACCCTTGAAAATGTTTATGAAAATATGCTAACATATGTGCACAAGGTGATACACTTGGTGGTTGGCACATTTGAGCAAGGGTTAGGAACTTCACTGGCGGAGTCTCCACCCATAGAGTGCGGATAGTCTGATAGTGCCACCAGCACCCTAGATAGAAAAGACGGAGGTCACTGTAAGTGACTGAATGCTAGTCTCTGTAGGACCAGCGTGTCTAGTCAGTAGCAGCTGAAGAAGCGCAGCGTCGGTCATTGATCGGACACTGGCGCTGAAACGACTGGACGCTGGCTGGCTGCGCCTAGTCACACTGACATGGTCATGCACAGAGGAGTCACCAAGTGACCGAACGCTGGGTGTGTCCGGTCGAGCATGACCAAACGCGTCCGGTCGTGAAAAGTCATCTCTGGATGCTTACTAGAAATTACCGGACGCTGGGGTTCAGCGTCCGGTCACTTTGAGCCACAGCGTCCAGTCATCACTTGACCGTTGAGATCGGGCAATAAACATTTGAAGAGAGGGGACACGTGGCACGCATCGCATGACCAGACGCTGAGGTCCAGCGTTCGGTCGATATGACCAGAGCGTCCGGTCACCCCGTGTTGTGCCCAGTGAAGGGGTACAACAGCTCTATTTCATGGGGGGCTTCTATTTAAGCCCCATGGCCGGCTCAAGCTCCCTCTCTTGGCCATTTGCATTGACATAGCAACCTTGTGAGCTTAGCCAAAGCCCTCCCACTCATCTCCATCATTGATTCATCATCTTTGTGAGATTGGGAGAGAATCCAAGTGCATTGCTTGAGTGTCTACATCTAGAGGCACTTGGTGTTCATGTTTTGCTGCGGGATTCACTTGTTACTCTTGGTGGTTGCCATCACCTAGATGGCTTGGAGCAGCGAGGATCATCGAGTGGAGAGTGGTGATTGTCTTTGGCTCCGATCGTGGTGATTGTGAGGGTTTCTTGACCTTTTCCCCGGCGGACAGCCAAAAGGTACTCTAGTGGATTGCTCGTGGCTTGTGTGATCCTCATCTTGTATTGGTTGTGCGGCACCCTATTGAGGGTTTGGCGTGTGATGCCAATTAGCTCGTGAACCTCCAAGCGAGTGAATCGCCACAACGAGGACTAGCTTGCTGGCAAGCAAGTGAACCTCGGTAAAAAATCATTGTGTTCATCATTTGATTCCGAGGTGATTGGTCTTCATTGTTATTCATTCTTGTGATTGATTGGCTCCTTCCTCGACATGGCGGTATAACCTTCTTGCTCACTCTCATTACATTACCGCAAACTAGTTATCAAGCTCTTTAGTGTAGCTAGTTGTGAGAGCTTGTTAGTTTGGTTAGTGTGGCTCTTTAGTTAGCTTTTGAGAGCACACTAACTTAGTGTAGTGTCATAGCTATTGTGTGGATAGAAACTATATAAACTAGAATTGTGGTAGGTGGCTTGCTATTTTAGTAGGCTAGCGCAACACTTGCTTCGCCTCATAATTGTCTAACCGGTTTGTTAAGTATTGTTGTAGAAATTTTTAATAGGCTATTCACCCCCCCCTCTAGCAATTAGGACCTTTCAAGTGGAATCGGAGCCGAGGTCACCGTGATTTGAGGCTTAACAACCTTTGGTGTAAAAATGGCTCAAATCAACAACACCAAGAAGCCACCCCAATTTGATGGCACAAATTATCCGTATTGGAAATCAAAGATGACCACACATATCAAGTCAATCAATAGAAAAGTGTGGAAGGTGGTAGAAACCAAAATTGAGAATGGTGATCCAGAAAATCCCACCATGGCCGAAGAAGTGCTTCTCCAAAATAATAACATTGCTCTAAGTGCCATTCATGATGCAATTGATGAGAGAACATTTGAGCAAATCAAGAATATTGAGATGGCTCATGAGGCTTGGAAGAAGTTGGAAGAATCATTTGAAGGCACTCAAGCAGTGAAGGGTGCAAAGGCATACATTCTCAAAGAGAAGTTTGCAAGCTTCAAGATGAAGGAGAATGAGAGTGTGCCGGAGATGTTCCATAGGCTTCAAGTGCTTGTCAATGATCTCAAAGCACTTGGAGAAGAGGTGAAGGACAAGGACTTCTCTCACAAGTTCTTGAGATGTTTACCTTCAAGATTTGGCACATTGGTCACTATTCTAGTGAGAAGTGGTTTGGACACCATGACACCAAACCAAGTGTTGGGAGATATAATGATCGATGATACATATAGAGATGATGATGAGAAGGAAGAAAAGAAGGAGAAGAAAGATGAGAAGAAGAAGAGTGTGGCATTCAAGGCCACATCATCCAAGGGCAAGGCTAAGCAAGAAACATCAAGTGAAGATGATGGCTCATGGGATGATGATGATGATGATGAGAAGATGGCTCTCTTCGTCAAGAAATTTGGCAAGTTCATGATGAAGAAAGGTTACCATGCTAGAAGAAATAAATCTTCATCCAAGAACAAGGAAGAGTCAAGAAGGTGCTTCAAATGTGGAAGCAAAGATCATCTTGTTGCTCAATGTCCATACAATAGCGACAATGATGATGACAACAAGAACAAGAAGAAGGACAAGAAAGAAAAGAAAGAGAAGAAGGACAAGATGACCTTCAAGAAGAAGAAGGGTGGTTCATATGTGGTCACTTGGGATAGTGATGCCTCCTCAAGTGATGATGATGATAGTGATGATGACAAGACCACCAAGAAGAAGGCACTTGCAAGCATTGCTATAAATGAGAAGCCTTCTCTCTTCGACACTCCATCATGCTTCATGGCTAAGGCCACTAAGGTACAAACTTGTGATGATGATAGAAGTGATGATGAACATGATAATGAAAATGATAGTGATAGTGATGATGATGAACCTACTAAAGATGAATTATTTGACTATATCCCCAATGGTCAATAAGCTCACTCACACCTTAGCTAAGGCCTATGGTGGTGAGGACCACTTGTTTATGTGCTTGGGTAGCCAAAGAGCTTCTCTCTACAAAGAGGGATTGGGCTATATCCCCAAGAAAGGCAAGGCGACCTTTGCTCCTCACAAGACCAGTTTTATGAAGAACAATGGTCAGTTTTGCACTAGTTGCAAGTAAGTTGGTCATAAAGAGCATGAGTGCAAGAACAAGAGTAAAAATACTAATGTATCCTCCATTAAGATTAATTCTTTCTATGTGCTTACTAAGGGTGCAAATGGTGTAAAGGCTAAGTTCATTGGTAAACCATGGATGGGCTCAAAGAAGAAAGCCATTTGGGTACCAAAGAGCTTAGTAACTAACCTTTAAGGACCCAAGCAAGTTTGGGTACCTAAAAAGAATTGATCTTCTTTTGTAGGTCAATTACAAAGCCGAAGAAAGGCATTGGGTTCTTGATAGTGGGTGCACTCAACACATGACCGGTGATGCAACAATGTTTAACTCAATCAACACCAATGGCAATGATGGTTATGATAGTATTACATTTGGTGATAATGGTAAAGGCAAGGTAAAAGGGCTTGGTAAGATTGCAATATCCAATGACATGAGCATATCCAATGTGTTGCTAGTAGAGAGCTTGAACTTCAATTTACTATCTGGAGCTCAATTGTGTGATCTTGGATTCAAATGTATATTTGGGGTAGATGATGTAGAGATCATAAGTGTAGATGGCTCTAACTTGATCTTCAAAGGCTTTAGATATGAGAATCTATACTTGGTTGATTTCAATGCTAGTGAAGCTAGATTATCTACATGCTTGTTCACTAAGTCTAGCATGGGTTGGTTATGGCATAGAAGGCTTGGTCATGTTGGAATGAAACAATTGAATAGATTGGTTAAGTATGACTTGGTTAGAGGTTTGAAAGATGTTGTGTTTGAAAAGGATAAGCTTTGTAGCTCTTGTTAAGCCGGAAAACAAGTTGGAAACACCCATCCTAAGAAAAGCATGATGAGCACTAGTAAAGCATTTGAGTTATTGCACATGGATTTGTTTGGGCCAACATAATACACTAGCATCGGTGGTAACAAATATGACTTTGTGATAGTGGATGATTATACTAGATACACATGGGTATTCTTTCTAGTGGACAAAAGTGATGTGTTTGCAACATTTAAATCATTTGTCAAGGGCATTCACAATGAGTTTGAAACAACCATCAAGAAAGTTAGAAGTGACAATGGTAGTGAGTTCAAGAACACTAGAATTGATGAGTTGTGTGATGAATTTGGAATTAGACATCAATTCTTGGCCAAGTACACTCCACAATCAAATGGCCTTGTTGAAATGAAGAATAGAACACTCATTGATATGGCAAGGTCTATACTTAGTGAGTACAATGTGAGTCAATCCTTTTGGGCCGAAGCTATCAACATGGCTTGCTATTGTAGCAACCGCCTCTATTGTCACCCATTGAAAGAGAAGACACCATATGAGCTCTTGAATGGTAGAAAGCCCAACATTGCATATTTTCGGGTCTTTGGTTGCAAATGCTATATCTTGAAGAAAGACACTAGATTGGACAAGTTTGATAAGAAATGTGATGAAGGATTCCTACTTGGTTATTCTACTACAAGCAAAGCATATAGAGTTTGGAATTTAGATAGTGATACTCTTGAGGAAGTTCATGATGTTGAATTTGATGAAACCAAGGATTCACAAGTAGAGAATGAGAACTTGGAAGATGTTAGAGGCATTCAACTTTCAAATGCCATGAAGAACATGGATGCTGGTGAATTGAGGCCTAGGCAAGTGAATGATGATGAAGATGATCAAGTGCAAGTGCTCTCTAACTCAAATGTGCAAGATGATACAAATCAAGTTAGTACAAGTGGCTCTCATGATAATGAACAAGATCAAGTGGCTAGTACATCATCTCAACTGAATGATCAAGCAAGTGCAAACAATCAAGTTCCAATCCTCCAATCAACCAATATTGCATGGGATCATCCATTGGACACTATCATTAGTGATATTTCAAGAGGTGTGCAAACTAGATCAAGATTGGCTTCATTTTGTGAGCATTTCTCATTTGTGTCATCCATTGAACCAAAGAAGATAGATGAAGCATTGAAGGATGTTGATTGGGTGAATGCTATGCATGAAGAGTTAAATAACTTCACAAGAAATCAAGTATGGGAATTAGTAGAGAGATCAAAGGGACAAAATGTGATTGGAACCAAATGGGTCTTTAGAAACAAGCAAGATCAAGATGGGATAGTAGTAAGGAACAAAGCAAGATTGGTAGCACAAAGCTATACACAAGTTAAAGGTCTTGACTTTGGAGAAACATATGCCCCAGTTGCTAGATTGGAAGCTATTAGAATCTTGCTAGCCTATGTTTGTGTCCACAACATCAAGCTCTATCAAATGGATGTTAAGAGTGCATTTCTCAATGGTTACATCAATGAAGAAGTATATGTTGAGCAACCTCCCGGTTTTGAAGATGATAAGAAGCCCGACCATGTGTAAAAGTTGAAGAAGGCATTGTATGGCTTGAAGCAAGCACCTAGAGCATGGTATAAGAGATTAAGGAACTTTCTACTCTCTAAAGGGTTCATGATGGGCAAGGTTGACACCACTCTCTTCATCAAGAAGATTGGAAAAGATTTGTTTGTGTTGCAAATCTATGTTGATGACATCATATTTGGATCAACCAATCAAGATTTTTGTGATGAGTTTGAAAAGATGTTGGCTAATGAGTTTGAGATGTCCATGATTGGAGAGTTGAGTTACTTCCTTGATCTTCAAATCAAGCAATTGAAAAATGGTACATTTGTGAGTCAAGGCAAGTATATCAAGGACATGATCAAGAAGTTTGGCATGAGTGATAGTAAAGTCGTTAGCACACCAATGGGCACAAATAGCAATTTGGATAGTGATGCAAGTGGAAGTGGATCAAAAGTTGTATCGGTCTATGATTGGAAGCCTACTCTATGTGACCGCATCAAGGCCGGATGTCGTGTTTAGTGTATGCATGTGTGCAAGATTTCAAGCCTCACCAAGAGAAAGTCATTTGAAGGCTACAAAGAGAATATTGAGGTACTTGAAGCATACACCAAATGTTGGTTTGTGGTATCCTAAAGGAGCAAAGTTTGAGCTAGTTGGTTACTCCGACTCGGATTATGAGGGATGCAAGGTTGAAAGAAAGAGCACATCGGGCACATATCAATTGTTGGGAAGATCACTTGTCTCATGGTCATCAAGAAGCAAAATAGTATTGCATTATCAACCGCCAAAGCCGAATACATATCTACCGGTAGTTGTTGTGCACAAATACTTTGGATGAAGGCCACTTTAAGTGACTTTGGAATCAAGTTCAAGAAAGTGCCATTGCTATGTGACAATGAGAGTGCAATCAAGTTGACCAACAATCCAGTTCAACACGCAAGAACAAAGCACATTGATGTCCACCACCATTTCATAAGAGATCACCAACAAAAAGAGGACATTTGTATTGAGAGTGTAGGCACCGAAGATCAACTTGCTGATATATTCACCAAGCCATTGGATGAGAAAAGGTTTTGCAAGCTAAGGAATGAGTTGAACATATTGGATTTCTCAAATATGTGTTGATGCACCCCCACTCATATGACATGCCTCTCCTTCGAGCAATCCAAGGTAAAAGTTGATTGGCATAGCATACATCCTTGCTAAGGACTTGTTGACACAAAATGTGACACACTGTGCCTCACATACAGCAAGCCAGAAAGCATGGCTTCAATCGAGTCCCTGGGTGCTTCGTGATCCGAAAATGTGCCAGTCAGTTTGACCTGAAAAAAACTAACAAGGGATAAAACAGTTAAATGCCAAACCGAAACATGTCGGGTGAGACCAGACAGTTCCATATATACGGCCCTGAAGCCACTTACAACGACATACAGCTATAGGAAGCTGTCTGCCAACAAGTTTATAAACCATTCAGCTAATCGTAAGATGAATACACGTAAAGATCCGATTGCCGAATGCATGTGCATGGGAAGACATGTTTGAACAAGTGAAATTAATTATGAGTTAATGCATAACCAAGCTCAGCAGTCTAGCCGAGTTGGGGTCCATGAAGAAGGAACATGCAAATAAACACAATTAAACTAATCTAAAACCTGCATCTGCCGCACGACACCTAGTTTCGTTAAAGCTTAAACGTAATTAACATGCATGAACCCATGACATGTGACAATCTAGATTAAAATAATTCAGCCATTATGAGCATGTTATCTATTTGCAAAGGTAATATGAAAAGCAATGATCATTGAAGCACGAATAAAACCATAAGAGAGGGCCGAACAATATCAATCTAGATTGGGCAGAAGTGTGTTACAAATATATAAAATATTTAAAACATGCAACATAGGATAACTTAATGAATCTATTTAGATTTTGCCATATCTAATAGAGCCGATAACTGTCTTGCTTTCACTAAGCATATTGAGCAAACGCCTGCCGCACGGTATCTACTCATAAACAAAGCATAAGCAAAGACTTCTTGATTGTCAAGCAAAGATCCGCCGCATGATCATTGAAAACAAACAAGACTACTTGCATCACGTCTAAATCCACCGCATGATACTAAACATGATAACAAGGTTGTCGGAACTTACGGAGGTCGACGGATCGATGACTCCTCTCGAAGAACTCGACGACATGACAAAAGGACTCGAAAGTTGGCATGGGGCCGGTTGTATTGATTTGGTTGTGAACACCTATTACAATGGTCGAGGGTCAATATTTATACCCTAGACAAAACACGAGTCCTAAAAGACTACGATTTACAAAGGAACTCTTAAACAAACTTGGAAACTACGATTCCTTGCCCTAAACTCTCAGAGTCCTTTATTATTACAACTTTCATCTTTTCGATCGGCTTTGCCTGCCATCTTCTGCTTTCCCGAATGGAGTCACCACCTTCTGAAGTAACCGACTGCACAAGCATTTAGCCGACCGCTCATTTTGTTTGCCGAATATCCTTCTTCCCGCATGCGGGTCCACCTATCATCCTCCAAAGTCAACCAAAATCTAGTGTTAACACATGCCCCCTCAATTTCGGGATAAAAGTTATTTTATTCTGAAATTGACCACAAGCTCCTTCTTCCTCCTAGGTCAGCACCGTTCAACACCGTAGCCGTTATATTCGGCAATTTCCACTTGATCTTCCCATTCTTCTTTTGGCTTATTCCTCTTTGATTTCAATCACCCTTTAAAGGAATACAAGAATCAGATTTTGATCCCCTATGCTGCCAACCCTGATTCCTATTTCCTCGGCCCAATGGGAAATCCTGACCCTTTTGAAATTATCGAGAAGGAAACCCAAAGAATCCCTTTCAAATCTGGGATCTCCTTGCCAAACCGATGGCCAAACACGTTCAAGAATTGGCCATTTCCCCCAATCGCTGGATGGCGGAATTGGTACAGGAGAATGCTAGAGAAAAGCAGCAGCTACTAGGAAAGTCAAGACATCAGTCATTGTCTGGAATTATCCTTAGCAGAAACACCCAGAAACGATTCCCTTTTGATAGCAGCTTCCCATTTTTGGTCTGACACCATTAATGCCTTCATCTTCGGCCATGGTATGATGACCATCACTCTAGCCGACGTGTTCATGATGACTGGCTTGAACGTGTCACTACCAGTATACCCTCATAAGTACAAGAGCAAAAGTAATCAAAGAGCCATCAGCTCTGGATGTGGATGGGTCAAATACATCCAGAACTACATGAATGCATCTGGCACCATCTCTGACAAAGAGTTGAAAGCCTTCATGAATATGTGGCTATGCAGATTCATCTTCTGTGGAAAATCCAATGAACCAACCCTGAATCACATGGTGATGGCTGAAGACTTAGCTGCAGGCACTCAGATCCCACTAGGCAAATATCTCTTAGGGTATGTTTATCATATGATGCATTAGATTACTCTTCAGATGCGCCAAGGTGGAGAAATCTCTTATGTGAATGGTCCCTGGTGGCTAATTCAAATGTGGCTCCAGCTATACATGCATCAGATAACCTCTGTGAGCCTCTTCAATCTAAGTTTTCCTTCAGTTAACTATGCTGAAGGCAGTACAGCAAAGGTTAAGGCTTGTCAGACTTATGGGGAAGCAGCATCATCTATCAGCATTGACATAGACATTGGTCATTTCTTCAAGCTGTTTTTCAAAGGATTCGGCAATGTGCTCTGGTTCCCTTACAGAGAAAATGAAGATTTGACTTTGCCCTGCAAGTTTAGCTATGAAATTGGTTGTTCAGGTCAAGAATCCACGGAGATCTTCAACTCCTTTATCAAACCTTGCACTCTGCCAGCCGAATTTCATCATGGGAGGTTAGTGCAGTCCACCTATGAATTCTACTATCCAAATATGGTGGCCAGACAATTAGAATGTGGCCAGCTACCCCCAAGATTCCTCTTCCCAACAATCATAAAGTCAAGGGAAGTAATAACAGAAAGAATGGAAGCCAAGAAAATCTTTGAATTAGGATGGGAATTGCCAACATACGAACCATCTCCATTTGGGCTAATAGATGTTGCTCATCCCTTCTTTGTCTCTTGGTGGCAAGAATGGCATGCTCATATCTTCAATATATCAGTTCATCCTTTATGCAAAAACTTGCAGCCCGATTTTACTTCTGATAGTGAGATAATTTCATTATACTCATCATTTCCTGCTCTTGAATTCTCTTCTTATTTTAACATCTGGTTATGCACAGGATCTTGAGTCTACTCCCCCAGCCAAAGCAATCCAGTACTATTTGGCTGGTCCCAAGCCTGCTCTGGGGTTTGATGCTCCAAAATTAAAGGAATTCATGAAAATTCCTGCAACTTTGGATTCAGTACCTTTAAAGGCACTCATGAGAACTCCTGCTACTTCAGCTGCTGCATCTTCAAGAGGAAAAAGCAAAAGGAAAACACCTGAAAGTTTTCTCTTACCCAAGAAACCAAGGACCAAGAAAGCCAAATTATCTCTTAAGGTATGAACCTTTTATTCTCTATCAGGTTAACAACCCCACTTAGCAGTAAACCTGACCACCTCTACATTCATTACTTCCATTGCAGCCACAAGTTGAAATTCCCAGACTAGGCAGCACCTCAGCAGCTGTAAAATCAACTCCTGAAGTTTCTACCGAAAATGAAGAAATCCATGACAGTGAAGCTTCAGAGACTCATGAAGCTGAAGGTTTAAAGGCTCATAAATCTGATGAGACTATAGGTAACATCGTTCAACCAATTCTCTTTTTTTTCTTTTTTTAAATAACATCTATCCCTTATGCTCATTATCATTTACTTTATTGAGAATAGATGAAATCTTAGATGAACTGGTAAGGGAAACTTCTCCTGATCAAGCTCCAAACCCGTCCCTTCTGAACATTCAGCCAAGTCCTCCAGTAAGCCAGGGTATAACCCATCCTGATGATCAATCAGTTCAGCAGGTAATGCCTTGTCTTACACTATATTTTAGCAAATTCATCCAATCAGCTAACACCTCCTTTCTTCTCTTTTCTTTTAGAAGAACATCACTAAACTGACCACCAGCTACTCCTTCTCTATTAAGGACTACATCATTGAGAAAGGTGAAGAGATTACTTCTCAACAAACCTTATCGCTGGAAAATCAGGCTCGGCTAAAAGAGGTGATCATTCTGCTGAATAAGGATACCATTAGTCTGGTTCAGGATGCAGATCAGATAAGAGACCTCCTTGAACTCATTGATCAAGATATCCCTTCTGCTCTCAAGGCCCCCCTAGAATCTACAGCCCATCTTGATGACCACTTTGCCATGGTGAGAAGGGCAACCAAGAACATATCTTCGAGGGCTGCTTTGCAGAAGGATAGATCTTTGAAGAAGCTGGAGATTAAAGATCTTCACTCTCATATCTAGACTACAAGAAATTCCTTGACAACCTTGGAGCCTGAACTGAAAGCCATGGAGGATGAAAAAAGCAGACTAGAATCTCAACTAGCCGAACTGAACGCCAAAATTCAGTCTCACAGGGCCCATATAGCTAATTTGCCAAAGAACATAGAAGCAGCTTCACTAAAGATAACTTCGGCCATCAAAGAAGATTAGCAAATCAAAACTAAGTTATCCAGCATCCAGAGTTCTAAAGATGAGGATCAGAAAGTGCTAGATAATGTTAGCCGAATCAGGACTGAAGCCATAGAGGCAATCAATCAGCTTCTGAACAAGTAGATATTGGGCTTGTAATAAACTTAAGTGTGATATCCTCTGTCCCTTGATTTAATCAACTTTATGTTTACATATTTTCATTCGTTTGAAAAAGCAATCAGCCATTTTCCCTTAAATTTCTCGATTAGAATGTAGCCGATTGTCTCCATTCTTCCGATAGCCGAACGAATCCTAATTTAAATGTTGTGAGGGTATAGCCGAACAATGTTGGCTCCAACAAATCAGGGAGATAGTCGAATGACGCCCGACTTAATCCATGCCTGGCCTAGCCTAGTAGCGGTCCAGCTGAAAGGGAAAAACCCTACTCCATCATTCGGCATTCTCGCCCCACGACTCCGTGGAATTCGCCACGATTCTTCACTCCGGCTTATAAATAGACCCTTCCGTTAGCCTTCATCGCTATCTCCATTTTAGCGTTCTCATACCTGTCTCCTCCACTTCCTTTGTTCGATTCATTCTAGAAGAAAACCCTAACCTCCACCAAAGCAAATGGCGAACAGTGGCGACCGTGGCAAGCGACCTGCCGATGGAGAGGCAGAAGGAAGCAGAGCATCGTGCTGCCGGCGCCGTGGGTACGAATCGGCTTTTTGCCCCCTTGCGATTTTCTCGTTCATCTCTTAGTTTCAATTTTTTCTTCCTCATTCATCAGGATAAGGGTCATCAGCTCTAGCCAATATCATCTCCTTCCTCCGGCGACAGCAGCTCAACCGGGAACTCTATCATCCGGCTCCTCCGGATCCTCCAGCTCTTCAAGCTCCTATCATCCCAATCCTTGGGGACCGGCGGAACCAGCAGATGCACACCATCCATATTCTCACGAGGAAGCGCTCAAGTTTCGCCAGGAGAGGGACGAGGCCTAGGAGGAGCTAGGCGACGTCTCCAAGAAATTCGGCATCGAGCAAGCCGAATGGGAGGACCAGCGGAAGCAACTCTGCGACGCCATCACCGGTTTGATACCTTCATTTGGTTTTATCATTCTGGCTTCCCCCGCTTGCTGACCCATTTTTTTTCTTTTCTGCCCAGCTCTTTCTGCGGAGAACGACCGCCTGAAGGCGGCGGCGAACAAGGTTGCCAACAAGGTGAATGCCCAGGGGAAGACATCCGAGGCACGCCTTGATGCTGTGGACGGCCGTGTTGATCAGGCCGTCATCCAAGGTGTGCACCTTGGTGTTTCTCTTGGGCTGGCGGCAATGACCTCCCAAACCAACGAAGACTACTCCTTCCAGCCAATCGGCTTCGCTGGAGGATGCCCGGACGAGATCGACGACATCGATGAGCATCTGGAGGTCTACGATGATCATGCCGTCGCCCTTGCTGAGTCCACAAATCCCCAGTCCGTCCTCAACAAGTTATTTGAGGAGTAGTTTGTATTAGGATGGACTTCTGTAAATAAACTTGTCTTTTGGAAGAATACTTATTTCTTTGATTCTTTTCGGTAAAATTCTGCCTGCGACTGTCAGAAAAATGCTAAAAACACCCTGGTCTTGCATAAACATTCTTGTGCTAGAGGCGATGCAAACTGCATCGGCTATCTTGTGCTAAAGGCGATATGAACAATATCGGCTATTCTCAGTTTTATTTTTTAGGCTAAAGGCGATTTCCCTTTTATCGGCTTTTCTGATCTACGTTCATGAACCAACCTCAACACTGGGGTAATATTTCTTAAGAAATCTTCCATTGATAGCTCTGGTAAACTCCTCCCCAAATAAAGTCTTCAATATGTATGCATTGCCAGGTACACATTCTACTATTCGGAAAGGACCTTCCCAATTTGCAGACCATTTGCCAAACGCTCTATCCTTTGTTCCAACTGGCAATATAGTTTTCCAAACCAAGTCTCCTTCTACGAATTGCTTCAGCCTAACCCTTTTGTTATAATACTTGGCAACGCATATTTTATTTTTCTCAATATTTTCCAATGCCTTGAGACGAATCAAATGTAAATCTTCCAATTCATCCATCATCAGATTCTTATAATCTTCTTCTACCAATTCTTTCTATAACACAACTCACCTTGAACCTGACCGTAATTCCCATGGTAATACAGCATGATGCCCATAAACCAGTTCATAGGGAGACATTTGAGTGGACCCATGACAAGCCATTCGGTAAGCCCACAATGCTTCATTAAGAACCAAGTGCCATCTCCTTGGTTTTTCATCAATCTTCTTCTGGATGATTTTAATCATAATCTTATTTGATGCTTCTGCCTGACCATTAGCTTGTGCATAATAAGGAGAAGAATTATACAACTTAATCCCCATATCTTTGGCAAAATCACAGAATTCTGAAGAAGTAAACTGAGTTCCTTGATCAGTTGTTATAGTTTGAGGAATCCCGAATCTGTGAATTATATGTTCCTTAACAAAACTGATCATATTCTCTGACATTACCTTCTTCAAAGGGATAGCTTCAACCCACTTGGTGAAATAATCCGTGGCCAAGAGTACAAATTTGTGTCCCTTACTAGAAGGAGGATTGATCTGACCAATTAAATCTATACCCCATCCTCTGAACAGCCAAGGCTTGATTATGGGATTCATAGCAGACGCTGGAACTTTTTGAATATTGCCGAATTTTTGACAATTGTGACACCCTTTGTAATATTCAAAACAATCCTCCAACATAGTCGGCCAAAAATAACCAGTTCTCCTAATTATCCACTTCATCCGATAAGCTAACTGGTGTGCACCACACAATCCTTCGTGAACCTCATACATCACTTTCTTGGCCTCTTCTTGACTTAAACATTTGAGCAATACTCCATCGATGGACTTGTAATATAACTGATCATCAAGGAACACAAATTTGAGAGCTTTGTACCTGAGTTTTCGGGAAACTTTTTGAGATGGACCTTTCAGATAATTGATAATTTCGTATCTCCAATCACCATCTACTTGATCAGTATTTAAAACACCTTCTTCTATAGCAAAAACTTCCCGACTCTCTCGATATCCAGAAGCAGCTTGAGCTAACTTATTTGCTTCTTCATTGTACTCTCTAGGGATATGATGCAAGGTTACTACCAGAAAATTCTTCAAAAGTTCTCTACACTCCTCATAATATTCTCTTAACACATTGTTCTTGCATTCATACTGACCACTCAGTTGATTAATCACCAACTCAGAATCCCCAAAGATTTCAACAGCAACGGCATTTACTTCTATAAGAAGCCGAAGCCCTCTAAGCAACGCTTCATACTCTGCCTGATTATTAGTAACATGAAATTCAATAGGAACCGCATACTCAAAAGTTTTTCCTTGTGGGGAAATCAAGAGAATACCAGCACCACCACCTTTGTTACAAGATGATCCATCGAAGAACAAGGCCCAAGGCACAATGCTTATCGCCTCAACAGAAAGATCCCGATGTTGGGTAATAAAATCGGCAATAATTTGACCTTTTACCGCCTTTGCCGATTCGTACCTTAAATTAAATTCTGACAATGCTAAAATCCATTTGCCAATTCTTCCATTCAAAATTGGCATTGATAGCATATGTTTGATTACATCAAAACTAGAAACTACCACGCATTCGGCATTCAACAAATAGTGCCGAAATTTGGTACATGAGTAATACACACACAAGCAAAGTTTTTCTGTAGCCGAATACCTTGTTTCTGGGTCTAACAGCTTTCGGCTAAGATAAGCTATGACTCTTTCTTTTCCTTCAAATTCTTGCATAAGGGCCAATCCTATCGTTAGGCTATCGGCCGCCACATACAACTTAAAAGGCTTGTCAAGTTGTGGAGGTACCAGCACAGGTGGTGCCTTCATATATTGCTTGATCTCATCAAAAGCCTTTTGTTGTATGTCACCCCATACAAATTTTTGATCCTTCTTGAGCTTTAATAAAGGAGAAAAGGGTAAAACTCTCTCTGATAGATTGGATATGAATCTTCTTACAAAGTTGATTTTGCCTAACAATGATTGTAATTCTGTGAGATTGGTTGGCGGCACAACTTTGTCTATTGCTTCCATGCTCTTTTTCCCAACTTCAATTCCTCCTTTATGAACTAAAAATCCCAAAAACTCACCAGCCGAAACTCTAAAGGCACATTTGTTTGGATTCATCTTCAAGCCATGCTTTCTTGTGCACTCTAGAGTCTTTCTTAAATCGGCTAAATGTCCTTCATGATTTCTAGACTTGACTACTACATCATCGATGTAGATCTCTACAATCTTGCCGATCAGCTCGTGAAAAATATAATTCATAGCTCTTTGATAAGTTGCACCGGCATTCTTTAACCCAAATGTCATGACTATCCATTCAAACAAACCAATATGACCAGGACATCTGAAGGCCATTTTTGAAATGTCTTCCATTGCCATAAAAATTTGATTATAGCCAGCATTACCATCCATAAAACTAATGACTTCATAACCTGCTGCTGCATCTACTAGTAAATCGGCAACTGGCATTGGGTAACCATCCATGGGAGTGGCCTTATTAAGATTTCTGAAATCTATGCAAACCCTCATTTTTCCATTTTTCTTGTATACCGGTACTATATTTGAAATCCACTCTGCATACTTGCATGGCCGAATGAAGTTTGCTTCTATTAATCTTTCAACCTCCTTCTTCACATCGGCCAATACCTCCTCTTTGTATATCTTCCGTGGAGGTTGTTTGTAAGGATGAAATCCAAGTTTAATGGGTAATCGATGCTCAGCAATGGAACGATCCAATCCAGGCATTTCCGTGTAATCCCAAGCAAAACAATCTTTAAACTCTTTCAACAGATCTATCAACTTTGATTTATATTCTGGGTCTAACTTTGCACTAATATACATCGGCCTTGGCTTAGAACCATCACCAACATCAATTTCTTCCAACTTATCAGTCGACATAAAACCACGTCCCAACTTTCCTTTGTTGCCATCGATAGGATTTCCCATTAAAAATTACTATGAGAGCCGACTGCTTGGATCGGCTGTTGGCCCTCGCTGAAAACATTTATAGGACCTTCTTTCCACACTTTTCCAGAGAAACAATCGACGCCTTCATATTCCCAGTAGGTAGATTCTGTGGCAGCAACACTTACCGAATCATCAGCATGTACAACTTCAACGTCATCTCCAATCCATTGAATGAGAATTTGATGCATGGTTGAAGGAATGCAGCAATTAGCATGGATCCAATCTCTGCCCAAGAGTAGACTATATGCCCCCTTGCCATCAATGACAAAAAAGGTAGTAATCAGAGTTTTTGACCCAATAGTCAGCTCGACATGGATAGCACCTCGGGTATCGGAAGGGTTGCCAGCAAAGTCTCTAAGCACCATGTCAGTTTTCAACAATTCTTTATTAGTCATCCCAAGCTTTCTGAAGGTAGTATAAGGCATGATATTGATAGCAGCCCCTCCATCAACAAACATCTTAGTTAAAGGCTTGCCATTGACATATCCCTTTAAATAGAGTGGTCTCAAGTGACGATTCTTGATTGGTTTGTCAAAAACAGCCTGCTGTGTTAATACAAGCTGAGCCATCAAATCCTGACATTCACTTTCATCAAAATCAGAGTACACCTCTTCTTGGACATCTTGGCTTTCGGGAGCTATAAACTCTGATGGGAGGAAGAAAGCCATGCAAGCATCAGCCGAAGGACCAGATCCATCAGGCTTCTTCTTAGGACGCCATATTTGCTTTGTTTCGGTAACTTCCTGTTTCAACTCCCTATTTCTCAACCGTTGAACTCTTCTTTTCTGACTTTTCCTCAGGCCTGGAGGACACCACTCTCCTTTTTGCCATATGTATCTATAGGAATCAGCTTCTTCATCATGCACCCTATCATGAATCCAACCTTGACCTGCAAATCTTTTCCTTTGCTGATTCTCAAAATCATCTATTTTTAAGCGCCGATCATCTTCAGGAACCTTCATTCCAAGTCTTTCATAGACGGGACGACGGTTGACTCGAGATTGCCTATACTCGGAGTACTGAGCACTACACTCTGGACAATTATTTCTAGCAGGCAACCTCAAGCCTTCATTCCAACAATGCCTAAAGAATGAACAACCCCAATGAGACTGCTCCTGTTCTGTCATGTATTCTTCTTGCTCCCTTCGGTATACCTCTTCCTCATACCTCCGGCATTCTTCCATAAACCATTGCTTCTTATAGTATTCCTTCTCTTGCTCTCTCTGCCACTTGTTTAGCAAAATATGTGATGTAACTCTGGGTTTGGAAGTTTGACCTTTCTCGGTTCGGCTATTCTGAAACCGAACTCGTTGCTGCAGCTCTCTACTGGTGACTTGCCGATCCGGGTCAACAACACCACTTTTCTTTGCTCTATTAGAAGTCAACACCTTCATCTTGCCTTTACCTTTGAGATCATTGGCAGAGACCATATTCACAGAGAAAGAAATCATATTTTGTGGAAAAGGCTGATCATCAATTCTCATCTTGCCATCAAACTTCAAATGTCCCTCTTGAATAGCTTTCTAGATTCGTATTCTAAACACTCGGCAATCATTGATAGAGTGAGAATTAGTGTTATGGAAGCCACAATACTTTTTGTCTTTCACTCCTTCAGGACGTAGCATGGGATGTCCTTCTGGCAGCTTGATGCGTCCTTCCTTCATCAATAATGCAAAAAGCCTGTCTGCCTTAGTAACATCAAAATCATAGGTTCCCTTTTGTTGTTTCAACTAGCATTGACTAATTTGAGTAGGCTCCTTTGCCCAATTCAACTCAGCTGCAGCTATCTCATCTTCATCAATATACTCAGTCACTTCCTCCAGAAAACCTTGATACACCTCATTAGTGGCATTGTTCTTCTAAAAGCGATTATCTCTCCTGAATCCTTGGGCCTGATTACTCATAGCTGCTAAACGCTGTGCAAGTTGGCCAAGATCATCAAACTCCATGCTGAACAACTTCTCCCTGATATTCGGCAACATTCCTACTATAGCTATTCCAGGTAGTTGATCATCTGGTAAATTCAGAGAATAACACATATTCTTGGTCTCCCTAAATCTGCGAAGATATTCCAATGGTGTCTCATTTGTTCTCATCCTCAGACTCATGAGATCGACCAACTTCTTTCTCATTAGTACCTGTGTAGAAATATGAATGAAACTTCTGCTCTAGCTCTGCCCACGTATCAATGGAATGAGTTGGTAAAGACATGAACCACGTGAAAGCTGGTCCTGTAAGAGACAAAGGAAAATATCGAATCCTCCAAGCTTCATCTGAAGCAGCTTCTCCAAGCTGCATTAAGTATCGACTGACGTGCTCTATGGTACTAGTATCATCTTGACCAGAAAACTTAGTCAAATCTGTTGGAGGCTTTACCCTTGGAGGTAACGCCACTCTGTTGTACCACTCTAGATAAGGAGACTTGTATGAATAGGATTGATTTTTTGGCTTCAAGCCGAACTGATTCTGCATCATATCAGCCATCCTGTGCATCAAAACATCAATGCCTGAATCCTGATTTCCTTGTACTTGCACTCCAGAAGGCAATCCTGAAACACTCCTATACCCTGGATTTGGCACAGCATTGATAGCATTGTAATCAGTAAATTCTTGATACCCATCTCTATACATATTCTTCTGCAATCTGTTTGATGCTGGAGAAACTCTATAAGCTGAAGGTGGCACTTCTCCTATGGTACCAAATGTTACCTGGCCATAGGTGGGATGTGATTGCTTTTTAGTGTGAGTCAATCCACCTATATTTGAAGTCGATGCTCCTTCTTTTCCAACAGGCTTCTCTTGATGCTTTGGAACATTGAAAAGTGTCGGTCCACTGAGTGGGCCAACATTTTCTTCAAAGTATTTATCAACCATTGGACCAAAAGTACTGATCATGATTGCCCAAAAGGTATTCAGAAAAGCTGTGTGATGGTTTGTCATGGTTTCTCCCATAGCTTTATAAACCAGGGCTGCCATCTTCTGAGCATCCTCCTCTTTAGTGTAATCAGTTTGATGTGGAAGAAGAACCCTTGGCATTGACTGCTTTTGAAACACTTTGTTGCTCTTGTTTTTGGAAAAAGACATCAAACACTTCCGTTGGTATTGCTCACATGCTTGTAGCACTAAATCCCTGTAATTATCTGGCAATTCTGCCATGCTCACATCTAGAACATGATCATTGTTGATCTCAGACGCCATCTTGAACTAACAGATTATCCCACTGGGCGTGCCAAAAAGTGTGTTGACACAAAATGTGACACACTGTGCCTCACACACAGCAAGCCAGAAAGCGTGGCTTCAATCGGGTCCCTAGGTGCTTCGTGATCTGAAAACGTGCCAGTCAGTTTGACCTGAAAAAAACTAACAAGGGATAAAACAGTTAAATGCCAAACCGGAACATGTCGGGTGAGACCAAATAGTTCCATATATATGGCCCTGAAGCCACTTACAATGACATACAGCTATAGGAAGCTGTCTGCCAACAAGTTTATAAACCATTCAGCTAATCGTAAGATGAATATACGTAAAGATCCGATTTGCCGAATGCATGTGCATGGGAAGACATGTTTGAACAAGTGAAATTAATTATGAGTTAATGCATAACCAAGCTCAGCAGTCCAGCCGAGTTGGGGTCCATGAAGAAGGAACATGCAAATAAACACGATTACACTAATCTAAAACCTGCATCTGCCGCACGATACCTAGTTTCGTTAAAGCTTAAACGTAATTAACATGCATGAACCCATGACATGTGACAATCTAGATTAAAATAATTCAGCCATTATGAGCATGTTATCTATTTTCAAAGGTAATATGAAAAGCAATGATCATTGAAGCACGAATAAAACCATAAGAGAGGGCCGAACAATATCAATCTAGATTGGGCAGAAGTGTGTTACAAATATATAAAATATTTAAAACATGCAACACAGGATAACTTAATGAATCTATTTAGATTTTGCCGTATCTAATAGAGCCGATAACTGTCTTGCTTTCACTAAGCATATTGAGCAAACGCCTGCCGCACGGTATCTACTCATAAACAAAGCATAAGCAAAGACTTCTTGATTGTCAAGCAAAGATCCGCCGCACGATCATTGAAAACAAACAAGACTACTTGCATCATGTCTAAATCCACCGCATGATACTAAACATGATAACAAGGTTGTCGGAACTTACGGAGGTCGACGGATCGATGACTCCTCTCGAAGAACTCGACAACACGACAAAAGGACTCGAAAGTTGGCACGGGGCCGGTTGTATTGATTTGGTTGTGAACACCTATTACAATGGTCGAGGGTCAATATTTATACCCTAGACAAACACGAGTCCTAAAAGACTACGATTTACAAAGGAACTCTTAAACAAACTTGGAAACTATGATTCCTTGCCCTAAACTCTTAGAGTCCTTTATTATTACAACTTTCATCTTTTTGATCGGCTTTGCCTGCCATCTTCTGCTTTCCTGAATGGAGTCACCACCTTCTGAAGTAACCGACTGCACAAGCATTTAGCCGACCGCTCGTTTTGTTTGCCGAATATCCTTCTTCCTGCATGTGGGTCCACCTGTCATCCTCCAAAGTCGACCAAAATCCAGTGTGTAACAGGACTTGTTTAGTGCATCTAGACATCTTTCACATTTAATAGGCTCATTCATAAAAATCAAATGAATTTGATGATTATATGGTACCACTATTGCTTCTATGCTTATTTTGATCTAGTGGTAGCATATGACATGTTTGTGGGCTTGTAAACCTAGTGTTTAATCTAGAAAATGAGCTCTAAGTGTTTAACTCAACATGGTACAAGATAACCCTTATTTGGAGGTGTGAAGAAGCTTGTCCTTGGATCAAACCGAGTTAAATATCTTTGGTAAATGATCTAGATTGGACCAAATTTAGAAAAATGATCCTCACCCCATTGATTGACATTGATAATCTCAACCTATCTACATTTGAACCTTTGTGGTCATTGATGACAAAGGGGGAGAAATAGTGTACAAAGATAGTGAAAAGACAATAAAAGGGAGAATTTGATATAGGGGGAGAAATATGACAAAGGAAAGGGATCAATTAAAACTTTGAGCATACAAGTAGGGGGAGCAAGCTCATGAACTTGTATGGTGCATTTGAATGTGCATTTCATATGTTTGCTTGCATGGCACAAGTTTTAAATTTCAATATTCATGCTTGTGTGGTGTATACTAGTTATAGGTTTGAATGATGAAATGAAAATCTAGCATGCATAGGTTATCTAGTGATTTCATTTCCAAGTGTTTCCAAGTGGGTACCGAGCTAACCATGGTGCTAAGGATGGTATAATAGTGCACTCCGATTAGTATCACGCTTCAAAGGTCCATCTTTTATACCTTAGCATCATTGGGTAGACATTGTCTCCTATATTTCCTATCTAAGCATATGTGCAAGCTACAATCCAAACTCTTAGCACATATGTAGGGGGAGCAATTGCTACCATATAGAGTTCATGAAACTTATCCATATACTTTTACACATAGTAAATATGCTTGGGCAAGCAACATGGATTCAATTGAATTTTCAATTCATATCTTTGTGAAAGGGTTGTCATCAATTACCAAAAAGGGGGAGATTGAAAGCTCTAGTTTGGTTTTGGTGAATTGATGAAACCCTAAGTGCTAACCTAGTTTATCAAGTGATCATGAGATAGGTAGCACATTCCAAGTGGTGAAGCAAATGAAGATCATGACATGATGATGGTGATGCCATGGTGATGATCAAGTGCTTGGACTTGAAAAGAAGGAGAAAACAAAAGGCTCAAGGCAAAGGTATAAATAGTAGGAGCTATTTTGTTTTGGTGATCAAGACACTTAGAGAGTGTGATCACATTTAGGTTTGATAGCCATACTATTAAGAGGGGTGAAACTCATATCGAAATGCAGTTATCAAAGTGCCACTAGATGCTCTAACTCATTGCATATGCATTTAGGATCTAGTGGAGTGCTAACACCCTTGAAAATGTTCATGAAAATATGCTAACACATGTGCACAAGGTGATACACTTGGTGGTTGGCACATTTGAGCAAGGGTTAGAAACTTCACCGGCGCCCTAGACAGAAAAGACGGAGGTCACTGTAAGTGACTAGACGCTGGTCTCTGTAGGACCGGCGCGTCCGGTCAGTAGCAGCTGAAGAAGCGCAGCGTCAGTCATCGATCGGACGCTGGCGCTGAAACGACAGGGCACTGGTTGGCTGTGTCTGGTCACACTGACATGGTCATGCACAGAGAAGTCGCTGAGTGACCGGACGCTAGGTGTGTCTGGTCATGAAAAGTCATCTCTAGATGCTTACTGGAAATGATCGGACGCTGGGGTTCAGCATCCGGTCACTTTGAGCCGCAGCGTCCAGTCATCACTTGACCATTGAGATCGGGCGATCAACATTTGAAGAGAGGGGACACGTGGCATGCATTGTGTGATTAGATGCTGAGGTCCAGTGTCCGATCGATATGACCGAAGCATCTGGTCACCCCGTGTTGTGCCCAATGAAGGGGTACAACGGCTCTATTTCGTGGGGGGCTTCTATTTAAGCCCCATGTCTGGCTCAAGCTCCCTCTCTTAGCCATTTGCATTGACATAGAAACCTTGTGAGCTTAGCCAAAGCCCTCCCACTCATCTCCATCATTGATTCATCATCTTTGTGAGATTAGGAGAGAATCCAAGTGCATTGCTTGAGTGTTTGCATCTAGAGGCACTTGGTGTTCGTGTTTCGCTGTGGGATTCGCTTGTTACTCTTGGTGGTTGCCACCACCTAGACGGCTTGGAGTAGTGAGGATCATCAAGCAGAGAGTGGTGATTGTCTTTGGCTCCGATCATGGTGATTGTGAGGGTTTCTTGACCTTTCCCCGACGGACAGCCAAAAGGTACTCTAGTGGATTGCTCATGGCTTGTGTGATCCTCATCTTGTGTTGGTTGTGCGGCACCCTATTGAGGGTTTGGCGTGTGATGCCAATTAGCTCGTGAACCTCCAAGTGAGTGAATCGCCACAACGAGGACTAGATTGCCGGCAAGCAAGTGAACCTCGGTAAAAAATCATTGTGTTCATCATTTGATTCCGAGGTGATTGGTCTTCATTGTTATTCATTCTTGTGATTGATTGGCTCCTTCCTCGACATGGCGGTATAACCTTCTTGCTCACTCTCATTACATTACCGCAAACTAGTTATCAAGCTCTTTAGTGTAGCTAGTTGTGAGAGCTTGTTAGTTTGGTTAGTGTGGCTCTTTAGTTAGCTTTTGAGAGCACACTAACTTAGTGTAGTGTTATAGCTATTGTGTGGATAGAAACTATATAAACTAGAATTATGGTAGGTGGCTTTCTATTTTAGTAGGCTAGCGCAACACTTGCTTTTGCCTCATAATTGTCTAACCGATTTGTTAAGTGTTGTTGTAGAAATTTTTAATAGGCTATTCACCCCCCTCTAGCCATTAGGACCTTTCAGTGGGGTAATTCACTTCGTGCTTTTTTGTTGGCACGAAGCATAAGCTATCACCGCCCGACTTAATCCATGCCTGGCCTAGCCTAGTAGCGGTCCAGCTGAAAGGGAAAAACCCTACTCCATCATTCGGCATTCTCGCCCCACGACTCCGTGGAATTCGCCACGATTCTTCACTCCGGCTTATAAATAGACCCTTCCGTTAGCCTTCATCGCTATCTCCATTTTAGCGTTCTCATACCTGTCTCCTCCACTTCCTTTGTTCGATTCATTCTAGAAGAAAACCCTAACCTCCACCAAAGCAAATGGCGAACAGTGGCGACCGTGGCAAGCGACCTGCCGATGGAGAGGCAGAAGGAAGCAGAGCATCGTGCTGCCGGCGCCGTGGGTACGAATCGGCTTTTTGCCCCCTTGCGATTTTCTCGTTCATCTCTTAGTTTCAATTTTTTCTTCCTCATTCATCAGGATAAGGGTCATCAGCTCTAGCCAATATCATCTCCTTCCTCCGGCGACAGCAGCTCAACCGGGAACTCTATCATCCGGCTCCTCCGGATCCTCCAGCTCTTCAAGCTCCTATCATCCCAATCCTTGGGGACCGGCGGAACCAGCAGATGCACACCATCCATATTCTCACGAGGAAGCGCTCAAGTTTCGCCAGGAGAGGGACGAGGCCTAGGAGGAGCTAGGCGACGTCTCCAAGAAATTCGGCATCGAGCAAGCCGAATGGGAGGACCAGCGGAAGCAACTCTGCGACGCCATCACCGGTTTGATACCTTCATTTGGTTTTATCATTCTGGCTTCCCCCGCTTGCTGACCCATTTTTTTTCTTTTCTGCCCAGCTCTTTCTGCGGAGAACGACCGCCTGAAGGCGGCGGCGAACAAGGTTGCCAACAAGGTGAATGCCCAGGGGAAGACATCCGAGGCACGCCTTGATGCTGTGGACGGCCGTGTTGATCAGGCCGTCATCCAAGGTGTGCACCTTGGTGTTTCTCTTGGGCTGGCGGCAATGACCTCCCAAACCAACGAAGACTACTCCTTCCAGCCAATCGGCTTCGCTGGAGGATGCCCGGACGAGATCGACGACATCGATGAGCATCTGGAGGTCTACGATGATCATGCCGTCGCCCTTGCTGAGTCCACAAATCCCCAGTCCGTCCTCAACAAGTTATTTGAGGAGTAGTTTGTATTAGGATGGACTTCTGTAAATAAACTTGTCTTTTGGAAGAATACTTATTTCTTTGATTCTTTTCGGTAAAATTCTGCCTGCGACTGTCAGAAAAATGCTAAAAACACCCTGGTCTTGCATAAACATTCTTGTGCTAGAGGCGATGCAAACTGCATCGGCTATCTTGTGCTAAAGGCGATATGAACAATATCGGCTATTCTCAGTTTTATTTTTTAGGCTAAAGGCGATTTCCCTTTTATCGGCTTTTCTGATCTACGTTCATGAACCAACCTCAACACTGGGGTAATATTTCTTAAGAAATCTTCCATTGATAGCTCTGGTAAACTCCTCCCCAAATAAAGTCTTCAATATGTATGCATTGCCAGGTACACATTCTACTATTCGGAAAGGACCTTCCCAATTTGCAGACCATTTGCCAAACGCTCTATCCTTTGTTCCAACTGGCAATATAGTTTTCCAAACCAAGTCTCCTTCTACGAATTGCTTCAGCCTAACCCTTTTGTTATAATACTTGGCAACGCATATTTTATTTTTCTCAATATTTTCCAATGCCTTGAGACGAATCAAATGTAAATCTTCCAATTCATCCATCATCAGATTCTTATAATCTTCTTCTACCAATTCTTTCTATAACACAACTCACCTTGAACCTGACCGTAATTCCCATGGTAATACAGCATGATGCCCATAAACCAGTTCATAGGGAGACATTTGAGTGGACCCATGACAAGCCATTCGGTAAGCCCACAATGCTTCATTAAGAACCAAGTGCCATCTCCTTGGTTTTTCATCAATCTTCTTCTGGATGATTTTAATCATAATCTTATTTGATGCTTCTGCCTGACCATTAGCTTGTGCATAATAAGGAGAAGAATTATACAACTTAATCCCCATATCTTTGGCAAAATCACAGAATTCTGAAGAAGTAAACTGAGTTCCTTGATCAGTTGTTATAGTTTGAGGAATCCCGAATCTGTGAATTATATGTTCCTTAACAAAACTGATCATATTCTCTGACATTACCTTCTTCAAAGGGATAGCTTCAACCCACTTGGTGAAATAATCCGTGGCCAAGAGTACAAATTTGTGTCCCTTACTAGAAGGAGGATTGATCTGACCAATTAAATCTATACCCCATCCTCTGAACAGCCAAGGCTTGATTATGGGATTCATAGCAGACGCTGGAACTTTTTGAATATTGCCGAATTTTTGACAATTGTGACACCCTTTGTAATATTCAAAACAATCCTCCAACATAGTCGGCCAAAAATAACCAGTTCTCCTAATTATCCACTTCATCCGATAAGCTAACTGGTGTGCACCACACAATCCTTCGTGAACCTCATACATCACTTTCTTGGCCTCTTCTTGACTTAAACATTTGAGCAATACTCCATCGATGGACTTGTAATATAACTGATCATCAAGGAACACAAATTTGAGAGCTTTGTACCTGAGTTTTCGGGAAACTTTTTGAGATGGACCTTTCAGATAATTGATAATTTCGTATCTCCAATCACCATCTACTTGATCAGTATTTAAAACACCTTCTTCTATAGCAAAAACTTCCCGACTCTCTCGATATCCAGAAGCAGCTTGAGCTAACTTATTTGCTTCTTCATTGTACTCTCTAGGGATATGATGCAAGGTTACTACCAGAAAATTCTTCAAAAGTTCTCTACACTCCTCATAATATTCTCTTAACACATTGTTCTTGCATTCATACTGACCACTCAGTTGATTAATCACCAACTCAGAATCCCCAAAGATTTCAACAGCAACGGCATTTACTTCTATAAGAAGCCGAAGCCCTCTAAGCAACGCTTCATACTCTGCCTGATTATTAGTAACATGAAATTCAATAGGAACCGCATACTCAAAAGTTTTTCCTTGTGGGGAAATCAAGAGAATACCAGCACCACCACCTTTGTTACAAGATGATCCATCGAAGAACAAGGCCCAAGGCACAATGCTTATCGCCTCAACAGAAAGATCCCGATGTTGGGTAATAAAATCGGCAATAATTTGACCTTTTACCGCCTTTGCCGATTCGTACCTTAAATTAAATTCTGACAATGCTAAAATCCATTTGCCAATTCTTCCATTCAAAATTGGCATTGATAGCATATGTTTGATTACATCAAAACTAGAAACTACCACGCATTCGGCATTCAACAAATAGTGCCGAAATTTGGTACATGAGTAATACACACACAAGCAAAGTTTTTCTGTAGCCGAATACCTTGTTTCTGGGTCTAACAGCTTTCGGCTAAGATAAGCTATGACTCTTTCTTTTCCTTCAAATTCTTGCATAAGGGCCAATCCTATCGTTAGGCTATCGGCCGCCACATACAACTTAAAAGGCTTGTCAAGTTGTGGAGGTACCAGCACAGGTGGTGCCTTCATATATTGCTTGATCTCATCAAAAGCCTTTTGTTGTATGTCACCCCATACAAATTTTTGATCCTTCTTGAGCTTTAATAAAGGAGAAAAGGGTAAAACTCTCTCTGATAGATTGGATATGAATCTTCTTACAAAGTTGATTTTGCCTAACAATGATTGTAATTCTGTGAGATTGGTTGGCGGCACAACTTTGTCTATTGCTTCCATGCTCTTTTTCCCAACTTCAATTCCTCCTTTATGAACTAAAAATCCCAAAAACTCACCAGCCGAAACTCTAAAGGCACATTTGTTTGGATTCATCTTCAAGCCATGCTTTCTTGTGCACTCTAGAGTCTTTCTTAAATCGGCTAAATGTCCTTCATGATTTCTAGACTTGACTACTACATCATCGATGTAGATCTCTACAATCTTGCCGATCAGCTCGTGAAAAATATAATTCATAGCTCTTTGATAAGTTGCACCGGCATTCTTTAACCCAAATGTCATGACTATCCATTCAAACAAACCAATATGACCAGGACATCTGAAGGCCATTTTTGAAATGTCTTCCATTGCCATAAAAATTTGATTATAGCCAGCATTACCATCCATAAAACTAATGACTTCATAACCTGCTGCTGCATCTACTAGTAAATCGGCAACTGGCATTGGGTAACCATCCATGGGAGTGGCCTTATTAAGATTTCTGAAATCTATGCAAACCCTCATTTTTCCATTTTTCTTGTATACCGGTACTATATTTGAAATCCACTCTGCATACTTGCATGGCCGAATGAAGTTTGCTTCTATTAATCTTTCAACCTCCTTCTTCACATCGGCCAATACCTCCTCTTTGTATATCTTCCGTGGAGGTTGTTTGTAAGGATGAAATCCAAGTTTAATGGGTAATCGATGCTCAGCAATGGAACGATCCAATCCAGGCATTTCCGTGTAATCCCAAGCAAAACAATCTTTAAACTCTTTCAACAGATCTATCAACTTTGATTTATATTCTGGGTCTAACTTTGCACTAATATACATCGGCCTTGGCTTAGAACCATCACCAACATCAATTTCTTCCAACTTATCAGTCGACATAAAACCACGTCCCAACTTTCCTTTGTTGCCATCGATAGGATTTCCCATTAAAAATTACTATGAGAGCCGACTGCTTGGATCGGCTGTTGGCCCTCGCTGAAAACATTTATAGGACCTTCTTTCCACACTTTTCCAGAGAAACAATCGACGCCTTCATATTCCCAGTAGGTAGATTCTGTGGCAGCAACACTTACCGAATCATCAGCATGTACAACTTCAACGTCATCTCCAATCCATTGAATGAGAATTTGATGCATGGTTGAAGGAATGCAGCAATTAGCATGGATCCAATCTCTGCCCAAGAGTAGACTATATGCCCCCTTGCCATCAATGACAAAAAAGGTAGTAATCAGAGTTTTTGACCCAATAGTCAGCTCGACATGGATAGCACCTCGGGTATCGGAAGGGTTGCCAGCAAAGTCTCTAAGCACCATGTCAGTTTTCAACAATTCTTTATTAGTCATCCCAAGCTTTCTGAAGGTAGTATAAGGCATGATATTGATAGCAGCCCCTCCATCAACAAACATCTTAGTTAAAGGCTTGCCATTGACATATCCCTTTAAATAGAGTGGTCTCAAGTGACGATTCTTGATTGGTTTGTCAAAAACAGCCTGCTGTGTTAATACAAGCTGAGCCATCAAATCCTGACATTCACTTTCATCAAAATCAGAGTACACCTCTTCTTGGACATCTTGGCTTTCGGGAGCTATAAACTCTGATGGGAGGAAGAAAGCCATGCAAGCATCAGCCGAAGGACCAGATCCATCAGGCTTCTTCTTAGGACGCCATATTTGCTTTGTTTCGGTAACTTCCTGTTTCAACTCCCTATTTCTCAACCGTTGAACTCTTCTTTTCTGACTTTTCCTCAGGCCTGGAGGACACCACTCTCCTTTTTGCCATATGTATCTATAGGAATCAGCTTCTTCATCATGCACCCTATCATGAATCCAACCTTGACCTGCAAATCTTTTCCTTTGCTGATTCTCAAAATCATCTATTTTTAAGCGCCGATCATCTTCAGGAACCTTCATTCCAAGTCTTTCATAGACGGGACGACGGTTGACTCGAGATTGCCTATACTCGGAGTACTGAGCACTACACTCTGGACAATTATTTCTAGCAGGCAACCTCAAGCCTTCATTCCAACAATGCCTAAAGAATGAACAACCCCAATGAGACTGCTCCTGTTCTGTCATGTATTCTTCTTGCTCCCTTCGGTATACCTCTTCCTCATACCTCCGGCATTCTTCCATAAACCATTGCTTCTTATAGTATTCCTTCTCTTGCTCTCTCTGCCACTTGTTTAGCAAAATATGTGATGTAACTCTGGGTTTGGAAGTTTGACCTTTCTCGGTTCGGCTATTCTGAAACCGAACTCGTTGCTGCAGCTCTCTACTGGTGACTTGCCGATCCGGGTCAACAACACCACTTTTCTTTGCTCTATTAGAAGTCAACACCTTCATCTTGCCTTTACCTTTGAGATCATTGGCAGAGACCATATTCACAGAGAAAGAAATCATATTTTGTGGAAAAGGCTGATCATCAATTCTCATCTTGCCATCAAACTTCAAATGTCCCTCTTGAATAGCTTTCTAGATTCGTATTCTAAACACTCGGCAATCATTGATAGAGTGAGAATTAGTGTTATGGAAGCCACAATACTTTTTGTCTTTCACTCCTTCAGGACGTAGCATGGGATGTCCTTCTGGCAGCTTGATGCGTCCTTCCTTCATCAATAATGCAAAAAGCCTGTCTGCCTTAGTAACATCAAAATCATAGGTTCCCTTTTGTTGTTTCAACTAGCATTGACTAATTTGAGTAGGCTCCTTTGCCCAATTCAACTCAGCTGCAGCTATCTCATCTTCATCAATATACTCAGTCACTTCCTCCAGAAAACCTTGATACACCTCATTAGTGGCATTGTTCTTCTAAAAGCGATTATCTCTCCTGAATCCTTGGGCCTGATTACTCATAGCTGCTAAACGCTGTGCAAGTTGGCCAAGATCATCAAACTCCATGCTGAACAACTTCTCCCTGATATTCGGCAACATTCCTACTATAGCTATTCCAGGTAGTTGATCATCTGGTAAATTCAGAGAATAACACATATTCTTGGTCTCCCTAAATCTGCGAAGATATTCCAATGGTGTCTCATTTGTTCTCATCCTCAGACTCATGAGATCGACCAACTTCTTTCTCATTAGTACCTGTGTAGAAATATGAATGAAACTTCTGCTCTAGCTCTGCCCACGTATCAATGGAATGAGTTGGTAAAGACATGAACCACGTGAAAGCTGGTCCTGTAAGAGACAAAGGAAAATATCGAATCCTCCAAGCTTCATCTGAAGCAGCTTCTCCAAGCTGCATTAAGTATCGACTGACGTGCTCTATGGTACTAGTATCATCTTGACCAGAAAACTTAGTCAAATCTGTTGGAGGCTTTACCCTTGGAGGTAACGCCACTCTGTTGTACCACTCTAGATAAGGAGACTTGTATGAATAGGATTGATTTTTTGGCTTCAAGCCGAACTGATTCTGCATCATATCAGCCATCCTGTGCATCAAAACATCAATGCCTGAATCCTGATTTCCTTGTACTTGCACTCCAGAAGGCAATCCTGAAACACTCCTATACCCTGGATTTGGCACAGCATTGATAGCATTGTAATCAGTAAATTCTTGATACCCATCTCTATACATATTCTTCTGCAATCTGTTTGATGCTGGAGAAACTCTATAAGCTGAAGGTGGCACTTCTCCTATGGTACCAAATGTTACCTGGCCATAGGTGGGATGTGATTGCTTTTTAGTGTGAGTCAATCCACCTATATTTGAAGTCGATGCTCCTTCTTTTCCAACAGGCTTCTCTTGATGCTTTGGAACATTGAAAAGTGTCGGTCCACTGAGTGGGCCAACATTTTCTTCAAAGTATTTATCAACCATTGGACCAAAAGTACTGATCATGATTGCCCAAAAGGTATTCAGAAAAGCTGTGTGATGGTTTGTCATGGTTTCTCCCATAGCTTTATAAACCAGGGCTGCCATCTTCTGAGCATCCTCCTCTTTAGTGTAATCAGTTTGATGTGGAAGAAGAACCCTTGGCATTGACTGCTTTTGAAACACTTTGTTGCTCTTGTTTTTGGAAAAAGACATCAAACACTTCCGTTGGTATTGCTCACATGCTTGTAGCACTAAATCCCTGTAATTATCTGGCAATTCTGCCATGCTCACATCTAGAACATGATCATTGTTGATCTCAGACGCCATCTTGAACTAACAGATTATCCCACTGGGCGTGCCAAAAAGTGTGTTGACACAAAATGTGACACACTGTGCCTCACACACAGCAAGCCAGAAAGCGTGGCTTCAATCGGGTCCCTAGGTGCTTCGTGATCTGAAAACGTGCCAGTCAGTTTGACCTGAAAAAAACTAACAAGGGATAAAACAGTTAAATGCCAAACCGGAACATGTCGGGTGAGACCAAATAGTTCCATATATATGGCCCTGAAGCCACTTACAATGACATACAGCTATAGGAAGCTGTCTGCCAACAAGTTTATAAACCATTCAGCTAATCGTAAGATGAATATACGTAAAGATCCGATTTGCCGAATGCATGTGCATGGGAAGACATGTTTGAACAAGTGAAATTAATTATGAGTTAATGCATAACCAAGCTCAGCAGTCCAGCCGAGTTGGGGTCCATGAAGAAGGAACATGCAAATAAACACGATTACACTAATCTAAAACCTGCATCTGCCGCACGATACCTAGTTTCGTTAAAGCTTAAACGTAATTAACATGCATGAACCCATGACATGTGACAATCTAGATTAAAATAATTCAGCCATTATGAGCATGTTATCTATTTTCAAAGGTAATATGAAAAGCAATGATCATTGAAGCACGAATAAAACCATAAGAGAGGGCCGAACAATATCAATCTAGATTGGGCAGAAGTGTGTTACAAATATATAAAATATTTAAAACATGCAACACAGGATAACTTAATGAATCTATTTAGATTTTGCCGTATCTAATAGAGCCGATAACTGTCTTGCTTTCACTAAGCATATTGAGCAAACGCCTGCCGCACGGTATCTACTCATAAACAAAGCATAAGCAAAGACTTCTTGATTGTCAAGCAAAGATCCGCCGCACGATCATTGAAAACAAACAAGACTACTTGCATCATGTCTAAATCCACCGCATGATACTAAACATGATAACAAGGTTGTCGGAACTTACGGAGGTCGACGGATCGATGACTCCTCTCGAAGAACTCGACAACACGACAAAAGGACTCGAAAGTTGGCACGGGGCCGGTTGTATTGATTTGGTTGTGAACACCTATTACAATGGTCGAGGGTCAATATTTATACCCTAGACAAAACACGAGTCCTAAAAGACTACGATTTACAAAGGAACTCTTAAACAAACTTGGAAACTATGATTCCTTGCCCTAAACTCTTAGAGTCCTTTATTATTACAACTTTCATCTTTTTGATCGGCTTTGCCTGCCATCTTCTGCTTTCCTGAATGGAGTCACCACCTTCTGAAGTAACCGACTGCACAAGCATTTAGCCGACCGCTCGTTTTGTTTGCCGAATATCCTTCTTCCTGCATGTGGGTCCACCTGTCATCCTCCAAAGTCGACCAAAATCCAGTGTGTAACAGGACTTGTTTAGTGCATCTAGACATCTTTCACATTTAATAGGCTCATTCATAAAAATCAAATGAATTTGATGATTATATGGTACCACTATTGCTTCTATGCTTATTTTGATCTAGTGGTAGCATATGACATGTTTGTGGGCTTGTAAACCTAGTGTTTAATCTAGAAAATGAGCTCTAAGTGTTTAACTCAACATGGTACAAGATAACCCTTATTTGGAGGTGTGAAGAAGCTTGTCCTTGGATCAAACCGAGTTAAATATCTTTGGTAAATGATCTAGATTGGACCAAATTTAGAAAAATGATCCTCACCCCATTGATTGACATTGATAATCTCAACCTATCTACATTTTGAACCTTTGTGGTCATTGATGACAAAGGGGGAGAAATAGTGTACAAAGATAGTGAAAAGACAATAAAAGGGAGAATTTGATATAGGGGGAGAAATATGACAAAGGAAAGGGATCAATTAAAACTTTGAGCATACAAGTAGGGGGAGCAAGCTCATGAACTTGTATGGTGCATTTGAATGTGCATTTCATATGTTTGCTTGCATGGCACAAGTTTTAAATTTCAATATTCATGCTTGTGTGGTGTATACTAGTTATAGGTTTGAATGATGAAATGAAAATCTAGCATGCATAGGTTATCTAGTGATTTCATTTCCAAGTGTTTCCAAGTGGTACCGAGCTAACCATGGTGCTAAGGATGGTATAATAGTGCACTCCGATTAGTATCACGCTTCAAAGGTCCATCTTTTATACCTTAGCATCATTGGGTAGACATTGTCTCCTATATTTCCTATCTAAGCATATGTGCAAGCTACAATCCAAACTCTTAGCACATATGTAGGGGGAGCAATTGCTACCATATAGAGTTCATGAAACTTATCCATATACTTTTACACATAGTAAATATGCTTGGGCAAGCAACATGGATTCAATTGAATTTTCAATTCATATCTTTGTGAAAGGGTTGTCATCAATTACCAAAAAGGGGGAGATTGAAAGCTCTAGTTTGGTTTTGGTGAATTGATGAAACCCTAAGTGCTAACCTAGTTTATCAAGTGATCATGAGATAGGTAGCACATTCCAAGTGGTGAAGCAAATGAAGATCATGACATGATGATGGTGATGCCATGGTGATGATCAAGTGCTTGGACTTGAAAAGAAGGAGAAAAACAAAAGGCTCAAGGCAAAGGTATAAATAGTAGGAGCTATTTTGTTTTGGTGATCAAGACACTTAGAGAGTGTGATCACATTTAGGTTTGATAGCCATACTATTAAGAGGGGTGAAACTCATATCGAAATGCAGTTATCAAAGTGCCACTAGATGCTCTAACTCATTGCATATGCATTTAGGATCTAGTGGAGTGCTAACACCCTTGAAAATGTTCATGAAAATATGCTAACACATGTGCACAAGGTGATACACTTGGTGGTTGGCACATTTGAGCAAGGGTTAGAAACTTCACCGGCGCCCTAGACAGAAAAGACGGAGGTCACTGTAAGTGACTAGACGCTGGTCTCTGTAGGACCGGCGCGTCCGGTCAGTAGCAGCTGAAGAAGCGCAGCGTCAGTCATCGATCGGACGCTGGCGCTGAAACGACAGGGCACTGGTTGGCTGTGTCTGGTCACACTGACATGGTCATGCACAGAGAAGTCGCTGAGTGACCGGACGCTAGGTGTGTCTGGTCATGAAAAGTCATCTCTAGATGCTTACTGGAAATGATCGGACGCTGGGGTTCAGCATCCGGTCACTTTGAGCCGCAGCGTCCAGTCATCACTTGACCATTGAGATCGGGCGATCAACATTTGAAGAGAGGGGACACGTGGCATGCATTGTGTGATTAGATGCTGAGGTCCAGTGTCCGATCGATATGACCGAAGCATCTGGTCACCCCGTGTTGTGCCCAATGAAGGGGTACAACGGCTCTATTTCGTGGGGGGCTTCTATTTAAGCCCCATGTCTGGCTCAAGCTCCCTCTCTTAGCCATTTGCATTGACATAGAAACCTTGTGAGCTTAGCCAAAGCCCTCCCACTCATCTCCATCATTGATTCATCATCTTTGTGAGATTAGGAGAGAATCCAAGTGCATTGCTTGAGTGTTTGCATCTAGAGGCACTTGGTGTTCGTGTTTCGCTGTGGGATTCGCTTGTTACTCTTGGTGGTTGCCACCACCTAGACGGCTTGGAGTAGTGAGGATCATCAAGCAGAGAGTGGTGATTGTCTTTGGCTCCGATCATGGTGATTGTGAGGGTTTCTTGACCTTTTCCCCGACGGACAGCCAAAAGGTACTCTAGTGGATTGCTCATGGCTTGTGTGATCCTCATCTTGTGTTGGTTGTGCGGCACCCTATTGAGGGTTTGGCGTGTGATGCCAATTAGCTCGTGAACCTCCAAGTGAGTGAATCGCCACAACGAGGACTAGATTGCCGGCAAGCAAGTGAACCTCGGTAAAAAATCATTGTGTTCATCATTTGATTCCGAGGTGATTGGTCTTCATTGTTATTCATTCTTGTGATTGATTGGCTCCTTCCTCGACATGGCGGTATAACCTTCTTGCTCACTCTCATTACATTACCGCAAACTAGTTATCAAGCTCTTTAGTGTAGCTAGTTGTGAGAGCTTGTTAGTTTGGTTAGTGTGGCTCTTTAGTTAGCTTTTGAGAGCACACTAACTTAGTGTAGTGTTATAGCTATTGTGTGGATAGAAACTATATAAACTAGAATTATGGTAGGTGGCTTTCTATTTTAGTAGGCTAGCGCAACACTTGCTTTGCCTCATAATTGTCTAACCGATTTGTTAAGTGTTGTTGTAGAAATTTTTAATAGGCTATTCACCCCCCTCTAGCCATTAGGACCTTTCAGTGGGGTAATTCACTTCGTGCTTTTTTGTTGGCACGAAGCATAAGCTATCACATGCCCATCCTGCATAAGCACACATCCCAACCCCGTCTTTGAGGCATCACAATATACATCAAAAGGTCTATCAATATTTGGTAGGACCAAGACAGGAGCAGTGGTAAGAAATGTCTTCAAAGCTGAGAAGTCTTCTTCATAGGCTAGGCTCCAATCAAACTTGGCTTCTTTTTGGAGCAGCTTGGTCATCGGCTGAGCTATCTTGGAGAAATCTAAAATGAAACGCTGATAGTACCTAGCTAGACCAAGGAACTAACAAATCTAGTGCACTGACTTGGGAGACTTCTAGTTTAGCGCATCTTGCACCTTGCTAGGGTCAATGGAGATACCATCAGGTGTCAAAACATGCCCCAAAAACTACACTCGATCCAACCAAAACTCACACTTGCTGAATTTAGCATACAACTAATGTTCCCTCAATTGAGTCAGTACTATCCAAAGATGTTGGGCATGCTTTTCCTTGTTCTTGGAATATATCAGGATATCATCAATGAATACCACCACAAACTTGTCCAACTCCGGCATGAAGACTGAGTTCATCAGGTACATGAAGAATGCAGGAGCGTTGGCGAGACCAAAAGACATGTCTAGGTATTTATACAACCCATACCTAGTAGAAAAAGCCGTCTTTGGTATATCTTGTGGTCTAATCTTGATCTGATGATAGCCTGAATGAAGGTCAATCTTAGAGAACACCTTGGCACCAGCTAGTTGATCGAACAAAGTATCAATACGAGGTAAATGATACTTGTTCTTAATGGTTACCGCATTGAGAGAGTGGTAATCCACACACATCCGAAGAGTACTGTCGGGTACCATAAAACGGGGTACTTCGAGCATATACCGAAAGAATCACTTAAACCCCATAAAAAACAAAGCCAAAGGGTAAGCCATTGGTTAACCCCCGGCCTTGTCCGAGCCCGCCGGCTCTCCGCCTCGCGTGAGGCCTCACACGGGAGGCCTCGACAGCCTGCCAAAACTTCGCCTCGCTCGAGGCCTCGCACGGGAGGCCTCGACGGGGAACCAATTCTCTGTCTTGCCCGAGGCCCCACGCGTAAAGCCTTGAATGAGACGACAATTCTCCGTATCGCTTGAGGCCAGCTCGGCAATAGCCTGTCGCTTCTGCCTCGACCGATCTCCCCGATAGAGCATCACGTCCCATTAATGCGTCAACCACTCCCACAATATCAGCCAGACGACGGCCGACACTGCAGAGTGGATGACGGGACGGGAAGCCGCATCAACGCCATACCGACCAGGATAGGACGGGGCAGGGATTACCGGCCACTTTGCTCTGGTGCTGTGCCCACGATCAGCGCTCGCATTACACTGTGCCACCTAACCCCTGCCCTAGGAACAACGCGACGTGGGGAGTCAAGTCCGGGTCATCGTAGCCTTAGAATCAGCACATGGGACCTACTGCTCCCCTCGAGCCTCAGCAATATACTTTAGGATCTTGGCAACCTAGGGATTCGCACCCACTGAGCCTCCCCCGATGGCTCGGCCTCGGCACCAACTGAGCCTTGGCATCTCACGCAGTCAACACATAGTGGCCGACATGTCGACCACCATGCCCCGCTTCAAGATAACACTAGAGCTCCCACGACGCACATGATCAGATGTGACCGGCACGTCGCCCCAGTACTCCAAGGATGGGACCACTCCATCAACCACGCCGCCATAGTAACAAGCTACAGGGCTCGGACATGTCGCCTCCGTTCGCACGACGCCATGTAGCTAGCGTATGCATCACCCTTGTCCCCCCTTCAACTATAAAAGGGAGGGACCAGGGCCATTTCTGGGGGATCAGACACTCATGATTAGGCCTACGCCCACTCGATGAACTCACACACAAACACACAGACGAACACACAAGCTCCTTCATGGCTTGAGATCAACATCTCAAGCAATCCATGCCACTCCAAGTAGAGACCTGGGACTAGTTCCCCCTCTCACCCTGCTTGTAACCCCCTACTACGAGCATTTCGGTGCAAGGAATACAAGATCGATCTCTCAGACTGGATGTAGGGTACCCGTTGCCCGAACCAGTATAAACCTTGTGTCTCTTTGCATCACCATCCGGGATTGGGAACATGTAGTACAAATTTACTAGTTGGTTGAGGGCTCGCCGGTCCAAAACACCGATAGTTGGCGTGCCAGGTAGGGGCCTCTGCATGTCAGCTTCGCCATCCCAACAAATTCTGGATGGCAGACCCCGTACAACCACTACGTCTTGGCACAGTGATCTGGTTCAGGAGCCTAGAGTTCATGTCCATAGGATCGGAGTACGACATGGTACTCCTCACACCCCAAGCCCCACCGACCGACGACAACATCACACGCCGGTAGCCCAGGCGTAGGCGGCGCCAGGGCCACCGCCCTCATCATGCCCACCAGGCGCGACGTGGGCGGGATCACCCTGACACTACACAAACCCAGGGCGACACGCCATGCTCCGCCGGTGTCCCATGCCCAGCTGTTGACATGAGGTCCCTGGTTGGGGACCTGTCTAGCCTGAGCCTGGATAAGGGAAAAATGCCGATGGCGTTCGGTGATGCCCCGCCATCAAGCTCTGCCCCACCACCTCCTGAGGAGCCAACTCCGGTGGAGCAGGACCTAGCGATGGCACCATCCCTGTACCCCTTCGGGTTGAGAAATGCCACCGCCTCCTACGCTTCCGCTCATGCGGATCCCCTTGGACGCCGCCAGCGCTTCGCCCTCGACTTCGACACCACCGCTTCGACCCACACCCACGCTAACTCCTCAGAGGAGGACAAGGCATGGGCCGGAGCAGATTTCTCCGGACTCCACGACCCTAAAGCCATGCGCCGCTTCTTGGCCGCAAGCGACTACTGCTTCGGCTACTCTGACTCCGATGACGAAGGCACTTATGACCCCACTCATGAGTGTTTCCACATTGGGCTTGGGATGCCGAGGGCGAGCGAGGAGGATGAGGGGGCAGGCAACCGTTCCCCGCTTTGCTAGGGAGTAGGCACTGCCACACCTCCGCGTGTTGTCCCACCGGCAGCGCGGAATAGGAACCTTGCCCCCGCACAACCTCAACGACTGGACCTAGAATAGCTCCGTGAGCTCTAGGCCAAGGTCAAACAAGACTGACTCCTCCTACAGCAGCTTCAAGACACTCTCGAGCAGGAGCAGCGAGGTCACGACGATGGCGGAGGAGCCCGACGGAGGGCCCCCGACATCCACCACCACATCCACGACGACGAAGGGAGTGAGCAACCCCCAATCTTCAATCGCGCTAGCCAGAACATCGTGGCTGCAGTGATGCTAGTCCACGCGATGCCCGAGCCCTCTACCATGGAGGGGTGACAGGTCCGCGGTGAACTCCGGGATCTCCTCGAGACCGTTGCAGTGCAGCATGCTGAGAGTTCCACCTCCTGACGGCGTGGGGGCGCCTCGGACCTTCCCACGACACCACCTTGAAACATAGAATAGCTACGTCGCTTTTACCCTTAAATTTCCAAGCATTGTATACATTGTTTCTCGAAATACAATTAAGAAGTGTTCTTTAGTTGTTCTAATTTTTTGAGAAACCCCCTGAGCCCATCGCGGGTCTCGGCCATACGATAACACCATAAGGGAGACTCGGCTCTACCTCTATAGAACCAAGCCTCCCTCGAGGGTTAGATGGGGGACTCCCCCCTAAGTCCTACGCCAAACTCCCTAGCACGCTCTGACGAATCGGTTGTGAAAAAGCCAAGGACCGAAAGTCTGTCTCAGGGCTAGAAGGCTAGTAGAGTTGTGAGACGGCCTATGCCTCCGGGCTATGGCACTCCCTCACCACCTTTCGCCCAAGGGGTAGCTTAGGTTCCAAGGAGGTTTTTTGCAAAAGAAATCTGATCAGAGACAACAGAAGGTAGAGGCTCGGAAACACAAGAACAACGATTAAGAAGCACGAGTACTTTAAAAAGGCCTCGATGGCCACAAGCGTTATGATACAAAGCTAATCCCTATTCTATTTACATGGCCTCTTGGGCCCAGGTCAAGGCTCAGGGCCACCCAGCATCGGCGGACGGTGGGGGAGGGACCACCTCCTCTTCGAACAGCTTGGCCAGCGCCATGTCGGGGCCCTCCGCCGCCTCTATCAGCTTCGCGACTACCTCGTCGGCCTCCTTGTCATCATCGGGTAGGACATAGCCATCGCTGATGGCTTAGAGGTCAATGCTGATGTAGTGCGAGGCGATGACAACCAGCACGCGCTTGACGCCCGTGTGCAGCGCTCCTCGAAGCCGCTCACGCACTTGGCCGCTCAATGCAATCAGGCGGCTCCCAAGGGAGCTACCCGACTAGACCCCCTCAACCTCCAGGGCCTCGTAGGCAGAATGGGCAGGACTTTTCAGTGCATCATGCTCCCCAATCTCGGTCTCGAGCACCGCCTGCACAGCAACAGAGGCCTCGGCTACCTGAGTGACCTCCTTCTCCAGCTCTGTACCAAAAGAAACGGAATGGGGTTGAGCGCAAAGGAAAACAAGCCAAATAGGGGTGGAAGCCAACGGGACTCACCCTCGGCCTTCTCCTTCCACCGTTGGGCCTCCACCCGAGAGGCCTCGGCTTTCTCCTTCCAGTGCTGGGCCTCGACCCGAGAAGCCTCGGCCTTCTCCTTCAGGCGTTGGGCCTCGACTCGAGAAGCCTCGGCTACCCTGGAAGCCTCTCTCCCCAGCTCTGCATCACACCAGGGAGTTAGGGGGCGAACACAAGAAAAGCAAATAAAATAAGGGGAATAGGACTCACCCTCGGCCTTTCCCCTCTAGACCATAGCCTCGGTCCGAGAGGCCTCAGCCACCTTAAGGGCCTCATCCAAGGCGCCTTTCGTTAGCTGGTGCGCACTCTGCTCCGCCCCTAGCTTCCCAGCAAGGACCTTGCCCGAGGCCATCGCTTCTTCAGCCCAAGACCTGGAGGCATCCCGATCGCCAGCCACCCGGGCCAGCTCCTCCTCCAACTCCTTGACCCATGCCGCTAAAGGGGCAACCTGCTCCTGAGCTGTGGCCGCCTCGGCCTTCGCATTGGCACAACGAAGGTGGAGGTTCTCCACCTCCGCGCTCTGTGTCGATAGGAGCTCATTGGCGTCGGCAAGCAGGCCCTTCTGCCGCTGAAGCTAGTCCCAGATGTCCCTCTCCCATCAGAGAAAGACTGACTTCCCAAGGGACTGGGTCTCAAGCTCCTAGGTAAGCAGAACAGGGGTCATTCACTACAAGAAAACTCAAAAAAAGATGACACCACATGAGAAAAGAAGGTGCGAACCTGGGCGACACTGGGCAGATCATCGGCCACCACGGACAGCGCCGTCCGCCGTGACCACTCCGCTAGCTGGTGGTATTGCTCGAAGGTGTCCCAGCGCCCATCCTCGGCCACGTCCTCGAGGGTGAACAGCGGCTCCCCCTCAGGGTCATCCCGGCTCTGCCACAGAACACATGAGTGATCCCACCCATGGGGCTTAGGTCGTACCCACACGAGGGCCGAGCTTCCCTCGCCCAGGGTCAGAGCCGGCTGTTCCACGGCGCCGGCCACCTCGGCGTCGACCACCTCCTATGCCCGGGAAGTATCGTCGGAGGAGATTGGATAGACCTCCGCCTCCTAGGCGCTCTCCCGCAACGGTGGTAGGCCTTGGACCAGGGGCGCCACCGAGGCCTCCGCCGCCTTCATCTCCACTTCCTGGGCCAACGGCTTCGCCGCAATCACATCGGCCTCAGTGGCCCCAGGGGCTTCGGCCTCTGCCATCATGGCCTCGGTGGTCCCGAGGGCTTCGGCCCCTGCCATTGCGGCCTCGGTGGTCCTAGGCACCCCGGCCTCTGTCGCCTCGGTCTCGGAGGCCCGGGGGGCCTCGACCTCGGTGGCCTTGGCAACTGAGGGTGCCTCGGCCCTATTTGACTCACGAGCCTTGGCCTCACAGGGCAGAGGCGCTCCCTCCCCCATCTATGTTGGGGTCACCTCGACAGCCCCTCCTTGGGCGGTTGGCTCCTTCGGGTCAGCCCTCGCCGATGCCGCGCCACATTGTGTGGTGGCTTGCGCCTCCGCCACCAAGTGGGCGGTGGAGCCGGGGCTCACCTTGAGTGCCTTAAGGGGTGCCAAGGTGGGCACCTCCACAGGACACTTCTAGCTAAAGACAAAATACTTACAGGGTTAGCATGAGACCGAAGAACGAACTAAAAATGCCGCGACTCTACCGAAAATATGCTTACCTCGAGCGGGGCTGCAACCGCTTCAGCACGGCGACCCTCCTCTGTAAAGGTGGTGGCAGAGGCAGCGGCACGGCCTCTGTATCCGCCGGCGTCGGCCGGTCCTCGACTGACCCCGGTGCCTCCTCGGTCCTCTACGGGGGCAGTTGCATCGCCCTCGCTGCCACCTGCTCCACCACTGCCATCGAGCCCACCAGGCTAACGATGCACTTCCCCAACACCTACGCCTCGGGCGTGTCAGCCTTGGCCCCAGGGTGGGCGATTGCCGGCTCCGAGGCAGCTCCTCCTCCTCCCCCTGGGAGCGCTGGACTGCTTGACGATGCCCCGGGCACCGTCTCCTCGACATCAGGGAGATGGTCTAGGGGACCCCGCCCCATCTCGCCCTCATCATCTCCATCGAAGCATCTATCAATAGCGATGGCGACGGGGACGCCTCCAACGAGAGGCCATCCTGCCTTTGATGCCGGCGGCGCTTCTCTAGTTCCTCGTGCGCAAGGATCTTCCTCGTGCGCTTCGCCACCTTGGCGTACTTCCGCCTCTTCTGCGCCTTGGCATGCGTCCTTGTTGACCGCCCGCCGCCTTGCATCCTTGAGAACGGGCGGCGGGGAGTCTCGCACGTCCCTCATCCCCTATAGGAACGACGAACGCGGATAAGGGAACAAGAAATGATGAGAAACAGGGAGGCCTCGGGGGCTACAGCGGCGCGTGACTTACCAGCGAGAGGAACCCCCACGATGGGTGCATCACGAAGGGGGTTAGACCACCGCTCCTCAGCTTCGCCTCCACCATCTCCCTCACTCGGCGAAGAATTTCCTCGTTGGAGAGGGCAGAGGTAGACATCCGGATGCCCTCGATCGACTCATCTAGCCTCATCTCGAACAGGCGCCGCCACTGAGCCATTAGCGACAGCACCCTCCGGTGGTGGAAGGCGGCCATGACCATAGCTACAGTAAGGCCGTGGTCCCATAGCCTCTCTAGCCCCTCCAGGAGCGGCTGTAGCTTGGGCTGATCCTCCCTCGGGACGCCATACATCCACCTCTCCAAGCAGCTCCCCATGATCCGCCCGGTGTAGGGGGGAAGTCCACCGTCATCGTTATGAAGATAGAACTAGCTCATGTACCAGCGGTGATTCGTTGACCCGAGCTAGGGCGGGATGTAGAGGTGCTAACGGCCCTAGCGCACTTGGAGAGTGCAGCCACCGGCCCTCACTGCCTTCCTCGTGCCTGACGTACCCGTTGGCTTAGTGGTATGCCCCGCCCGGAAGAGGTGGAGCCACAGCTCCCAATGGGGAGCAATCCCTAGATACCCCTCATAGACGGCGATGAAGATGGCCACCTGCGCGATGGAATTGGGGTTGAAGTTGTGGAGCTCCACGCCATAGTAGCATAGGAGCACCCGCATGAACCGGTCCACCGGAAGGCCAAGGCCGTGCTCGTGAAAAGACACAAAGCTCACGACGTAGCCGTCGCGGGGCCTCAACTCTGGCTCGCCCAACAGAGCAATCCACTCTGGCCTGTTGGGGTCAGTAGCCAGACAGAGAAGACCGCCATCGATGAGCGACTGGAGCATCTCCATGGATACGTCGGATGGACCCCAAGGGTCCGCCTCGATGACAACAATGTTGCCGGCCATGAGTGCGGTGGAGGGTTCGACTACAGCGGTGAGTCTCTCTCCCCCTCTCTCTCTCTGCCTCGCCCTTCTCCCTTCTTCCTGGTGCTCTCTGCTCTAGCGACGACTCAAGGGCGGCAAAGCTAATGCAGGCAAGGTAAGGAGGGGAGGGGCGAGGCTCGTTGCGTATTTATGCAGGATGAAGGCGAAACGGATGGGCGACGAAATCGGGGAAATTTCCCTTAGATCCGGCACAGTTAATCCAGATTAGATTTTACCGCCCACGTGCCCAACTTTTCCTCATTGATCGCGTGAAGAGTTATGTTCCATCCGCTGACACCACATCGCGTCCAACCGCTGTAGCGATAGACACCGTTCTGCCTCCTTGAGAAAATCGCCTCAAAAGGTGCGCCTACCGTTGTCTAGCCAACGGGGGAGATATCCCCCCACCCGATTCCTTTCGGACGAAGGGACTAGGCGCCGAGCCCATTATGGTCCAGGGGTTCGAAGGTTGGGCCCTTGAGGGTTTTGACAGCCGCCCTAGGGCAACAGAGTCAGGGACGACTATGGGCGAGCCCATACGGGGCCAAGACCCAAGCAAGCGAAATGCTTGGGATGCCCTAAGTCATGTCCGAGACCAAAGGGAGGTCTCCGAATGGGATCCCACCGTAGGGAGGCACTAAGCCACTGGGGCCCAATGAATGGCCCTGGCACCCACTAGAGAAGCCCTCTGGTACTCTTGGAGTATGTCTCTAGACCGCTAGCCAACCCCTAGCGAATGGGGCATAGGCCTCCACTCGGACTTACCCGATAACAGCTCACCGGAAATGTCATCGCTCGCGCCCACTAAGGGTAGCCTGGCATATTCCACCCCTCCTTCCAAGTGAAAAGGAAGCACAAGGGTCATACAAAAAAGCCAGGGGAACTCCTGACGGCCCTCTCGCTCCATGCAGAGGCTAGGGGGCTCTTCCTACAAATCTAGCCAAAACCCAGCGACCCAGGCTCGCACTCGACAAAACAAACCCTCCTTCCGAGCAAAAAGGACGTGCGAGGGTTGTACAAAAAGCCAGGGAATTCCTAACAACCCTCTTGCTCTATGCAGAGGCTAGGGGGCTCTTCCTGTAGATATGCCAAGACCCCGCGACCCAGACTCGCACCCGAGGGGGGCTCGGCAAACAAACCCTCACACGCGAGGGGCGTACAAAAAGCTAGGGGAACTCCTGATCACCCTCTCACTCCGTGCAGAGGCTCAACGGCTCTTCCTGCAACTTTGCCAAGACCCAGCGACCCAGGCTTGCACTCGAGGGGGCTCGGCAAAAAACCCCTCCGTTCGAACAAAAAGGATGTGCAAGGGTCAAACAAAAAAGTTAGGGGGACCCCTGACCACCCTCTCGCTCCGTGCGGAGGCTCGGGGGCTCCTCCTGCACCCAAGACAAAGACAAACGGCCCAAGCCTGCACTTGAAAACTCAGAAAAATGCAATAAAGGGCATCGAGCCCGTTACGGTCCAGGGGTTCGAAGGCTGGACCCCCGAGGGTTTCACAGCCGCCCTAGGGCAATAGAGTCAGGGACGACTATGTGTGAGCCCATACGGGGCCAAGACCCAAGCAAGCGAAATGCTTAGGATGCCCTAAGTCATGTCCAAGACTAGAGGGAGGTCTCCGAATGGGATCCCACCGTAGGGAGGCACCGAGCCACCGGGGCCTAGCAAACGGCCCCGGCACCCACTAGAGAAGCCCTCTGGTACTCTTGGAGTGTGTCTCTGGACCGCTAGCCGACCCCTAGTGAACAGGGCATGGGCCTCCACTCGGACTTACCCGAAAACAGCTCACCGAAAATGTCACCGCTCACGCCCACCGAGGGTAGCCTGGCATATTCCACCCCTCCTTCTGAGCGAAAAGGAAGCGCAAGGGTCGCACAAAAAGTCAGGGGAACTCCTGATTGCCCTCTCGCTCTATGCAGAGGCTCGGGGGCTCTTCCTACGATCTTGCCGAGACCTCGCGACCCGAACTCGCACTTGTGGGCTCGGCAAATATGATAAAATCCCTCGCTCAACGTGAGAACAAGACCCTAGAGGAATGAATCCACTCCCCTAAGGCCTTGAGGGCTATACCTGGTGGGTGCGCTCACACACACCCACCAAGGCCTTGAAGTACAAAACACTATCCCACCAGGAGCTACCGCAAGTCAAGCCTCGTCAAAACCTCAAGAAGAGCGCTCACGCTCTCCCTGAGGCTCGAGGGCTACTGTCGGGTACCATAAAACAGGGTACCCCAAGCGTATACCGAAAGAATCACTTAAACCCCATCAAAAACAAAGCCAAAGGGTAAGCCATTGGTTAACCCCTGGCCTTGTCCGAGCCCACCGGCTCTCCACCTCATGCGAGGCCTCGCACAGGAGGCCTCGACAGCCTGCCAAAACTCTACCTCGCTCGAGGCCTCACACGGGAGGCCTCGATGGGGAACCAATTCTCCATCTCGCCCGAGGCCCCGTGCGTAAAGCCTCGAACAAGACGACAATTCTTCGTATCGCTCGAGGTCAGCTCGGCAATAGCCCATTGCTTCTGCCTCAATCAATCTCCTCGACAGAGTGTCACGTCCCATTAATGTGTCAACCACTCCCGCAATATTAGCCGAACGATGGCTCGACACTACAGAGTGGCCGATGGGATGGGAAGCCGCATCAACGCCATACCGACCAGGATAGGATGGGGCAGGGATTACCAGCCACTATGCTCTAGTGCTGTGCCCACGATCAGCACTCGTATTACACTGTGCCACCTAACCCCTGCCCCAGGAACAACGCGGCGTGGGGAGTTAAGTCTGGGTCATCGTAGCCTCGGAATCAACACATGGGACCTACTGCTCCCTCTGAGCCTCAGCAATATACTTTAGGATCTCAACAACCTAGGGATTCGCACCCACCGAGCCTCCCCCAATGGCTCAGCCTCGGCACCAACTGAGCCTTGACTTCTCGCACAGTCAACACACAGTGGCCGGCACGTCGACCGCCACTCCTCGCTTCAAGATAACACTAGAGCTCCCACGACGCACAGGATCGGATGTGACCGGCACATCGCCCTAGTACTCCAAGGACGGGACCACTCCATCGACCACGCCGCCACAGTAACAGGCTACAAGGCTCGGACATGCTGACTCCGTTCGCACGACACCATGTAGCTAGCGCATGTATCACCCTTGTCCCCCCTTCAACTATAAAAGGGAGGGACCAGGGCCATTTTTGGGGGATTAGACACTCATGATTAGGCCTACGCCCACTCGACGAACTCACGCACAAACGCACAGACAAACACACAAGCTCCTTCACGGCTTGAGATCAACATCTCAAGCAATCCATGCTGCTCCAAGTAGAGACCTGGGACTAGCTCCCTCTCTCGCCCTGCTTGTAACCCCCTACTACGAGCATTTCAGTGCAAGGAATACAAGATCGATCTCTCAGACTGGACATAGGGTACCCATTGCCCGAACTAGTATAAACCTTGTGTCTCTTTGCATCACCATCCAGGATTGGGAACACATAGTATAAATTTACTAGTTGGTTGAGGGCTTGCCGGTCCAAAACACCGACAAGTACCATCCTTCTTCTTCACAAAAATGGATGGACAACCCCAAGGTGAAGAGCTTGGATGGATGAAGCCCTTTTCCAACAACTCTTTCAACTGCTTCTTCATTTCAGCCAATTTCTTTGGGGCCATGCGGTATGGGTGTTGGGAGATAGGAGCAGTACCAGGCTCTAACTCAATGGGGAATTCCACATCTCTGTCCAGTGGCAACCCAGGTAGATCTTTAGGAAAAACATCTAGGAACTCACATACTACTGGAATAGAGGCAACATCAGGAGAAGCTTCAGCATGAGCAGCAATAGGTAAGGCTGGATCTAAGGGTATGAGAAGAGACATCCTATACTTAGAAGAAGGAAGCCGTAACTCGACAACTCTCTGCTTTAGATCCAAGACTACCCCATATACCCACAACCAGTTCATTCCTAGAATTGCATCAATGCCTTGCCTAGGCAGCACCATGAACTAGAGATGGTAAGTGTGAGTGGCTAATACTAGGCTCACTATGTCCGTCCGAGTATTAACACACATCTGCGCACCTAGAGTACTGATTCTATAGGCAAAAGGTATAGCCATAAGAGGTATATTGTGCCGGTGTGCAAATCCCATGCTCATGAATGAATGTGATGCACCAGAATCAAATAACACATAAGCTAGATGGGAATCAATGGTGAACATACCAGCCATCACCGGTTCATTTTGTAATATTTCCTTAGCCTCTGTGAAATTAACCTATCTAGATCGACTGACTGTCACTTTCTTCTTGACCACTATCCACTTGATTATCCTAGAGTTAGCTAATGGCTGAGCAGACTAGGCTGGCTAGTTTTGCGGACACTCTTGGGCATAGTGGCCTTCCTTGCCACATTTGAAACAAGCACCTGACTTCTTTCCCTATCCCTGACAAGGTGGGACCTGCTGTCCCTGGGGCTGCTGATGTTGCACTTGCTAAGCGGGTGCACGATACTAAGTGGAAGAAGCCTAGAAAGTCTGCTGAGGCTATCTAAACGAATGCCCGCCCAAAGATTGATAGGGCACCCGTCTGACAACCTATACTTTCTAGGCATGGGGGTGACTAGAAGACCCAGTAGCCACCTGTTTGCGCTTCCATTCAGCCTAAAAGTCCCTCTACAAGCCCTCCATTATGATAGCAGCATTCATCATCGCCCCAAAGGTCTGATAGTTCCCAGTATATAGCTCCTTTTGTAGGCTACAAGAGAGGCCACGATAGAAGCGGTCTCTCTTCTTCTCATCTGTATAAACATGAGTCCCAGCATACTATGATAAGTGATTAAACTTATTGACATAGTCCATCTTAGACATACTCCCTTATCGAAGGTCTAGAAACTCTATCAATTTTCTATTGAGAACACCAGCAGGAATATAATACTCTCTGAAGGCCGCAGTGAACTCCTGCCAGGTCACTCGATGATCCAGCTGCTGCATGGCATTGAATGTATCCCACCATGCACTAGTGGACCCCAACAACTATTGCGCTGTAAAGCGCACCTTCTGCTCATCAGTCATGGTGAGCAGCAAAAACTTTTGCTCCAGAATGCAAAGCCAATGCTTCGCATCCAGGGGCTCAGCCATCGGTGTGAATATGGGTGGGTGCATCTTTAAGAAATCTTGATAAGAGCAGGGTCCCTTAGGATCGCGACCACCACCCCCGTTCCCACCATTGCCCCCGTGGCCTCCACGGGCGAAGCCACCGACAGCCTATGCTAGCAGCTCCATGGCACAGGTTGACTCATGGCGAGCAACCAACATTTCTGCCATCATCTCCGTATGAGTCATTGGAGGTGGCGGTAGTGGAGGAGGAGGAGCCAGAAGTAGAGCCTCATGGCTCTCCCCGTTGACGTGCTTATTGCCCCGACCACTTTCACCTTGGCCTTCACAAAGACCGTGGCCCACCCCAGCACTGGTGCTCCCACGACCGGACCTCAGGTTCATCTATAGAAAACTGATTAGATAAAGCCAGTGCCACTATCCTAGATAGACCATATTGCTAGGGCTTATACTTATTTAGATAATTTTATCACATCCTACTTTTCGCAAAACTTTTGTTGGTCAAATTTTAAGTTTTGGAAAAGAGTGATGAAACTCGTAAACTCATTATTGGCTCTGGTACCAACTAAGGCAAAACCGCCCAAAATAACGCACTTACAGAGGTGCTCATCTTCCACCAGACACTAAGCACCCCGAAAGCAAGCTACTGCGGGCGGATTCCATCGGGCACACCCCAAGGGAGAGCTCGAATAGTCCACATTTTTCCCAAGGATCCAATAATGAGAACAAGTTACAATACTTAGTCCATTTCATACATCTAGAGTTCTTAGAAATTCATTATTACATTGCCAAGTTCAGAGTGCGGAATATTAAACAGCGGAATGATAATAAACATCTATCGATAATGAACAAGGATCCATCTGTGCCCACCAGAAGGATCCTTCACACAACGGGTACTCCTCAAGTTGAACCTACAACAGGGGTAAATAAACCCTGAGTACAAAATGTACTCGCAAGACTTATCCGACTAGTGGGAATAATTTCCCGACTCCAAGGGATATGCAAAGCTTTATGGTTTGCTAGGTTTCTTTTTGTAGAAAGCAATTCTAGTAGTGAATCCCTACTTATGTTGTTATTAGCAGTCATGATTAATTTATTATCTAGCCATTCTATGTAAGCACATGTTCTACTTTCAAGAAAGGGTTGAGCAATAAGTTTCATTTCATCACCTTTCCTCTTTCAGTTCTTACTACGGTGCTAGCCTATAGACAAGCCATACCAGATTGCCCGGTGATTCATGAATCAATGCCCCTAGCTGGGTATCCCAAAAACACACGCCCCGCTTGTACCTTAGGCACAAGCAGGACCAACACATCACCCTCCTGTCCCGGGGTCCAGATCCCCATCCAAACTTAGACTCCAAGCCCCCGCTCCTAAGTCTCGGACTTAGTGCGGTGCAAGGACCTCCATCATCCCCACCTCTAATCAGTCCATCCAAAAAGAGACAGAACCCATGATAAGAGAGCAGCAAGTCTTCCCTGCACCCATACCTAAGTTTGTGCTCGGGATAATAAGTCTATAACTTGCCTAGAACCCAATGCAACGGTCAGTCCTTAACCGACACAGACAGGGAAAAGTGTAACCAAGCTATGCCCAATTGGCCGCAGGACACAACCTCTTACACCCACCAATACCCAAACCATATCCCTGCCCGGTCACCATTTTTCCTTTCCACCATTTTACCATGAGTGATAATAATCGCCTATTGTGAGTAACGACAGGTTACTCACGCTACCAAAATCCTGAGCATAGCAGCTATTTGACCTATACTAGTAGGACTCATAGGTAGATATATCTATGCATGTAATTTCCATAAAATGCCTGTAACGTAAATGCACATCATATATATATATATATATTCAATAATCATTAAAAAATAAGGGTTATGCACCGGGGCTTGCCTTGGGCAGGCGGTGTGTCAACAAAGTCAGCAACGAACGGCTCCGGGGCTCCCTCCTATACGAGAACCTCCTCCTCGTACTCCTCAATAATCTTCTCATAGTCCTATTCATCCATAGGCACGAACTCTACCAACTCGTGATCTACATGCATGAAATGATGATGTAACACTTAGTAATACGACAACAACAACTCTTAAAATACGAATACATCTATTAAGCTACTAAGCTAGTTCTACCGACTAAGGTGCTACACTACCTATTGTTACCACAAACAAGTATGAAACATGGCATGTACTATCTTAGCAACTAAAGGCATTCTTACTCTTAATACTGATTTACTCTATATATGATAAAACAAGGAGTACTAGCTACTCTATTTATCAACCTACTCTAGGGCTACAAAAATTATAGTGAGTGCATAATAATCTACTAAGCCTACTGTAAAAATTTCATGACTAAAGCTATCATCAATTTGCCACAAAAATTCTTACAAATATTAAGCTAACTAATACTAAGCTTTCTAAATTGAATTTATGAATCTATCATTACCACAGATAACTGTAAACTAACTACACCAACAGATAGATAGCATTTTTGTGAACCTAACAAATTTTGTTTCACTATTTTTGGACATCTATAGAATTTACTATAATTTTTTTTTAAATTTAGCTTAAAACCAAATTGAATAAACCTTTACTAATTCATTGAAAATTGAAACCAAATTCCACCCGCGCGGCCCATCATGCGAGCGGCTTAGCCCACTCCCGCGCAGCACGCGCGCCTACGCGACCCACCAGCGCGGCCCACGCGATCGTGGCCCAGACGCGCGACGACGGCCCGCGATGAGGAGGCCCGCGTGCTACGACCATTTTGCAAAAACGTCCCTGACCTACCGGCGAATCACCCTAGACCTATGGCACTATTCCTACAGTCATCTACTTTGCAGATAAGCCCTTGGAACACTCTATCTTCGCAACGACGATACCCTCGGGCACCCGCGCGCTCACCGGTGTGGTGGCGCTAGCACAGGGCGGTCACGCCGGCCAGACCAGCCCCTCCCCGCCCCTAATAGCGAGTCGATACCTGCCTAGGCACGAACACGAAGCACTGTGCGAAGAAATCATGAGCCGGGACGCCGTAGTAAAGCCGAACCACGGCGGCGTAGCTCCTGCAACACGGTGGTGGCGTTTCGGTGAGTTACAACAACACCGGGGTAAATAGGGCAGCGAGTGAGCTCTAGGCACTCACAATGGACCCAAACAAGGTGGTGGTTTGACCGGAGGTGGCCCGAGCCAAGCTGGCCGTGTGCGCACGGACGGTGCGATCGTGGGCCGTGGTGGCAAGACTACGTCAGGGGTGGCTAGGCGGTGGTATCAATTTGGCAAGGGTGCGTAGGGTGATGAGTAGATGGAGGCGAAGTTGGCAGTGCAACGAAATAAACGCGAGCAGCACTAGAGTGGAGACCTTGCCATCGACGCGTGCCACAGCGGTCTTAACGACCCAGCAGGAGGAAAGCTCCAAATTGGAGCATGGCTCAGCAAGTAACACCGCCCGATGGGGTCAGGTGGCTGGCTTACTACACCGCGAAGCCGTGGGCAAAGCTATTTGGACCGAGGTGGCTCCACCAGGCCGAATTGAAAGGCGCGGGTCCAGCGACAATGGCGACAAAGGAATAGGGGAAGGCAGGCATGGCTTGGCTCGTCGCTGCCGTGGCGGGACGTGGCTGTCAACTCGGTGCACAATCGCACACGTGCTACAGGGCGATGGGGGAACAATGAAACGTGCTCTAGACGGTTGGCCGCATTGCCATAATTAGCAAGACAACGGTGGCTCGGCCCTTTGCGCCACAGTGGATGGCGCTGGCCAAGGGAGAGGCAGCAGCGTAGTGTCGCATTGAGCACGGATGTCATGGCAAGGTAGGCGGGGCAAGCCCACGTGCGGCCACGCATGCACGGTCCCAAGCAGACGAGCGCGAGGCAGCAGAGCGGCCAGGCTCACCGAGCGCGGCGTGCGCGTGCGTGCGTGTGCGCGAGCGCGTGCTAGGGCACGACAATGGCGGTGTGGCCTACATGGCGGTGCGCGCTTGGGCGAGCCAGTGCTGCGGCGCCGAGCCAAACTGCGGCAGTGACCGCGTCCAGACGCTGACACCGGCCAAAACGTGCCATGCAAGATTTTTAAAGTGCCCCAAAAATCCAACTCGATGCTTCAATTGCTAAACCACCTATTTTATACTCGAGGTGACATGTCAAGCTACTAGAACAAACCCTAAGACCCTACCACTACTTAACCCAATTCTTTTACGAAAATTGCCGAACTTAGCTTCGTCAAACCATTTTCTAACTTAAGAAATGTGACTACGTCTTGATCGGTTTCGCGTCCAATTCGATTTCCAAGCTATTCGATACGCTAGCTAGTGAATTCCTTTCGCGACCTCAAGTATTTCATCGGCACCTACGAAGCTTATACCACAAACTATATTAAAGTTTTGTACATGCGTTCTATAACATTTTTGTTCCATAAAAATTCGTTTAAAACCCTAAGTGATATAAGACGACATGAAATATAACATTTGTTTCGCGTTTCCGATGAACGTTTCGAGTCACAGAAATTTATTTACACACTATATTTCATACACTATCACATAAACATGATGCACAAGTTGTGTTTTAGCAAAAGATTTACAGTGTAACACCGAGGTGTTACAAAAGATTAGACAACTTGTGGTTGGAAACTTTTAAGCATAGGTCCTGTTTTTATGTCCGTGGGAAATTAGTTTGCTAGTCTTAATTATTCATTTCACTACTACTCTATTATCACAACATGAGTACATGGCACATGGCAGTAGGACTGCACAAGCTTCAATTCCCCTAGCCATATATGTTACTCCTCCCATTCCAAATCATAAGTCATTTTGATTTTTTAATATACAGCTTTCGTTGTGTATCTAGACATAACGTATTTTAGATGCATAGCAAAAGTACAAACCGATTATAATTTGGAATGGATGGAGTATAATAGACAGTCGAGTCTTGCTAGATGTTGCAGGAAGTCATCTGCATATACTCCTTGACGACGATGGAAGACACATTTTGCGTCGTCTCTCCCTTTGCACGACGGCAGCACCCCGAACACCGGGATGCACAGCCTCCTCCTCCTCTTTACCATGGAGCTGGAGAGCCAGCACAACAGAATAGAGAGTCGGGGAAGAGGAGATGAAGGACTAGTTAGGGTTACGTGGTTGGGCTATTGGACGTGAGGCGTATTGGGCCAACTGTTTCATGGGACAGGAATGTTTAGCCACCGCTAACTGAAGGCTTATTTAGCAGCAATCTCCGGATAAACAGCGCTATTAGTGCGTAAGTCTTCTTAGCGCAAAAAGATCGATCTCTTAGGCTCTATTTGCATCCGCAAAAACTTGCAGCCCTTGAAGATCTAAACAGGAGGACTAATAAGTGGGCTTAAGTTTAGCCAAAGCCCTAAACAAGTTGTTAACTCACTAGTCCATAGAATTCAACTATCAGGGGCTAAAGTTTCACCAGATTAAAAAAACAGACACCGATTACCCCCACTCCCACGTGACCCTATCCATGAGTTTTTCGTTTCCCCTCCCGCATCCACCCGCGCGACATCTTTGTTCGTCGCCGCTCTGTTTCCTCTCCCTCCCTGATCCGCCCGCGTTGCATCGTCTCACCAGCTGCCGGCGCCCTTTCCTCTCCCCCGCGTAGCTATTTCCGGCTCCGGTAGCGATGAGCTTCACCCTGTCGCCTATGCTGAAGGTCGCCTTCCAGTGCCGCGACTTGAAGCCCCCACGCCGCCGCTATGCGCCTACGCCTGCATACGCCACACGTCGCTGCTCTGCCTCTAGATGGCCATGCCTGCCGCCGTAGGCTCCAGATGCCACGCGTCGCCGGACTGCCATCGCGATGAGCTACCTCCGGTCGCCGGCATCAACGAGCTAAGAAACAGGCTCAAGAGCAAAAATGACTTTTTATTGAGACCTGATAAAACATAAGTCTAAGGACAATAAAACATTTTATCTGAATGTTGCGTATGTTTTGCAATGGTTTCAGGTGTTTTTACAAAGTGTTTCAGACGCATGTTTCAAATGTTTTATTGTCCTTAGACTTATGTTACAATTGTTGTATCTGAATATTTCAAAACTAGATTGAATGTAGCATCTCCCTCCTCACCTTTTGTTGCCTCGCCTCGGTGTCGCGAGAAGCAAGGGCAGACGAAGGCGGTCCTAGCTAGCGTGGGTGGTCCCCACGTGCATGCGTGGGCACACGGCAGCATGTAGCATGTGCAGTAGCAGCAAGTGGGCACGCAGCACAGCAGGCGTAGGCTGGCAGGCGAGCCATGGGCGGGCAGGTGTAGCGGCGAGGTGCAACACGCAGGCGTCCGGACGGGGGGCTAGCGTGAGGACGTTAGCCACGCCCCGGCGAGGACTTGCTCACCACGGCACTCATTGTCCTCCTGTGTGTAGTGTTGATGCTCTGTTCGATCAAGCTAGCTGCATCTTGCGTTGCAGGCATGGGCATGGCAATGGCGTTTCCTGATAGTGCTACACCAAAGACAAGTTCATTTTCAAGTTCTTGGCACTAGTTCGCACAACAAACCAAAGGCAACTTCAGAGCAAGAAGCCAAAAACCAGAGCACTTTCCAAGTGCAAACGGACAGCAGACCAAAATAAAGAGGTTCAGAGAACCGAAAAATAGTCCTAATACGAAGCATTATGGGAGTAACATACATGTCATAGTCAATTAGTCCTAAACCATAATTCCTTACAGTCCTATAAAATTCCTTGCTACAGCATACACTCTGATTGTTCATCAGTCCAGAGATGTGAACTCACTACATCAGAGGCCCTGCTTCTGTGAAGCAGAACCATGGCCTACTTAAGGCATGGGCATATATGTACATAATCCAAAGGAGCTTGTGGCTTCCTGTGTCGCGTCAGATTTTTGAGAGTTTGAAGGCAGTTTCATGCCCTGCCGCTGGACCTGCACAACAAGATGGGGCAAGCTTGAGTTCCATGTAGAAAAACAGTTTGGCGTTTGTAATGAATTTGATTGCCGGAGAGAAATGCAGCAACTTGAAAAGAAACATCAACTAAGGTAATCCCAGAATGTCAATTATTCACAATGCAACTTTGAAACATGAATGTATTGTTCTGCATTTTTTTATAATAAAAAAAGATGGGTCTGCAGCTGTAATCTACTTGTCCATAATATCAAATAACATGTGGTGTTCAAATCATATCATTCCATTTCAACCACTTCATTCGTAAAAAGAAGACATTTCTACCATGATATGGTGCATGAATGAAGTCCAAAATGTTTTCATTTTCATTAACAAACCAAAGTCACAGAAAACTGCTGTTTCGTATAGAGAATTGAAAATCAAACATATGTACAATGAACTGAAAATCAAACATTTCAGAGTTTAGCAGCTTCTGAGCAAATGCTACACAAATGTTTCGGAGCAAGACAGAGAAGGCCCGAACCTGGGCCATTGCAGGAGCCGAACATTTAGCAGTTTTTGTTAATCTAACTTAGATCCTGCTCCTTTTTTTACACTCTGCTGGTCCTAAGTGATTGTAACTCTGTTCTCATTCTCAATAAATGAAATAAGCACTGTCTTTTGCTTGTTTGTTCAAAAAAGGAAAGGTGATAGAATAGTTTCTATGTGACTTTAGTTTGTTAACAAAACATTTCAGTTCACTGTATATTCATTAACAAATGAAATGATATCTAGAAATGTTAGCGACGGAACATATGTTCTGCGCACTAGCTTCAACATCTGTTGAAACATTGAAGGCATGAAGTGCTTATACCAAAAGGACGCCTAACAAGTTCATTGTTTTTGACTATCCACATGGCCTGTGATTTTGTAGTTCAGGTCAATGCAGGACAGCTCATTGCCTCCATTGCCATGACGAACGACATAATATCGTGCGTAAGTGTATTTCTCTAATATAGATCATAAATATATCCTCCTGATAGCATTTTCACAACAGTACATCAGTTCCAATACAATGTAAAGTCCCTGAGAGTATTCCTGCGCTTGGATGCCGAAAGTAGCTTCACCTGATTGAACAGGTATTCAACACACTCCCTCGTAGTGGCCTTCCTCCCCTCCTTGTAGTTCCATAGCTCATAGGCAATGGTTCTGTCGCTCAGGCGGTCATATTCTTTCATTTCCACTAGTGCAGTAACGACAGCATTGTGGGCATCCTGTCCCCATACCCTTTTCAGCTCTTGCAGTTTATCATCATCCAAATTCACAATTTCCTGATAATGTAAACAAAACAGTCCATTATCCTTGAGAATGGATCAAAAGGAACATGTGAGATACTAGTAAGCTTTCTAGAATTAACATGCCTGACAATTCCCATCAATTGTGACACTCTTGAAGGGATACCAGCTTAGGTCACCAAGCTGCTGCTGCCATGATGAGTACAACTGATCAAATGCCGCACCAACTTCTTCAGGAGGTACCTTGGCACGACAGGCAGTCTTGAATGCCTTCTCACTCAGCTCCCCCATTTCCTTTATCCCAAGTTTCCGTCTACAATAATCAATTTCAAGGAATCCCTGAAACACCAAATTGCAGATAACATAAGGCTCAAGTACATTTGATAGGAATACATGCTGGAGCTAAGTACATTGAGCAAAAAAATTGAGGGATATGATCGAACCTTGATCAGCTCCTCTATGATTGCCTCTAGGTCATCTTCATCGCACAACTGAACACCTGAGGTTTGCCCAACAGTTGGGTTGTTGGCCACCTCTTGCCTGGGGCCCTCTTTTATTGCCTCAAGATTGTCAGCATCATTACCCAGAGTTCTTTGAGATAGCCTTCTCTTCATCTTAATTGATCTTGTCTGCACCTGCATTCACATTTGTACTTATATAGGCAAGAGAGCTCAGTGGACAAAGAATGAACAGAAATGGAATCTATAGGGATACATTATTATCTTAGAAGTTAGGTGGTCACAGACTGAAATATTAAAGATGGAGAAAAACCAGCATGTGCTCAAGATCCCATACATTAGGATTTCCCAGCGATTCCAAAGGAGACAGCGATCGGTCATCCAATTGGCTTGTAGGTTCATTTGTGCCAGAATCATAGTCCAAAGGTCCTTCAGATGGCCTTTTCCTCTTCTGCATTGACCTTGTTTGCACCTATTTTCACTGTTAACATTTACTGACCTTGTTTGCACCTATAGTTCCTCATCTGGAGCCTCTGAGTTCTTTAAAGGTTTGATGAGAGCTGCTGCTGTAGCAAAAATGAGTTATAGATGGCATATAGGAAATGGTAAGAAATGCAAGTTTTGGGAAGATAATTGGTTAGGTACATCTAGTCTAGCTATTCAATATTGGGAGATCTACGTGCTAATTAATGAGAAAGATGTTACGGTGGCATCCCTGTGGGATAGGGTTGATTTGAAATGCACTTTTAGAAGATGTGTGGATGGTAGATTATACAATCTCTGGTTAGAAGTGGTCCAGTTAGCTTCCACTATTAGCTTTACTGATGAGGAAGATTCTTTAATATGGCAGTTTAATTCTCATGGTGTATACTCCTCTCAGTCCTTGTATAAAGTTATTAATTTTAGGGGTATTTCTCCTGTGTTTGTTCCTGCTGTTTGGGCACTGAAGGTTCCCCCTAGAGTTCATTTCTTCCTGTGGCTGTTATCTAATAATAAGGTTTTGACCAGGGATAATTTGAGTATTAGGAAGAAAATCAAGGATCCTACTTGTTTGTTTTGCTCGGAGGTTGAAACTGTCAATCATCTATTTTTTAACTGTGTGGTAGCTAAACAACTTTGGTCTACTCTTTCCGAGGTCTTAAATAGACAAGTTGGTACAGATTTTGTTTCTGTTGGCACTATGTGGGTTAGTAATAGGAAATTTATAGTGGAAAATGTTTTTTGTGCTGCTGCCCTGTGGGGGCTTTGGAAACTAAGGAACAGCTTGTGTTTTCAGGGGCTCTCTGGGTAGATGTTCGGGTGCTGTTTATGAAGGTGAAAGCAATGCTGCAAAATTGGAGTGCTCTATGTCCAAAGGAGAAAGTCCCAGAGTTTCTGGATCATATGAACAAACTGGGGAGTTTCGCCTCAAGTCCTCACCGTCTACCTGGCTTGGTCGGGTGAATGATGATTGGGTCCGCATCTTGTTCAAAGCTGGGAGAGGCTGGAAGCTCAGTCCAGTAGATGCGCTGCTTACAAGTGAAGTTGATCTGGAAAGGCTGGCTCGTGAAAGAAACTGGTTGAGTTTTGCGAGTGTTTCGGAAGCTGGGGGGATGTAATGCGGTTTGTAAGGGTTCTGGTACTCTGGGCGGTTGCTAGCCTGTTGAGGCTTTCTGAGTTTCTGTTGGAGTTTTATGAATTTTGTAAGGAGCTTAATGGTTTGGTCTTTGTTATATAAAGGCCGGGGGCCACCCTTGAACTCTAAAAAAAAATTTACTGACCTTAATACAATCCGATGTGTAAAAATATTGAACATAAATGAATATATGAGCATAGATAATAATTTCATCGAAAAGGCGGCAGGAGTTCTGCTATTTATAGAAGGAAAGGATATGAACATATACAGTTATCTAGAAATATGTAATCTCATTGAAAAATACAAAATGGGAAAACTCATGCAAGTTTCTTTGCAGAGGATCTATGTGTCAAGGAACTCAGTGTATTCCAAGCAAGGAGAAATTGGTTGTAAAGTTAATATTAAAAAATATGTGAGGTAAAACTATCTAGAGATAGTGGATGCGATAAATATAACCACGATGACAGAACTCTTATAGTCGCAAGCAAGTCTGGTTTGGCTAGATATGAACCCAAGAAGGCATATGATATGAAAAAAGCAACAAAAATCCAAATATAAAGAGGTACAACATGTTCAGGGGCGGAGCCAGGAATTATATATAAGGGGGGCCGGCCGAAGAATTTCAAAATATGAGAATTAAGTGTAGCTTATTTGTTTAGATTTTTGTCCCGGAATTAGGGTCCTATTTTTCTGAATTTATTCTAGTATTTGACGATTTCAAAATATGAAGTATAATGAAACATAAGTATTTTAGTAAACCAAAATATTTTATTCTAATTATATTCAGTGTGATTTTGCTGTCTAAAAGATATCAATAAACATTATAACAAGATTTTCTTTATTATACTCTTTTAATATAAACATAGACTATTTACTATATATAACAAAAAAATAGTGTTGTTAGGGGGGGTGAACATGTTAGGCTGCACTGCAGAGTGTGAGTGGACGATGGCATTAAGAAATAATTTAATATTGGAGGCAAAGGCTATAGGTTATCATTATTACCTCTCCTGGTTCAATAGGCTTAGTACCACCCTGTTGCTCAGCTTGATTATTCTTGGCTTCACTCTCTTGAATCTTTTTCTTTAGAAACTCCACGTATTTGTCCTTTTGAGAAATCACCTCTGATGATGACACAAGTGCATCCCTTGCTTCCACCAATGTTTTCTTGGATGATAAAATGTCCTCCTTCATTCTTGCTAAAGCCTCTCCATTTTCTGACAAGAAAAAAATTGAGAAACAATATTTTGAACTGACTAGAAATGTTTGAAGAATGCAATAAGCTCATCATTTTGGACAATATTATACTAGTGAATGAGGGCATGCAAATAAATGTGATATCACACATCATGGTCCAAACAAACTATTCCTTGAAATAGATTTCAACAAGCATACAGAACTGACCAAGATGCTCATGCTGTCATGCAGGAGCCTCTCCTTCTCTTGCTGGAGCCTCTCCTTCTCTTGTTGGAGCCTCTCCTTCTCTTGTTGGAGACTCTCCTTTTCTTTCATGACCCCACTGATTACTTGTTTTACCTCTCTGTGCTCAGCCATGACATCGTTGAGTAAATTCATCTTGAAATCAATTTTTGAAGTCAATGCCTCTAGGGGGTCACTCTCTCCTCTGTCGTCCGCCGTTCAGTCTGAAGGGTTAGTAGTAATTAGAATGTCAGAACGAAGTTATTTGTATTATGTTCACTTTATGACAGTTTCATCTGGCAGTTTATACATTGTAGAAACAGATTCCGTGAGCCAAATCTCAGGTGATTTTGTAGTTTAGATCATTAGATGTCACTAAATGAACCAAGAGTACCAAGCGTATGCTATAGTAAGTTCAGCGAACAATAGTCATATGGTACACCTTGGCGTGTTTATTAGATTATTTCACGATTTTTTAAGATTTGAGCAGGCACATCTCGTTGTAGCAAACAGATAGGGACAAGATATTGTATGCTTTTCTATCTTAATCCCTTTGTAGAAATGTAGGGAGAAACCAAGGTCACATGATGTTCAGAGAAGGTAACACTGAAATTTTTGAAACAAAAGGGAACTATGGCATGAGCACTGGCCTCAACAACCGTAGGATGAGAAGGGTTTCTGAGAGTGCTTTCTAACATTTCGTTTACCTATTACAAAGGCAGTCAACACCAAGATTCTAGCACAAACAAAATGCAATCCAGCAAAAATGTCAATCAATCTGGGCATGGCGCAGAGCAAAACCTCACCTTAGCAAAGGGACAACAGGAACTAGCACCCACCAATTCGTTGCCTGGACCCCAGCCAACTATCAGCAGCCCTCAAGTCGACCTGCAGAGGAAATACTCGGGTAGGTAAGTAAGGGCACGGATCGTAAGTTGTAGTCGTGGGAGACCGGAGGACGAGGCTTGAAGCGCGACGAACAGCGTCGAGGTGCCATAGTCGCGCATGTGGAGGAGGAGGAGGCGCGCGACAACAGCACGAGGCGGCTAGGGTTAGGAAATCCCGGCTCCCTTCAGGAAGCCGGAAACAACTCTGTTTCTGCTTAATCCAATCTCAAAGTCTTTACAAGTATTTATACTTCTCTCTAATAATAATAGGAATAAATAAAATAACTATGGGCTTTTAGGACCCCCTGGCCGGCAGCCCCTAGCCACTAATGGGCTTACGCCTTGTATAATGGATGCCGGTCATAACATCTCTCCCCGCCTACGCAAACAGCTCGTCCTCGAGCTGGAAGTCAGGGTAGAGGGTGTGGAACTCGTCGACGGACTCCCATGTTGCATCCTCCTCGGAGAAGCCGCGCCACTGGATGAGTACTTGCCAGGCACCCCGGCGTTGCTGAGCCCGGAGCGCCTTGGCAGGAGCTGGCAGTAGCCGACCGTCCAGGGTTGGCTCAAGGACGCCCAGCGCTGCTGGAGGGTCCCCTTTGTGGCGCTTGAGCAAGCCCACGTGGAAGACATCATGTAAACGAGCACCCTCCGGCAGCTGCAGACGGTACGCCACCCGGCCGATACGTTCCAGGACGCGGAACGGCCCTGCGTAGCAGGGACCGAGCTTTCCCTTGGCGCCCGGCTCGAGGGACTGCGCCATGCGGTACAACAACCGCAGCCATACCCAATCACCCACTTGGAACTCCACATCGCAATGCCCTGCATCATAATACCTCTTGGACAGCTGTTGGGCCTGCAAAAGACGTTGGCGAACCTCTGCCAGGACCTCATCCCGGGATCGTAGAAGAGCATCAGCAGCTTCTGTATGCGCCGTCCCTGGCGTGTAGGGCAACATTGGCGAAGGAGGCCGACCATAGACGGCCTCGAAGGGAGTGGCGCGCAGGGCGGTGTGGAAGGAGGTATTATAGCAATACTCCGCCCACGAGAGCCAGTCCACCCATGCACATGGGCGATCGCCCGTCACACAGCGCAAGTACATGGCGATGACCTTGTTGACCACCTTAGATTGGCCATCCGTCTGCAGGTGGAATGCCGTACTCATGCGGAGTTTAACGCCGGCCATCCGGAAGAGATCCCGCCACACGTGCCCGGTAAACACGGGTCCCGGTCACTAACAATGGACAGCGGGAACCCATGAAGGCGGACAATGCCGTCGAAGAAGGCCTGGGCGACGGTCGTGGCGGTGTAGGGGTGGCCGAGCGCGATGAAGTGAGCGTACTTGGAGAAGCGATCCATCACGGTGAGAATGACGGACTTGCCACCGACCTTGGGCAGCCCCTCGATGAAGTCCATCGAGATGTCGGCCCACACTTGGGACAGCACCTCGAGGGGCTACAGCAGCCCGCCGGTTGCAACGTCTCCATCTTGTTCTTCTGGCAGGTGGTGCAAGAACGCACCCAATCTTGAACCAACACGCGATCCCATGGAATGTAGAAATCGGCGCGGAGGCGGTGGAGGATCTTCTGGACTCCCTCGTGGCCAGTCGAGTGCGCCAGGAGGAGCACCTGGTGGCGCAGGTCCCCATGGTCTGATATAAAGATGCGGGACCCATGGAGAAGGAGCCTGTCATCGAGGTGCCATAGCTCCGAGAGCTCACCGGCCCGGAGCTGCTGGCCATCGAGCGCGGTCACTGTTGCCCTCCTGATGTCATCCAGGAGGGCGAAGGTTGGCCCGGACAGGGCATGAACAGCCACAGTCGCCCCCTCCATGGTGGTCGTAGCCCCCTCCTCTGCATCCCGGTGAGACAGAGCATCCGCCACAGTTTTTCAGACGCCCTGGGCGGTACTCCACAGAGAAGTCAAAGCCGAAAGAGCTTGCTGATCCATTGGTGCTGCGGAACGGTGGACAGGCGCTGATCAAGCAAGAATTTGAGGCTGTAGTGGTCAGTACAAACCAGAAAATGCCGCCCCCACAAGTATGGGCGCCAATGGCACACTGCCTGCACCAGGCCAATCAGCTCCCGCTCATACGCTGCAAGCTTCAAGTGCTGGGCAGCAACGGGCCTACTGAAGTAGGCGAGGGGTCCCGTGCCCTGATGTAGGACAGCACTGAACCCCGCACCCGACGCGTCGCAGTCCACGACAAAGGTCGTGGCGAAGTCCGGCATCTGGAGAACGAGCCCTATGGTCAAGGCGCTCTTGAGCACCTTGAATACTGCTGCTGCGTCGTCGTCCCATGCAAACGCATCTCGTCGTAAGAGACGCGTGAGCGATGCTGCGATGAGGCCGAAGTCTCGGATGAACTTCTGGTAGTAGCCCACGAGGCCCAAGAAGCCACGGAGGCCCCGGGCGGAGCGTGGAGTCGGCCATGCAGCAACGGTGGTGACCTTGTCGACGTCCATGGTGATGCTGCCCTCGGAGATCACATGGCCTAGATAGGCCACCGATGTCACCCCAAATGAGCACTTGGGGCGCTTCAGGTGAAGATGATGTGCCCGCAGCGCATTGAGGACGATGTTGACGTGCTGCAGGTGCTCAGCCCACAAAGTGCTGTAGATCAAAATATCGTAAAAAAATACCAGCACAAACCTCCGTAGGTAGGGTCAGAGCACATCGTTCATCAAGGCCTAGAAAGTTGCTGGGACGTTGGAGAGCCCAAACGGCATCACCAGGAACTCATAGTGGCCATGATGCATGCGGAAGGTAGTCTTGGTGATGTCATCAGGATGCATCCGCACCTGATGATACCCGGAGCACAGATCGAGCTTGGTGAAGAAGCGAGCGCCATGGAGCTCGTCAAGCAGCTCATCCACCACCAGAATTGAGAACTTGTCCTTGGAAGTCTTGGCGTTGAGGGCGCGGTAGTTGATGTAGAAGCGCCAAGACTTGTCCGCCTTCCGTACCAGCAAGACGGGTGTGGAGAACGGAGAGGTGCTCGGTCGGATGATGCCCTAGGCGAGCATGGCCGCACACTATCGTTCCAGCTCGTCCTTCTGTAGCTGGTGTGGCAGAACCTCCTAAATTATAGGTCCCACATGCAACTGTCACTGTCCAATGACCTCTGACGACTATGCATATGTTCCCGATAACTTAAGAAGACTGTCGGGTGTCCTCGGGGAACCCCGAATCATCCATGATTTCCGAGCAGGATCCCATTACAGAGTCATTGCAGTATTACAACATTTATTCAAATATCTACATCAGAGTAAAATAGCGGAAGTCTTACAATAACTTAGTTTACAAACCAGTTGTTTTAAACCTTACAAACTAAGTTTGATAATTATTACAAACCATAGTAGTGGTGGAGTGGCATTAGTAACATAATACAAACACACAATATAAGTACCCTGCCCAAGGGTCACACATTCACTTATCGTCATCGGATCAAACAACAGTCATGCAGCACGGTCCAAAACAGACCTGCTCATGAGGCTCACCTACAACAAGGGTCAACGAACCCTGAGTACAAAAGTACTCAACAAGACTTAACTAAAATAAAACTGAGAAGACTCAGGAATGCAGGCTCAGGGATTCAAGGTATGGCTTTAGCAATAATCAAAGTTCTTTTGCGTAAAAGCTCTCTAACAAGATTCTTTATATCAACATTTTAATCATCAAAAAGATCATATACAAAGCTGACATGATCCGTATTGAGATCATGAAACTTCGTATCCAACACTTTCTCAAACCTTACTCAAGTTCCAGTTATTAAACTACGATGATGAACAGTGAGTTGAGTCTCCATAACCGAGGAGCAACGACGATTCGAACTGATTAAAACCCAGCTGGGGATTCCAGACCACACGACATATGCAGGTCCCTGACCTACATATACCAACCTATCCTCAGGTCCTCTAAAACAAGAACGGGTCCGCACCACCCGAGAATATAGTACTTCACCAATCCAGCCCATTGCCACATGGGTACACGCTATTCCCGCCATCTCTCCACTCCCAGTGCGCGAGTAGCCATTCTCGTAATAGAATCGCCAAGTTAAGGCTTACCAAAGTATGTGGTTAGTACTACAAAGTCTCACCTCATGCAGTTCAACAACGGACGGGCCTCAATCGACACAGGCGGAAAGAACCCGCTCACAAGACATCCATGTCTTGTGGCTCTCATACACCGAGTCCGCCCGGTCTAGATTTATTATTCCACAAGCTCATATCTCATGATAACATAAGTAACCAAACGTAACCAAAGATCCATTTAAAACTCACAGGTGATAGGTAATCATCCGACTTTTATCTGTCTAAGCATGGCTAAGCATAACTAGGCATTTACGTAGTAAAACCGGTAACAAGGTAGATATGGAAAAAAACAAGGTTGGTAATGCACCAATTAGGATTTCACTCACTCCTAATCACTTAATGCAGTATTGAAAAGCAAAAGCGATATAAATTTGTAAAACACAAGGTAGGTTTAAATGCATCCGGGGCTTGCCTTGATTGGCGAAAAAGTCAGGTTCCGGAGTAGTTCCACAGATATCCAATCCGACCTCAATAGACGGATTAACCTCCTCCTCAACTTGATTAACTATCATGTGCTCACTTTCGTTCACTACACATAGTAACAATGCCATGTTTAACATGATGCGAGATACAAAACGTGATGCTTGATAATGGATGCGAATGTTAAAAACTTGAATACAACTTTCCTTCGCGGTACAGTTACAAGTCAAAACTAACTAAACCTTTTTCATAACACTTATTTCAATTGCCAAGGATAATTACCAACTAATGACCCAAGGTCATCACTCAATCTAAAAATTCAAACAAAACCTAAATCATTAAAGGTTACTATTTGCTTTTATGAATTAATTATTTAATTCAAAATTATGAAATAAATCACCTTGTTCCAATTGAGCTCAAAATTTTTGTAAAGGTTCATCACATGATAACTAAGTGGCAAAACAATTTTCATAATTATTGGATAATTATTTAAGCCTAGAAAAATCATGGAAACTCATTTATTAATTAATTGAGTATTTTTTATCACATTAAAAAATTACTGAAAATCAATATTTAATATTTTTCCTAAATATTTTACATCTCAGAGAGGTCATACAAAACTTTTCATAATTTTCGGAGCTATAAATAATTTTACACGAAAATAACAAATCATAGTACTATTCATTCAATTCTACAAAATTGAAAAATCCATTTTCAAACACAGAGTTGTTGACAACGGGGTCCCACATGTCAGCGTCTACCTCCCGCGCTCATCAGCGATGGCCGTGCTTTGACCGGCAATTTCTTGCCACCGGTGAGGTCTCCGACCACGGCCAATGCACTATTACGTTCCCCACATCACAGCGCGTCGATTGGTAGCACTAACGAGACTAATCACGGCGAGGTTTGAGCTTGACGCCGGCCATGGCGGCCACGGCGGAGCGGCTGCGCTACACCGGCGAAACAAGGCTAGTAGAGCTTAAACAAATGGCCCAGGAAGACTCAGGAGCTCACCATGAACACGCTGGAGTCAATGGCCGAACCGGAGGAGCAACGGAGAAGTGGGTCGACGATCACAGCAGCCGCGGCGGCGCGAGCAACGTCGACGGCGATGATCCGGTGGCTGTGGTGGACAAATTGATCAAGCAACAATGTACAAAGCACCACGGGAACAAGGTGAAGTTAGAACCACACTTCGCAAGGACAAAGGCTCACCGTAGAGCGCTGGCCACGACGGCGCTCACTCAACGGTGGTGCTGTCGGCCGCGAGGAAGAAAGGCAGCGAGCGGTGTTTCCCGGCAAAGTCAAGCGATTAGGGCTGGTTGGCTGGGTGCGCAAGGAACAAGCGGAGCTATGATGGCTTTGCAGCGACTGGAAAGATACTACAGCGACGACACAGGCTCGACGGATCAACGGCGGTGGCGACTGGAAAAACAGAGGAGGAGAAAGAAGAGAATGGCGACTGCGTCGGGGCTTAAAACGCGACCAGGAAGCAAAGAGAAGCCACATAGGGGCCTTCTCCACGCCAGCACAGAGCCGAAGGTGGCCACGGCGATGACCAGAACACAATAGAAGCTCGCCGTCGGTGAGATGGCTTCCGCAGTCACTGTTCACTATATTTATAGAATTACCACTCGATTTAAATTCCAAATTACTCCCAAATTTATGTGGCAACTCAAAAATCTCCAAAAATAGAAGTTGTTCAAAATTCAATGTTCTACAACTTTGCTTTTATAACCATACCCAAATTTGGTCTACATTTTGAAATGCAAGTTTGAATTCAAAAAGGGGACATTTCAAGAATTTACGCCTTTTCAAATTACTTCAAATTTTATAAAACAACTTTGAAAACTCCAAAAACAAACTTTATACAACTTGACAAGCTCTACACTTTTGCTTTTAGTCTCAACCCCAAAATGTGCTTAGATTTTGAATTAGGTTTTCTAGGGTAAAATGAAATGTCGAAATCAGGGTTTTCAGAAATCCAAACCAACACAATTGTTTTGAAATTGATTCAACCATCCAAGTCAACACATATAACATAAAAGTAAACTTGTTTTAGTAAATGCATATCCAAGTTTTCACTAAGACCAAATGCTTTGCAATGCATATGATGACATGCCAGGTTTTAGTACTTAAAACACCCGAGGTGTTACAATCCTTCCCCCTAAAAGAAATCTTGTCCCGAGATTTAAAGTCCAAGGGTAAGTAATGGGAAAGGAAATGTGTCAATCCAAAAACATTCCAAACTTAATCATAAAACAGTTAAGGTCTCTTTACAAACATGGTTCGTGACAACCGAGCAAAACTAACATTATTCTATATTGACGCAAGAAACTCTAGAAATTGCTCTAGCAAGTAATCTTCAGATTCCCAAGTAGCTTCTTCTTCTGAATGTTGATTCCATTGTATCTTGTAGAACTTGATTGTCCTCCTTCGAGTGACACGATCTTTCTGATCCAGAACTCGGATAGGATATTTGGAATAGGTCAAATTAGGTTCAAGTTCCACTCCTTCAACCTCAACATTCTGCTCAGGCACTTGGAGACACTTCTTTAATTGAAAAACATGGAACACATCATGCATAGCTGAAAAATGTTCTGGTAACTTGAAGCGATATGCCACCTTTCCACACCTTTCCAAAATTTGAAATGGTCCAATATAACGAGGTGCCAACTTGCCTTTAACACCGAAACAGGTAACTCCCTTCATTGGTGATACCTTCAGATATACAAAATCTCCCTTATTAAACACCAATGGTCTACATCGTTTATCTACATAACTCTTTTGTCGAGACTGAGCTATCTTCAAATTACTTTGTATCTATCTAACCTTCTCTTCTGTTTCTTTCACAAGGTCAACTCCAAAGAACCATCTTTCCCCGATATGGGGGTATTAACCCCTATACCCTTACGGCTAGGCTTGGGCCAGTCTAGATCAGTGGGTCCGGTCCACCAAAAGACGACGCGCGGCCTGGCCAACCTGTTCGGAGTCCCGCGCAAGGAGTCAAGGCAGATTTGGCGATCAAGCAAGATCCTGGTCGGTTAGAATAGGAATCCTTATCCGGCCACATATGGCAATTGTAACTGGCTAGGATTAGTTTCTAGATCTGTAACCCTGCCCCTCGGACTATATAAGGCGGGCAAGGGACCCCTCTAAAAAACATCTCTCATTGACATACAACAATACAAATCAGACGTAGGACGTAGGTATTACGCCTTCTTAGTGGCCAAACCTGGATAAAACCTCGTGTCTGTCTTGCGTCACCGTCTTGTTTGTGGCTTATGCATCTGTCTGCCGACAATCTACTACCTTGGGCATACCCCTAGGTAGACTGCCGACCATATTTCGTTGACAGTGGCATGCCAGGTAGGGGGTGTGTGTACTGCTCTCTAAGCAAACAAGATGGTTATAATCTCTGGCTCTATGGCTACGCCGAACGGCCTCACGTTCACCGTTGGCCAGATCACCTGGACCACCGGCTCCGATGACTTCATCGCCATGACCATGGAGGAGGCGTGGATTCAGTCTGCGCCGACCACTGCTTCACCTGCATCGGCTACGGCTTCGACCATGGTGGATACGGCTCCAACCACGACGGATATGGCTCTGACCACGACGGATACGGCTCCGACCATGATGGATCCGGCTCCGACCACGGTACATCTGGCTCCGACCATGCCTGCATCATCTTTAGCCACGCCGACAACCCATCATCCGCTTCCCTGCTACAAAGGGAAGCAGATCGACAACACCGACCTGCTCGACTCCATCGATCGGGTCGGCACCAAACTCGCTGAAACCCTAGCTCTGGTAAGTACGATTCAAAGTCAACCTAATGAGTAGGATACCGCTCCCCACAATAGATCTACCCGACCAGCTTGGACCAGTCATCCTACATGACTTAGTACAGATCTTGTGGTCATATCTACTCCTGAAGGGCGCTCCGCTCATCGTCGGCCAGCCTTTGCGATGGGTCTCCGGCTCTCCAAGTACAAAGCCTCGATGGAGAACCACCAGGTCCAGCCCTACGGCCTATGAAACGCTGCCTCCAGCTACACGTATAACCTACAGCGCCGCTTGGATCTATGTTTTATGCACCCACCTCGGCCGAAGCCACGCAACTTCGTCAACATGATCCGGATTGAAGATTATCAAGAAGGATCCGTCCACACAGTCCAAGAGGACGACTCTAGCTCCTCGTCTAGCATCACATCTAATGCATCTATCCACACTGAGCTTCAGCATCATGAAGATGAAGGCATCAAATATGATCTGGATATCCCAGACCACGCACCGGGGTTCCCACAATTCCCGTCTTTTCTGCCAAGGCGAGGGGATTTGATCCATGTTGTCAGCAATGACGAACCACCGGTAGTTGGTGAAACAGAACAAGAAAGGACTACACACGAAGCACACAATATTGACTAGTTTAATCGCCGACAAATCAAAGCCAAAGTAGACTAGGAGGCATGACGCATAAGGGTCCAGCCATGTGACCTCAACGATGCTTTCGACAGGGTGGGGGACAAATAGGTCTTCAGGACTCCAAGTGCCAATGTAGCCATCGCCATGGCGACAATGCAATGGCTACCCAACACCCTAGAAACCCAAGCAGTTTGTGATGAAATACAATCCTATCTGATGGCTGCTATGGCCCAGACCACAGAGATTGTAAATCAAGCTCGGGCTCCATCCGTCTCAGTCAAGTCAAGCCACAGCCGCCAGTACCCAAGTCGCTCACAGCCACTCAACCAATGTGGCTCGCGCAACAACGACCCATCTGACAACTGTCAAGGCAGAAACGGTGGCCATGATGGTGGCTAGGATGACAACCGCCGTCGAGAGGACAACCACCGCGACGTCCGGGACGATAATCGCCGAGACAACCGCGATAATCGCCGCGATAACCATAGTCGCAGGGCTAATCCAGATGGCAATCGAGATCGCTATGACGGCAATAACGATCTCTGCCATTACCTCGGTAGACGCGATCTGCGCGCTCGCATCAACCAGAGAGCTGACGATCGAGCATCCCATGAAAGTTATCGCCGTATGGAATATGACACCGCCCACGGCCCACCGGGTTTGAAGCAGTTTACTCCACACCTTCACCAAGTCATATGGCCCAAGAATTTCAAGCTCGAGAAACTTCAGAAGTATGACGACAAGGAAAACCCTAAATTATGGGTCATGCTCTATGAAATTGCATGCAGATCAGCCATGGCTAACGAGCACGTCATGTCTAACTATTTCCTAGTCGCTGTTGGCCATGCAGGTCACCAATGGCTAGTCAGCTTGCCGGTGAACTACTTTGACTCTTGGTAGGAGCTCAAGCAAGCTTTCATCGACAACTTCATTGCTACTTGTGAACAACCAGGCAACAAATACGATTTACAATGGATTCGAGATCGAAAAGATGAGCCACTGTGCGAGTACGTCTGGCGTTTCTCAGAGATGCGCATCAAGGTCCCATCAATCTCTGACAACAAGGCAATTGAGGCTTTCATCACTGGCCTCCGCTTCCATGATGCCCTAAGGGACAAGCTCCTCCGCAAGAGACCTGAATCGGTCACAACGCTCCTGGCCACCGCTAAGAAATATGCGGATGCCGATGACGCTAAAAAGATAATTATTGAAGAAGCAGCTAGGGTTCCACACTCCGACCACCCCCCACACCGCGACGACTACCGCGGCAACCGTGGTCGGAACGACAATTTTGACTGCCGCAACCAGCGTAACGACTCCCATGACCACCACGACCAACGTACTCAGCGGCGTAATCACCGTGACGATTACAGGAGCAAGCGTGCTCGGGAAGACGACGGCGAGGTCAACACCATTAAAAAGGGTGGCGGACGTTGTAACTATGAAGATGACTATGCCAAAGCATTGAAAGGGCCCTGCCAGCTCCATCCTAAGTCAAACCATACCATGGAGAATTGTCGCATTCTCAAGTCTATCTACACGCATCAACAGGCTCTGGATACGTCCGACAAGCCTAATGATGTAGGGGAGCAGCGCAACGAGGATAACGACAATGATGATGCAGACCCTCGTCACAAGTACGTCAAGCCAACCGATCGCGTGCACAACATCATCGGAGGCAAAGTGTCCATCGAGACCAAACGAGAACGCAAGCTGCTCGCCCACGCTTGCTTGAACGTGGCCAAAACCGACAACCTCCTCACTGATCCGCGACTCCCTCTGTGGTCTCACCGCGAAATCTCCTTCAGTAGAAAGGACCAATGGGCCGCAATACCTAAGCCAGGGCATTTTCCCCTGGTCCTCGATCCTTGTATCAACAAGGTTCAGTTCGATAGAGTACTGATCGATGGCGGCAGCTCCATCGATATACTGTTCAAGAACAGTCTGTCCGCCCTGAAGATAGCCCAGGCGGACCTCAAGCCGTATGAGGCACAGTTTTGGGGTGTCCTCCCTGGACAGAGCTCTACACCTCTCGGGCAGATCACGCTACCTGTGCAATTTGGGACTCCGGACCACTTCCGCACCGACTACGTTAACTTCGTGGTCGCTGACTTCGATGGCACCTACCATGCTATTCTTGGTCGACCGTCGCTCACCAAGTTCATGGCCATACCTCATTACAGGTATCTGGTGCTCAAGATGCCTACCGAAAAAGGAGTTCTAACCCTTCGAGGCAACATGTACGCAGCTTATACCTGCGAAGACGATAGTTTTAAAAATAGCATAGGCTCACGACCTCTCTATTCGAATGGCCGAGGCCATGCTCGATGCCAAGAAGACCTCCGCCGACCACCTAGAGATTCTAGAGCTCGAGGCTCCATGCAAGAACATCAAGTCCAAGGAGCACAAGGTGATCCAGCTGGTCGACGGTGATCCCAGCAAAACGGCCCTCATCGGGGCCGACCTGGATCCCAAATAGGAAGACGTGCTCATAAGGTTCTTGAGGAGCAACGTGGATGTGTTCGCATGGAAACCTGTAGACATGCCTGGTGTACCTCAGAACTTGATCGAGCACTCCTTGAATGTCAACGGCAAGGCCAAACCTATCAAGCAGAAGCTATGATAGTTCACTCGCGACAAAAAGGGGGTGATTAGGGTAGAAGTTACACGGCTTTTGACAGCTGGATTTATCAAAGAAGTGTATCACCCGGAGTGGTTAGCCAACCCGATTCTTGTACTAAAAAAGAATAATGAATGGAGAATGTGCGTTGATTACACTGATCTCAACAAACACTGCCCTAAGGACCCCTTCGGTTTACCTCGCATAGACGAGGTCGTAGATTCAACCACCGGTTGTGAGCTGCTTTCCTTTCTCTATTGCTACTCTGGTTATCACCAGATCGCTCTCAAAAAGGATGACCAGATCAAGACATCTTTCATTATGCCTTTCGGCGCCTACTGCTACATGACCATGTTGTTTGGGCTCAAGAACGCTGGGGCTACCTACCAACGTGCTATACAGGCCTACCTCAAAGAAGAGATAAAAGACGACCTCATCGAAGCTTATGTCGATGATATAGTTGTCAAAACCAAGGAAGCACATACCCTTGTTGACAACCTGGAATGCACCTTTGCAGCCCTTAACACATTCCAGTGGAAGTTAAACCCAAAAAAGTGCATCTTTGGTGTTCCCTCTGGCATACTACTTGGCAACATCGTTAATCACGACGGCATATGCCCTAACCCGGAGAAAGTCAAAGCTGTCTTGGACATGAAACTGCCCAAAAAGGTGAAGGATGTTCAGAAGCTTACCGGATGAATGGCCGCCCTTAGCCGTTTCATATCAAGATTAGGCGAAAAAGGATTACCGTTCTTTAAACTACTCAAAGCATCCAAAAAGTTTGAGTGGTCGGAGGAAGCAGACGCTGCCTTCACACAGCTAAAACAATACCTTACATCACCTCTGGTCCTCACTGCTCCTAGAGAAGACGAAACACTCCTGCTTTACATTGCGGCTACTAATCGAGTGGTCTCTACGGCCATGGTGGTCGAGCAAGATGAGCCTGGCCACGTCTACAAGGTACAGCGACCAATCTATTTCATTAGTGAGGTACTTAATAAGTCCAAGACCAGGTACCCATAGATTCAGAAGTTGATCTATGCCATACTGATAACATCCTGAAAGTTGAAACATTACTTCGATGGATACCGTGTGGTGGTCATAACTAAGTACCCTCTACGAGACATCATTAGCAACAAGGATGCGAATGGGCGCATTGTTAAATGGGCAATAGAGCTATGCCCCTTCTCCTTGGAATTTGCAAGCCGTACTACAATCAAGTCTCAGGCACTCGTCGATTTCATCGTCGAGTGGACAGACTTAAGTACGCCTGCCTTTCTAGGATCCGACAAGTATTGGACGATGTACTTCGACGGCTCTCTCAACATTGATGGCGCGGGAGCAGGAGTTCTTTTCGTGTCACCATCCAAGGAGCATCTCTGGTACGTCCTTAGGATTTATTTCCCAACATCTAATAATGCTGCCGAGTACGAAGCATGCCTACATGGTTTGCGCATTGCGGTTGAGCTTGGCGTTAAACATCTCTACATCTACGGAGACTCTGCTCTGGTCATCAACCAACTCAACAAGGACTAGGACATGACCAGTGAAAAGATGGATGCATACTGCAAATCGATCAGAAAGCTGGAAGGCAGGTTCTATGGCATCGAGTACATACACGTGGTCCAGGACAAGAATCAAGTAGCGGATGCACTGTCAAAGTTAGGATCATCCCGAGCCAAAATCCCACATGGCGTATTCGTCCAAGACCTGCTCATGCCTTCCATCAAAGAGGAAGATTCCACGGCAGACAAGCCTCTAGACCAGCAATTAATGGCTATGGTTCTGGCGTCAAGCACCATCGAGCCGCCTCCGACCTCTCATGAGCCCGACTGGAGAATACCTTTCATCAAGTACCTAACAGATGGTAGTGGTTACACTGATCAGATAGAAAATGAGTGCCTGATGCATCACAGTAAGCAGTACCTACTCGTCGATGGCAAGCTATGGCGCAAGAACGCAAAGGAGGAAATCTTGATGAAGTGTATAACCTAGGAGGATGGCAAACATCTCCTGGACCAAATCCACTCTAGCTCCTACGGCAACCACGTGGCCTCAAGAACGCTAGTTGGTAAGGCTTTCTGAGCAGGGTTCTATTGGCCATTAGCAGTAGCCGACGTAGAGAAGCTAGTCCACCACTGTGAGGGTTGTCAGTTCTTCACCAAGAGAATCCATGTACCAGCACATGAGATCCAGACAATACCAGCCTCTTGGCCCTTTGCATGCTGGGGACTGGATATGATTAGGCCCTTCAAACCAGCTCCAGGGAAATTTACATGCGTCTTTGTGCTGATCGACAAATTTTCTAAGTGGATAGAATACATGCCTTTGGTACAGGCATCCTCAAAAAAGGCTGTCATATTCCTCGACTAGGTCATCCACCATTTTGGCATACCCAACAGCATCATCACTGATCTGGGTACTCAGTTCACCGAGAACGCTTTTTGGGACTTCTGCGATGAAAGGAGCATAGTAGTAAAATACGTCTCGGTGGCGCACCCTAGAGCTAATGGACAAGTCGAGCGGGCAAATGGCATAATCTTGGATGCATTGAAGAAGAGGATGTATAGAGAAAATGACAAAGCTCTCGAAAGATGGCTCAAAGAGTTACCGGCAGTGGTCTGGGGCCTCAGAACTCAGCCCAGTCGTAACACCGGCGTCTCACCGTACTTTATGGTTTACGGCGCTGAGGCAGTCCTCCCAGCAGATATAGCTTTCAGATCAGCACGGGTAGAGAATTTTGACGAAGGCAAGGTCAATGAAGTGCGGGAGCTAGAAGTGAATAGCGCAGAAGAGAAGCGGCTCGATTCTTGTGTACGTACGGCCAAATACCTTGCTGTTTTGCGTAGGTACTACAACAAGAACATTAAAGAGCGGTTCTTTGTGGTTGGGGACCTGGTCCTGAAGTGGAAGACGAACCAGGCTGGTGTCCATAAACTCGCAACCCCATGGGAGGGGCCCTTCATGATCAAGGAAGTCACACGACCAACATCTTACAGGTTAGCTAACCTGGACGGTACGGACGTACCAAACTCATGGCACATCGATAAGCTTAGACATTTCTATGCTTAACTACTGAGATATGTACTCCTCTTGTACTTTCAATTTACTTCAATAAAGCTATTATGATTTCTCCGACCACTCTAATGTATTCACTTCGAATTTTATGGTTATTCTAACTTAGCCAGTAAAAGCCGACCACCACTCCTACGGTTTTCAGAGCAGGCCATGTCTCCGGTTCCTCCCAACATGTACATGGGATCCGCTCTCTATGTTACGGGTGATCACCAGGCCCCCCTTGGTTTGACTTGTCTGCGTCTATGTGTGTATAGGTCACGCACCTCACACTCCGACCACATGGCAAACTAGGGTCGCACAAACTTTTCGGGATGATGTGTCGAGCAAAATGGTACAACTAAACAGAACATTAACATGTTCTCACTTAGTTACACCAACATGAGTTTCAAGCTTAAAAATGTTTTATACAAAGCAAACAAGCTTATGATGATATACAGTTACGTTATTACAAGCTTGCCTGAAGAGGCCCAAGTTTACAATAACACAACTATGTCCTCCTTCTACAGCTCTAAGCCTATTACATTGGCTGGTCGGGGCGCGCGGCACCTACTGCTCACTGCTTCCGATATCCTACTCGAGTCTCGGGGACTCTTGTGCTGGTCGAGCTAAAGGGGATGGCCCTGCCGATGCCTGGCTGGTCGAGACCGCAAGCTTCGTCGGTTGGCTTGCAACTGATGGTGTTCCCAGCTGACTTGTTGATGGCGTACCCTGTACAGGTGCTGTCCCGCCTCCACACAGGTTAATGTCGCCAATTATCCTTAATGACAGGTCTAGCTGGGCCATCCAAAGTTCCTCAGCCTTGTCTGGGTCTACCTCCTTTGGGTATCCACCCTCCAGGCGCTTGAGATCGATCAGGGGGTAGTGGGCACGCACCATGCTTAGCACATGTGCACCCGTGTACTCACTCGCCTCCTTCATGAACTCTTGGAACCATCCCCATGCTTTTCTGCATCTCTCGACCAGTCCGAGCTAGGACGTCCTTGGCTCTTCCTCTGTGAGCGCCGGGTCGATAAGGTCGAGGACGGGCAAAATGCCAGTTGCCACTTCCTGGCACCATTTCTTCCATGTGTCCCGATCCTCGGTGGTCTCTAGGCATCGTGCCTTCCAGCCATCACGATCTTTCATCATGGCTTCTAGATGTTTCTTGGCATTGACTTTTAAAACTGCAAATCGTACAAGACATCAAAATGTAATGGCACGACAAGATAAGGCGGGCAACAGAATGAGAAAGGTGGTCTGGAATACTTACTTCTTAGTTCCTCCTTCATCTTGGTTGTGCTGTCTTGGAGTTGAGACTGGTTACGCGCCAGTTTCTCATTGTCCTCCTTCAGGCGACCACACTCGACGGTCACACGGCTATTCTCCTCTTGGAGGCGAGTTACTTCGGCTTCTAAGCCTGCACTACAGCTGTCACTACCAACAATGCAACAACACATGTCATGCACTTGCTATGATAAAATGAAAACTTACTTGTTTTTTCCTGCTCTTTGTTACTGAGCTGGCCAATCAGGTTCTAGTTTTGTGCCTCTTGCTCCATCCTCTCCTGGTCGGCGGCTTCAAGTTGGCGGCGCAAGCGTTCCACCTCGGCCGCCAGTTCTCAATTGTTGGCCGTGATTCCCTCAATCTGGTCGAAGCACCTCTTTCGATACTTTGCGGTCTTCATCAAGTCCTGCATATAAACAAGCTAAGTCAGACAGTTCGACTATATAGCAGGGTCAAGTGGTTAGGCCAAACATACCTAGACTTCTATCACCAGACGTTTTGCTGCTCGTTCAACTTTTAGGGTCTCTTCGACCTCTAGGATTTCCTCATGCATAACCCACTCGTCGTTCCACCAGCGCGACACATATACATGTTGTCGCTTGTCTTGGGGACAGCCTAGGACCTCTTCTATTTCATCCTCTTCGGCCTCTTGTTCAGGGGCCAGCGCTGGCCTAGAGTCTGTAGTCTCTACGACCTCTATGGCTTTCGCACGAGCTATCGCATCGGCAAGCGTGCTCTGTGCCACCTCCAGCTGCTGCTTCTCAGCTTGGTCTGGTTCCCTTGGCGTCAAGGTATCCACCGCAGCAGGGTTAGTGCTCGGAGCACTTGTACTTGGCTCGGCTCTCTTCTCAACCAGCTACTCGGGGACTGTCGTCTGGCCGCTCAGCTGCTGAGGTTCCAGTGGAATTTCTTCTATAGGTTCCTCCACAGCCGGCTGCTGAGCAGTTCTTTCCGCTAGTACTGGCGAAGCCATGCCGCACCCGGCTAGCTGGTCGGGATTTTCGGTGGACGCCAACCTAATATACCAGAGAAAAGTTCAGAAGACAATAGTATTCAATACAAATTATAAGCTTACATCAAGGTTATAGATACTTACAGCTTGGAAGCATGGAATGACGTGGTGAAGGAACATCTCTTCGACCACGTCTGCTCCACGTGCTCGGTGGGTTCCACCGGGTCTTTTTCCACGACCAGTACTAGTGTCAGGGTTTGGTGCTCGACCCTTTCTCCACTTGTCCTCTATGTTGTAGTGGTCGGTGATGCGATCCCTGTTGGCACATAGGAGCCACCCTGCCCCATCGACTCCATTTGTCTTCTCCTCTTTCGGGGGACAAGTCAGAAGATGTCCGCATCCTCTGTTTCATCGTCTAAAAGAGGGAAGATGGCCTAACGACGTTTGTTGGCCGCCGACCGCTTGCCAGCAGCCTTGGCCATTGCCTCCTCTCCAACCCTGAGTACGGCCCAGTCGATGTCTTCGGCCATGGCACTAGTCTAGGCGGTTGGGCCGGCAACTTGCGGCCAATCCACACCAGGGGGTGGAGACATGAACACTGCTGCCCTGTCATGACCATTACTCTGGGAAATATAAAGACGACAACACAGTCAATTTTTTTGTTACAACATAACTCTACAGGTACAAGGAAGCATCATTTACCTTTGGGGGCGGCCGGGCCAGCTTGAAGGCATGCTCGATGTCGCTTAACCTGACATAATTGGGATCAACTAGGTTGAATAGCTCCTCAATCCTGGCCTTGACTTCGATCTTATCGAGCGCCTCTTTTTTGGTCCTCGTTGGATCTGCGCTCCCTTGGTATTCGTAGCTAGGATGTACCCTCTTCTAGCAGGGTTGGATCCTTTCGGCTAATGAAGTTCCCAACCACGCTTGGACCGTCCAGCTTCCCCCATGGGATCATCCTGAGCAGTTCTGTGATCTATTCCAAGTGCTCGGGCTTCTCTGACCAGCTGTTCTTCTTCTCCAGATCAACCCCACGTCGCACAAGGTGATCATGTTCGGCTCTTCATGGATGTAGAACCACTTCTTGTACCATTCGTCCAATGATGTGTTCCAAGGGCAGTGCAAGTACTGGGCCTTCATCCCATCATGCAGATTGAGGTATACGCCTCTAGCTATCTTCGAGCAGCCACTCCCTTTCTTCCACAGATAGAACAGATGGCAAAAGAGATCGAAATGGGGCTAGAAGCCACCATAGGCTTCGCAAAGATGGATGAAGGTGGAGACAAGAAGAATCGAGTTGGGATGCAGATTGCAAATCCTAATCTCATAATACAAATAGAGCCCCTAAAGGAAAGGGTGCACTGGTACCCTAAAACTCCGCTTGAAGAAATCCTCGAAAACCACAATTTCACCTAGTTGTGGATCGGGGAAGCTTTCTCCTTCCGGCGCACGCCATCCCATGAGTGCCTTGTTGTGGAGCACTCCCATGGCGACGAGGTCTTCGATGGTCTGCTCGTTGCTCCTTGACTTCCACCACTCCTTCACCATGACTCCAGCTTTCTTCTGGGCATCTCTCTTCGCCATTAATCTATCCTTACTAAAGGGGTGGATGTGGTGGGGGATTGGTGATGATTTCAGAGGTGTAGGGTTCGGCAGGAGAAAGAAGAAGGTTGCGGCGGCGAATGATAATGGGGATCGGTAAAAAATAACTTACCAGTTCTATTTTATAAATAACCAAGGGCTCCGTCGTTTCATCCACCTGAGATTCTTGGGAGACGTGCGCACGCACCGCAGACGGTTGTTTTCACAACCTCAAGATCTACGCCAATAAACGTGCCCCTTTGAAACTAGTGTACGCGCCTCTTCGTTGATAGTGTGAGAGGGCCCACACTGACGCACCTCCTTATAGGTGCCAAGCGACTATTTGCCAATAAGAGCAAGAAGACAGTGTGAAGTGCTATACCCGTCTGCTTTTCTGATTAGACATGTCAGATTGGACTAGACAGAGTAAGGAGATAAATAGATACACCAAATAATAGTACAAGAGGCGCTCGTTTTTTCACTGCGTGTCTTGTGCTCAGGGATGGACCAGACCACGGCCGTGCTCGAGGACTGCCCTGACCACTACAATGCTCGAGGACTGCCCAGACCACTGCCATGCTCGGGGACTGCTCCAACCACTGTCGTGCTCAGGGACTGCTCCGACCACTACCGTGCTTGGGGACTGTACCGACCACTGCCATGCTCGGGGACTGCTCCGACCACTGCTCGGAGATCGCTCTCCTCGGCTACATATGATTTGTACTCATATACAGTTGAGAGACATTTATTTAGACCTTGCTACAAGGCTCATACTTCGCCTTCCAGCAAGCTCGGGGACTACATCAGTACGATGCACCTGCCGGTGCATCTCGTATCACCTGCACGACGATTGGATTCTTAACTTTAGTCGAAATTATTTCTTAGACCCTGGCACCATGTGGCTGCGTCACCTATTACTAGGCTTGGGGACTAAGTGGGCACACTTCACCTTGCGGCGAATGTGTTTATTTAATCGACCCCTATGCTTTGACTGATTGTAAGGATTACTATCGTGCTTGGGAACTGTCCCGACCACTGCTCGGAGATCATTCTCCTCGGCTACATGTGATTTGTACTCACATACAGTTGAGAGACATTTATTTAGACCTTGCTACAAGGCTCATACTTTGCCTTCCAGCAAGCCCGAGGACTACATCGGTATGATGCACTTGCCGGTGCATCTCATATTGCCTATACGACAATTGGGTTCTCAACTTAACTGAGAATTCTTTTTAGACCCTGGCACCACATGCCTACGTCACCTACTACTAGGCTCGGAGACTAAGTGGGCACACTTCACCTTGCGGTGAATGTGTTTGTTTTTCGACACCTACGCCTCTGGTGATCAAGGATGCTACGCTTCAAGATTCACTTATATTTCTTTTCAGAAATACAAGTGGGCACACTTCACAGGATGGAAATCTTTTTCTTTTTTCTTAAGAGCACTATACATTCTTCGGACAACCTACTTCTCCGGTGACAATGGTGGTCAGAGACATCAAGGACTCAAGCCTTACTTGTCGAAGAAGGTTAAAATGGCGTGTCACAGCATAATACATGATGCTCGGGGACTAGCTGTGGGGGTATTAACCCCTATACCCTTATGGCTAGGCTTGGGCCGGTCTGGATCAGTGGGTCTAGTTCACCAAAAGATGACGTGCGGCCCGGCCAACCTGTTCGGAGTCCCGCGCAAGGAGTCAAGGCAGATTTGGCGATCAAGCAAGATCCTGGTTGGTTAGAATAGGAATCCTTATCCGGCCATATATGGCAATTGTAACTGGCTATGATTAGTTTCCAGATCTGTAACCCTGCCCCCGGACTATATAAGGTGGGCAGGGGACCTCTCTAAAAAACATCTCTCATTGACATACATCAATACAAATCAGACACAGGACGTAGGTATTACGCCTTCTTAGCGGCCGAACCTGGATAAAACCTCGTGTCTGTCTTGTGTCACCGTCTTGTTTGTGGATTACGCATATGTCTACCGACAATCTACTACCTTGGGCATACCCTAGGTAGACTGCTGACCATATTTCGTCGACACCCGGGTTCAGACCAATTTAGTGATGTTCTGCATCTATGACCATAGAGTGCTTCAAATGGAGCCATTCTAATGCTTTCCTGATAACTATTGTTGTATGAGAACTCAGCCAAAGGCAAACATTCTTCCCACTTATTGGAATAGTTAAGAACACTACATCTTAACATATCTTCAAGTACTTGATTGACCCTTTCAGTCTGACCATCAGTCTATGGGTGATAAGCTGTACTATGCAGGAGTTTGGTACCCAACGAAGCATGCATTTGTTTCCAAAAGTTGGAGACAAACTATGTACCCCTATCTGACACTATGGTCTTTGGTACTCCATGTAGGCTCACTATTCATGCTAAATACATCTTGGCATATTGGATAGTGGGGTATGTACTCATGACTGGAAGAAATTGTGCTGACTTAGTTAGTCGATCTACAATAACCCATATTGAATCAAAGCCTTTAGATGTCTTGGGTAGACCAACAATAAAGTCCATACTAATATCCTCCCACTTCCAAGCTGGAATAGGCAATGGCTGTAACTCTCCAGTGGACCTCAAATGTATAGCTTTTATCTTTTGACAAGTATCACACTTTGCTATATACCGGGCAATCTCTATCTTCATTTTGGTCCACCAAAATCTTTGTTTCAAGTCATGGTACATCTTATTACTTCCCGGATGAATAGATAACCTAGTAGCATGTGCCTCTTCAAGAATTGACTGTCGCAACTCAGGAACCTTTGGTACCACAAGATGATTCTTGAACCATAGCACACCTTCATCATCTATTTTGAAGCATTCCACTTTTCCATTCTGGACTCTTTCTTTGATATGGGCTATACCCTTGTTTTCTTTCTGAGCAGCAATAATCTGGTCTTGAATAGTTGATCCAATAGTTATATTAGTTAAACTACCTTGTTGAATTACCTCTATACTCAACTTTTCCATCTCTTGACATAAAGTTAGATCCATTGTTTTTACTGCCAGGCAATTGCAATGACTCTTACAACTAAGGGCATCTGCAACCACATTTGCCTTACCAGGATGGTAATGCACCTCCAAGTCATAATCTTTAATCAATTCCAACCATCTTATTTATCGCATGTTCAATTCTGATTGAGTAAAGATATACTTTAAACTCTTGTGATCTATATACATATGGCAAGTATTACCAAGCAGGTAATGCTGCCAAATCTTCAAAGCATGGACAACTACTGCTAACTCCAAATTATGAGTTGGATAATGTTCTTCATGTTGCTTAAGTTGTCTGGAAGCATAAGCAATGACTCGGCCTTCTTGCATCAATACATATCCAATACCAATACCAGAAGCATCACAATAAACATCAAACGACTTCTCGATATCTAGTTGTGCTAATACTAGTGCAGTGGTTAACAATCTCTTCAAAGTTTGGAAGGCTTCTTCACAATGAGATGACTAGATAAACTTGGCTTGGTTCTTCAACAACCCAGTGATGGACTTGGATACTCTAGAGAAATCTAGAATAAAATGACGGTAATAACCCGCCATTCCAAGAAAACTCCGAACTTGATGAACTGTGGTTGGTGGTTTCTAGTCTAGTACATCCTTAACTTTGCTTGGATCCACAGCAACTCCTTCAGCTGACAAAACATGTCCTAAAAACTATACTTCCTTTAGCCAAAAGTCACACTTACTGAACTTGGTATAAAGATGATGTTCTCTCAAGCGGGTCAGAATAATTCTGAGGTGTTCCACATGTTCTTTCTTGTTCTTAGAATATACTAAGATGTCATCAATGAAGACCACTACAAACTTGTCTAGCTCAGGCATGAATACTGAATTCATCAGATACATGAAATGAGCTGGGGCATTCGTCAAACCAAAAGACATTACCAGGTATTCATATAATCCATATCTTGTGGTAAATGCCGTTTTAGGAATATCTTCAGGCTTAATCTTGAGTTGGTGATAACCTGACCTTAAATCAATCTTGGAGAAAACTTTGGCTCTAGCCAGTTGATCAAAAACAAGTCTATCCGAGGTAAGGGATACTTATTCTTAATTGTCACTTCATTCAATGGACAATAGTCAACACACAACCTCAGGGTCTCATCTTTCTTTTTCACAAAAATTGCAGGACATCCCCAAGGTGATGAACTAGGTTGGATAAACCCTTTATTAATCAACTCTTGCAACTGAGTCTTCAGCTCCGCTAATTCCTTGGGAGGCATCCTATAAGCTGTCTGAGAGATCAGAGATGTTCTAGGTTTTAACTCTATGTTAAATTGAACATCCCTATCAGGTGGTAGACCGGGTAAATCTTCAGGAAAAACATCCAGAAATTCACAAACTACCAAGATATCTCTAATCTCCTTAACAAAAGTTGCACAAACTGTTTCCACAGATCTCCTTAGGGTTGGAAGTTCGATAAGAAGCTGGGAATTACTATCTGGCAAACTCAACCTTATAGTCCTATTCAAAGCATCTATAACAGTCTTATGCTGATACATCCAATTCATTCCCAAGATCACATCTATATCCTAATCCTTGAGAATAATCATGGTAGTGGGAAAAATATGCCCACCTAGGTTTATGGGTACCTGGTATACCATTTCTTTAGTACACAGACGTCCCTCGGGTGACTGTATAAAGAATTTTTCCTTTGTTTCCCCAATTGGAATTTCATGCTTTATGACAAAGGTTCTATTGATGAATGTATGAGATGCACCAGAATCAAAAAGCATACCTGCAGGATGATTGGCGATAGGAAACATACCCAGCATCATGGGCTCCCCTTCTAGAATCTCCCTGGCCTGAATATAGAAAACTCATCCCGTCTTCTTTACATCTTTGCCCTTCTGAGCATTCTAGTTGTTGTTCTTGTTCTGAGCTTGACCCTGTTGTTGATTTTTAGGGGCCTTCTGAAAATTTGGATTATACTATTTGGGATACGGACATTCCCTAGAGAAATGACCGGACCTTCCACAATTGAAACATGGATAACTGTGACCCTAGGGTGTTGGAGCACGGACACCAGGAACATTTGACTGTTGAGAGTTCTGGTTAGTTGTAGTAGGACTGACATTTTGTCATTGATCGGCTTGGAACTACGGCGGACGATAAGGAGGATGATAATGATTGACTAGGTGATAGATTATCTTTTGCCTCTTTTTGATTACCATCGAAAGATCCAGATGGCACACACTTTTTCTTCTTAATCTCCTTATGTTGCCGATATTTCCCCTCTGAAGCAATAGCAATGTTCACTGCCTTATGATAAGTGACATTGGTACAGGTAGTCATCATTGTCTGTAGTTTGGTATTTAGACCTCACATAAACCACCTCTTCTTCTTGGCATCGGTGTTGACATGTTCAGCTGGATACTGTGAAAGATGATTAAACTTTCCCACATACTGCATAACTGTTTGATCCCCTTGCTTCAAAGCAAGGAACTCATCCAGCTTCATAGCCATAACTCCCTCTGGGATATAATGGGCTCGAAAAGCAGTACGAAACTCTACCTAAGTTAACTGAACACCCATTAGTTGCATAGCCACAAGGTTTGCCCACCAAGTACCTGCTGCACCTCTAAGCTGTTGGGCAGCAAAAACCAGCTTCTGATACTCCATGCAGGGAATGAGATCAAACTTCTACTCCATTGTACGAAGTTAATCATCAGCTTCCAGTGGTTCATCGGCCTTGGTAAACATCGGTGGTCTTGTATCTGTGAAATCAACATACGTAGCTTCATGCCTGGGATGATTGCGACCACGGTTCCGTTACATCATATTCTGATTACTCTGAGCTATCTCTCGAAGCAATCGAGCATTATCGATGGTCACATTGACTAGTGTTGCGATAGCATCAGCCAAATTTGGTGGAACTGGTGGTGGATCAGGAATACCATCCTCATATTGTGAAGTACCAGGAATATGCAAACCCCACGTACGACGCATCTGTTCATAACAAACCAAACTTTACTCACAAGCCTTTATTAAACGATAAAAGAGCTTACTACAACGCATTACATTGGTTTCACCTATTTAAACACAAGCCCACACCTAAACAAGACTACTTAACTTAACTAGATCTCACTATTTTTACAACTCTACTCTTCTCCTCAATCACATCAAACCTCGTGATTGGTATCCATTCTGAAAACATTTCCGCCTTCATTATCACTTTCATCGATCATTACTAATTCTTTGGGATCTTCCTCTTCTTCCTCTTCAAGTTCATCATTATCGGCAATGATGGCACAAGGGTCCATTTCATCTGTTTGAGGTTCATGATTTGGATCCAAGAGATTGTTCAGCCTATGGACTTCTTCATGCAGATTGGTAGAATATTCTTCTAAGTCTTCTACATAGAACTCTAACTCATGAGCTCAGGCTCCAGCTACATCTTCCCTATGCCAAGCCTCATTTCTCCCTTCCACCATATGAACTAACATACGCTCACAGTTCTTATGAGCGGTGGTGAGACACCTCAATTTATCCCGTAACTCGCCCACATGGATGGCATGCACAACCCTATCTCTAGTAGCCTGAGCTAACTCTACTATAAGCCTCTGTATCTCTGTCTAGGGATCAGGCCTAGAGCTGCTAGTGCTAGCACCATCATTCCTAGGAGCAAGCTAGTGACGAGGAACTCCTTTGGGTCCAACGGACTTACGGGGCGTTATCTTGGTACGAGCCATACTGTAGGAAGCAAGATTAATCCAAGTAAGACAATCTAATATAAGTCTCAATAGCAGCCAGGATGGATTACACTATTTAACCCAGACTCACTACTTAACTCTAGACTAAGAGGGAAAGTAAGTAACAAGTGGATTAATCATGATGCATGAATCATCCATATGAACATAAACATCAAAGCTTATAAGGTATAAAAACAACAGCTGTTATTATATAGGGCATAATAAGATTACTACTCCACCACACAAAGCCTTTTTAATCAAATAAGGAATGGAGAGAATGAAATAAGATAAGTCAGAAGCAATTTGGACCAAATTAACAAGTTATATATATTTGTCCCAAATCATTTTGAAGTTTTTGTAAAACAATACAACAAAGACTTTGTAACAATCGCTCTGATACCACTCTGTGGCAGAACCTCCTAAATTATAGGTCCCACATGCAACTGTCCCTGTCCAATGACCTCTGACGACTATGCATATGTTCTTGGTAACTTAAGAAGACTGTTGGGTGTCCTCGGAGAACCCCGAATCATCCATGATTTTCGAGCAGGATCCCATTACAGAGTCATTGTAGTATTACAACATTTATTCAAATATCTACATTAGAGTAAAATAGCGGAAGTCTTACAATAACTTAGTTTAAACCAGTTGTTTCAAACCTTACAAACTAAGTTCGATAATTATTACAAACCATAGTAGTGGTGGAGTGGCATTAGTAACATAATACAAACACACAATATAAGTACCCTGCCCAAGGGTCACACATTAACTTATCGTCATTAGATCGAACAACAGTCATGCAGCATGGTCCAAAACAGACCAGCTCATGAGGCTCACCTGCAACAAGGGTCAACGAACCCTGAGTACAAAAGTACTCAACAAGACTTAACCAAAATAAAACTAAGAAGACTTAGGAATGCAGGCTCAGGGATTCAAGGTATGGCTTTAGCAATAATCAAAGTTCTTTTGCGTAAAAGCTCTCTAACAAGATTCTTTATATCAACATTTTTATCATAAAAAAGATCATATACAAAGTTGACATGATCCATATTGAGATCATGAAACTTCATATCCAATACTTTCTCAAACCTTACTCAAGTTCCAGTTATTAAACTACGATGATGAACAGTGAGTTGAGTCTCCATAACCGAGGAGCAACGACGATTTGAACCGATTAAAACCCAGCTAGGGATTCTAGACCACACGACATATGCAGGTCCTTGACCTACATATACCAACCTACCCTTAGGTCCTCTAAAACAAGAACGGGTCCGTGCCACCCGAGAATATAGTACTCCACCAATCCATCCCATTGCCATGTGGGTACACGCTATTCCTGCCATCTCTCCACTTCTAGTGCGCGAGTAGCCATTCTCGTAATAGAATCACCAAGTTAAGGCTTACCGGAGTATGTGGTTAGTACTACAAAGTCTCACCTCATGCAGTTCAACAACGGATGGGCCTCAATCGACACAGGCAGAAAGAACCCGCTCATAAGACATCCATGTCTTGTGGCTCTCATACACCGAGTCCGCCCGGTCTAGATTTATTATTCCACATGCTCATATCTCATGATAACATAAGTAACCAAACGTAACCAAAGATCCATTTAAAACTCACAGGTGACAGGTAATCACCCGACTTTTATCTGTCTAAGCATGGCTAAGTATAACTAGGCATTTACGCAGTAAAACTGGTAACAAGGTAGATATGGAAAAACAAGGTTGGTAATGCACCAATTAGGATTTCACTCACTCCTAATCACTTAATGCAGTATTGAAAAGCAAAAGCGATATAAATTTGTAAAACACAAGGTAGGTTTAAATGCATCCGGGGCTTGCCTTGATTGGCGGAAAAGTCAGGTTCCAGAGTAGTTCCACAGATATCCAATCCGACCTCAATAGACGGATTAACCTCCTCCTCAACTTGATTAACTATCATGTGCTCACTTTCGTTCACTACACGTAGTAACAATGCCATGTTTAACATGATGCGAGATACAAAACGTGATGCTTGATAATGGATGCGAAAGTTAAAAACTTGAATACAACTTTCCTTCGCGGTACAGTTACAAGTCAAAACTAACTAAACCTTTTTCATAACACTTATTTCAATTGCCAAGGATAATTAACAACTAATGACCCAAGGTCATCACTCAATCCAAAAATTCAAACAAAACCTAAATCATTAAAGGTTACTATTTGCTTTTATGAATTAATTATTTAATTCAAAATTATGAAATAAATCACCTTGTTCCAATTGAGCTCAAAATTTTTGTAAAGGTTCATCACATGATAACTAAGTGGCAAAACAATTTTCATAATTATTGGATAATTATTTAAGCCTAGAAAAATTATGGAAACTCATTTATTAATTATTTGAGTATTTTTTATCACATTCAAAAATTACTGAAAATCAATATTTAATATTTTTCCTAAATAGTTTACATCTTAGAGAGGTCACACAAAACTTTTCATAATTTTCGGAGCTATAAATAATTTTACACGAAAAGAACAAATCATAATACTATTCATTCAATTCTACAAAATAGAAAAATCCACTTTCAAACACAGAGTCGCTGACAACGGGGTCCCACATGTTAGCGTCTACCTCCCACGCTCATCAGCGATGACCGTGCTTTGACTGGCAATTTCTCGCCGCCGGTGAGGTCTCCGACCATGGCCAATGCACTATTACGGTCCCCACATCACAGCGTGTCGATTGGTAGCACTAACGAGACTAATCACGGCGAGGTTCGAGCTTGACGCCGGCCATGGCGGCCACGGTGGAGCGGCTGCGCTACACTAGCGAAACAATGCTGGTAGAGCTTAAACAAATGGCCCAGGAAGACTCAGGAGCTCACCACGAACACGCTGGAGTCAATGGCCAAACCGGAGGAGCAACGGAGAAGTGGGTCGACGATCACAGCAGCCGCGGCGGCGCGAGCAACGTCGACGGCGATGATCCGGTGGCTGCGGTGGACAAATTGATCAAGCAATAATGTACAAAGCACCACAGGAACAAGGTGAAGCTGGAACCACACTTTGCAAGGACAAAGGCTCACCGTCAGCGCTGGCCACGATGGCGCTCACTCGACGGTGGTGCTGCCGGCCGCGAGGAAGAAAGGCAGCGAGCGGCGTTTCTCGGCGAAGTCAAGCGACCAAGGCTGGTTGGCTGGGTGCGCAAGGAACAAACAGAGCTACGACGGCTTTGCAGCGACTGGAAAGATACTATAGCGACGACACAGGCTCGACGGATCAATGGCGGTGGCGAGTGGAAAAACAAAGGAGGAGAAAGAAGAGAACGGCGACTGCGTCGGGGCTTAAAACGCGACCAGGAAGCAAAGAGAAGCCACGCAGGGGTCTTCTCCACGCCAGCACGGAGCCGAAGGTGGCCACGGCGATGACCAGAACGCAATAGAAGCTCGTCGTCGGTGAGATGGCTTCCGCAGTCACTGTTCACTATATTTACAGAATTGCCACTCGATTTAAATTCCAAATTACTCCCAAATTTATGTGGCAACTCAAAAATCTCCATTATAGAAGTTGTTCAAAATTCAAAGTTCTACAACTTTGCTTTTATAACCATACCCAAATTCGGTCTACATTTTGAAATGCAAGTTTGAATTCAAAAAGGGGACATTTCAAGAATTTACGCCTTTTCAAATTACTTCAAATTTTATAAAACAACTTTGAAAACTCCAAAAACAAACTTTGTACAACTTGACAAGCTCTACACTTTTGCTTTTAGGCTCAACCCCAAAATGTGCTTAGATTTTGAATTAGGTTTTCTAGGGTAAAATTAAATGTCGAAATCAGGGTTTTCAGAAATCCAAACCAACACAATTGTTTTGAAATTGATTCAACCATCCAAGTCAACACATATAACATAAAAGTAAACTTATTTTAGTAAATGCATATCCAAGTTTTCACTAAGACCAAATGCTTTGCAATGCATATGATGACATGGCAGGTTTTAGTACTTAAAACACCTGAGGTGTTACAGCTGGTGGTAGTGGTACGGGCGCACCACGACCGGGGCGGTGCTAGGCAATAGGTGGATGCGGTGGTTGTACGGGCGCACTAGTGGGAGCCCCATGGGCTCATCGAAGACGGCGCTTTGCTGCTGCAGCAGCAAGTCCATCAGCGGCTACTGGGCGTCGGCGGAGAGTGCAGCGAGGTGCTGATGTGGGACCGCCGCGTCGAGGCTGCGCATGCCCTGCCAAAGGACATGTTTGCCCTCGCGCCAGAAGGACAACGTCATGGCCACGAAATCCCACAAGATGGGACCCAAGGTCCATAGGTAGTCGACGCCGAGGATGAAGTCGAAGCAGCCCAAGCCAATCCAACGCACGTGATGGAAAAGGACTCCAAGCCGATGCGGATGTGCACGTGGCGAGCAATGCCCTCACAAGGTAGCCGGTCGCCGTTGGCCATGGTGACACAGAGCTGCTCACCGCCCGTCGGGGCGAGCCCTAGGCGGCGCATCGTCGTGCCATGGAGGAAGTTGTGCATGGAGCTAGTGTCGAGTAGCGCCAACAGCCGCTCCCCTTTAACCATCACTGGGAGTAGCATCGTATTGTCCATGCGGATCCCTGCAAGTGCGTGTAGAGAGACCACAAGAGCATTAGTGGCCGCAGGCTCCTTGACATCCGAAGCCTCAGGGTTGGCGACGTCATCCATCGCCGCGGCATCCCCCAGCCCGTCGTCGATGTAGTCGTCCAACTTGAGGTAGAAGAGCCATGGGCACACGTGGCCGCAGACGTAGGGCTCATCATAGTTGAAGCAAAGCCCTTGTCGATGTCGCTCCAGTTGCTCAGCCGACATGAGGCGGCGGAACTGGCGCACCGGGGGCGCCCCGTTCACCGCTGCTGGTCCGCCCGCTGGGGGCACAGGAGCTTCAGCTGGAGGAGCACCTGTACCTGGCATGTGCAGGGGAAAGCCAGGCCGCTGAGGAGGTCGGGCGCCTCATTGCAGAGGCACTGGAGGCATGGCCGCCGCGCGACACTCGAATGCCTGGGCCAAATACATGGCGGTCTGAAGGTCGGGTGGATCTCGCATCTCCATGTCCACCCGAATGTGCTCCGGGAGACCGCCAACGTAGAGTTCGGCCTTCTGCTTTGTGGAGATGTCGCGCGCATGGCACAACACCGCCTAGAAGCGGTCAGAGAACTCCTGGACGGTGGAGTGGAAAGGTAGCCGCCCCAGCTCGGCCAATTTGGTACCGCGGACAGGTGGCCCAAAGCGGAGATGGCACAACTCCACGAAGCGATCCCAAGGAGGCATGCCCTCATCTTGCTCGAGGGCATAGTACCATGTCTGCGCCGCCCCCTTGAGATGGTAGGAAGCCAACCAGGTGCGATCAGAGGCCGGTGTGCGCTGGCCCCTGAAAAACTGCTCACAGTGATTGAGCCAGTTCAGGGGGTCCTCAGAGCCATCGTACATCGAGAACTCCAGCTTGTAGAACTTCGGGGGGTGACGCCCATGGTCACCCCCCTGCTCGCCGCCCTGATTACCACCCGCAGGGAAGCTGTCGATGGTTGGAGAGGCGATGGAGTGCGGTAGGAGGCTGCTGCCATGGAGGAGCGTGCCATCAACACCTCCATAGAGGGTGCCTGCTGTGAACGGCCCACTATGAGCGACGACAGCACCCGTCGTCAGTGCCGGTGGTATGGACGCCCATGGTGTCGTCGTGGAGTAGATTGGCGCGGTCGTGGAACTAAGCGCCCAGGCCGGAATCTACGACGGCGACGGTGGAAAACGAATCTGTTGAATCGGAACATATGTCGATGACAGCGATACGGAGGTCGACGGCGAGGGTAGTGCCGCGCTGGGCATCCTGTAGGGGTACGAGATGGCCAGGTAGGATGCGGCTGATGACGGTGGCGGAGGGAGTGGTGGTGGCTGTGTGGGCAGCGGCGGCGTGATGGTCAGCTGTCCCTGGAGGAGCGCCCGCAGCGTTTCCTGGACCTCCCGCATACAGTTGCTAAGGTCCACGATTGCCGCCGTCGTCTGCTCCGGCGAGAATACCGGGGCCAGCGCAGCCACCGATCCCAGCGGCAGCGACGAGGTCACCACTATGCCTGAAGTTACGGGAGGCGCTGTGGTGGAGAGCGGCGCGGCGGAAATCGCCGGCGAAGGCGCGGTTGTGGAGGCAACGGGGGAGTCCATGATCGGCAAGGTCTCTGATACCATGTTGATATGGACAGCAGGTCTGCCCCTGACGGATCGTAAGTTGTAGTCGTGGGAGACCGGAGGACGAGGCTTGAAGCGCGACGAACAGCGTCGAGGTGCCGTGGTCGCGCGTGTGGAGGAGGAGGAGGAGGCGCACGACAACAGCACGAGGCGGCTAGGGTTAGGAAATCCCGGCTCCCTTCAGGAAGCCAAAAACAACTCTGTTTCTGCTTAATCCAATCTCAAAGTCTTTACAAATATTTATACTTCTCTCTAATAATAATCCCTATAATAATAATAGGAATAAATAAAATAACTATGGGCTTTTAGGCCTCCTGGCCAGCAGCCCCTAGCCACTAATGGGCCTACGTCTTGTATAATGGATGCCGATCATAAACTATGAAGAGCTTGAAAAGAGCAAATCCCTCACTGAACCCAAAGCGAACAAATGAAGGGCATTCAGAATTAAGGATGAAAACGGTCGGAAACGGTCGAAAAACCTCTCAACTGTTTTCTACTTCTCCATTTTGAATACGAAGACGAAAACGAAAGCGGTAAAGCCGGACACGAAAACGAATACGAACTTACAGAATATCAAAAATTTTGAAAACAAACTAATTCGAGCGGAATTATGTCGAACACGGTCGGTATACGAAAAATCAATACGGAATATTGACCCGTAGGACCAAGTGCATAACAATTAACAAGTACATAATAATTAACAAGTCCTACAACTTTCTTAAAAAATATCTCCATTTGACACGACGTAAGGAAGATATGATTTTTTTAAGGCAACAAGCGCTTGCACGCGATTAATATATCGCTGACTTTGTTTAATTTTTTTGAACATCTTCAAGACATCAAATGAAAAAACTAAGAAATAGAAAGTTGTAGATCTCGTGGTGAGCTACAATTTTCATATAAAAATCATCTTTATCCGAGATCGTATGAAAAAGATATAATTTTTCTAAGGTTGGACTTATAGTGGGCCAAATTTGGTTTAAACCGAATTTCGAAACCGAATTTCGAATTCGGGATATTCAGAATTAAAAGTAGAAAAGTAGAAATCTGTCGAACAAAGCCTAAACCGAATTCGATCCGATTTCGAATTTTGTGTTCCGAATTTCGAATTCGAATTTAGTATTCCGTATTTTGTCCGAAAATACGAATTCGCTCGGATCAAATGTAGAAAACGATGCGGTTCGGTTCGGGATATTTTCTTTCTGTTTTCATCCTTATTCAGAATAGCTGAGGCTCCAATGAACAGAATGCGCAAAACAAATTGAATGTTCTTTTTTTGGCAATACAAAGCAACAAGATCAGGTCAAATCATGTGCGTAACATCAGAGAAAGAGAGAACTACACCGAAGGGGGACGACTGTAGAAACTACTGTAGAAAGTAAATCGACTGCAAAAAAAGGTTGAATCAACCCCACACACACGAAAACGCACGATTTGTCTGTGTAAAATGGTTACCTTTGACGGATTGAAACGAAAACATCCAACAACCACAGCATTGGGGGAAGATCTGCGCTCTAAAGAAATAGCTACCACCTAGTGTGAGACTGAGAAGTCAGAACCTTCTGGTTGCAGCCAAAAATGGCGCACCCTTTTAACAGCCACAACCAATGTGGGCCCATGTCTCATTGAGACTAGGGGTACAGGAAGCTGTTGGGGTATAAAAATTGTGAGTAAGATTCTAAAAATTTGCATCCTAAAGAGTCATATTGAATTTTGCGGCACATACATGGAGTACTAAATATAGACGAAAAACAAAATTAATTGTACAATTAGATGAGAAATCGCGAGACGAAACTTTCAAACCTAATTAGTCCATAATTAAATACTAATTACTAAATACAAACGAAAGTGCTACAGTAACTAAGCAGTAGCCAAATCCAAAAAATGTTGGGAACTATCGAGGGCGAGGAGAATGCCGACGGTACTAGGAGGCTGTGCGATTATTTGTGGGGTCAGTGTACTTCTGGGCCCACGAAGCAGCAGGGGAATGGGATGGGGCTGGATCGCTGTGCTAGGGAACTACTACACTGAGTCACTGACATGTAGGCAGGTTGGTTGGGTAGAAAGCTCAATGGCGATTCCAGTGCCAGTTGTACTTGTACGTGGTGACGTTGTGTACCAGGAGCTCGTCACCAGACGTGTTGATCTTGAATTACAAAAAAACAAAAAAAAAGACATTTGAGTTTGAACTCTAACCATCCATATTAGTAGTACTAATGACACAGTAAGCATGACCAGCATGCATTCCTGGTGTTGCTTTTGTCTCCAACCTCCAACAGTCCAACGGAGGATTGTCCTCGATTAAGGTTCATGAACTTATTCATGAACTTGTGGTGTTTAACAATCTCCTTCACACAAAGCGGTCCTTCAGAGGAAGCTCCAAACATACATACAAAAGGTCTTTCACACAAAAGCTCGATCCAGTGCAAATCAAAGCAAGTTATGACCAAGACATATATGACATCTTTTTAGTTCACACTACCATCGAGGAGTAGGGCTGCAGGGCCACTCATAACTCGTAATGAATTTACAGTAATCAAATGTCTGCTTTTTGTCAAAGGATATAGATGATCAAATATCACACATGCAGACATGCTACAGGTTGAGATATTGGCTCGTTCGCTTCGCTGAAAAAACAAACCGAAACACTATTTTGCCTGATTTGTTATGAGAGAAAAATACTGTTTCGGTCAAAAAAAAATAAGCTGAAAAAAAGGATTATAAGAGAAGCGAACGGGCCATTGATGGTCAAATATCTAGCATTACAGCTTTTTCATCCTAAGTAAATGTTCACAACAGGATTTGAAGCAAGAACTATACAACATCGCATGCCGCAATACAAGGCTGAAAGCATCTATTTGGCAAGGATTTGTCCTTACTAACTTGACCATTGCATCAAACGTAAAAGAAGTACGCATTTTTCTACATTATTTGTTCCCTCAAACTGGTATATCTGCCCAAGCTAAGGAAAATGGCGGGCGGTCTGTCACGTGCAGGCAGCTACAACCATGGCACTCATCTGATGGGAATTCTTAAGAAGATTAAAGTACACAATGGCTGAGTGGAACAGCTGTCGACTTCCTGCTTTCATCTGGTGCCACCAGGGGGGTATGATGAATGGCGGTTGTTCGCACCAGAAGAAGGGTAGTCATTGAGTACAAATCCCATACTTCCCGCATGCATGAATTCTGCCTCGTCAACATGGATAGCCTGAATGTTTCAAAGGCTTCAACTCATCAGCTGTGTTCTTCAGAGACAAAAGAATGAACATATTGTGGTTTTCAGTTCTAATCTCCCAAATCACATTATTATGACTCTTCAATTAGGAATTCAATAACAAGAGAAATGATATCAAAATGCTACAAAATGATGATAACACCAAACGAAAACAGTAGAAAGAAGCACATAACCCAGTCACGGAGTAACAACTAGCATTTTTTAACAATTAGGCCAAAAACTAACATAAAGGCCTAATCACCTGAGTTGTTGCATATGAGGTTGAGGTTGCTTTCATTCCCTGCAGCATTCTTAGACCTATTGCATGGTAAAACAATTTCAACAGTAAAGACAAATCGTTATGAACAAAGTAGAGCTGAAAAAAGATTACCATGCCCTGGTTCAGTACTTGATACATGCAGCGGAGAGCTTAAGGCTAAAAGAACCATGGCTATATGCAGTGGAGATAATTTCTTCATCCCCGAACACCTTTTCTTGTGCAGATATAACTACTCTGATTTTTATCATGATTTTAAAGGACAGCTGATGTGCTATTTATAGCAGCTCATCGCCAAAATAAAATATTGGTGAATCATAGTCGACAGTGATGTGTAGTCTGTCAATCAAAGTCCAACCCTTAAGTTAACTTCTCAAGCACAAGAGCAATTTTCTTGCAAATGAAGTAAGCAGGCAATTTTCAATCCGGGCAATAAAATGTCAAGCCAATATCAAATGACATGCTTATGTCAGTTGCAAGGAGCTCTTGCCTTTACTGAGAAATAACAGGGATTTAAAAGAAGGAATAAGAAAAGGACAACAAAACATTTAAAGGCATCAATTTTTATGTGGGTGGATCAAACTTGATTTCAGTGACTATATGTTCTTCCTACTTGTTAGCATAAAGTCCATGTGTTTTCTCTAACAAAGAAATAGGAAGCAACACAATCAAGTAGCATCGCAAAACATCATAGGGAAATGTGAAATCCAAGAATAAACATCTCGTAAAAAGGAATAACAACTCAGGACTGCACAAGCATTCACAGAGAAATAAATGGAACAAATAATAAAATTAGGACCCTGAAGGCTTTATTTAAAGGCATTTACTCAGGAAAGAGAAGAAATAAAGTTAGTCCTTGTATCATAATTCCAGCATGGTGGGAAATGCTGAAAGATCTCTTGTTCTTTGACATATATTTCAGTTGGATCAACAACCATCATTTTTCCCTATCCTGAAGCAAGCAATATGAGCTGACGACAAGGTAAAGTTAGTCCTTGTACCAAAACAATACACTTTTCTGGACTGATCGTTGGATCTTGCGCCAACTGTCTTTGCTTGTGTCTCTCCAAGAATCTACAAAAGCCGGGTTGTGGCTGAAGCTCTCCGAAATAGATGCAGGCTCACGGGGTACAAAGGGGCTTTAACTAGAATCAAAAATAGCTTTTGCATAAAAGCTTACTACGAGTAGATCCTTATTTTCAATGTTTTAGTTATAGATTAATTAATTATCAGGATCCAGTTTGCACCTAATCTAAATCAATCACTTCTTTAAGCACCTCATCTCAGTTCACCTTATATCCATAAGTAACTATGTTCCATTGATTAACTACGATGCAGTTCAGTTGATCGAGTCTTCTTCTCCGAGAAGCAGCGACGATTCAAATCGATTAAAACCCAGCTGGGGATTCCTTACTACACGACATATGCAGGTCCCAGACCTACATATATCAACCTTCACTCGGATCCTCCAAAACCGAAATGGGTTCGCGCTACCCGAGAGCACAGTACTCCACCTCCCTACCCTATTCCAGTAGGGTGGGTACACGCTACTCTCGTCGTCTCTCCACTCCCAGTGCGCAGTTGTCCTTTCCCATAATGAAATAGCCGAGATATTAGGCTTACCGGAGTATGTGGCCAATACTACAAATCACAATCACAAGCGGCCGTACAACGATCGGTCATTAATCAATACAGACGGAATAAGCATGACTAGGCAACCCTGTCGGCTTAATCACCAGAGACATATCCCATGTCCCGTCAGGTCTCCATATTCATCAATTCATATTAGGTTTTCAAGGCATCTCAATAGTATAGAACCATTGTGAATGATGAACTCATCATTCAACTTCTAATTAGCTAAGCATGGCTAAGCATTACTATCCTATCATACTAAAAAGATAACAAGGATGATATTGGAAAATAACTTAATGCTCAAAGCATAGGACTCAAAGTGTAATAATATTTGTAAATCACAAGAAAGGGGTTTAAATGCTCTAGGCTTGACTTGGTTAGTAGAGGTGTTAGGTTCTCCTAACGAACCACAAATATCGAAACCAACCTCCACAGGTAGATTCTCTTCCTTTGGAACTTAGATCAACGGTCACTTCCTCGCCTTCGGCATTACACGTGATAAAAGATGCATGCTTGACATGATGATATGCAAATAAAAATGATGTATAAAAGATGTATGCAAGTACATGGATGACCTCAAACAAGATTAACAAGCTTGAGTACAACTTTCCTTCACGGTACAACTAAGTTAATTACTCACAAAACAATTTGTTATTATTATTAATAAGTTGATTAAGAGCATAACAAGAATGTGATTAAGTTGCCAAGGATCTGCAAAGGGGTTAGTATTCCAAGATCCAAAATCAAGTCCAAAATCACTTCAAGGTTATTTAAATAGTTATAGAAATCATTTGAGTATTTATTTAATTAACAAAAGGGCATTTAAACTCACTTAAATTAAGTGGATCATTTATTTTTATCAAAACAGTACCAAACTTTTTGTGAAGTCAGGTCTAAGCATGTAAAGCATACACAAAAAGTTTTATGACCAAAATATTATTATTTTAGCCTATAAAAATTATACAATGTCCATTTTATAATTAAAAGAGGTAATTTTAAGCATACAAAAAATATTTATTTTCATCATTTCATATTTTTCCTAAGTAGGTAACGGCATGAAGAGTCTACATAAAATATTTCATAATTTTATCAGATCTAATTATTTAGTTATGAATTTTACAAGATTTAGCACATTTATTCATTTTTAGAAAATTGAAAAGGAATAAAAATCGTTTTTACCCGCGCGTAGTCAGCCAGAGACTGACAGGCGGGCCCGTGGTCAGCAGAACAGTGTCCCCGTACTGACTGCGGCGGACACCGCCATTGATCGGTGAGAGCTCGCCGGCGACGAGGTCTCCGACGATGGGGCTTGCACCTACACGACGTTCATGACCTCACGCACAAACTTAGGGTAATGGACGGGCCATCTAGAGCACAGCAGCAAACACAACTACGGCCATGGTGTAACGGCGGTGCTCCGGCGCAGCGAAGACGACCCCAGCGCAACGACCGACGGCGGGAACTACACCAAAAGCTTCCTTGCACTCTCACGAACACGAAATAGCAGCTAAACGATCGAGTTAAGGCCAGGAACAAGCTTGCCTGCAGCCATGGCGGGGCAGAGCACGGCGGCGCGACGTGTGCAGGTGGCTACGGCATGGTAGCAGTTCAACCAATAGCTCAGGCAGCACCAGGGGCTCACCACGACGTCGAGACGTTAACTGGTTGAAGCGGAACTCGAGCGGAGGGGGCTAGACACGGCGAGGTGGACACAACGGCGTTCTGGACGGCGACAGAGAAGAAAGCGGCACGCGTCTGAATCCAGCGAAGCAAGGCGCTGCGAGCGGGCTCAGTGGGTGCGCAACGACGAGGCAAACTCGTCTGCGAGATGAATTGGGCAGAGGCGAAGCACGGGCGATGAATTTCATAGGCGAAGTGGACGAGCTCGGCGGTGGTGCTGAGAGAAGAAAAAGAAGAAACAGCGGCCGGCGCTTAGCTTTTTAAAGGGCGAGGAGGCGAACTCCAGCACGCCAGCGTCTTCGCGAGCTTGGCTACGCAGGCAGCCACGCATCCATGCGCGAGAAACGCCACGGCGGATGCCGGTGAACAGAGAGAGGGAGAAAAGAGAGGGATGGCACCAGGGTACTGTTCATGTCTGAGACGGCATCTTCTTCTTCCTTTTTCTTCCAATTTCATATAATAACTTGAAAAACTCCTTTACTGTGGATTGTTCACCTGAGTGAGATCTTCAACTTTTATTCAAAGACCAACACTAAATTCTAAATGGTTTAAGAGATTTTGAATTTTGAAAACCTATACTAGTAAACTGAAATCTGCACTTAGTTTTAATGTTGAAACACAGTTTCAATTAAGCATTTTTGGTGAATTAATTAATGGTTAATTAGTTGTCTAACAACTCAACCAATAGCACAGTTGCACAATGCAATCTTCATATCAAATCATGGAACAAGAGTTGCACAAATTTTGTTCATGAAAATTCATTTAATAAGTACCCAAGAATTGAACTTAATAACTTCATTTCAGGGACAACCAAAATGGCTGTGTGAATTTCGGCATTATATTCAATCTTTGAGTTCAAATTTAAACATGCTGGATTAAAAAACTCAACTTAACTTAGGTACAAGTGCAAAGCACTAACTTAGTACTTCAATCTTTATTTTAGCAAAATTTTATTTATTTAAGAATTTTTTATTCCATAAAATCACAAATGACCTTAATTAATATTAATGACAACATTTCATGGAGCATATAAAACACAATATAATCAACATATATTCATTCTATTTGGTGCAACTATAACATGACGATCACAATGCAACATGCTTGATGATGACATGATCAAGTTGTTAACTAGGTGCTTAACACCTAGGGTGTTATAACTCCTTCCCCCTTACAGAAATCTCATCCCTAGATTTAGGAAGCAACAAAAGCCTTGGATTAAGTAATGGAAAAGGAAATGTGTCAAACACATAACCAAGCATGGTCTTCATAAAACAACCAGGGAGGTTTACAATATTACATCAACTTCCAAAAGAAAGGTTACAATTGTAGAGGAGTTAGCAACCTAGGTAGAGACAAGAAAATATGGATAATTCTCCATCAGATAATCCTCTGATTCCCATGTAGCTTCATTTTCTGAATGTTTGTTCCACTGAACTTTATAGAACTTGATTATTCGCCTTTGAGTAACTCGATCTTTCTGATCCAAGATCCTAACAGGATATTCTGCATAATTCAGATCTGGTTCAAGTTCAACTCCTTCAATTCAATGGCTTGATCTAGCACTTGAAGACACTTCTTTAACTGAGATACGTGAAACACATTATGAACGGTAGAAAGATGTTCTGGTAGTTTAAGGCGATAAGCTACTAGTCCACACCATTCCAAGTTTTGGAAAGGACCAATATAGCGAGGTGCTAATTTCCCTCTTACCCTAAAATGGTTAACTCCTTTCATTGGTGACACCCTCAAATAGACATGATCACCAACTTTGAATACCAAGGGTCGACATCTTTTATCTACATAACTCTTCTGACGAGACTATGCTACTTTCAAATAATCTTGTATGCATCGGATCTTTTCTTTAGCTTCTTTCACTAAATCTGACCCAAAGAACCATCTTTCTCCAGGTTCTAACCAATTCAATGGAGTTCTGCACCTTCGACCATAAAGAGCTTCAAAAGGTGCCATCTTAATGCTTTCTTGATAACTGTTGTTATAAGAGAACTCTACTAAAGGTAAACACTCATCCCACTTACCTGCATAAGTGAGAACACATGACCTCAACATATCTTCTAGAATCTGATTGACTCTTTTAGTTTGTCCTCTAGTCTGAGGATGATAAGCTGAACTATGGATAAGCTTTGTACCCAGGGATTTATGTAACTGTTCCCAAAATTTAGAGACAAACTATGTACCTCTATCAGAAATAATAGTCTTTGGTATTCCATGCAAACTCATGATTCGTGCAATATATAACTTGGCATAAGACAAAGCAGAATGATCTGTTTTTACCGAAAGAAAGTGATCTAACTTTGTGAGATGATTAACAATAACCCAAATAGAATCATAATCTTTGGATGTCTTGGGCAAACCAACAATGAAGTCCATACTGATATCATCCCACTTCCATGAAGAAATAGGCAAGGGTTGTAGTGGTCCAGCAGACTTCAAATGAACAACTTTTACTCATTGACAAGTATCACACTTGGCTACATACCGAGCAACCTCTATCTTCATCTTAGTCCACCAGAATCTCTACTTTAGATCTTGATACATCTTATTACTTCCTAGATGAATAGAGAACCTAGACAAGTGAGCTTCATCGAGGATCTGTTGACGTAACTCAGGAACTTTTGGTACTACCAGATGATTCTTAAACCAGAGAACACCTTCATCATCAATCCAGAAACATGGGGCCTTTTCGGTTATAACTCTTTGTTTGATATGAACTATCCCTTTGTTCCTTTTTTGAGCAGCAATAATCTGATCCCGGATAGTGAACTCAACAACAATATCAGCTAAAGTTTCATGTTGAATGATCTCTAGATTTAGTTTTTCCATCTCCTGACACAAAGTACTATGAAATGGCTTTACTGTGAGACAGTTGCAGTGAGACTTATGACTTAGAGCATCAGCAACAACATTAACTTTGCCAGGATGATAATGAACTTCTAGATCATAATCTTTGATCAACTCCAACCATCTCCTCTAACGCATATTCAATTCAGACTGGGTAAAGATATATTTCAGGCTCTTGTGATCAGAATAATTATGACATGTGTTGCCCAACAAATAGTGACACCAGATTTTAAGTGCATGAACAACAACAGCTAACTCTAAATCATGAGTATGATAGTGCTCTTCATGATGCTTGAGTTGTCTAGAAGCATAAGAAATAATTTGGCCTTCTTGCATTAGTACACACCCAATACCAGCACTAGATGCGTCACAAGAGACATCAAATGGTTTCTTAGTATCCAGCTAAACTAGAATAGGGGCAGTGGTCAATAGCTTCTTCAAAGTTTGAAAAGCTTTCTCACATTCAGGTGACCAAACAAATTTGACATGATTCTTTAGCAGCTCAGTGATTGGTTTAGATATTTTGGAGAAATCAGGAATGAAATGACGGTAATATCCTGCCATTCGAAGGAAACTATGAACTTGGTGGACAGTGGTTGGTGGTTTCTAATTAAGGATATCTCTCACTTTGCCAAGGTCAACAGCAACACCCTCGGTAGACAAGACATGGCCAAGAAATGGTACTTTATCAAGCCAAAACTAACACTTGCTAAATTTGGCATATAGCTGGTGTTCTCTCAGGCAACCCAGAACAACACGTAGATGTTATGCATGTTCTTCCTTGGTTTTGGAGTAGACAAGGATATCATCAATGAACACAACAATGAATTTATCAAGCTCTGGCATGAACACAGAGTTCATTAGGTACATAAAGTGAGCTGGGGCATTGGTGAGACCAAAGGACATGACAAGATATTCATAAAGACCATATTAGGTGGTGAAAGCGGTCTTAGGAATATCGGTATTGACAGAATGGGTCCTTGTCATTCTATAAGATCAAGAACCATAATCAGTCACCAGATTTCCACAGGGAGATGAGAACAGCATAGACAGGCAAAGAAAGGTAGCATGAACAGGCTTGATGGTATACTCAACCCAAACTTACTGTAATGGGGAAGGTGTGCAGTGTATTATTAATGCCATGATGCATGAACAATTCCTACGTTTAATAGAATGACCTCACCAAACGAAAAATGACAAGAACATACATGATGGCATATACATATGAGTCACTCTTACTATTATAAGGTCGCTCAACACTCTCTTACTCGCAAGTTAGTGTACATGCAAAAAATCATTGCATCACAGCCCACCCCAACATACATCACCACTTAATATAGAAGTGGCGCCCATGCGATTAACGTTGCATGGACAACGCTGCATACGTGACTAGCACGTATTCACTTCCCGAACCTTTGCTTTACGGGACATGCATGGGTAAACACACCCTAGCTGTACGACCATGACCATTATCACATGGTAGATGCTTACACTCTATATGTTGCCATACATAATGTGCTCAAGTAGGCCACTTCTTGAGGGAAGCATCTAGATTCACATCACCGGCAAGAGGGCTACATCTCCACATCATGCAACTGATGCTCGGAATCACATCTCTAGAGGGAGGGCTACATCTCCACATCATGCAGCCGATGTTACTTACCTTTTTACCTTATCATAGGTGGGACGTTATAGAATAGTAAGTTGAAATGCAAATAACGCAAAATGTAAACCCTTCCCATACATAACTTTATTGAGTTAGTTTACATAGGTGCCATCATTTACATAACCACTCACTCGCAAACTCATAATTTAACATAGAACTACCAGCATACTCGTTTTACACATAGGGTGATATAAAACATGTTATCCCCACTCTAACACAACTCCTAAGCATAAGGTAAGTCAGAAGCAATATTTTCATCAAACTTGAAAACTATTTTTGTTATATTCTTTTGAAGTTTTTCAAAAGTAATACTAGCAATAATCTCTATAATAATGCTCTGGTACCAGCTATGACAGAACAACCCAAGTTATGATAATTCACACGCACTTATCATTGTCTTAAAGACTTTTGATCAATATGTGTGGGACTTGAAAGGATCAAGATGCTCAAGAGGGGGGGGGGGTGAATTGAGCTAATTCTAAATTTCTTTCAATAATTAAGCCCTACACTTAGCCCATTTCACCCCTTGTGCCTAGAAGTGTTTCTATTGTTCTACCACATAAAAGTTTTGCACCCTAGGTTCCAATCCTACTCTAGCATGGCAATTCTAAGAATGTAAAGACATGAATTGAATTGCTCAAAAGTAAATGCTTAAAGTAAAGACAGGGAGAGGAATGCGGTGATATTTTTACAAGGTATCGGAGAGTCACCACTCCTCACTAGTCCTCGTTGGAGCACCTGCGTAAGGGTGTAGCTCCCCCTTGATCCATGCAAAGATCAAGTGCTCTCTATGGGCTGATTCTTTGACACTCCATCACAGTGAATCACCCACAGCTGCTCACACCATGACTTGAGTCATCCACAAGCTCCATCGGATGATCACCAAGCTTCCAATCACCACCGAGCCATCTAGGTGATGGTGATCACCAAGATTAACAAGCACAAACTCTTACTTGACCAAGACAAGCCTAATGAGAAAGGTGGATGCACACTTGCTACTCCCTATGCACTAATGAGGTTCTTAATCTTGGATTCTCAAATCTCAATCACCCCACTAGGCTCTTGCTCTCCCTTGCACTCCAAAGGTGTTTCTCAGCTGAACAAATAGGCAAGAGAGCTAAGTTGGACGAGTGGAAGAAGTATTTATACTCCTCACTTCAAAATATACCCGTTGGGGTCCAACTCATCAGTTTCAAGGGGATCGGACGCTCAGGTCAAATTGACCGAACACGTCCGGTCAATAGCCAATGGCAACATTGCGTCATCCTTTTAGACACACATTAGTCACAGTAATCTCTAGATGCTTATTATTGTTGATCAGACGCGGCCTCTGGTGCATCAGGTCACAACGTTCTAAGTGTCCGGTCCTTCGTGAGTGTTGCACGCTCTCTACTACAGTTGCGCACACCTATGTGTCCGATCCTAATTAGGAGCCAGCGTCCGGTCATCCTTCTACCCCTATAGCGCACTCCAACAACTGACCGAACTCACCCTGACCAAGTTCGGTCAGAGCATCACCAGCATCCGGTCATTAATTTGACCCTCTAATCACATCCAATTCAAAATCTTTCATTAATGAAATTGACTTCCAACGATCTTTGGGTTGTCCCTAAGTTACCTAGTGCTAAGTTTGACAAGTGTGCACCACACCTAAACCATTACACTCACGTAGGTCAAGCTACTAGTCCATACCCCCTTAATAGTATGACCAAAGGAAAAAACAAAGTCCTAAACTACTCTAAGTGTCTCTCCAACGCCCAACGACACTTAGAACTAGTCCGTCTTCAACCTTATCGTCCATCCTTTGAAAACCAAAACGATTTCCATCGATAGGGGCATGAAAACTATAATTGTCCAATCAATTACCATTACCATGACCTAAATCAAATTTCCTCTATAAAACACACGTTAGTCACAGTAATCTCGTGTCGTCATTAATCACCGAAACTCAACTAGGGGCCTAGATGCTTTCAATCTCCCCCTTTTTGGTGATTGATGACAACACAACCTCGAGTATATGTATAAGAGATGAGTGAGGTTTTCAACATGCTTGGTTCATATAAGCAATTGACAATAAGAACAAAAGAGGGTTAGGCATGCTTATATGATCCAAGCCAACATGATGTACTCACAAGATATGAAAGAAGCATGAGTACACAAAGTAAAGCTCATTTGAACCAGAGTATAACGCGGAAGCAAGGTAAATGAGCAAAAGCAAGTGACATGACATTTATATCAAAGTAGAGAGCACACATGTCACAAGAGTCTCACAATCACATATATAACACAATGTATGAAAGTAAACATGAATGCATGAAGTATCACGCACAAAAGAATGAGTCCATCTCACACGCTCCCCCTAAATCTGACATACTCGCTCCCTCTCCCCCTTTGGCGTTAAGCACCAAAATCTAAGGGTCAGATGGTGGAGTAGGAGCAGACAAGTCAGGCATTGAGGTACGGTGAGAGATCTAAAACTAAGTATCATCATCATCTGACTCTAGACTCAAAACTATCAGACCGACTGGAGCAATTAGCGGCTAACCCTCTGACTCTGAAGCAGGAAGTGGAGCAGTCTAGGTCTACTCTGCGGTCTCAGTAACTAGGTTGGCTAGCTGAGAAGTAGAAGCTAAAGTTGTAGCCTGACCCTATGGCTCTGAAGCTGTCTCTATAGGAAGTGGAGCCATAATCGTCTTTATCTCTGTTGTTGAAGCCTCAAGTGTAGGAGTGACTATCTAAGGCGGCTCTAACAAAGCAACAGAAGACAGGAGAGTCTCGGTAGTCCCTATGACTAGAGTTACTACTGTAGTAATCGGCACCTAAAGCTCTAGAGGTGTGGGGTGACCTATGATCTCGCTAAAAGTGGCAGTCAAGCTCCTAGAGACAGGTGTATCTATCACTAACACTGACTTGGACTAAGTAGAGGTGAATCCAGTGACAATCAGGGTGAAGCCTAGGGTCTGTGTCTCTAGTGTAGCAAACCACTATGAAACCTGCTCGGTGGGTGAGGCAAACTATGTAGCTATCTATCCCTGACTTTGAAACCCACTGGGCTGTATAGCTAGAGTCACTGGTGTACTAGTAACAGTCGAACAAAGCTGCAATGTGGGCTAATAAGGATCAATCCCTATAGCTGTAAGGACATGCTACATGAAGCCAAGAAGTTGCTACTAAGTCTCTAGCTGCTGCTGCTGAATGACCTACTGCTGCTGCTCGAATTGGTCTTGTCGAGTTTGCATCTAAGCGAGAGCTACAGCTATGGCTTGTGCCTAACATGTCTGCTCCTGCTACATCCTATCAAGTATCGCTATTAGAGCAAGGTCTAACTATAGTGGTTGAGGTGGAGCTAAGCTGGAACCACTAGCCTCTCTATCATGAGCCCATGGGGGCATCCATGGAATAGGCTAGCAGTCCTCGTCTAAACTTTTAGATAGGTTGTCCTCGTCCTCATCGTCTGGCTATGCCTCCAAGTTTGCAAGCTCTGACTCTACTAAAGCCCTGATGGCCTCATCCTGCTCAGCCTCTGTCTTTGGCACCTCTGGCCTCTAGCGATGGCTCTGTCTCGGTGTCCTACTCTTAGTACTAGAACCCATCAGCTAGCGCATGTTGTACTCGGGGAACTCAATAGTAGTATCAGTCAACTCAATTACTACCTCAGGAGGTATATGTGAACATGCATGTAGTTTGAGAGAGTAGATCCAATGGGCATATGATAGTTGATGATGGCCCTTAAAGCCCTCTGCATGAGTGTCCTCCATCTCTAAAAGTATCAAGTCTCAAATATCAAACAGTGTCTAAGAGATCAAGTGGTGGACTAACCAAAGCTGAATACGAGTTAAACCCTCACGGTAGCCACCCCTCGGAAGCAAGGTCCTCCTCATGACCACGTCTAGGAGATGGGCTGTAGGTGTAAGAGCACCCGGAGTGCACCTCAAACCCTCTCTGAACGGTTCTCAAAAGCAGGCTCTGACTAAGTCTATGGGTGGCACTGCTCCGTCATGAGGATGTCTCAGTGGCTGAGTCTGTCCATAACAGATCTAGTGAATCCTGGTGGCTGACTCTAGAATCCTTAGTATCTCTCTGACCCTATTGCTGTACAACCTGCGGTAACATCCTTTGAAAGCAAAGTGAATGTACCTATGACTAGGGTCGATCCATAGAGAGGCATAGAACTCTCTGACCCAATGAGCAATGTACCTGTCGGTCCACCCCAAGAGGTCTACCAAGCTAGGTAGGAAAGTGAGGTGGGGACAAACCTGCTCTCCTCTGGCTACCACTATAGCCTCCAAACAACACACTCTCTGAGATCTAAAGGCTACACCATTGTTTAGATATGCATTATAAAAATCCTCCTGTGTCACTATGTAGAAACCCTTGAAAGCCCTCTCGTCCCACTGAGGTGGAAACCATTGCTCAACCTCCATAAAGCGAAGTTGCTGCACCTATCGAGCTATGGCAGCCCTCAAGTCCAAGTGCTCTATAGGCAGTGGGCCTCATGGTCTATAATGGAGACAGGGATCCTGATCTTCCGTCAGGTGGTGGTAACTATCGTTGTGGCGGAGAATGACACACCGATCTAGCTTCAGATCGAAAGATCAAACCCTACAATCTTAGCACCACAGCTCCTCTGGTTATCAACTGAGTCTCAGACCAGATTGACCTCGCCAAGAAGGCTAATCCCTGCCTGCACAATGAAGAACACAAGCAAGAACAAGAAAGAACACAACCAAATTGTAGATGAATGATTAATCTCTCAAAGTTGGGGTCTCACAAATCGATGCACGGCGAAACTGTTCTTGACAGAATAATCTAAGCAAAACCCGAACCCTAATGGAGGAGCAGCGGCTGTTTATGAGGACTCTGGGGTCATGCAAGACCCCTGGATGCGCCCTTAATGAGCCCAAACACGATACATGGTCCAACGGACCAAAAGACGGTGCCACAGCACCCTGATAGATTCTGGATGCTATCTTGTGACCACGATTCCCATTGATTCTGAACTGCTTTTGACATGAGACCACTTGGATTGGCTTACTTATCAAATTAACTTTCCATCCATATGTGGATCGTTGAAAATGGAGTCCGGATGCATCCTGGGTGACCAGTTTAAGGCAGACTGGTCCTTGGGGCCAAGGCAGACTCGAATTCTTGTTGAACTGGGCCTCTGGCTTGTGTTGGACATCCTTACTGGTCATCATCACCTCCACCACTTCCTCTAAGTCCTTCATGACCCTCTCCAATGTTCCTAAGCAAGATAACATCATTAGGTAGTAGTCTATTCTCAAAAGTATGAAAAGTATCGCTTAAGAACGAGCTCACCTCTAAATTGAGTTGTCGCTTTCAAGCCTGGGTCATTGGACCTTGCATGATGGTTGGAGGATCAGCGGGTACCTCTGAAGAAGTGATGTTCTCATCATCCTCCCCCTCTTGAATTGGAGTCGTCCTCGACTCAAGCTCATCTTCTTCTCCCAAATAAGGTTTCAAATCTGTAATGTTAAAGGTGGGACTAACCCCGAACTCAGGTGGCAATTCAAGTTTGTAGGCATTATCATTTATTTTCTCAATGATCTTATAAGGACCAGCTGCTCTTGACATTAATTTAGACTTACGCAGCTTAGGAAATCTATCTTTTCTTAAATATAACCAAACCAAATCACTCGGTTCAAGTTTAATCTCTTTTCTACCTTTACTACCAGCAATTCTATACTTTTCATTCATTCTTTCAATATTTGATTTAGTTGTTTCGTGCAACTTACGAATAAAATCAACACGCTCTCTAGCATCACTGTGTATTCTCTCAGTGGCAGGTAAAGGCAAAAGATCAATAGGAGCACGGGGGTTAAAACCATACACTACCTAAAAAGGACTTACCTTGGTGGTGGAATATTCCGCCCTGTTATATGCAAACTCCACATGCGCCAAACACTCTTCCCACATCTTCAAATTATGCTTCAAAATGGCTCTCAACATGGTGGACAATGTTTGATTCACAACCTCAGTTTGCCCATCAGTTTGAGGATGACATGTTGTAGAAAACAGCAGCTTGGTCCCCAATTTATTCCACAATATGCGCCAAAAATGACTCAAAAATTTTGCATCATGATCTGAAACAATAGTAGAAGGCATACCATGCAAGTGAACAATTTCTTGAAAGAAAAGGTCAGCAATATGAACAGCATCGTCGCTCTTATGATAAGAAATAAAATGTGCCATCTTAGAAAAACGATCAACCACCACAAAAATACTATCCCTCCCCCTCTTAGTCCTTGGCAATCCCAATACAAAATCCATAGATATATCTGTCCAAGGAGTAGAAGGAACAGGAAGAGGCATATACAAACCATGTGGGTTCAACCGCGACTTAGCTTTTTGACATGTGGCACACCGAGCCATGTACCGCTCTACATCTCACCTCATCCTTGGCCAAAAGAAGTGTGTGGACAGCACCTCCTCCGTCTTCTTAGCACCAAAATGTCCCATCAATCCACCTCCATGTGCCTCCTGCAACAACAAAAGACGAACAGAACCAACTGGAATGCATAGGTGGTTAGCTCTAAACAAAAAACCATCGATGATCATAAACTTATTCCATGTGCGTCCCTCTCTACAATTAATCAACACTTCCTTAAAATCAGGATCAAGCGCATATTGTTCTTTAATGGATTGAAGACCAAAAATCCGGCAATCAAGTTGGGACAGCAATGTATATCTTCTAGATAAAGCATCAGCAATCACATTATCCTTCCCTTTCTTGTGTTTGATAATATAAGGAAAAGATTCAATAAATTCAACCCATTTAGCATGCCTACGATTCAGATTATTTTGAGAGTGAAGATACTTAAGCGATTCATGATCAGAATGAATAACAAATTCTTTAGGCCACAAATAATAACGCCACGTCTCTAAAGAACGAACAAGTGCATACAATTCTTTATCATACGTGGAATAATTATGAATAGGACCATGCAATTTTTCACTAAAGTAAGCAACTGGTTTACCATCTTGCATCAAAACACCACCAATGCCAACTTCACTAGCATCACATTCTAGCTCAAAAGTCTTACCAAAATTTGGAAGTTGTACCAATGGTGCATGTGTAAGCTTATCCTTCAAAGTGTCAAAGGACTCCTCTTGTGCCTCTCCCCAATGAAACACCACTCCTTTCTTTGTCAACTCGTGCAATGAGGCAGCAATGGTGCTGAAATCTTTAACGAAGCGGCGATAGAATCCTGCAAGACCAAGAAAACTCCTCACCTGTGTGACGGTTTAGGGAACCGACCAGCTCTTTATGGCTTCAATTTTCATCTCGTCTACCTCAATTCCCTATGGAGTTACAACATAGCCAAGAAAAGAAACTCGATCCATGCAAAAGATGCACTTCTCAAGGTTACCAAATAGACGTGCATCATGTAAAGCATTAAAAACAGCATGTAAGTGATCCATATGTTCATCAAAAGACTTGCTGTAAATCAATATATCATCAAAGTAAACTACCACAAAATGTCCAATAAAAGCTCTTAAAACCTCATTCATTAAGCGCATGAAAGTGCTAGGTGCATTTGTCAAACCAAAAGGCATTACTAACCACTCATACAACCCGAATTTGGTTTTAAACGCAGTTTTCCATTCATCTCCAAGTTTCATTCTAATTTGGTGGTAGCCACTTCGCAAGTCAATCTTAGTGAAAATTATAGAACCACACAACTCATCTAGCATGTTGTCTAGCCTAGGAATAGGATGACGATACCGAATAGTAATATTATTGATGGCTCTACAATCAACACACATACGCCAAGTTCCATCTTTCTTAGGAACCAAAAGTATAGGAACAACACAAGGACTAAGGCTTTCACGTATATACCCGCGGTCCAATAGGTCTTGGACTTGCCGCTGAATTTCCTTAGTCTCCTCGGGATTGGTTCGATAGGCAACACGGTTGGGCAAGGTTGCTCCCGGAATCAAATCGATTTGATGCTCTATCCCTCTCATAGGTGGCAGCCCTAGGGGTATCTCAGCTAGAAAAATGTCCTCATACTCCTACAAAAGGTTAGTGACAGCAGGAGGTACCGAGCTAACAATATCTTCAAGTGAAAACATAGCTCGTTTGCATAACAAAGCATAGCAAATATCATCATCAGAAATTTCAGCAAAGTCACATTTTGTTGCAAGCATAACACCACCCTTTAATTTAATCCCCTTAGGCTTAGAAATAGATGTAGACTTATCCTTTTTAGATGGGAAAATAGAATTAGCAACTTGCTGATTTTTAGATTGAACATCATTCAAACTAGCAGCACGTTCTCTATCAGCTTGTATAATTTGAGCAGGGGTCAAAGGTACCAAAGTAATTTTCTTTCCTTTATGCACAAAAGTGTATTTATTACTTCTACCATAGTGTGTAGCATCATTATCATGTTCCCAAGGACAACCCAATAAGAGTGAACAAACTTGCATAGGTACCATATCACAATCAACAGAATCAACATAAGAACCAATGGAAAATGAAACTCTGCAAGTTTGTGTTACCTTTGCTTTACTAGTATCATTTTGCCACTGAATATGGTATGGACGTGGGTGTGGGCATGTGGTCAAGCCAAGCTTCTTGACCAAATCAGAACTCACCAAATTATTGCAGCTACCTCCATCAATAATGACACGTGCTCGACGGTCGCTGATGACGAAGAAAATCTAGAACAAGTTATGGCATTGTAGCTTCTCAGGTTGCTGGACTTGTGAGCTGAGCACCAGCTGTACAATGATGCTCCTATAGGATGCCGTGGCCTCGTCACCAAGGACTTTGCCGTCGTCCTCATCTACATCTTGGACTTCTTCATCCTCAATGTCAGAGGTGCTGATGTAACCATCTTCTGTAGCAATATATGCCCGCTGACTTGGGTAGTCCTTCTACACATGGCCAATGCCATGGCAGCAGTGGCATTGAATACCTGAAGTGCGTCCCGTCGATGCAACAGATGAGGAACTCTTTGTAGGCACCTGCAAAGAATTTTTACCTAAATCTAAAGGTCATGCGGGAGGTGCCTTAGGTGTAGCAGAAACTCCAGAGGCTACTGGTCGCTTGCTCGCTGGTGAAGGTGCCCAAAAAGTGGTTGGCTTGGTCAGCCCCGAAGATGGTGTCGAGCATGGCGTGTATGTGCTGGTGCTGGCCTTGCTCTTGCCCTGCTGTTCACACCCCTGCAATTCCTTTTCTGCAAGCATAGTAAACTGAAACAACTGGTTGATAGTGTTAAATTCTTTATAATCAACAATGTCCTAAATCTCACACCTCAAACCCGAATAAAAATGACAAATGACATCTTCGTTTCCCTCCACAACACTATAGCGCATTAATCCCTTTTGGAGCTCACCATAGTAATCCTGTACATATTTATCTCCTTGTTCTAAACACATCAATTTCTTACGCAAGTCTCTATGATAAGAAGGAGGAACAAAATGATCACACATAGCTACCTTAAGTTCTTCCCATGTACCAGGTAAAGCATTCTGTGCAACTAGCCCATTCCACCAAATAATGGCAAAATCCTTAAACTCACTAGTAGCTTGTCTAACTCTATGCTGCTCAGGTACAAGGTGGGCACTAAACTTTTGTTCTACCGTCATCTCCCAATCAAGATATCCCTCAGCATCATAATAACCCAAAAAATATGGTATTGTGAACTTAATTTTAGCATAAGGATCATCGGGCACATGGTGATTATTACCTTGATGGCGGTGGTGGACACCACCCATACCTGTCGTGTTGTGGTGAAAACATTGTCGTAATCTCTCTTGTCGGAAAGCTGCTTGACCTATGTTCCCATTGGCATCATACACCGTGTCTTGACCATTGGTGTTGCTGCCAGAGATGTCGTTGTTGCCCGCCACAAAGGTTTCCAACTCAGTAACCTTGTCGGTTAGTGTGGAAATTCGCTTGCCCAATCTCTCCATGCTATTGTCAATGTTGAGTTCAATGAGTGCATCAGTGATGGCCTTCCTGATGGCCTCATTCATCCTATTTTGGGCATCCTCTACAATAGCTTATAGTTGCTCTTGACTAACATACTCGTAGAAACCCTTAGAATTGTTATCTCGAGTCTGTTCACCTCTTGCCATTGAAAACACAAAAACAGGAACAAACGGTGAAAGTTATCCCTACCAAATGACTACGTGGTTGCAGTGGTGTCATTTTTCACAGCAAGTGGAAGCGTCTTACCAAGCTCTTACAAAGTTCTTACCAACATAAGCAGTGGGCGGTACAACCGGTGGCTGGTTCGTTATACCTGTGAGGCAGTGGTACCGAGATTGCAAGGCCCTTTGTCTATACTGATCTGAAGAGTTTGTGGAGCTTGGAAGGCACACAAAGAGTAATATGTATATCTAGCACACAAGTCAATGACAGAAAGTAATGCTGAATTATAGTCCAAAGTACTTGTTCTCGTTGCTGGTCTAAAATGTTCCAAGTACTAGGTGTGTGACAAAAGTATGGTGGATAGCAAGGTGACAGGTGTATGAAAAACAAGTATGGTGGATGAAAATAGCAACACAAACAAGGAACCAGATAGCACACGCTAACACAACTCACTTTGGTCTTCTCTATGTGCTCCTCTAAATATTGTTCCTCTTTTGTCCCTCTTTTTTTTCTATTTTTTTTGCCTGTCGTTGTTTTTTTGGAAAATTTTGACTTTTTTATTTTATTTTTTGATATTTTTCCTTTACTTAGGAGCACAAAAGAAGTAACAATAGAAAATATAAGTTGAAACAAGTGAAAGACATGGCCTGTGGAATTTTCAGAAAACTTGCTCAAAATCGACAAAAACCTTATGACCATGAAAAGAGGATCTTGTGACCACTTTTTGACCAATCTAAATTTTTTGAACCCCGACAAGGCGGGGGATGGATGGATCCAAAAAAATTTTTTGATCGATTTTGATATATGAAAAGTCGAAATCGGAGTTCGTATGCGAAAACTAGACCAGTTTTAAGAATTGGCTCCGAATTAGAGGACAAAACGGAAACAATGTGCACAAAACTGGTCACAACAGCAAAGATTTGATGGAAACGATGGGGGAAAACACACGAACTAGACTCTAACACGACCTAACCAGCAACAAGATCTCGATTAGGACACAAACTCAACACGATGGACTCTGAAACTAAAATATGCAAAGGCTATGGCGTGGAAGGTTCTAGGACAGGAAAAACGAGTATGGCACTGGACTATGGGACGAATGTGAAACACTCAAAACTAGGGAATAAAAGTGAACCTGATGGTATACCTTAGCTTTGATACCACTTAATGGAGACAGAGATCCCGATCTTCCGTCAGGTGGTGGTAACTATCGTTGTGGCAGAGAATGACACACCGATCCGGCTTCAGATCGAAAGATCGAACACTGCAATCTTAGCACCACAGCTCCTCTAGTTATCAACCAAGTCTTGGACTAGGTTGACCTCGCCAAGAAGGCTAATCCTTGCCTACGCAACGAAGAACACAAGTAAGAATAAGAAAGAGCACAACCAAATTGTAGATGAATGATTAATCTCTCAAAGTTGGGGTCTCACAAACCGATGAACGACGAAACTATTCTTGACAGAATAATCTAAGCAAAACCCAAACTCTAATGGAGGAGCGGCGACTGTTTATGAAGACTCTAGGGTCATACAAGACCCCTGGACGCGCCCCTAATGGGCCCAAACACGATACATGGTCCAATGGACCAAAAGATGGTGTCGCAGCACCCTGGCAGATTCTGGATGCTGTCTTGTGACCACGATTCCTGTTGATTCCGAACTGCTTTTGATGTGAGACCACTTGGATTGTCTTACTTATCAAATTAGCTTTCCATCCATATGTAGATCGTTGAAAACGGAGTCTAGATGTGTCCTAGGTGACCAGTTTAAGGCAGACTGATCCTTAGGGCCGAGGTAGACTCGAATTCTTGTTGGACTGGGCCTCCGGCTTGTGTTGGACGTCCTTGCTGGTCATCATCACCTCCACCACTTCCTCTAAGTTCTTCATGACCCTCTCCAATATTCCTAAGTAAGATAACATCATTAGATAGTAGTCTATTCTCAAAAGTATGAAAAGTATCGCTTAAGAACGAGCTCACCTCTAAATTGAGTTGTCGCTTTCGAGATCGGGTCATTGGACCTTGCATGACGGTTGGAGGATCAGTGGGTACCTCTGAAGAAGTGATGTCCTCATCAGTCTAGGAGGTGGCTGAGAACCATGCCTCACCTCTCTAACCTAGCTGTCACCTGAGCACGAGCATGACCTGAGCGACATAGTGGCTGCTCCTACTGCTGCTCTGCCTCCTCCTGGTGCTACTTGGTCTCCTCCTAGGGCTCAATTTCCTCCACACGAATGCCCTCTAGTGCATCCTCTAGAGATACATGCAGACCTCCAAGCATGATAGTACCACGTGGACTACCATGCCTAGCCTCAAACTCCTCCATTACGGCCCTCTGAGCTGGTGACAACTGATCGCCAATACGAACACCACTGCCTCTGCCACCTCTCTCAGCACGCTCAGTGGCAGTGGCCACTACTGCTGCTCTCTCTGCCTCTATGTCACCACGCTTGCGCTTCTTCTTTGTAATCGTCTTCTTTGGCCCCTTCGCCTTTTCATGTTCTGTTAGATGAGGTAGAGGCCTCTCATCATCGCCGGGACCACCCCCAACGTTCTTGCAACGATCCATGACTAACAACTAAGAGAACAACTGTTATTGAACAATATCAAGCAATCAAGAACTCCCCCTGACTCAGAGAATCACTGCCAATAACAAGGTCAACTGCAAGAACCACTGCCACTGACTATGCAATCGCTACCCACTAACACTTGTGAGGCTTGGCCTCAATCCATACTCACAGGCTTGACCTCGAGTTTAGCTGTCACTACCCTCTATCAATGTTACTTCACTGCCACAACTTGCTGCACGCATAGAAATAGATGGAATACTTATAAGCAACATAGTTCACTAGAGGAAAGAGTATCCTATGCAGCAGCAAGCATATTTAGATAAGAAATAGAGAGGCAATGGCTTGCTACCTTATACAACCCTATGAATAGGTGAGAACTGAGCATGACGGGGCACCACACAATCACGGCAAGGAATCTGCAAGCGAGAGTAGCCGAGGAAAGAATAAAAAATAGTGCTAGACTTGTAGAGGCATTCTGCCGAGCATGTAGGGGCAGGCAGAGTGCTTACCCTGGATGAAACTGCAGTGGACCAAGGATGCAAGGTCACTTGGGCCGTAGAGAAGTGCGACACACCGGTGGAGGTACGACGTCGCGGTGGTGGTGGAGCGTGGCTAGGCACAGTCACGAGGAGGGCACGAGTAAAGAGGGCACGGGCATGTGCGGTGGTGGAGAGGCAACATGAGGGCGTGATGCATCGATGGTGGCGAGGAAGTGCCCACGCGGCGAGAGGCATAGGCGCGTCGGCAATGGTGGCACAGCGGCCGGAGTGGCATAGGCGCGGCGGCGATTAGGGTAAGGGGCGAGCGTGGCGACATACGGAAGGGAGTTGGACTTGGGCGATTGCCGAATAAGGAAGGAGGCATCATGCTGGCCCACTTGACAGAAAAGAGCAAGCACAGGAGGGGTTGCCGATTAGGGAAGTACGGGCCCCATGTGTCAGCCAGACAAAAACTTTACGTGCGAGCATTGTTGCGATAGGACGCGTAGACGCAAATGACCTGATGCTGCTCCTCCAGAGTTCGATCACAAACAGAGAGCTCCAGAATGCCTCCAACGTCGACCTAACGCATTTGATTTGTACCGATCGGACGCAGAACAACATCCGGTCATTCCCCGTGTTGTTTCTCGCATTGACCAGACATGGCTTCAACTTGTCACCGGACGCGCGTGAAATACTTTTCATTGTTAGTTCCCTCAGTTCCTAGATGAACTGATCAGACGCTCCAAAGGTGAGTCCGGTCCCTACGTCCGATCCTAGTTCAACAGCTATTTCTTCTTCTTCCTTCGCGATGCTTTCTCCCAATCATGTCCCAACTTCAATATGACCCAAGTAAACACCAATTGGGACAGATATGAGAAACCTCTCTCAAACCCTCAAATTTTCAAAATAATTTGCCTTCGGCTATAATTCTCTTTAAGAAAATATATGACAAAAATAGGGTGAGGAGCAACATGTGGCCACACAATAGGGATTTCAACCATTAGGAGCATCAAATGCTCTCCCTATTTGTGGACGAACATAGCGGATGCTCAAAAGATGAACGAAAAGAAACAACAAAACAACACACATGCATATGTAATGCAATACGTGAAAGGTAAAGCTAGTTGCTTGTCAAGTTTGATCCAAGGTTAAGCTTTTCACACGCTTTTTGGCGGTTATCTTAACCATGTTAGACAAGCCCTAAGTGCATTACAAAAAAATTAAACATGTTTTATATTATAATGCAATGCAAGGGGCAACACAAGCTCATTTTTTAGTGAAGTCACTTAGGTCAAGCACATTGAACCCATTCCTCAACCGACAAAACGTAGCCTCATCTAGTGGTTTTGTGAAGATATCCACCAATTGACCCTCGATCCTTACACCTTCTAGTGATATATCATTTTTAGCAACATGATCTCTAAGAAAGTGATGACAGATATCTATGTGCTTGGTGTGAGAGTGTTGAACCGGGTTATTAGCAAGTTTTACCACACTCTCATTGTCACACAAAAGAGGTACCTTTTCTAGAACTACACCTTAGTCTAGAAGAATTTGCTTCATGTAAAGGATTTATGCACAACAAGCACCCGTGGCAATGTACTCCGCCTCGGCGGTGGACAAGGCCACACTATTTTGCTTCTTAGAGGTCCAAGACACTAGTGATCTACCAAGCAAATGGCACCCTCCGGATGTGCTTTTTCTATCAATTTTGCAACCGGCATAATCCAAATTGGAATAGCCAACTAATTGGAATCTAGCTCCTTTGGGATACCAAAGGCCAACGCTTGGTGTGTGTGTTTAAAGTACCTAAGGATTCTTTTAACAGCAACTAAGTGAGCCTCCTTAGGACTAGCTTGAAATCTAGCACACATACACAAACTAAACATGATGTTGGGCCTAGATGCGGTCAAATATAATAATCTACCAATCATAGAATGATAGAGAGTTTGATCAACCGATTTACCTCCCTTATCAAGGTTGAGATGCCCATTAGATGGCATTAGTGTCTTGATTGTCTTACATTCATCCATTTTAAACCTCTTGAGAAGATCCTTGGTATACTCTTCTTGAGAGATAAAAATCCATTCTCTCATTTGCTTTGACTTGAAAACTAAGAAAGAATGTAAGCTCTCCAATCATAGACATTTCGAACTCCTTCGACATCAATTCATCAAACTCTTTGCAATAGTCTTCATTTGATGAGCCAAATATGATATCATCAACATATACTTGACAAATGAAGATCTCTCCATCAAGCTTCTTGGTGAATAGTGTGGTGTCAACCTTCCCAATGATGAAGCCCTTGTCAATGAGGAAATCCTGAAGACGCTCATACCAAGTTCTTGGGGCTTGCTTTAGCCCATATAGCGCCTTGGACAACCTATAACATGATTAGGATATCTAGGATCTTCAAACCCAGGAGGCTGATCAACATATACTAGTTCATTTATGAAGCCATTTAAAAAAGCACTTTTAACATCCATTTGATATAATTTTATTTTATGATGAGATGCATATGCAAGAAGGATACGAATGGCTTCAAGTCTTGCAACCGGTGCAAAGGTCTCTCTAAAATCCAACCCTTCAACTTGAGAGAACCCCTTTGCAACTGGCCTTGTCTTGTTCCTCACAACGATGCCTTGATCATCTTGTTTGTTGCAGAACATCCACTTTGTTCCAATGACTCTTGCATCTTGTGATCGCTCTTCAAGTGTCCAAACTTCATTGCATGTGAAGTTGTTAAATTCTTCATGCATGGCATTTATCCAATCTGGATCTTGAAGAGCTTCTTCTATATTATTAGGCTCAATACAAGAAACAAACGAGTGATGTTTAATAAATGAAGCAAGTTTTGAGAGCGAGTCATTACACCCTTTGAAGGACTCCCTATGATGAGATCCTGTGAATGTGCTTGAAGTAGAGGTGAATTTCTTCTATCAACCACTTGAGGAGGAGGTTGTGGAGCATCAACATTTTGAGCTTGTGCCACCATTTGGTCATAAGAGACATGAGTATCTTCATTTTCTACTCTTCCATCTTTATCATCATCTTGTGGCACATTTGATGAAGAGGATGGATCAATCACTTGTACATCATCTTCATCATCTTTGGGCTTGATGTCTCCAACCGAAATGTTCTTTATGGCCTCCCTCAATGGTTCATCACCTACATCATCAAGATTCTCATGTGCTCCTTAGGAGCCATTAAATTTATCAAATTCCACATCATATGTTTCTTCAACCAAGCCGGTGGCATGATTAAATACTCGATATGCTTTGGACTTTGATGAGTAACCAACAAGAAAACCAATATCACGTCTTTGGAACTTCCCTAGGTGTTGCTGCTTTTTGTAGACGTAGCATTTGCAACCAAACACCTGGAAGAATGAGACGTCTGGCTTCTTTCCATTGAGCAACTCATAAGGGGTCTTGCTAAGAAACTTTTAGAGAAATAGGTGGTTGGATGCATATCATGCGGTGCTGATGGCTTCTGCCCATAGATATTGAGGTATATTGTACTCATCAAGCATTGTTCTTGCAAGGGTTATTAGTGGCTGGTTCTTTCTCTCTACTACACCATTTTGTTGAGGAGTGTAGGTTATGGAGACCTCATGCTTGATCCCAACTTCATCACAATATTCTTTAATGTTTGTGTTGTCAAATTCTTTTCCATTGTCACTTCTTATCTTCTCGAGTTCACTTCAAATTCATTTTATGCTCTGTTGGCAAACTTCTTGAAACATGTGGTCACTTCGGTCTTGTCATGAAAGAAGAACACCCAAGTGTATTTAGAGTAGTCATCAACTATCACAAGACAATAGAGGTTGCCTCCCAAACTCTTGTAAGTTGTTGATCCAAATAGATCTATGTGGAGAAGCTCTAGCACTCTTGTTGTTGACATGTAAGCTTTGGTTGGATGAGTGTTTGTAGCTTGCTTACCGGCTTGACATGTACTACAAAGCTTGTCCTTCTCAAATTTCACATCCTTCAAACCTCTCACCAACTCATTTTTCATTAACTTCTTGAGTGAGCACATCCCAACATGTGCAAGTCTTCTATGTCAAAGTCGCCCAAGTGATGTTTTGGTGAATAAACATGTCTTTAAGTTTGCATCTTTGGAGGTGAAATCCACGAGATATAGGTTGTTGTATCTAAAGCCCTTGAATATAACTTGATCATCATCTTTCTTTGACACAACCACTTCCTTCTCGGTGAACAAACATTGAAAGCCAAGATCACACAATTGGCCAACGGATAGCAAGTTGAAGCTCAATGAAACAACATATAACACATTTGATATTGAGTGATCATTTGATATTGCAACTTTACCCAACCCTTGTACTTTGCCCTTTGAATTGTCACCAAATGTAATCCGTTCTTGACTATCTACTTCTTCATCTAGTGAGATGAACATACGAGGATCACTGGTCATAGGTTTAGTGCAACCACTATCAATAACCCAACAACTTTCACTAGTCTTGTAGTTCACCTACACACACAAGAGATCAAGCTTGTTGTTTAGGGACCCAAACTTGATGAGGGCCCTTAACTTTCTCAACTAGTGACTTAGCAACCCAAATTTGCTTAGGCCTATTCTTGTTAGGTGGACCTAAGAACATGACTTTTATCTTTTCACTAGAATCCTTTCTAAGCATGTAGTGAGCATTGAAGGCAAAGGGTATAGCATGCTTGGGCAAGGCTTCTAGTGGTGGAGTTTTACACTCATGAGCAAAGTGACCTTCTTGTCCACACTCAAAGCATCTTTTTGGCTTAGGCTTTGACTTGTATTATTATTGATGTTGAGCTTGAGCTTTCTTCTCTTGATTTTCCAAGAACCCATACCACTTCTGTCCACACTCAAAGTTTATCATGTTTTTTCTCTAAGCTTCCTTTGAGAGGTTTTGAGCTCCTTGAGTTTGGATGACACAATTCTATTCTCTTCTCTAAGCTCATCACTAGCTTTTTTGGCAATATCATACTTTGCTAAGAGTGAGTCATTCTCAAGTTCTAGCTTCTCATTTTTAGCTCTTGTCTTTTTAATGATTTTAGTGTATTGGTTTAGCAATTTGACAAGATCATTATAAGAAGGTGATTCAAATTCTTTATCATTATCACTACCATTCTCATCATCACTAGCATTGTCATCACCACTACTATTGTCGGGTTCATAAATCTAGGGACCCCAATGGACCTGTTTCCCTACACTACTTGGACCAGCAGGCAGTGTAGTGATAGCGCGTGTCTAGGCTGGCCTAGATACATAATGACAGACCAAGACCATGATCCGGTCCTCGACCGGTACCTCCGGTCAGGAGTCCTGGTTGGAGCCCAGACTAGAAGGCTTGGCTATGGTGGGACCATAGTTCGACTTTGACCCCATTCCTCCGACCGGGGATATGTTGGACCTTTGCTCGCCTCTCTTTCTCGACAGACACGGTCGGAGCCGACTAGGAACGACCGACCAGGACGCCTGCTCAGTGTGGGCCCGAGGAGCAGGCGGAGTAGATAAGGTAAGATGCTCAACTCAACCACAATACCGAGGATTGTACCCTGCCATGCCCTACGCACCTGCAAGATGGTATCGCCAGGCCATGTCAGACAGACACTATACAGCCTTCTAGACACATCAGAACATAAATAGTATTGTGGGCGTCGTCGTTTGCTATCCCTGGCAAACACTATGCAGCCTGCTAGGTCATGAATAGTAAGGTGGGCGAACACTATACATGATACAGTAGGTCATGAATAGTAGAGTGGGCGATGGTGTGCCGTACTCGATGGCGTGGGCAACAAGACTAGGTAGCACACGTACACATTCTTTCCCTTTCCGTCTTTGACTTGTAAGGCCATCCCCTTCATCTATAAAAGGGGATGCGTTCTCTCAGGACGGCAAAAAACAGCTCAATAGCTCTAGAGCTCGATAGCTACACAGTCTACATGCTCTCAACAGCTGATAAGCTCGGACACACAGAGCATGCGCTCCAATACTTAGCGCACGTTTGAGCATTCGTCACTCTCTTTCACTCGGTTCATAGTCCGACCGGGCCTCTAACACCCCTTTCCTATTCCTTACTTGTTTGTAACCCCACAACAAGCTTCAAGCACCTAGGCTCAGGAATAAAGTCACCGACCGACTGAAACTAGATGTAGGGAACGTTGTCTGAACTAGTATAAATCCTGTGTCATCGCATGCTAGGCCACATCTGATCACAACACATGACAAAACTACAAATATTTACTTATTGGCCATATTTCACACCGACAACTATCATCATCATTTTGTACCTTTTGTTCACCCTTGGCCATGAGGCATAGGTGTGTAGATGATGATGACGGCGGTGTCGGTAGAGATAGTGAAGAGCCAATCACAAGAGCAGCCACCTTCTTCTTCTCATTTTCACTTTCATCATCAGATAAGTCACTTGATGATTCAATGTCCGTGAGCCAGTCACCAACAATATAGGCCTTGCCATTCTTCTTCTTCTTGTGAAATTCCTTCTTCTTGTCATCCTTCTTCTTGTATGGCTTGTTCTTCTTCTTCTCATCATCATCATCACTTGAGTAATCTTTCTTGCCCTTGTATTTCTTCTTGTACTTATCTTTCTTGGGTTTGGGGCATTGATGAGCTAGATGACTAAGATCTCCACAATTATAACAATCCATTTCAGATATGGTCTTCCTTCTACTACTAGTGAAGAATTTCTTCTTCTTGTTATCAAACTTGACACCATTCTTGTTTAGCTTCTTGAGCATCTTAACGGTTCTTCTCACCATGAGAGCAAGGCTTGCATCATCAATCTCATCATCACTTGAGCTATCATGATCAACTTTTGTTTTGCCCCTCTTCTCTTAGCTAGCCTTGAATGCCAAATCTTTCTTCTTGGTGGAAGAAGAGCCATCATGTGGAGTGATGTGCATGTACATCTCATGTGCATTGATCTTCCTCAATATTTGAGTTGGCGTAGCGGTGGAAAGATCACCTTGATGAAGCACCATCACAATATGCCTAAAAGCATCTAGGCCCCTAGTAGGGTTTCGGTGATTAATGACAATACAAGATTACTATGACTAACGTGTGTTTTGTAGAGGCAATTAAGTTAGGTCATGGTAATAGAGATCGATTGGGCAATCAAGGCAGTCATGCCCCTACGATGGAAATCATTTTGGTTTCAAAGGATGGACGACAAGGTTAAGGATGACTAGTTCTAAGTGTCGATTGGAATTGGAAAAACACTTAGAGTAGTTTAGGACTTTGTTTTTCCTTTGGCCGTACTATTAAGGGGGATATGGACGGGTAGCTTGACCTAGGTGAGTCTAGTGAGTTAGGTGTGGTGCACACTTATTAAAACTAGCACTAGGTAGCTCCAAAATAGTCCTTAGATCCAATGGAGCAAACTTCATTCACATATGATCGAGAGTTGGAAGTGAATGGAGGATCAAATACTGATCGGACGTTGGCTCCGGTTTGACCGGACGCCGGTTTAGGGTCCGGTCAGTTCATTTGACCAAGGTGATTGTGTCTGGTTTGACCGGATGCTAAGAGGTCAAGTGACCGGACACTGAGAGGCAGTGTCCGGTCGACTCCAGTAAGGTTCCAGAGAGGAAAAATCATGACCGGACGCGTTCGGTCAGTGCTGACCGGACGCTGCCAGCGTTCGATCACACTGTAAACATTGGAGTTCGGGGTATACTGACCGGAGCATCTAGTCAACATGACCAGAGCGTCCGGTCATCCCGCAGAGGCACATAACAGTTTGTTTTTTAGCTCATGTTATAAATAGAGCCTCCACTCATGTGTGGGGGCACTTCCAACAGCTGAGAAACACCTTAGAGAGTGCCAAGAAGAGCAAGGTCCTAGTAAGGTGATTGAGATTTGAGAATCCCAAAGAGAGCCCTCATTAGTGAAGATCAAGAGTAGCAAAGTGTGCATCCACCTTCTCATTAGGCTTGTCGTGGTCAAGTGAGAGTTCATGCTTGTTACTCTTGGTGATCGCCATCACCTAGATGGCTTAGTGGTGATTGGAAGCTTGGTGATCATCCGAAGAACTTGTGGATGACCCAACTCACATTGTGAGCGGTTGTGGGTGATTCACCACGACAGAGTGTCAAAGAATCAACCCATAGAGAGCACTTGATCCTTGCGCGGATCAAGGGAGAGCTACACCCTTGCGTGGGTGCTCCAACGAGGACTAGTGGGGAGTGACGACTCTCCGATACCTCGGCAAAACATCGCCGCATTCCTCTCTCTCCATTTACTTTGAGCAATTCAATACTTGTCTTTACATTCATAGAATTGCCATGCTAGAGTAGGATTAGAATTTAGGTTGCAAGTCTTTTGTGTGGTAGAACACTTAGAAACACTTTCTAGGCACAAGGGGTTAATTGGGCTAACCGTAGGATTTAATTGTTGCAAAGAAATTTAGAATTAGCCCAATTCACCCCCCCTCTTGGGCATCTTGATCCTTTCAATTGGTATCAGAGCCTCATGCTCACATTTTTAGGCTTTACCGCCTAGAGCAAGATGTATCACAGGGATGGACCTCCTCCTATCTTTGAGGGAGATGATTTTCCTTATTGGAAAATTCGCATGGAGGCGTATTTGGAAGCTCTAGATGTTGGTATTCTTAGAGCCGCCTCACAAGGCTTCTCAAAACCTCGGGATGCTACTCACCTACAAGGCGATGAGGTGAATTACGAGAAGTGGAATGCAAAAGCTCGAAACACCATTTTTAGAGGCCTTTGCAAAGATGTGTTCAATCGGGTGAGGAACCACAAAGACGCCCATGCACTATGGTCGGACGTTTGTGCGCTCCATGAGGGAACAATGTAACAGAACCGACCAAATCATAAGAACATAAGTACAAAAACAATCACCAAAACGATCAAATTCCTGTACTTAAGCTCCCATAATCTCGGTAGTCCGGAAATCACGAAGGATTTCAACCAACTCTCAACATACAAACCAAGATCGTAGTGATTCAACACAACACATCATTCGTTACAACATTTCATAATAAGCATTCGGATTACATCCATCAGAGTTTAAATAGAATATTACAAACCAAGTTTGAGTGTGCGGAAGCAACATAGTTTAATACAAAACATCATAGTTTTCAAATACATTGCCAAGGCTGAGTCATGTCCCACAAAAGCATTATCAGGTACGAGAACTAGTAGAGACCGTGCCCAACAGTTTAGTCTTCATCCCCAGCCGGGAGAAGGCAGTACTTGCAGCAACCAAAGTAGAACTGGTCATCTGCAACAGGTGGGAGATAAACCCTGAGTACGAGAAGGTACTCAGCTAGACTTACCCGTCAAAACCAGAAATAAAAGACACCAAGGATCATGCAAGGCTTTTCAGGTGGGCTAGCTTGACACAGTTGTATAAAAGGGCTTATGATTATAGTAACCAATTTAAACTTAGCATCAAGCTTATCATTATTTACCTGTCCACTAGATTAGCACCTGTACTAGAGCACTCACTTATTAGGAGCAAACAATATTAACCATAGCTGGTATAATAAGGCTGTCATCATCATATCATCATTTCCGAACCATTAAGTTATTTAGTGTATCTACATTGGAGATACGCCCGTCAAGTTCTCACTAACCGGGAGAGACGGCGACTCGAATCAAATTACAACTCAGCTGAGGGGGTATTCCTAACTCTCACCCTGGCATACTTAGCAAGGGTAGCCGTGGGTTACCTTTGGTACGACTCAGGAACCAAATTCGCGGGTTCGATCAGCGCTAGTGCTCTCAGGGATTACCCTTCTGCTAGGACGATTAGGACTTTTAAATCATCTGCCCTTGGACTCACGCCTACGGCTCCCTTCCGAGGCATACTTTATACTTATCGACTCCCGGCCTGAGTTGAGCTACTCGGCTTCGCGGTCGGTCTCCAGACCCGGCCAACTAAGAGAGAGGCATGCATTCAACATGAACAGGAAAGGCTCCAAGAATCAGTCCTTAAGCGATGCAGACGGAGTCACTGCAAACCAGCAAGCCTCCGTCCGGTCTTCATTTCAAATTAAGACTGGTTCTTTTCCACGATAGCAAATATAGCCAATCGTGCCACATGCATCTTCCTATATCTCACAAGTGACAGGAAATCACCTGACTTCTACCGTGTTTAAGCAGGGCTAAGCACTACATGGGCCTGAGCTACATAGGATTCAGGGTAACAATATATGGACAAGGAATGGGTAACCAATGCAGCAAGTGTTTGCATCCAACACCTAAACTTAATGCAACAATATATGTAATAATAATACTGTAACTGCATTTCAGAAATTAGGAGGCTTAATATGCTTCAGGGCTTGCCTTTCACAAAGTTGCAAGGACGGTGATCCAGGCACTCAACGGCGACCTCGTCTGGCACTTCTCCTAAAGGTTGCTCCTCCTGAATCTCTGGTGTCGGCTGCTGCTGCTCACTCGGTTTCTCGAATTCCAGTAGTGTTACTCCCTCCGGTACACCTATTGCATGCCGATGCATGAGATAAATATCATGGATGCATAAGGAATGACATGATGCTCATGATGAATAAATTACAGTAAGTGTTTATGAAAGCATCACTGGACACTCGTTTACCGAGTAAAATAGCTCTATTCAAATCACTTTAAGCATGTATCTAACTTAACTTAAAGAACAAGATCAACTTACCTAACTTGCATAACCTAAGATAAAGATGCTCATCTTCAGTTAAGGGCCTAACACCTAGGAACATTACCACAACTTAGAAATAGTAACGGTATACATATTTTAACATTTAAAGTTTCATATGCATATAAGTATTCCCATAATTTAATCACAACAAGAGTTATACAAATCCAAATGACTTGTATGAGGACATTCTGGAAAGCTTATGGAATTTTCTACAAATCAATGGTACACAGCAAAGCATGATTCTTAGGTTAACCAAATCAATTTCTAGTAAACCTAGAATCTGTTCCAGAAATAACAGGGTTACTAGCTTAATTATTTAATGATGATGCAAAAGCCTAATTTGATCAAACCAAGTTTACCAACTTGTTTTTAATACCTAAGAAACATCAGAAAGTATAGTGCCAACTTCTAAATAAATTATTTAATATCCTTTTCCAATTTATTTAGTTAATTAGGTGATTTAAGCAATATATAGTAAAACTATTCATAAAAATCTACAAAAATTATAGTAGCTATCTCATGATTCACATAGACTACCATAAAAATTTCAAAGCCATTGAGCAAGTAGAACTTGCTGTATCCAAAATAACAGGTGGCATGCCTATTTTTAGCATAATTAGGAAACCCTAATGAAAAGTGTCAAGCAACAGATTTCTCATTTTTCCTAGCATCATTATAGCATAAGAACCTTACTCACCAAATTTTACCTATACTGGATCTATAGAAAAATTATGAAAATTCACACAAGATCCATCCATTGATAAAAAGAAATTCTATAACCCAAAAACTATACATGCACTAGCTCTAAAATTTTAACCAGAGATTCTACTAAGCAATAATAGATTACCCACAAAATTTCATAATTTTTTGACCACAGAAACTCAAGATAAAATTCAAACAAGTTTGTATGTATCCAAAAACACATTTCACAGTCCTATTTAATTTATCTAGAATTTCTAAAACATGTGCTCATATAATATTTTTATTAAATACTAGACAATACTAGAAACTCAACAAAATTAGAACCATAACATTTGGATCTATATACTAGGAAATACATATTTTTGAATATCAACCCAAATCTGTGAAATAATAAAGCAAAACAAAAATGAAAACCTAACCGCTACTAGGCCAGCCCGGAGAATCACGGCGGCCCATGAATACGCACTGGCGTGGCCCAAGACGCGGCGCAGCCCAGGCTTGCTCCCGCCTGAGCCTCTGCGACTGACACGCGGGACCATCGTGACAGAGAGACAGGCAGGGGAACGGAGGAAGACGGCGGCGCAACTCGCCGCCGGTAACTTCTCCGGCGAAGGCAAAGGTGTCTATGTGTTCGCCTCACCCTAGTGGACCTAGAGGAACCATAATTTGCAGCTACTGATGTAGCTAGAGGGGGTGGCGATGGCCACGGCGGCGCTCGGCCACGGCACGGCCGGCTCCGACGATGCTACGGTGTCGTAGCCTGATAGGGCGACCCTACGAGCTACGGCAGCATTCCTAGACCCTAGCATGAGACAGAGGTGGGATGGCAATGGCGCAAGGAGAGCTGGCCACGTGGAGCGCCATCTCTGGCGAGAACAGCCACGGCTGCGGTGGAAGGAAACGACGAATTCGTCCTTACCAAGGCACAATCGACCTGACCCGGCTGAGAGGTGGAGGTGGCAGAGGGGATCACGGCGAGGCTACGAGCGAGATGGTCGGCATGTTTTTGCAGTGGCAAGCTCGAACGACAACGACGATGCTCGGTCGGCAATGGAGGACGGCTTTGGCTCGGTGCTGTGAGAGGCGAGAGATGAGAAATGGAGCGGCGACTCGGTCGGGCAAGCGCTGGGTGGCTACATGACGTGGCCAGCATGCCAGGATGTGCACGGCGCGTGGCAGCGCATTCAGGCGATCGTCGACGGGTGGCAACACGCATAGGATGTTTTCTGAACTCGGTCAGTCACTGTAGCTAGTCTAAACTCTGATTCAGTGATCCTATTGAGCCTGACCGAGCAACTTCGATGCGATAAAATGGCTAACTCGTTGATCCATTACAAAAATAGTGTACATGAAACTTGTAGAGGTATGGTAGGGCTACATCTTTGATTTAGAAATCAACAACTCATTCGCCCTGGATCAGAAGTTATATGAAGCCCAAGTTGGCCTGATCCAACTGAAAATGCAGTTTAAGACTTAGACAAATTTTTTAGTGAAATCAGCATGAAATACTGACTTGTGGGCCATGTTTGACCATGTTCCACACATTTTCATGAGTTGGTCATAAAACAACTTTTGTTCCTTGATAAATTAGCTACAACTTTGGTAAAGAGTGCACAGCCATGCAAAATCTCTAAGTTGGTCTTTTGAATCAGTCAAACTATGAGACTCTGGGGTCAATTCAAGTCAAACCTTCACTTGAGGGCATTTTGGTCATTTTGATCTACATGAACAATGTCCCAACAAGTAACCTAAGTGTAGTTAAGGTGTAATAGACCATGATCAACCATTTTACAAAATTGTTATACCACTTCTAATGATCACATGTGATAAAGCAACTAAAACAAGCAATTCACTCATATGTTGCAATGCAATGTTTCACATGTTGCATGACTTTGTTGTCATTCTATACTTGTCACATTACTACCATGTTGCCATGTTTCAAGGTATGAGAAACTTAGGTTGCATTCACATGTTACACCATTACTATTCACAACACTCAAGTATGAAACATACACAATTGGAAAATGTTGCATATGCATGTTTCAGTAACAAAGGCATGATGAGATAGATGATGCACATGTTTATGAAATGAAATGCAATTAGTAGAAGCCAAACACCTCGGGTGTTACAAACAAAGAGTGAGCGTGAGGAATGCTATCATCTTGTCATGAAGAAGCTCAACTCTTTTGAAATGCTTCCTAAAGAATGTGCTAATGAGATGTATTCACATTTGAATGTTCTTGTAGAGGAAGTTAATGGGCTTGGACTCACTCAAATGCAACCATCCGATGTTGTAAGAAAGATCTTGAGTGTCCTCCCCATTGACAAATATGGACATATTGTGATCGTGCTACATCAAGGTGATCTTTCCACCGCTACACCGACACAAATCTTAGGAAAGATCAATGCTCATGAGATGTATATGCACATCACACCTCAAGATGGCTCATCCTCTATAAAGAAGAAAGAAAAAGACTTAGCATTCAAAGCTAGCCAAGAGAAGGGCAAAGCAAGGCTTGAGTATGAGAGCTCAAGTGATGATGAAGTTAATGATGAAAGTCTTGCTCTCATGGTGAAGAAAACCACCAAGATGCTAAAGAAGCTCAACAAGAGTGGCATCAAGTTTGATGGCAAGAAGAAGTTCTTCACTAGCTCTAGAAGGAAGCCAATCTCCAAGATAGATTGCTACAATTGTGGAGAACTTGGTCATCTATCTCACTAATGCACAAAGCCCAAGAAAGACAAGTTCAAGAACAAGAATAAGGGCAAGAAAGATGACTCAAGCAATGAAGATGAAGATGAGAAGAAAAAGAACAAGCCATACAAGAAGAGAGATGGCAAGAAGGACTTCCATAAGAAGAAGAAGAGTAGAAAGGCTTACATCGTCGGTGATTGGCTCATGGACATTGATTCATCTAGTGGATCATCCAATGATGATAGTGATGACGAGAAGGTGGCCGCTATTGCTATTGATTCTTCATCATCTTCACCACCACTACCGCCATTATCCTCTACACACCTATACCTTATGGCCAAAGGTGAACGAAAGGTATCACATGATGATGATAGTAGTGGTGATGATCATGCTCATAATGATGATAGTAATAGTGATAGCGACGATGATGAATATGAGTCACCTACTTATGATGATCTTGCTAAATTGCTAAAGAAATACACTAAGATCATTATAAAGACTAGAGCTAAAAATGAAAAGCTTAAGATTAAGAATGATTCTCTCTTAGCTAAATGTGACATAGCCGAAAAGGCTAGTGTTGAGCTTAGAGAAGCAAATGAAGCTATGTCATCCAAACTCAAGGAGCTCAAATCTTCTAAGAAAGAGCTTAAAGATAAACATGATAAACTTGAGTGGGTGCACAAAGAGCTCATCACTAGCCATAACAAGCTAAAAGATGAATATACTACTCTCAAGATTAATCATGACAATCTTGTTATTGCTCAAGAATTTTTACCCAATGAGCCACATGATGCTACTAACGATGTTGTTAAGATTGATATAGCTACACCATGTGATGATTTAATTGATGAGAGCATTGAGCAAGGATCTAGTGGCAAAGGCAAGCAAGTGGTTGAGTGCAATGACTATGATGAGTATGTTAAGCTCACGCATGACAATGAAAAGCTCAAGAAAGAGTTTGAAGAGTTCAAAATCCACAACACCATTGTGCTAGAAACTCTTGATCATAATGGCGACTTGATTCTTGAGAATGAGAAGCTAAAAGAAGAAAACAAGAAACTCAAGGAAGAGAGAAACAATATTGCACTCAAGGAAGATAAAAGTAGTGATGCACTCAAGGAAGAGAATAAGAAGCTCAAGTTGGAAAAAGAGCATCTCAAGATTGGATTGAGCAAGTTCACTAGAGGCAAGTATCTCCAAAGTGAGCTCCTAATGAACACCGTCATGAAGATGGATAGAAGTGGCATTGGGTACATGACAAATCAAGAGAAGAAGGCTCAAGCTCAATAACAACAATAAAAGCCAAAGCCAAAGAGATGCTTTGAGTGTGGACAAGAAGGCCACTTTGCTCATGAGTGCCAAACTCCACCACAACCCTTGCCCAAGCATGCTAGACCCTTTGCTTTCAATGCTCACTACATGCTTAGAAAGGATTCTAGTGGAAAGATGAAAGTGATGTTCTTAGGACCTCCTAATAAGACTAGGCCTAAGAAAATTTGGGTTACAAAGTCACTTGTTGAGAAGGTGAAGGTCCCTCAACAAGTTTGGGTTCCTAAAGCTTGATATCTTATGTGTAGGTGAACTACAAGACCGGTGAAAGTCATTGGGTTATTGATAGTGGTTGCACACAACATATGACCGGTGATCCTCATATATTCACCTCACTAGATGAAGAAGTAGATGGACAAGAAAGAATCACATTTGGGGATAATTCAAAGGGCAAGGTTAAAGGATTGGGCAAAGTGACAATATCAAATGACCATTCAATCTCCAATGTGCTATATGTTGCTTCATTGAGCTTCAACTTGCTATCCGTTGGGCAATTGTTTGATCTTGGCTTCCAATGCTTGTTTACCGAGAAGGAAGTTGTTGTATCTAAGAAGGATGATGAACAAGTGATATTCAAAGAATTTAGATACAACAACTTATATCTAGTGGACTTCTCCTCCGAAGATGCAAACTTGAAGACTTGCCTATTCACTAAAACAATACTTGGATGGCTATGGCATAGAAGACTTGCTCATGTTGAGATGAGCTCACTCAAGAAACTAATGAAGAATGATTTGGTGAGAGGGTTGAAGGATGTGAAGTTTGAGAAGGACAAGCTTTGTAGTGCATGTCAAGCCGGCAAACAAGTTGCAAATACTCATCCAACCAAAGCTTTCATGTCAACCACAAGAGTGCTAGAACTCCTTCACATGGATTTATTTGGACCAACTACATATAAGAGTTTGGGAAGAAATCTTTATTGTCTTGTGATTGTTGATGATTATTCAAGGTATACATGGGTATTTTTTCTTCATGACAAATCTGAAGTTGCATCTTGCTTTAAGAAGTTTGCAAAGAGAGCACAAAATGAATTTGAAGTGAAGCTCAAGAGGATAAGAAGTGACAATGGGAAAGAATTTGACAACACAAACATAGAAGCTTATTGTGATGAAGTTGGAATCAAACATGAAGTCTTCGCAACATATACTCCTCAACAAAATGGTGTAGTTGAGAGGAAGAAACGGACATTATTCACTCGCAAGAACAATGCTTGATGAGTACAACACCCTCGAAGCTCTATGGGCGAAAGCAATCAACACCGCATGCTATGCATCCAACCGCCTATTCCTTCAAAAGTTCCTTGGCAAGACACCTTATGAGTTACTCAATGGGAAGAAGCCGGACGTCTCCTTCTTTAGGATGTTTGGTTGCAAATGCTACATCTACAAGAAGCGGCAACACCTAGGGAAGTTCCAAAGACATTATGATATTGGTTTTCTTGTTGGTTACTCATCAAAGTCCAAAGCATATAGAGTATTTAATCATGCCACTGGCTTGGTTGAAGAAATATATGATGTGGAATTTGATGAATCTAACGGCTCCCAAGGAGCACATCAGAATCTTGATGATGTAGGTGATGAACCATTGAGGGAGGCTATGAAGAATATTCTGGTTGGAGACATCAAGCCTAAAGATGATGTACAAGTGATTGATCCACCCTCTTCATCAAGTGTACCACAAGATGGTGAAAAAGATGAAAGAGTAAAAAATGAAGACACTCATGCCTCCCATGAGCAAATGGTGGTACAAGCACAAGATGTTGATGCTCCACAACCTCCTCCTCAAGTGGTCAATAGAAGAAATACACCTCTACTACAAGATCATCCATAAGATCTCATCATAGGGAGTCCATCAAAGGGTGTAATGACTTGTTCATAAAAACTTACTTTATTTATTGCTCATCACTCTTTTGTCTCTTGCTTTGAGCCTACTAAGGTTCAAGAAGCTCTTCAAGATCCGGATTGGATAAATGTCATGCATGAAGAGTTGAACAACTTCACTCGCAATGAAGTGTGGACTCTTGAAGAGCGGTCAAAAGGAGCAAGAGTCATTGGAACAAAGTGGGTGTTCCAAAACAAGCAAGATGATCAAGGTGTTGTTGTGAGGAACAAGGCAAGACTAGTTGTAAAGGAGTTCTCTCAAGTTAAAGGTTTGGATTTTGGAGAGACTTTTGCACCGGTTGCAAGATTAGAAGCCATTCGTATCCTCCTTGCATATGCATCACATCATGAAATGAAATTATATCAAATGGATGTGAAAAGTGCATTTTTAAATGGCTTTATTAATGAACTAGTCTATGTTGATCAGCCTCCCGGGTTTGAAGACCCTAGATATCCTAATCATGTTTATAGGTTGTCCAAGGCATTATATGGGCTTAAGCAAGCCCCAAGAGCTTGGTATGAGCACCTCCGGGACTTCCTTATTGAGAAGGGCTTCATCATTGGGAAGGTCGACACCACACTATTCACCAAGAAGCTTGATGGACATATCTTCATTTGTCAAGTATATGTTGATGATATCATCTTTGGATCATCAAATGAAGATTCATGCAAAGAATTTGGTGAATTGATGTCGAAAGAGTTCAAGATGTCAATGATTGGAGAGCTTATATTTTTTCTTGGTTTTCAAGTCAAGCAAATGAGAGAAGGGATTTTCATCTCTCAAGAAAAATATACTAATGATCTTCTCAAGAGATTCAAGATGGATGAATGTAAGCCAATCAAGACTCTAATGCCAACCAATGGACATCTCGACCTAGATGAGGAAGATAACCCGGTTGATCAAACTCTCTACCGCTCTATGATTGGTAGCTTGTTATATTTGACCGCATCTAGGCCCGACATCATATTTAGTGTGTGTATGTGTGCTAGGTTTCAAGCTAATACTAAGGAAACTCATTTAATTGCCGTAAAAAGAATCCTTAGGTATCTTAAGCACACACCAAGCATTGGCTTTTGGTATCCCAAGGGAGCTAGATTTGAATTAATTGGCTATTCCGATTTGGATTATGTCGGGTGCAAAGTTGATAGAAAAAGCACATCTGGAGGGTGCCATAGAAACAAAATAGTGTGGTTTTGTCCACCGCCGAAGCGGAATACATCACCGCCGGTGCTTGTTGTGCACAAATATTTTACATGAAACAAACTTTGCTAGACTATGGTGTAGTTCTAAAGAAAGTACCTCTTTTGTGCGACAATGAAAGTACGGTAAAACTTGCAAATAATCCGGTTCAACACTCTCGCACCAAGCATATAGATATCCACCATCATTTTCTTAGAGATCATATTGCTAAAAATGATATATCACTAGAAGGTGTAAGGACCGAGGATCAATTAGCGGATATCTTTACTAAACCGCTAGATGAGGCAACATTTTGTAGATTGCGGAATGAACTAAATGTGCTTGATTTTAGTAACTTCACTAAAAATTGAGCTTGTGTTGTCCCTTGCATTGCATTATAATATACAACATGTTTAATGATTTATAATGCATATAGGGCTTGTCTAACATGGTTAAGATAACCGCCAAAAAGCGTGTAAAGAAGTTTAACCTTGGATCAAACTTGACAAGCAACTAGATTTACTTTCAAGTATTGTATTGCATATGCATGATTGTTGTTTGTCGTTTGTCTCCAAATCACCCTCTTTTCGCCTATTTTCTTAAAAAGAATTATAGCCTAAGGCAAAATATTTTGAAAAACTTACGGGTTTGAGAGAGGTCACTCATATCAGTCCCAATTGGTGTTTATTTGGATCTTATTAGAGTTGGGACTTGATTGGGAACAGACAGCGCAAAGGACTTTGAAGATTTGCTACCGAAGGAGTGACTAGACGCTAAAATAGTGTTTTCCCAGCGTTTGGTCAGAAGGAGCTTTAGCGTCCAGTCGATGATGAAGACGTCAAGGCTAAGTGATAGGACTCTGGCTACGTCCGGTCGGTGTCCACTGGACGCGTTCGGTCACGATTCCAGAGAATTTGGACCTCTGTGGAATCGACTGAATGCTGGGTGATAGCATCTGGTCGCTACCACCGGAGCATCCGGTCACTACCACCGGAGCATTCGGTCGCTACCACCGGAGCATCCAGTCAGTAGAAAACGTGCGGCTTACGATCTCTTTTCCCGATTCCTTTTCTGATCCATCGGGGGACCCCATATAATCCACGTGCGCGTGTTCCTTGACCTAATCCCGCGCCATCTTCCTAGAGCCGCCACGCATGCCATTGCCGCCCTGTTCGCGCCGTGTAGTCTCCGCCAGCAGCACCTCCCCGCACAGCCACCGCCGCGCCTTCGTTCCCTGCACCACCGAATTAGCCCGCGCGCCGCCGCCGCTCGCCCACGCGTCGCACTACGCCCCTACGCCGCCACTGCCCCTGCTCCTTGCGCCGCCGCCCAAGCGCCTCCCTGCTACACCGCGCTGTGCTCTACCTGAGCTACCGTGATCGACAGCAGCAGTGCCATCCATGTCCAGCGCCGGTAACGCCCTGCCCTAACGCCGTCGCACTTGACCTAGCTCAGCACCCCCATTGCAAGCACTGACTTGAATTGCATCCAATGTCGTCGATCCATCACCGCAACCCTAACCCTCGATTCGATGTCCCCCGATCCATTCCTCCTCTCGCAGTTTCACTGTTTCGACAGGTAGCAATAACCGTGTTTCAATTTCGCATCTAAATTGCTTGCTTCATAGGGTTTCGCATCTATTAGATACATTGTATTTATTTGTATATCCTATCTATTCCATCGTGTAGTGAACCAGTTCCGTTGAGGTGTCAGTGGCAGTTATCAGTCAACTCGGGGCCAAGCTCGCGAGTACGAAATGAGGCCAAGCCTCAAAAGTGTCAGCGACAGTTGATCTTTGTCAAAGGCAGTTGATTCATCTCAGATCTTTCAGATGGCTCGGACAAAGAACATCGGAGGTGGTCCCGGTGATGAGGATCCAAGGCCCTCGCCTCACCAGCCTATAGATCCAAAAGGCAAGGTGACCAAGAAGCTGGTAGTCAGGAAGCACAAGTATCCAGATGTAGATACAGTGAGGGTCGCCACAGTTACAGAGGTCGCAGAGCGTGCCGAGAGAGGAGGCGCTCGTAGTGGAGTCCGGATTGCCGATCCACTTTCACCAGAGATGATGGCTACACTTCAGCGTGTTGAGCGTCTTCATGGTGGTCCAACTAGGACCCTCATGATTGGAGGACGAAGTGTTGCCATTGACGAGGTTCAGCCTCAGGGGGAGCCACAGCAGCAGCCTCAGCCATCACAGTAGACCCAGGAGCCTTAGCCAGCTCAGTAGGCATAGGAGGCACAGCCGTCACAACAGTCTCAGGAGGGTGAGCAGGTCTAGTAGGCCAAGGAGACAGAGCCGGCACCACAGCCATAGTTATGTCACTCTGGTCGCACTCGTGTCCTAGTTTCATCAAGGCCAGTCACTCAGAGGAGGGGTTATCATCCACCACCTCGACTATAGGGTCCGCCTCTAGTGACCCATCTTGACCTAAGGGCCACCATGGCCAAACAAGTGCAGCAGTTGAGGTTTGTTGACTTTGAGGTATGATTTCCACCTAGGAGGGATGAGAGAGCATCAGAGAGATTCTATACACCCCTGCAGGAGGACTTCTACAATGCTTATCTCAACAGTGGGGCAGTTTTCATATCTCAGAGGGTGTGTCACATTGACTCTATAGTTGCAGCAGCTAGAGAGCACATTCGCCCCTACCTTACATATCTGCTGGGGCTATCAGGTTTGATTGGATGGACCGGACTATATGTTCCATCTTAGGTTCGGCAGTTCTATGCTTCCCTCTAGATTGACCCGCAACATAGATATATTCACTTCGCATTCAGAGGAAGAGACTACCGCCTGACAAGCTAGAGGGTCAAGGAGATACTGAGGCTTTAGGAGTAGCCAGTCAGACTTCATGAGGTGTGCTATGGCTAGACAGCACCCCCCAGACGCCCACATGGTGGTAATGTGCCCCCTACGGACTTCGTTCGCCACTGCTTCACTGAGCACTTTGGAGAGGGATCATGCACGAACCCCAGTGACCTAAATCCCACTGCTCGCATGCTTGAGGCTGTTATGAGGACACTGCTTCCTAGGATGAGATACAGAGAGGGCTTGACATGTATACAGTTGTGGCTGATTAACTCTCTGATGCAGCAGACAGACTTTGATATCTGGGATCTTATTCTGTTAGAGATGGAGGACACTATAGCAGAGGGCTTTAGAGGACACAGGCAGCTACCTTATGCTCACTAGATCACATGGCTTATCCACAGGGTAGTCACAGTGAGGCTACCAGAGATGCTTGCTGAGTATAGTGGTGCCACCACAGAGTTTCCTACCTATAACATGACACAGATGATCAGGTACAGTACACCTATAGCCGCGTCGACGTCCTGAGGTGCCAGAGACTGCAACCTAGTAGGATGATATTATCAGGGGCATAGCAGCTACTGAGGAGGAGGAGCTTGCTCAGAGGAGGGTGTAGTCGTGAGCGACCCCAGTGATAGTTCTGATGATGACTACTAGCCCGTTCCTCGGATGCCTCCACAGCAACATGATCATGAGGCCGGTAGTTCTAGCTCAGCATCACCTACCCCGTAGATAGACCCCGCTCTCCTTGCTATACTTGAGCGGATAAGGCAAGACCAGGCACGCCAGGCTTAGGAGACAGCTGCTACGTTTGCATAGTTCCAGACTCGGCAGGATGAGTTCTAGCAGCAGCAACAGGCGATCCAGCAACAGTAGGTAGCTATTCAGCAGCAGACTCAGGCTCTATAGCAGCAGCAGGCCATGCATTAGCAATAGATACTCATGCAGCAGTAGCTCCTTAGATTTATGTAGCATGTAGTGATAGCCATTGGGGCTCCATCGACCCAACCTTCGCCCCAGCTTGGTCAGGCAGCCACTACTTCGATGACTCCAGCGTTACAACCCAGTGGGCTTCAGAGTCAGGGACAACCACTAGCACCGTTTGCTTCTCCTATAGAGCAGGTGTCCTAGTACTTTGCTTCGCCAGCACTAGCCCCATAGTTCACACCTTTTTAGATGGGCTTCACACCGGCTAGGACATCTTCACTACTTATGTCAGAGACCACCGTGTCTAGGAGCCTTGGTGCTTCATTCAGTGAGTTGACAGGGATGCCCACTCCTCCATATCTATATGTCCTAGGTCCTTCTATAGTTGCACCTGTTACCGAGACTATAGAGACGCTCCCTTCCTCAGTGGCATCATCAGAGCCTACTATAGTCATACTAGCTCAGTCTACAGTAGCTCCAGTTCTTGATCCGACCTAGACTGCTACAGCATCACTTCCAGCTACAAAGGGTCAGACTGCTTAGAGCTCAGGGTCAGATGATGATGGCACTTAGTTTCAGCTTGCTCCTCGTACTTCAGTGCCTGGCTCGTCCGCTGTAGCCCCACCGACCGACCCTTAGGTTTTGGTGTTTGACGCCAAAGGGGGAGAGGGTTCGAGTATGATAGTCTTAGGGAGAGCGACTATTTAGGGGGGAGCTTAGTTATTATATTAGCTTATATATTACATTTGGAGTTTTTATGTGTGATACACTATTATGCATTCATCGTGTGTTTACTTTAATGCATTGAACTATATATATGTGATAGTGATATCTACGTGATCGTGATATATGACATGTGTGCTCTCTACTTTAAATTATTTATATGTCATATCACTTGTGCAATGCTCATTTGCCTTTGCTTCCGTGTTTTACTCCGATGCAAATGAGCTTTATTACTTGTACTCATGCTTAATTCATATCTTTTGAGTACATCATGTTGGCTTGGTTCATATAAGCTCGCCTAACCCTTTTGTTCTTATTGATAAGAGCTTATATGATCCAAGCATGTTAAAAACCTCAACTCTTTCACATACTCGAGGTGGTATTGTCATCAATCACCAAAAAGGGGGAGATTGAAAGCATCTAGGCCCCTAGTAGGGTTTCGGTGATTAATGACAATACAAGATTACTATGACTAACGTGTGTTTTGTAGAGGCAATTAAGTTAGGTCATGGTAATGGAGATCGATTGGGCAATCAAGGTGGTCATGCCCCTACGATGGAAATCATTTTGGTTTCAAAGGATGGACGACAAGGTTAAGGATGACTAGTTCTAAGTGTCGATTGGAATTGGAAAGACACTTAGAGTAGTTTAGGACTTTGTTTTTCCTTTGGTCGTACTATTAAGGGGGGTATGGACGGGTAGCTTGATCTAGGTGAGTCTAGTGAGTTAGGTGTGGTGCACACTTGTTAAAACTAGCACTAGGTAGCTCCAAAATAGCCCTTAGATCCAATAGAGCAAACTTCATTCATATATGATCGAGAGTTCGAAGTGAATGGAGGGTCAAATACTGACCGAACGCTGGCTCTGGTTTGACCGGACGCTGGTTTATGGTCCGGTCAGTTTATTTGACCAAGGTGATTGCGTCTGGTTTGACCGGATGCTGAGAGGTCAAGTGACCGGACGCTGAGAGGCAGCGTCTGGTCGACTCTAGTAAGGTTCCAGAGAGGGAAAATCGTGATCGGACGCATCCGGTCAGTGCTGACCGAACGCTGCCAACGTCCGGTCACACTGTAAACACTAGAGTTCAGGTAGACTGACTGGAGCATCCGGTCAACATGACCGGAGCGTCCGATCACCCCGCAGAGGCACATAACGGTTTGTTTTTCAGCCCATGTTATAAATAGAGCCTCCACTCATGTGTGAGGGCACTTTTGCTCGTTCCAATAGTTGAGAAACACCTTAAAGAGTGCCAAGAAGAGCAAGGTCCTAGTGAGGTGATTGAGATTTGAGAATCCCAAAGAGAGCCTTCATTAGTGAAGATCAAGAGTAGCAAAGTATGCATCCACCTTCTTATTAGGCTTGTCATGGTCAAGTGAGAGTTCGTGCTTGTTACTCTTGGTGATCGCCATCACCTAGATGGCTTGGTGGTGATTGGGACCTTGGTGATCATCCGAAGAGCTTGTGGATGACCCAACTCACATTGTGAGCGATTGTAGGTGATTCACCGCGATGGAGTATCGAAGAATCAACCCGTAGAGAGCACTTGATCCTTTCGCGAATCAAGGGGGAGCTACACCCTTGCGCGGGTGCTCCAACGAGGACTAGTGGGGAGTGGCGACTCTCCGATACCTCGGCAAAACATCACCGCGTTCCTCTCTCTCCATTTACTTTGAGCATTTACTTTGAGCAATTCAATACTTGTCTTTACATTCATAGAATTGCCATGCTAGAGTAGGATTGGAATTTAGGTTGTAAGTCTTTTGTGCGGTAGAACACTTAGAAACACTTTCTAGGCACAAATGGTTAATTGGGCTAACCGTAGGATTTAATTGTTGCAAAGAAATTTAGAATTAGCCCAATTCACCCCCCCTCTTGGGCATCTTGATCCTTTCAATGCCCATACTTGTCAATGGAGAGGGCACTTAAGATCTTTCTCACAATATCGGATGGTTGCATTTGAGTGAGTCCAAACCCATTGACCTCCTCTACAAAAACATCCAAGCATGAATACATTTCATTAGTACTTTCACTAGGAAGCTTTTCAAATGAATTAAGCTTCTTCATCACAAGGTGATAGCGTTCGTCATGCTCACTCTCGGTTCCCTCATGGAACGTACAAATATCTGACCATAGTGAATGGACATCTTCGTGGTTCCACACATGATTAAAGACATCCTTGCAAAGGTCTCTAAAAAGGGTGTTTCTAGCCTTTGCATTTCACTACTCCAACATCTAAAGCCTCTAGGTACGCCTCCATGCAAATTTTCCAATAAGGAAAATCATCTTCCTCAAAGACGCGAGGGGGTCTATCCCCGTGGGACATCTTGCTCTATACGGTTAAGCCTAATTTAAGGAGCATGAGGCTCCGATACCAATTGAAAGGATCAAGATACCCAAGAGGAGGTGAATTGGGCTAATTCTAAATTTCTTTTAATAATTAAGCCCTACACTTAGCCAATTTCATCCCTTGTGCCTAGAAGTGTTTCTATTGTTCTACCGCACAAAAGTTTTGCACCCTAGGTTCCAATTCTACTCTAGCATGGCAATTCTAAGAATGTAAAGAAATAAATTGAATTGCTCAAAAGTAAATGCTCAAAGTAAAGAGAGAGATAGGAATGCGATGATGTTTTTTGAGGTATCGGAGAGTCGCCACTCCCCACTAGTCCTCGTTGGAGCACTCGCGCAAGGGTGTAGCTCCCCCTTGATCCGTGCAAGGATCAAGTGCTCTGTACAGGCTGATTCTTCGACACTCCATCACAGTGAATCGCCCATAACCGCTCATACCATGACTTGGGTCATCCACAAGCTCCACCGGATTATCACCAACCTTCCAATCACCACCGAGTCATCTAGATGATGACGATCACCAAGAGTAGCAAGCAAAAACTCTCACTTGACCAAGACAAGCCTAATGAGAAAGGTGGATGCACACTTGCTACTTCCTATGCACTAACGAGGTCCTTAATCTTGGATTCTCAAATCTCAATCACCTACTAGGCTCTTACTCTCCCTTGCACTCCAAAGGTGTTTCTCAGCTGAATAAATAGACAAGAGAGCTAAGTTGGACTAGTGAAAGTATTTATACCGTCCACTTCAAAACATACCCATTAGGGTCCAACTCAGCATTTTCAGGGTGACTCGATGCTCAAGTCAAAGTGACTGAACGCGTCCGGTCAGTAGCCAACGGCTAAATTGCGTCATCCTGTCAGAGGAGGTGAAAGGATCAAGATGCCCAAGAGGGAGGGTGAATTGGGCTAATTCTAAATTTTCTTGCAATAATCAAATCCTATGGATAGCCCAATTAACCCCTTGTGCCTAGAAAAGTGTTTCTATCAAATTAACGCATAAAAGACTTGCAACCTATGTTCCAAACTTACTCTAGCATAGCAATTCTATGAATGTAAAGACAAGTATTGAATTGCTCAAAGTAAATACTTAAAGTAAATGGAGAGAGGAACACGGCGATGTTTTATCGAGGTATCAGAGAGTCGCCACTCCCCACTAGTCCTCGTTGGAGCACCCGCGCAAGGGTGTAGCTCCCCCTTGATCCGTGCAAGGATCAAGTGCTCTCTATGGGTTGATTCTTCGACACTCCATCGCGGCGAATCACCCAAAGCCACTCACAACTTGAGTTGGGTCACCCACAAGCTCCGCCAGGTGAACACCAAGCTCCCAATCACCACCAAGCCATCTAGGTGATGGCGATCACCAAGAGTAACAAGCACGAACTCTCACTTGACCACGCGAAGCCAAATGAGAAGATGGATGCACACTTGTCTACTCTTGATTCACTAATGAGGTTTCACTCTTGGATTCTCAAATCGCAAACACCTCACTAGGACCTTGCTCTTCTTGGCACTCACAAACGTGTTTCTCAGCTGTTGAAATGAGCAAAAGTGACTCCACACACGAGTGGAGCTTCTATTTATAAGGCATCCTAAAAAACGAACCGTTATGAGCTTCTGCGGGGTGACCGGACGCTCCGATCGTGTTGACCAGACGCTCCGGTCAGTTCAACCCGCGAACCAGTAGTAATGAGTTGACCGGACGCTGGCAGGGTCCGGTCAGCACTGACCGGACACGTCCGGTTGCATAAAACCCTTACTGGAACCTTACTGGACTCAACCGGACGCTAGATACTCAGGGTCCGGTCAGTATTGACCGGACGCGTCCGGTCACACTTTCTCGAGTCTGGACCCTTACTGGAGTCGACCGAACGCTAGCCCTCAGCGTCCGGTCACATTGACCTTCCAGCGTCCGGTCACACCAGACTTGTTCTCCTTAGTCAAATGAACTGACCGGACCCTGCGGCCAGCGTCCGGTCGCACCGGAGCCAGCGTCCGGTCAGTATTTGACCCTCCATTTACTTCCAACTCTCGATCATTTGTGAATAAAGTTTGCTCCATGGGATCAAAGGGCTTCGTAGGAGCTACCTAGAGCTAGTTTTAACAAGTGTGCACCACACCTAACTCACTAGACTCAACTAGGTCAAGCTACCCATCCATACCCCCCTTAATAGTATGGCCAAAGGAAAAACAAAGTCCTAAACTACACTAAGTGTCTCTCCAACTCCAATCGACACTTAGAACTAGTCATCCTTAACCTTGTCGTCCATCCTTTGAAAACCAAAATGATTTCCATCGTAGGGGCATGACAACTTTGATTGCCCGATCGATCTCCATTACCATGACCTAACTTAATTGCATCTGCAAAACACACGTTAGTCATAGTAATCTTGTATTATCATTAATCACCGAAACTCAACTAGGGGCCTAGATGCTTTCGATCTCCCCCTTTTTGGTGATTGATGACAATACCACCTCGAGTATGTGAAAGAGTGAGGTTTTTTTACGGGCTTGGTTCATATAAGCTTTTGTTGATAAGAACAAAAGTGTTAGTCAAGCTTATATGACCCAAGCCAACACAATATACTCAAAGGATGTGAATTAAGCATGAGTACGATTAACAAAGCTCATTTGCATTGGAGTATAAACACGGAAGCAAAGGCAAATGAGCATGGCACAAGTGATATGACATTTAAATAATGCAAAGTAGAAAGCACACATGTCATATATCACAATCACATAGATAGAATAATATGCGTGAAAGTAAACACACGAATGCAAAAGTAATAGTGTATCACACAAATAAAACTCCAAATGTATATAATAAGCTAATACTAGATAACTAGCTCCCCCTAAATGTAGCTCCCCCTGAGTCTACATACTCAAACCCTCTCCCCCTTTGGCGTCAAACACCAAAACCTAGGGGTCGGTCGGCGGGGCTACAGCAGACGAGCCGGGCACTGAAGAACGTGGGGCAAGCTGGAACTGGGCACCATCATCATCTGACCCTGAGCTCTGAACTGACTGACCCTCTAAAGCAGGAAGTGTCGCTGAAGCGGTCTGGGTCTGAGCTAGGGCTGGTGCTGCCTGTGAAGCTGCTAGTATGTCTGTCGTAGGATCTGACGAGGCGACAGACGAGGGAAGCCTCTGAGTAGTCACTATGACTGGAGCTGCTGTGGAAGGACCGGCAGTATGCATATGAGGCGGTGTAGGCATGCTGATTAGCTCGCTGAAGGATGCCCCAAGACTCCTAGAGACTGACGTGTCAGGCACGAAGAGCGAGGAAGACTGCTCTGGTGTGAAGCCCGTTTGAAGTGGAGTGAACTACGGGGCTACCACGGGTGAGGCTAATCACTGGGACACCTGTACAAGAGGTGAAGCAAACTAAGCTGGAGGCTGTCCCTGACTCTGGAGCCCACTGGGCTATACTACTGGAGTCATCGAAGTGGTAGCCAGCTGAGCAAGCTGGGGCGAAGGCTATGGCTGTGGGGCCCCAAGAGTTGTCACTACATGCTGCATGAAACCCATAAGCTACTGCTGCAAGAGTATCTGCTGTTGATGCATCTGCTGCTGTTGCTGCATGGCCTACTGCTGCCTCTGGAACTCGTCCTATCGAGTCTGAAACTGGGCAAAAGTAGCAGCTATCTCCTGTGCCTGTCTATCCTGTGTCTGCTGCATCCGCTCAAGAATAGCAATGAGAGCGGGGTCTGTCTACGGAGCAGGTGGAGCAGAACTAGAGCTACCAGCCTCTGCATCGTGTCTGCGTGGAGGCATCTAAGGAATAGGCTGGTAGTCGTCGTTAGAGTTGTCACTATACTCGCTCACCTCCTGCTGTGCCTCTAGCTCCTCCTCCTCAGTGGCTGCAATCCCTCTAATAATCTCATCCTGCTGAGCTACGGACTCTAGCATGTCGGGATGACGGCTAGGCTGTCGGGGTGCCTGAAGAGTGCTGTGTCTGATCCTCTGTGACAGGTTGTAAGTTGGGAACTCTATGGTGGCACCTGTATACTCATCCATCATACCTGGGGGCTTATCAAGCACTACTCTACGGATGAGAAACATGATCCAGTGAGCATAGGGAAGCTACCTACGACCCTTGAATCCCTCAGCTATTGTATCCTCCATCTCTGAAAGAAGGAGGTCCCAGATATCAAATACTGTCTACTACATCAGGGCATTGAGAAGCCAGAGCTGTAAGCGAGTCAGGCCCTCCCTGTATCCCAATCTGAGAAGCAGTGTCCTCCTGATAATGGCCTCTAGTACTCTCGCTGTAGGAGTCAAGTCACTGGGGTTTCTGCTCGACCCCTCACCAAAAGGCTCCTTGAAGCAATGTCGCACTAAATCTGTAGGGGGCACCAACCCTCCATGAGGACGCCTGGGAGGCTCCTGCTGTCCATAACAAACCTCATGCATCTTGACAGGCTGATCCTGTAGCTTCAGTATCTCTCTGGCCCTGCCACTCATCACTCTGTAGTCTTTGCCTCTGAAAGCAAAGTGAATGAATCTGTGATATGGATCGATGAAGAGTGAAGCATAAAACTGACGAACCCAAGATGGTACATATATTCTTGTCCGTCCAATCAAATCTGTCAACCCTGGCAAATATGATAAGTAAGGCCGAATGTGCTCTCCGGCTGCTGCTACAATAGACTCTATCCGACAGACTCTCTGAGATCTGAACACTGCCCCACTGTTGAGATAAGCATTGTAGAAATCTTCCTGCAGTAGCGTGTAGAAACCCTTAGCTGCTCTCTCATCTCTCCTCGGAGGAAACCAAACCTCAAACTCTACAAATCGTAGCTGCTGAACCTGTCTGGCCGTGGCGGCCCTCAAGTCGAGATGCACCACTAGAGGTGGACCCTGTGGTCTAGGTGGTGGACGTGATCCCCTCCGCTGTGTTGGTAGCCTCGGCGAGACTAGTACACGGGTCCATCCAGAGCGGCGAAGCTAGGGTGCCGGCTCTGTCCCCTCGGCCTCCTAGGTCTGCTGTGCCTGCTCGCCCTCCTGAGTTTGCTGAACTAGCTCCTGCTCTGCTGACTGACCCTCCTCAATGGCAACCCATCGTCCTACAAGCGTGGCAGTCCTAGCTGGACTACCGTGACGACGCTCAACCTCCTCAAGCGCAGCTCTCATTGCTGGTAAAACCGGCTAATCTGCAATGACAACTCTGCTGCGGGCACCACCTCTCTCGGCACGCTCTGCGGCCTCTACAACAGCTGCTGCTCTCGCTGTCTCTGCGTCGGGGTACTTGTGCTTCTTGGATGTCACCTGCTTGGTTGACTTGCCCTTCGATCCTGCTAGCTGGCGAGGCGGGGGCCTCTGATCATCATCACCTGGGCCACCACCAATGTTCTTGGTGCGAGCCATCTGAACTGACAAGATGAGGAACTGACACTGATGAAGATCAACAGACAAACTGACACTCTCGAGGCTTGGCCTCGATCCTTACTCACGAGCTTGGCTCCGAGTTGACTGCCAACTGCCACAAGAACCACAACGGCACCGACTCGCTGCACGATAGAATAGATGGATATACGAATAAATACATTATATCTAATAGATGCGAAACCCTAATAGAGAAAGCAATGTAGATATGAACTTGAGTCAAATGGCTTTCTACCTGACGAACGGCGATCCGAGAAAAGATGAGATGTCACGCGGGGGATCCTCGGAACCGAGCCAGGGTTAGGGTAAGCAGTGAATCAAGGGCCCTGGCATAATGTGAAATCAATGCTTGATGAACTCAATCTAGGTCACGGGCAACTTAATGCGGGTTCAAAGGCATGTCTTTACCGAAGAAAACGACGGTGAGGAAGACACTGCCTGGTGGTGACCTAGAGAGGCGGCGCTTTGCTCGGGCTAGGGCACGACGACTTCGGCAAGAGGCGGAGCAGGGGCGCGGACAGGGCAGTGCGGTGGTGCGGAGTGCGTGGTGCTGCGGTGGCACGGTGGCGCGTGGGGAGGCTCGGTGGCGCGGCGAGCTACGGCGGCGCACGGCTGGCGAGGGCGCAGTGGCGCTTGGCGGCGCGCGACGGCAAGGGCAGGCGGCGTCTAGGGTTAGGCGACGAAACGAGTATGGTCGAGTCGATTATAAGGAACCCCCAACGTAACAAATAAAGAAACAGAAAAAGAGTCCCGATGCCGCGCGAGATCCACTGACCGGACGCTTCGGTGGTAGCGACCGGACGCTACCACCCAGCGTCTGGTCGATTCCTGAGAGGTCCAATTCCTTTGGAATCGAGACCGGACGCGTCCGGTGGTCCATGACTAGACGCAGGCAGGGTCCGGTCAGTACAACTTGTTCTTCCTTCGATCAACCGGACGCTGGATCCCCTCCTGACCGAACGCACAGACACAGCGTCCGGTCACTCCTTCACCAGTAGTTCACCTCCTGTGAACTGACCGGACGCTGGACAGTAGCGTCTGGTGCAGCGTCCGGTGCACTTTTTCCAGCAAATCTTCAAACTTTCTTCGCGCTGCCTGTTCCCAATCAAGTCCCAACTTGAATAAGATCCAAATAAACACCAATTAGGACTGATGTGAGAGACCTCTCTCAAACCCTCATATTTTTCAAAATATTTTGCCTTAGGCTATAATTCTTTTTAAGAAAATAGGCAACAAGAGGGCAAATGGAACGAAACGATAAATCAACATTCATGCATATGCAATACTTGTAAGTAAATCTAGTTGCTTGTCAAGTTTGATCCACGGTTAAGCTTCTTCACACGCTCTGCGGCGGTTATCTTAACCATGTTAGATAAGCCCTATATGCATTGCCACAAATTAAGCATGTTGTATATTACAATGAATGCAAGGGACAACACAAGCTCAATTTTTAGTGAAGTTACTAAAATCAAGTACATTGAGCTCATTCCGTAATTTACAAAAAGTAGCCTCATCTAGCGGTTTAGTGAAGATATCCGCTAATTGTTCTTCGGATCTTACACCTTCTAGTGATATATCATTTTTAGCCATATGATCTCTTAAAAAGTGATGGCGGATATCTATATGCTTGGGGCGAGAGTGTTAAACCAGATTATTTACAAGTTTTACTGCACTTTCATTGTCGCACAAAAGAGGTACCTTTTCTAGAACTACACCATAGTCTAGCAAAGTTTGTTTCATGTATAAAATTTGTGCACAACATGCACCCGCGGCAATGTATTCCGCTTCGGCGGTGGACAAAGCCACACTATTTTGTTTCTTGGAGGACCAAAACACAAATGATCTACCAAGCAAATGGCACCCTCCGGATGTGCTCTTTCTATTAACCTTGCATCCGGCGTAATCCGAATCGGAATAGCCAATTAATTCAAATAAAGCTCCTTTGGGATACCAAAGGTCAATGCTTGGTGTGTGCTTAAGATACCTAAGGATTCATTTTACGGCAATTAAATGTGTTTCCTTAGAACTAGCTTGAAATCTAGCACACATACACACACTAAACATGATGTCAGGCCTAGATGCGGTTAAATATAACAAGCTACCAATCATAGAACGGTAGAGAGTTTGATCAACTGAGTTACCTCCCTCATCTAGGTCGAGATGTCCGTTTCTAGGCATTGGTGTCTTGATTGGCTTATATTCATCCATCTTAAATCTCTTGAGAAGATCTTTAGTGTATTTCTCTTGAGAGATGAAGATGCCTTCTTTCATTTGCTTGACTTGAAAACCAAGAAAGAATGTAAGCTCACCAATCATGGACATCTCGAATTCCTTTGACATCAATTCACCAAATTCTTTGCATGAGTCTTCATTTGATGATCCAAAGATGATATCATCAACATATACTTGACAAATGAAGATATGCCCATCAAGCTTCTTGGTGAATAGTGTGGTGTCGACCTTCCCAATGGTGAAGCCCTTCTCAATAAGGAAGTCCCGAAGACGCTCATACCAAGCTCTTGGGGCTTGCTTAAGCCCATAGAGTGCCTTGGATAACCTGTAAACATGATTAGGATATCTAGGGTCTTCAAACCCGGGAGGTTGATCAACATAGACTAGTTCATTAATAAAGCCATTTAAAAATACACTTTTCACATCCATTTGATATAGTTTTATTTCATGATATGATGCATATGTAAATAGGATACGAATGGCTTCTAATCTTGCAACCAGTGCAAAGGTCTCTCCAAAATCCAAGCCTTCAACTTGAGAGAACCCCTTTGCCACTAGCCTTGCCTTGTTCCTCACAACAACACCTTGATCATCTTGCTTGTTGTGGAACATCCACTTTGTTCCAATGACTCTTGCACCTTTTGGTCGCTCTTCAAGAGTTCAAACTTCATTGCGAGTGAAGTTATTCAACTCTTCATGCATGGCATTGATCCAATCCGGATCTTTAAGAGCTTCTACCTTGATAGGCTCATAGCAAGAGACAAAAGAGTGATGAGCAATAAATAAAGTAAGTTTTTGAGATCGAGTTATTACACCTTTTAATGGACTCCCTATGATGAGATCTTATGGATAATCTTGTAGGAGAGGTGTATTTCTTCTATTGACCACTTAAGGAGGAGGTTGTGGAGCATCAACATCTTGTGCTTGTACCACCATTTGCTCATGGGAGATATGAGTATCTTCATTTTCTACTCTCCCATCTTTTTCACCATCTTATGGTACACTTGATGAAGAAGGTTGGTTAATGACTTGTACATCATCTTCATCATCTTTTGGCTTGATGTCTCCCACCGGAATATTCTTCATAGCCTCTCTCAATGGTTCATTACCTACATCATTAAGATTCTCATGTGCTCCTTGGGAGCCGTTAGATTCATCAAATTCTACATCATATGTTTCTTCAACCAAGCCGGTGGCATGATTAAATACTCTATATGCTTTGGACTTCAATGAGTAACCAACAAGAAAACCTATATCACAACATCTTTAAAACTTCCCTAGGTGTTGCCGCTTCTTGTAGATGTAGCATTTGCAACCAAACACCCTAAAGAATGAGACGTCCGGCTTCTTCCCATTGAGCAACTCATAAAGTGTCTTGCCAAGAAACTTTTGAAGAAATAGGCGGTTGGATGCATAACATGCGGTGTTGATTGCTTCCACCCATAGAGCTTCGAGGGTGTTGTACTCATCTAGCATTGTCCTTGCAAGAGTGATCAAAGTCCGGTTCTTCCTCTCAACTACACCATTTTGTTGAGGAGTATAAGTTGCGGAGACTTCATGTTTGATTCCAATTTCATCACAATAAGCTTCTATGTTTGTGTTGTCAAACTCTTTGCCATTGTCACTTCTTATCTTCTTGAGCTTCACTTCAAATTTATTTTGAGCTCTCTTGGTAAACTTTTTGAAGCAAGATGCAACTTCGAATTTGTCATGAAGGAAGAACACCTATGTATACCTTGAATAGTCATCCACAATCATAAGACAATAGAGATTTCCTCCCAAACTTTTATATGTTGTTGGTCCAAATAAATCCATGTGTAGGAGTTCAAGCACTCTTGTGGTTGACATAAAAGCTTTGGTTGGATGAGTGTTTGCAACTTGCTTGCCGGCTTGACATGCACTACAAAGCTTGTCCTTTTCAAACTTCATATCCTTCAACCCTCTCACCAAATCATTCTTCATAAGCTTCTTGAGTGAGCTCATCCCAACATGAGCAAGTCTTCTATGCCATAGCCACCCAAGTATTGTTGTAGTGAATAGGCAAGTCTTCAAGTTTGCATCTTCGGAGGTGAAGTCAACTAGATATAAGTTGTTGTATCTAAATCCATTGAATATCACTTGATTGTCATCTACCTTGGATACAACAACCTCCTTCTCGGTGAATAAGCATTGAAAACCAAGATCACACAATTGCCCAACGGATAGCAAGTTGAAGCTCAATAAAGCAACATAGAGCACATTGGAGATGAAATGATCATTTGATATTGCCACTTTGCCCAATTCTTTAACCTTGCCCTTTGAATTATCTCTAAATGTTATTTTCTCTTGTCCATCTACCTCTTCATCTAGTGAGATGAACATACAAGTATCACCGGTCATATGTTGAGTGCAACCACTATCAATAACCCAATGACTTCCACCGGTCTTGTAGTTCACCTACACACAAGAGATTCAAGCTTTAGGGATCCAAACTTGTTGAGGATCCTTCACCTTCTCAACAAGTGACTTAGCCACCTAAATCTTTTTAGGCCTACTCTTGTTGGGGGTCCTAAGAACATGACTTTCATCTTTCCACTAAAATCTTTTCTAAGCATATAGTGAGCATTGAAAGCAAAGGGTCTAGCATATTTGGGTAAGGGTTGTGGTGGTGGAGTTTGACACTCATGAGCAAAGTGGCTTTCTTGTCCACACTCAAAACATCTCTTTGGCTTTGGCTTTGGCTTTGATTGTTGGTGTTGAGCTTGGGCCTTCATCTTCTCTACACTTGCCATATATCTAATGCCACTTCTATCCATCTTCATGACGGTATTCATGAGTAGCTCACTTTAGAGATGTTTGCCTCTAGCAAACTTGCTCAATCCCACCTTGAGATGCTCTTTCTCTATCTTGAGCTTCTTGTTCTCTTCCTTGAGAATATCATTGTTCTTCTCTTCCTTGAGTTTTTTGTTTTCTTCTTTGAGCTTCTTATTCTCAAGGATCAACTCTTTGTTATGATCAAGAGTTTCTAGCACAATGGTGTTGTGACTTTTCATCTCTTCAAGATCTTTCATGAGTTTCTCATTGTCACTCTTGAGCTTGACATACTCATCATAATCATTGCACTCAACCACTTTCATCAATTAAATCATCACATGAAGTAGCTATATCAATCTTGACAACATGGTTAGTAGCATCATGTGGCTCATTTAGTAAAAATTCTTGAGCAATAACAAGAGTATCATGATTAATCTTAAGAGTAGTGTATTCATCTTTTAGCTTGTTGTGGCTAGTGATGAGTTCGTTGTGCACCCACTCAAGTTTATCATATTTATCTTTAAGCTCTTTCTTGGAGAATTTAAGCTCCTTGAGTTTGGATGATATAGAATCATTTGTTTCTTTGAGCTCATCATTAGTCTTTTCTAATGTATCACACTTAGCTAAGAGTGAATTATTTTTAGCATCAAGTTTTTCATTTGTAGCTCTACTATTTCTAATGATCTTAGTGTATTTTCTTAGTATTTTGACAAGATCATCATATGTAGGTGAATCATCATCGCTATCGCTATCATCATCACTAGCTTGCTCATCATCACTACTATCATCACTCTTAGTTACCTTGAGTTCACCCTTGGCCATAAGGCATAGGTGTGTAGAGGATGATGGCGATGGTGGCGGTAAGGATGAAAGATCAATAGCAATGGCGGCCACCTTCTCATTGTCACTATCATCATCGGATGATCCGCTTGATGAATCAATGTCCGTGAGCCAATCACTGACAATGTAGGCCTTGCCATTCTTCTTCTTCTTGTAGAAGTCCCTCTTTTTGCCATCTCTCTTCTTGTATGGCTTGTTCTTTTTTTTCATCTTCATCTTCATTGCTTGAATCATCTTTCTTGCCCTTGTTTTTGAACTTGTCTTTCTTGGGCTTTGTACATTGATGAGCTAGATGGCCAAGTTCGCCACAATTGTAGCAATCCATCTCGGAGATTGGCTTTCTTCTTGAGCTAGTGAAGAACTTCTTCTTGTCGTCAAACTTGATGCCACTTTTATTTAGCTTCTTTAGCATCTTGGCGGTCTTCTTCACCATGAGAGCAAGACTTTCTTCATCGTCTTCATCACTTGAGCTCTCATACTCAAGTCTTGCCTTGCCCTTATCTTGGCTAGCTTTGAATGCTAAGTCTTTCTCTTTCTTCTTTGTAGAGGATGAGCCATCTTGTGGCGTGATGTGCATGTACATCTCATGAGCATTGATCTTTCCTAAGATTTATGTCGGTGTAGCGACGGAAAGATCACCTTGATGTAGCACGGTCACAATGTGCCCATATTTGTCAATGGGGAGAACACTCAAGATCTTTCTCACAACGTCGGATGGTGACATTTGAGTAAGTCCAAGCCCATTGACTTCCTCTACAAGAACATTTAAACGAGAATACATTTCATTAGCACTTTCTTTGGGAAGCATCTCAAAAGAATTTAGCTTTTTAATTACAAGATGATAGCGTTTCTCACGCTCACTCTTAGTTCTCTCATGGAGCGCACAAACGTCCGACCATAGTGCATGGGCGTCTTTGTGGTTTCTTACACGATTGAACACATCTTTACAAAGGCCTCTAAAGATGGTGTTGCGAGCCTTTACATTCCATTTTTCATAGTTCACTTCATCGCCTTGAAGTTGTGCGGTATTCTTAAGGGTTGAGAACCCTTGAGAGGCGGCTCTAAGAATTCCAACGTCTAGAGCTTCTAGGTATGCCTCCATGTGAATTTTCCAATATAGAAAATCATCCCCCTCGAAGATAGGAGGAGGTCCATCCCCATGAGACATTTACTCTAAGCGGTTAAGCTTAAAAACGTGAGCACGAGGCTCTGATACCAATTGAAAGGATCAAGATGCCCAAGAGGGGGGGTGAATTGGGCTAATTCTAAATTTTCTTGCAATAATCAAATCCTATGGATAGCCCAATTAACCCCTTATGCCTAGAAAAGTGTTTCTATCAAATTAACGCACAAAAGACTTGCAACCTATGTTCCAAACTTACTCTAGCATAGCAATTCTATGAATATAAAGACAAGTATTGAATTGCTTAAAGTAAATACTTAAAGTAAATGCTCAAAGTAAATGGAGAGAGAAACACGACGATGTTTTGCCGAGGTATCGGAGAGTCGCCACTCCCCACTAGTCCTCATTGGAGCACCCGCGCAAGGGTGTAGCTCCCCCTTGATCCGCGCAAGGATCAAGTGCTCTCTACGGGTTGATTCTTCGACACTCCGTCGCGGCGAATCACCCAAAGCCGCTCACAACTTGAGTTGGGTCACCCACAAGCTCCGCCGGGTGAACACCAAGCTCCCAATCACCACCAAGCCGTCTAGGTGATGGCGATCACCAAGAGTAACAAGCACGAACTCTCACTTGACCACGCGAAGCCTAATGAGAAGATGGATGCACACTTGTCTACTCTTGATTCACTAATGAGGTTTCACTCTTGGATTCTCAAATCACAAACACCTTACTAGGACCTTGCTCTTCTTGGCACTCACAAACGCGTTTCTCAGCTGTTGAAATGAGCAAAAGTGACTCCACACACGAGTGGAGCTTCTATTTATAAGGCAGCCTGAAAAACGAACCATTATGAGCTTCTATGGGGTGACCGGACGCTCCGATCATGTTGACCGGACGCTCCGGTCAGTTTAACCCGCGAACCAGTAGTAATGAGTTGACCGGACGCTGGATGCGTCCGGTCGCATAAAACCCTTACTGGAACCTTACTGAACTCGACCGGACGCTGGATACTCAGGGTCCGGTCAGTAGTGACCGGACGCGTCCGGTCACACTTTCTCGAGTCTGGACCCTTACTGGAGTCGACCGGACGCTGGCCCTCAGCGTCCGGTCACATTGACCTTCCAGCGTCTGGTCACACCAGACTTGTTCTCCTTGGTCAAATGAACTGACCGGACCCTGCGGCCAGCGTCCGGTCGCACCGGAGCCAGCGTCCGGTCAGTATTTGACCCTCCATTCACTTTCAACTCTCGATCATTTGTGAATGAAGTTTGCTCCATGGGATCAAAGGGCTTCGTAGGAGCTACCTAGAGCTAGTTTTAATAAGTGTGCACCACACCTAACTCACTAGACTCAACTAGGTCAAGCTACCCGTCCATACCTCCTTTAATAGTACGGCCAAAGAAAAAACAAAGTCCTAAACTACTCTAAGTGTCTCTCCAACTCCAATCGATACTTAGAACTAGTCATCCTTAACCTTGTCGTCCATCCTTTGAAAACCGAAACGATTTCCATCGTAGGGGCATGACAACTTTGATTGCCCGATCGATCTCCATTACCATGACATAACTTAATTGCATCTGCAAAACACACGTTAGTCATAGTAATCTTGTATTGTCATTAATCACCGAAACCTAACTAGGGGCCTAGATGCTTTCAGGAGGCCAATAGAGAGACCGAGCCCAAATGCAGCATCTGATCCACCTGGACCTGACGTGTCCGGTCCACAAATTTCCTCTCTGGATGCTTACTGTTGTTGACCGGACGCGACCTGTGGTGCGTTAGGTCACAATGTTCTCAACGTCCGGTCCTTCGTGAGTGCTACGCGCTCTCTGCTATAGTTGTGCAAACCTGCGCATCCGATCCTGATTAGGAGCCAGTGTCCGATCGTCCTTATACCCCTACAGCGCCCGGTCATTAATTTGACCCTCTAATCACATCCAATTCGAAATCCTTCGTTAATGAAATTGACTTCCGATGATCTTTGGGCTGTCCCTGAGCTACCTAGTGCAAAGTTTAACAAGTGTACACCACACCTAAATCATTAGACTCACCTAGATCAAGCTATTAGTCTACACCCCCCTTAATAGTACGACCAAAGAAAAAAACAAAGTCCTAAACTACTCTAGGTGTCTCTCTAACGTCAAATGACACTTAGAACTAGTCTGTCCTCAACCTTGTCGTCCATCCTTTGAAAACCGAAACGATTTCCATCAATAGGGGCATGAAAACCATAATTGTTCAATCAATTACCATTACCATGACCTAATTCAAATTGCCTCTGCAAAACACACGTTAGTCACAGTAATCTCGTGTCGTTATTAATCACCGAAACCCAACTAAGGGCCTAGATGCTTTCAGAACACACAACTTCGATAGTCTGTCGGGTGTCCTCGGGGATCCCGAATCATCCAATTTTCTCATCCAATCAAGATCATTACAGAAGACATTGTAGTATTACAACAGTTGATACAAATATATTATATCAGAGTTAAAGAGCGGAAGTATTACAAACCATAAGTTTTGCCTTCTCAAACGAAGTAGGGTAGCATGACTAACAACTTTATTCATTACATAAAGGTGTCATCCTGCCCAACGATGAGAGTACAACACATCTACTGTTGGCTACCATCTTCCAGAATTCTAAATAGTTTAAGAGATTTTGAATTTTGAAAACCTATACTTGTAAACTGAAAACTGCACTTAGTTTTAATGTTGAAACACAGTTTCAATTAAGCATTTTTGGTGAATTAATTAATGGTTAATTAGTTGTCAAACAACTCAACCAATAGCAGAGTTGCACAATGCAATCTTCATATCAAATCATGGAACAAGAGTTGCACAAATTTTGTTCATGAAAATTCATTTAATAAATACCCAAGAATTGAACTTAATAACTTCATTTAAGGGACAACCAAAATGGCCAAGTGTGAATTTCGGCATTATATTCAATCTTTGAGTTCAAATTTAAACATGCTGGATTCAAAAACTCAACTTAACTTAGGTACAAGTGCAAAGCACTAACTTAGTACTTCAAACTTTATTTTAGCAAAATTTTATTTATTTAAGAATTTTTTATTCCATAAAATCACAAAGGACCTTAATTAATATTAATGACAACATTTCATGGAGCATATAAAACACAATATAATCAACATACATTCATTCTATTTGGTGCAACTATAACATGATGATCACAATGCAAGTTCATTATGCTTGATGATGACATGATCAAGTTGTTAACTAGGTGCTTAACACCTAGGGTGTTACACCTCACTCATATTTGGTCCCGTATGAGTGAGGATCCTGTCGGGGACACCCCCCTCATCTCTCAAATACAATGAAACACAGCTCTCCTGCATTTTTTAAAAAAAAGTCCTTGTACGAACTAGTTTTCTTCAATTCATATGAGACAAGCTTATGTCTTATCCTAACTGTAACCTTGTGCAGAAAAATCTCCACGACAACAAGACATTAAAAAATGGAAAAGGCCTGAAAATATCTTAAACTGGAGTATTTAAGTAACCATCTTGTCAAAAGATAAGTCAAAGCAAGATTACTTTCTACCTGGAAAACTAAAATTTTGCCGAGCATGACAAAAGCTTTATCACTGATATATGTCATCATTTCTAGCACATAATTAGTGAGACATGTGCAACACCATTTGCTGCTATTCAAAAGCACTGAAAATCCCATATTTATTTTATTGGAAATGACTATTACAAAAATAACATTTCCAAAGAAAAAGAATAGGTTGATACAGAAGAATTTTGGAGGAGTGAACACAGTGGGAGGACTAGATGACAAGTTTTAAACTCTTACATTAAATTACAAGAGAACAGAATGCACCAGCAAAGAAAGAAGAAAAAAACAGAAATGTTTATAAATACTTCATCCTCAATAATAGATAAGGAGATCATAGTTAAGATGAATACCCAGAGAATATCCTCAAAAACTTTCAAAGCATAATAACATACTTCCTTCATCTGTTATTGTCCTTGTACATTCAGTTTGATTTTGTAAGAATTTCAGATGGCACATTAGCTTTGTAAAACACCTTTATCCAAGGTAATCATACAAATTTAGAGGTATGGAGGTGTGGACTAAAGATCAAACTAAAACTTTAACAATATGAACCCGCCCCCCGCCCCCGTCTCAGCAAATGTTCCAAGCTCCTAAATTGCTCCCATGGATCATTATCAAATCTCACTAATGCTAAGATCAAATCTATAAACCCATTAAACTATTTTCTCTTGATCCCATCAGCCTTCTTCCTACCATATTCCACATAATCATATGTAATCGGTTAAGTCCAAAATTTTCTAGTAGAATTCAATGGTATACGACCTATCAATAATGCAAGTATGCTTGCTAGGTACTCCCAGTTCCATACAGATTGTTCCACAGTTACATCTTGCAGAACACAATCCACCTCACCAGCGAGGCATCGGAAGAAACTAAATAAAAGAACAACCCCAGTAAACTATAATACAGAAAAAAAATATAAATTCACTATTTTTTAAGATGTACCGATGAATAAGTCATGAATTACACTCATGTTGAACAAGAATGTAAGAAGGTAATTACATAACACTAAACAATCAAAAGCAGAGAAAGTCTGTAAACTAACCAGTGCCGCGATGTATACACAAGAAAACATTTCTGTATTAATTAGCATGCGCATCTTCTGAGCAAAATGTTTTGATCATCATAGATTCCTCAAAAAGAAAATATGCAATGAGCTTCTGCTGCTGCTCTATCCATCTGTCAAGATCTTGAGGTAATCATTCCATCAACTGCCAGATTTCCTGAACTTGTTACCTGCTTTACTCTCCAGTGAAAGAAGTGCTGATCAGCATACTAGAATTGCTCGAATTAATCATGCAGTCTGGTAGAATGCCTTGCAAAGATATTTTTGAGAATATTGAACATTATCTGTGTCCATTCGTAACAACTGCCATTTTTGTCACCACACAGGCACTTCATGAACAATTATGGTTTCACAATACCACCCACACCTCTTCGCACCCTGGCCAGTTACCTCAAACATGAAATTCTCAAACAGTCCTTTGTTATCAGAACCAGTTTGGGGTATCCTGTGAAAATAGACATTGGTACAGCATAACCGAAAGATCCACAATGCATCTTTGGTTCAGCGTTTGCTATTTGATACCACCAGTGTTCCCTTGGACATAACATTACTCATTTAAGTGATCCCACAAGAAGCTTCATGTTCTGCACATCCTCCTGAGTTCTCTCATGCTTCGCCGGCTTAAACAGTTTCCATAGCCCGGTCGGATGTCGCCGCCTCGCCGTCTCGGACCTCTCCCTGACCAGGCCCCCAAAGATCCTCTCACACTCCGGGTATGGCTTGACAAACATGTTGTAAAACCTCCTGCGGGTGAGCGTAACATAGTGCTTCATCTCCACAGGGTCCCCAAGCCCGCCGACGGATTTCAAGTGCTCCACCACATTGTGCCGCGGGATGATCCACCTTTCTAGGTTCACGCCCAGGAACTCCGGATACTGCACTAGCCACCCGACCTCGAATCCCATCGTTTCCACCAAGTACTCCACTTTCCTCTCCACGTCCTGCGTCGAATACAGCATCGCCCGCGGCTCGGCGGCGAGCACGCGCAGGGCGTCGTGGCGGGTCATCCCGCGCGCGCGCAGGAGCTCCACCCGCCGCCGGGCGGCGACGGCAGCTCGGAGCGGGCCGTGGGCGAGGATCTGGTCCCTCACCGCCTCCCGGCACCGGAGGTTGCGCAGGAGGTCGAGGAGGCGGGACGGCTCGCCGGGGTCCATGGAGAGGAGGCCTTCCGGGTCGGACGCTAGGGCGGCCTTGACTTCGCCCCCAGGGAGGCGGAGGCCCGCGAGCTCGTGGAGGAGGCGGCCCAGGCGGGGGTGGGGGTGGGCGTGGGCGCCGGGGAGGCGGCGGAGGAGGGATGCGGACTCCGCTGCGGTGAGGCCGGCGGCGCGGTGGAGGAGCTGGTGCAGGTCGGTGGCGGCGCGTGGGTGTTGCTGGGGTTGCGAGGCTGAGGGGCAGTTTAGGATGCGGTCGATGCGGAGGAGCTCGCGGACGTCGGGAGGTAAGGAGGATGTGGAGAGAGGGGAGGGGTGGGGGAGGAGCCCGAGGAGGGGGCGGCTGCGGCGGAGGGCTTGGAGAGCGACAGCCATGACGGAGCGGCGGCGAGGAGAGCTGGAGAAGTGGCGGTGCCTCCCCTGTGACAGGACCTCTGCTCTCTATCGAGTTTGGCACTCTGGCCCCACGATTTTTTTTACCTGGTCAAGGTTAAAATTCCTAAAGGCCCTATTTCGGATCAAAAGATTTTCTACATTTTAGAACTCGAAAAGTGAAGGAATTTTGGAAAACTTTCCTACATGGAATTATTTTCCCTATATAAGAGCATTTGGAACTTGATTGGATCTTACTAATTCCTTTGAAACAATCCAAACGTTTTATTTGCATCTCTCCCGTATTCTAGACTCCTATATAGGATTTTAATTGCACAGACATTTCGATTTTTTTGTTTTTCTAATCTTATGTATTTTTTTGTTTTTCTAATCTTATGTTTTGATAATCCTGTTGAATGCCTAGAGGGAGGTGAATAAACGTATCAAAAAATTTACCGTAAATGCTAAGTTCAAATTTATCAGCCAGTGTCAGACCCGACAGTTTGGGTCGGAACTCCCGACGTCGTCAGAAGTTCCGGCACAAACTGTCAGAAGTCCCGACATCTACGTAAACTACAAAGCAGTGCCAAATTTAACTTTGCGAATAAATAATCTTACAACCCTACTTCCTAGTGGTTTGGTGAAGATGTTGGGTCACTCCCTTGACGCTAAAATGTCTCCAAATCGTAGATCGAGTCCAAAACCTAAAATAAAGTTTGGGAGATAGCGAGGCAAACAAATACAAGTAATTTCGAGCAAATCACAACAACAACAAGAACGCGGGACATAAGGATTTATCCCGAGGTTCGGCAACCCCATAAAGGAGCTCCTACGTCCTCGTTGTTGGTGTGACCACAAAGGTCGGAGTCTCTTTCACCTCCTTGTCTCTCTCAAAGCAACCACAAAGGTCACTTGAGCTTTCCACTAATAAATCAAGGATAACACAAACTTCTTAAGGTTCTTTTCACAAGATGGAAGCTCTTGGGCGACGTCTAGCCGGCTAGGGGCACAGCCCCAAGAGTAATAGACACAAATCTAACCGGGTTGACGAAGAAATCAAGTGCTCAAGCTCGCCAAAGTGTTTTTCTCACTCAATCCACTCTCCTATCACTCAAATCAAGTTTGGAGCAAATGGTAGGGAGGGGAGCCTTGAATGCTTGGGAGCTATTTTAGACGAAGGTTGATCGTAGTGAATCAGTAGGTGACTGTTAGAAGAGAGGAGGGGGCTATTTATACTCATAGTAGAAATCTAACCGTTCATATCTACGTCGGAAGTTCCGACGCAGATCTCGGGACTTCCGACCTCTAAAGAAAACATTGTTCACAGCTAGATCAAAGTCACTATGAGCAGGTCAATGTCAGAACTCCCGGCATACGTCAGGACTTCCGACAAGTGTAGACAGCAGGCTAACCAAGGTCTAGGTGTTGGTACTTCGGACCTGAGTCTAGACTTCCGACCGTCGGGAGTTTCGACTCACGTCGGGACTTCTGACGGCCACAGTCACTGCACAGGCCAAGTGACTAGGCGTCGGGAGTTCCGACCATCGAGAGTTCTGACTTACGTCAGGACTTCCAACACCAAAAGTCTCGAAAAAATATTATACGTGCCCGTAAAGTGCTACGGCGTCTCTCTTTTGATTTTATTTTTATACTTGAGCACTTTATCTTCCTCAGACCACTTAAACTTGCATCCCTCTTTATAGTACGGCGAACCTAAACCCAAAAACAAGAAAGGTAAACTTGAAGGGCATTTTGAGTTCGTCCGCCATTTGTACTTGAAGAAATTGAGGAACACCATTTCATCTTTATCAACTCTTTGAATCTTTCATGTGACTAATAACTGCGACATATCTCATTAAGATCACATTAGTTCTTAATTTGGATGTCATCGATACATCAAAACCCACATAGGGGGCAAATGTACTTTCAATCTCCCCCTTTTTGATATTTGATGACAACCAACTTAGGTTTTTATAAAAATAAAAGAATTTAAAGCTTTTGAACCCCAAAATTTATAGATAGCTCCTCCTTAATATATGCAATGAATTTGAATTTCAATGATGATCGTTTATCCATCATTTGCATATATCAAGATATAAGAGCTCCCTAAATTTTGCAATTCGTGGAGTGCCTAAGCAAGTGTGTGAACAAATATATAAAGAGGTGATGCAATATGACATGATATATTCACAAATATATAAAAGAATGTATGACCAAGATCAAATAAAGGAAACTTGACATCACATGGCCATACAAAAACAACAATCACCCTCATAAGTAGAGACAAGCACAATATCTAATAATATAACTAGATAATCATAGACTTGTCCTACCACCATTCATCACACACACACATATATATATATATATATATATATATATGTTTATCACATAGTGCCACCACACGACATAGTTCATAGAAGCTAAAGAATTGCAGCACCTGCTCGACCGCCTCGTTGCGTGCCGCCCAACCAGCGCCGCCGGAACCTGCCGCGTCGTGCTCGCTGCACTCTCTACCTGCGACCATGTCCACGTGAAGAAAAGGGAGAGGAAGAAGACACTGAGGACTGACATGCGGGACCCATGTCCTCGTGTAGAAATCAGCTTCGGTTAAATTAGGACCTCGAAAGGCCAGCGCCGGCCCACCGGCGTGATACCGAGCAATCAGGCCGGAGCGCCACTGTGGACAAGGCCCGGCCCATCACCCACCCCCACCCTCCCTCCCTCCCTCGTGCGCGCGAGCGTCGCGCTCCAGGCCTTCCACTTCCTCGTCTGGCATCGCGAACCCCGCACCCCACCCGGCACACCCGCCTACGGCCCACCCCCTTCTCCGTGTCTCTCAGCGGCGGCGGGCGCGGTTCTCCGGCCATCACCGGGCGCATCCGGTAACTCCCTATCCCTCACTCCCTTTTCCTCTCTCTCAGTGCGCTTACGGTGGTCCATAAGTGGGCGCGCTCGTGTGGAGACCTGTCGCCGCAAACCCTAGGTAGGTGCGCAGAGCTGCGATAGTTGCGCTCGTACGGCTTAGATCCGCACGGGAATAACAACAAATAATCCCGCGAACAGTAACGCCGCGAGGAGCTGTTCACTAGTTGCGGGATTACGAGCGGTGATGTTTCGCCGCTGGGAATTTTAGATCTCGATTCCCGTTGCGACGATTTGTTTGGGTTATTGTCGGAGCTGAGACTTAGATGCAGCAACGCCAATGCTTTGACTAACCTCTGAATTGTGTTTTGAGAGCATTGGGCGGGCCCCTCTTGTTATCTTAGGGCGGTGTGTGAGGATTTGCTGGATTATGCTTTTGATCTGTAGCGCTCCTCATTTTGTTTTACTTTAGGTTTAGATTTAGACTGTATGGCAATTCTTATTTGGAACCGCAATTTAATAATTGGAAAGACCATACCTCTGCTTTGTCTATTTTAGTTGAGTTTTGAGCGGAAAGAAGCAATAAACATACATGTTAAAGCTTGTCCAACACCGGTTGAGATGGTTTGGACATGTCCAACGGAGACCTCCAGAGGCACCGGTGCGTAGTGGAATCCTAAGCCAGGATAGTAACGTGAAGAGAGGCAGAGGAAGACTGAAGTTGATTTGGGTAGAGACAATAAAAGGAGACTTGAAAGGATGAAATATACCCAAAGACTTAGCCTTAGATAGGAGTGCTTGGAAAACAGCTATTCACGTGCCTGAACCTTGATTGCTTCTGCTGGGTTTCAACTCTAGCCTACCCCAACTTGTTTGGGACTTAAAGGCTTCGTTGTTGTTGTTGTTGTTGTTGTTAATGCAGTTTCCATGGTAAATACTAGTCTGCAGCTTGCATCATCCTTTGACTTATGATTAGCCTGATCTATTCTATGCCATGTCACTGGTGAATTTTAAAATTGTTTGTATCTTTCAAGCATATCTGATGAACTGTGCATCGAATGGTGATGAACACACTTTTTTTTGTTTTGTTACACATAACGTTAGTGCTCATGAATGATTTTGTATGTGCTAGCCTGATGCTCAGGCTGACATGATTTGTAATGTGTCACAATACACCGCTCATAAGTCCACTAATTATGTCTGATTTATCATGCCTGTCCTGTTATTAACACAATCTGTTATGTTTCGGTGCAATTACAGGAAAAACTATGAGGAGGTACAGCCCCCCTTATCGTAGTCCCCCTAGGAGAGCATATGGTGGCAGAGGAAGAAGCCCCCCTCCTCCTAGGAGGGGATATGGAGGACGCAACAAAGAGGGTAGTGGAAGCCTTTTGGTCCGCAATATCCCATTAAGCGTCAGGTACAGAAACTAATACCGTGTGCGTTTTCCTTCCACTGTTAAAATAATATAAACTGATTTCCATTTTTATGACCGTAACATTTTAAATAAAGAAGCAAATACTACTTTGGTACTTTCCTCGAGTAGCTGACTTCAATTTGCATGTCAAACTTTGTCAGAGCGGAGGATCTTCGAGTTCCTTTTGAAAGGTTTGGTCCTGTCCGGGATGTTTACATTCCAAAGGACTATTACTCTGGGTGAGCTGTACTAAATCACCATATTCTGTGACTTATGTCTTAATTACTCAAAAAGATCCCTCTTGCTGTTTCTATAATATTTGGAGTTCTAAATAGCTGGAGACCTGTCTAGTTTTTTGGCCATAATCATCAAACTAATTTTCTAGAGGCATGAATTATATGAGCAGACATCCTATATTTAACAAAGTGAACACTAGTGCATACTCCAACTTCAGTGCAACGTCCAATTTGCAATGTGCTTGATGTGCTTAAGCTCTGATGAATCTCATGTTATTTTTTGCAATCGACTTGCACCATCAATTGTTATCTAACAGCATGATGGACTATAAACCTGTACTCTGCTTTCTCATAGCCAATTCATCGTTGCACTATGTGGATTATATTTTCTAAATGTTTCCCAGGGTTGTGTTAGTTTTAAGTAGAAGCATGCTCTTTGTTTGTCAAAGAATGCCTTTTAACATTACTAACAATTCATTTGCTTGGCAAGATAGTCTTGTCCGATGAAGAAGTTCTTCTATGAAGACAAGATTTGATACATTGAGAAAATTAATTTCATGAAGAGAAGATGAGAGATATATACTGGCTGGTACATGAGAAGATAAAAGAGTCAAGTCAATTTCAAGTACTTTTGTGACTTTACAAATGTTGGGGAACTTGAAGCGAATGATTTTACGAAGATGCTCTTTATGAGGATCACCTTACGTAGTTGTATACAAGAAACTTGGACACTAGAGCCTGGGTGTCTTACTGCTTTTTGCAACACTTGCTTCCCTTTTGATGGAATGTTTGTAAGTTGTTGACTGTGCTTCACCGAGAACCATAGAGGGCACAGTGAATATTTGAACTTGATGGTAAAATGCCAACAAGACACTATTGTGAACACTTTGCACCCTCATTTGTTTGTCACTTCCTTGATTTTTTTACCCGTCATACTGTCTAATAAAACCAACATATGCAGGGAGCCTCGAGGATTTGCCTTTGTGGAGTTTGTTGATCCTTACGATGCCTCTGAAGCTCAGTATCACATGAATCGCCAAGTTTTCTTCGGTCGGGAAATAGCTGTTGTTCTTGCTGCTGAGTCGCGAAAAAGGCCAGAAGAAATGCGCAACAGAACTAGAGTCAGGTATGGTATTCCTTTTTGTTGCAGTAGTAAATTTATGCCTCTTTTCCTATTAAATGCGCAACAGAACTAGAGTCAGGTATGGTATTCCTTTTTGTTGCAGTAGTAAATTTATGCCTCTTTTCCTATTATGTACTCGTTTGAAATGACTTTTTGTGATTGCTGTGCAGAGGTTACTCTGGTCATGAAGGTCGCCGGTCTTCTTACTATGGTAATTTTGCATTTGTATTTTCGTATCATTCGTGGTACTATGCTGTCCAAGCTGTACATCTGTTGCCCTGGATCCTCTGATTCTATTCAATTATACATTGTGTATCCATTTTGTCACTGCTTGTGGATGTAAAGGGGGGATGCCTGGGCAATCACATCAAAATTAGAAGTTGGCTGCCAGTAATCCTGAGGGGTTGGTTATTATCTCAAGTTGGATATCATATCATATCAAATCTTTAGTTTCTGAGCCGCAACAGTCCTACAGTACCAATCTATTGCCTCAGCCGTCGGATTCGTCCATCGACGGCCTCCGACTTCCTAATACAGTGCCCCGTGCCTTGTAATTAGATGGAATGTTTGAGGGCTTTCCGTGTAGCCTGTTTATGCCTTCAATGGTTTAATTTATTCTGCTATGGTTAGCCCCCTTCATCAAAATGAAAAACATTAAATACCTTTTATGTGACTGGGCATGATTGGTCAGGACATATTAGTTTCCTTTTAGCCTTCATGCAGCGTTTCTCTTGTGTGCATCTTATTAATTTAGCCACGGTTCAAAAAGGCGACGCTAGGCGGCCGCCTAGGCGCGACTAATCACTAGGCGAGGGGGTTCCGCCTGGCCTATGGGGGTAGGCGGACCCCTAGGCGGGCTGAGGTCGCCGGTGGGGGAGGAGCAGCCTCGGGCGGAGTCGGACGCCAGGCACGGGTGGCAGCGGGCGCGGACAGAGATGCGGGAGAGGGAGAGGAACCTGCAGCGGCAGGCTCGGACTGAGAGAGAGCTGCGGGAGAGGGAGAGGAACGGGCAGCTGCAGGCGCAGACAGGGATGCAGCCATGCGGACGAGAGAGAGAGAGATGCGGGAGAGGGAGAGGAACTGGCGGCGGCGGCGGCGGGCGAGAGAGAGATGCGAGCAACAGAGGTGGGCGAGAGAGATGCGGGAGAGGCTGGAACGTGGGATAGTTGGGCCATTAAATGGGCCTTCTTCTCTTTCTCCCTATTCCATGACCACTGGACTCCTATTTTTTCTTTTCTTTTAAGTATTTATGCATGTATTAGCCATCGCCTAGAAAAACGCCTTGAAACGCCTAGGCTAGCCTAGGCTCGCCTAGGCTCTAGGCCGTGGGTCGTCGCCTAGAAACCGCCTAGCGCCTTCTTGAACTTTGAATTTAGCAACAGATCATTTTTACACTTTGCCTGTTACTCTTCTGGTACTATCGTGACTGCTATCAAGTGCCTTATCAAACATCGCTGTAATACAGAGGACCAATATTTCTGCACCCAACCAATAAAATTCTAGATCTGTTTGCTGCTTCTGATAGGTGATGCATATATATTAGATAAAGCCCTCTTTTTTTTGAAAATAAAAAATGTGTCATGCACAAGTGCCTTTCAAAATTACAAATAGCATCTCAGGATTATATCTCCAGACACTACGAAAATTTTCTTGTGAAAAATCGAAGTCTGCAATTTACTTTTGTTGAGGTACGAAAGTACTGATAGCCTCTCATCTTCCATATAGGGCGGTCTCGTTCCCGTTCCCGCTCTCCTCGCTATCGGGGGCGTCCTCGGTCGAGGTATGCTTGGCTGATATAATACTTTTTTGTAAAAGCTCATGAGCTTTGATCTGTGGAACCTTTAACTTTTTATTTTTTTTAATTCTGTTATGTTTTTTTTAAAGCAGATCATACTCTCCTGCTCCAAGGCGGCGAGATGACTACTCAGCTTCTCCAAGGAGAAAGGAAGCGCACCGCGCATCTCCCAGGCGCCCGCCAAAGGAGCATGATGAAGATAAGAAGCGGAGGTCCTACTCTCCTGCCAGTAGAGATGATGCTGACAATGGTTATGAAAAGTAAGTAATTCATTGCTACACATGAATCTGGCTTCATCTGTCAATGTATATAAATTGAGATATTTCTTTTATCTTACTGTGTATACATTTGCTCCCACCTACTTTATTACCAGTCGCATCATAGTCTAATCTGTCAACTACTCACTGAAACTAGTGACCTGTTCAAAATGTCAAATACTAGTGGTTTCATTCATCCTCCAAACAGGTGTTGCTGCAGACTCCAAATTCACTTTTTTTACCTGTTTTAAACCACAGCTATGTATGTAGTCCCCTAGAATGCTTTTGTAGCAAGGAAATTTTTATTTTGGTGAACCAACAGATAAAAATACTATTGTTGCATGGGTTGTGAAATGAGTAAAGCAATGTGAAAAAATATGTAGAGTACTAGCCTAATCATGTACTAGCAACTAGCAAGAGCTCTTAAAGTCTCTAACAATGATATTAATGTTGATAGGAGGTCGCCCCCACCAGACAGCGATGGATCCCCTCCTCACCGCAGGTCCCCCAAGGAGTACTCGGGCTCACCTCCCGGATCCCGGTCCAGGTCCGCCGACGAATCTCCTGTTCGCAGTGATTGACTGACCGGTGGATGCTACAATATGATATGCACATGACTGTGTCTCACCAGCATATGGTCATGCGGTCAGCCCAATGCCTTTGTCGGACCGAGCTTACTAAAACTTACCCCCCTTTCGGGGGTGATATTGTATTGCTAAGTTCCATTTGTGCTTAGTATTAGCGCATACTGCTAGACCACCACTGTCGTCTGTGCTTTGTATGCTTTTAATCTTGAGTGAGGTCTGAGGAACCAGGGATCGTGTTGCTGGTGCTGAACTTTGGAACCTGTAGTAGCATGATGCTTGCTTGCTGGGCCACGGCCCGTTCACTGGGACCTGTTGCATTTGCCTCTTTTGAGCTTGGTTTGAGGACTAGACTTGCCGCAGGTGCTAGTAGTCCTGTGCTACTACGGTACTACTCTTTTTTTTTGAATTATGGAGCTCTATTGCTGCCAGTCAGCCAGTGGCAGATGATCTGGGATACCTTGTTGGCTGGTTGGGTTGCTTGCCCTGCAGAAGTTGTGGCACGGTGCGTAAAGCAGGGCCTTTGTCTTTGGGGCGTCGACTTTTGCCTGCCCCGTACGCCCGGGCGCTGGTGGCGTGGAGCACTGACTGGAGGAAGGCGGCCGGTGGATGGGACGCGTCGAACATGGCCGCCCACAGAGCAGGCCTGAGCAGTGCAGGTGCAGCGGCCCGGCGGCCGGTGGATGGGGCGCGTCGAACCCGGCCGCCCGCAGAGCAGAGAGCAGGCCTGAGCAGCCAATGCGACCGGCTGTGCAGCAGGTCCCTGCCATGGCAGCCACATGTGCCCACATACCGTATGCTGACTGCGTGAGAGAGGAGGCTTGAGGCTGTCCGTGGGCCGGTTGCAACGTCACGCGGTTCGCCATGCGTTGTGGGGCCGCCCACGCATACAGCCGGGGGCCGGGGCGGGGCATGCCATATGCGTTGCAGTGGCAGCTTACGATGCACTGTGGCCGCGTGGTGGTGGTTCGTGGCCCCCACGGCCACGAGTCCTCCAACGCTACGCTGCCTGGGGACCAGGACCTCTCAGCTCAGCTCCCTCCACACTCCACTGCATCTAGAAGTTGTGATTGACCGACCGACCGACCGACCGGTGCGAGCTAGCAGTAGCACCCATGTCCATGTCCATGTCCACGTCCATGTGTATAACCGGATCCATGGGTTTGGGTGGTCCCTTTGGTGCACACACCGACACACCTTAATTCAATTCATTTCCTATTGCTTGTTGGACCCCCGGCCCTTCCGCTGTCCATTCACTGTTTATATTACTCTGTCTATATATGTATGTATTCGTTGGTCTGGTCGCTCCATTATGTTTAATCATCATCATCACTCTCGCTCTCGTAGCCATACGTTGTATAGCAAGGCCGGTATGTACGTACCTGTGTCCATGATTGGCTTCATCAAGCGTACGTTGCGACGTACATGTCACGCATGGTTGCTTTCGAGATGCATGCACACTACGTACGTAGGGGCGGGCGGACAGGCATATCACGTAGCAGTGACCGAGTACGGAGTGCGTACCACTCATCATTCGCTCCATTCACGCACGTACGTGGTGCTGTACGTACGCGTGCACCATACACGTAGACGAGGATAGAAAAGACGACGACGGTAGGGTCCACAGACTCGATCGGGACCACGGAGCGCCCTCCGGCCTCCGGCAATCCGCGCCCCGCCCCGCCCCGCCCCGCGCGACGGACGTGTTGTGGCGAGAGCGAGCGGTCGGGACGCGACGACCGCAGCTCGCTGCTGGCCCTGGCCTGGTGGTGGTGGTGGGCGGCGTCTTTAATTATTAAGGCACAACGCGCGCATGCATGGCATGCGACGCGAGTACGGCGACCACGACGGGCCGTCGTGTAGGCGCACTCGTACAATACGGGCAGTCGGGCACGAATGATGGTGTGGGTACGTCAATGCATGCACTGCCATGATGATGGCTGCCGGTATTAGTCCTAATCGTCCCTCGTCCCGGCGTACGTAATACTCCTACTACAGTGCTAGAGAGGCATGAGCCTAGTACCAGAGAAAGAAGAAACGATGATGGAGGTGATAGAGAGGCAGAGGTATAATACTGTTTTCACGTATTCCAGCGGCTAGTATAAAAATAATACTCTACAGTTTACTCGATGTATACATGCAGGTACCAGGACCATAGGAGCAGCGACAGAGACGATTATGTACACAGCAATGCAACGTCAAATCAAGTCCAATCCAAACCCACCCGAGCTATCCTCCTACGAAACCTCACAAGGCCCAGCTGTGCTTCCTACTCGTGGCACCATCTATGCCTGCCCCATGCAGCCATGCTACTGGCCTACTGTTTGTAGACGGCGGGACCCCTCTCTTCCTCCCTCCTGCGCTCGATCTATCCAGCTCAATCACCAGTAGATTGAACTAGTATCAATTATGCTTGTGTTCGCTCGAGCTTATTCAGAACTATACTTCAGTTATAGAGCAATATTTTTTTCTCATAATATTTTAATATAAATATTAACATAAGTTAAATTTTAGCATCAATGAATAGGGTAATTTGGATCTAAAATAAATCCACGTCCACGCAAATGGTAAGACATAAATAAATAAGTGTACCCAAATACTAGCAAGGCTCCTTTTGAAGGGCCCCTCCGGAAAGGCAGGAGTCAGCCACAAATTGTGCTACTCTGTTTTTTTTTTCGCTTGGATTAGACTACCTCGTATAAAATGGAACAGAAACGGATAGACTTGGTTGGACACTTATTTCTATTTATTTTGCCCCATATGAATCTGGATCAGAATATCTTTGAATACGAATAAAAAACAGATAAAAGTTGGATACAGATTCACATCTGGATATTTAATTGTTAAATATAAAAATGAAAATACATAAATAAATAACCATTTCAACCATATATAAAGAATGGATGTAAAAATATTAGGCAACAACAACAAAATAAAATAATGAATCAAGATACAATTTATAACAACAAATATACAAGATTCAAACTAAATCAAGTCAACATTGAATTAAACTTGGTATCTACATCTAAACATGAAATTGTATAGCATTAGTCATTAATCATGTGTCATAGAGATAACTTTTAAATAGTTTCATCGTATTCGTAATCGTCACAAATACCAAGATGCGGTCCGATATTTTAGGTTTTATTAAATATGAAAACAAAATTGGATAGAGAGAGAAAAGTTATGAGAAATATATCTAGATATATGAGATATCTAAATTTAAGATTTATCGAATATAAATTTAGACAAAATGGGTAACAGCTCGATATCCGTTTGCACCCTAGTACTCTCCCCATGCTACTGGCCTAGGAGTACTCCCGTACTTGATGCTTCTAAGCTGTAAATGAATTTTCCATCCTGCATGCTTCGAAGTATATGCGCCTATGCAACAACGTGTCATGTCAGCTTGGCTGATAAATTATAGTTGAAAGTACTTTTAGTTGATTTGTTATAAGAGAAAATTATTATTTGTTAGCTAAAAAAATACAGTTTATAACTCAAACGAACATAGAGGTGCGTGTGCGTGTGCGTGTGCGTGTCAGCGTGTGCCATGTACTACGTCCAACCGGCAACCGCTGGAGAGGACTATCAAAGGGCCATCTCAGTCCTCAATTTTTTTTCAGATTAATTTCATCATTGGACTATCAAATTATCAAATTGTTCGTTTCGGTTCTTAAACTCTGCACTTTAAAATCAATTTCATCCATGAACTATCAAAATGCAATTTGGTCTAGGAACTGTTTGGATTCACAAAGATTATAGAAGTTGGCTTCTAGAATCTTGAGAGGGAACAAACAACCATAGCTTATAGCTAACTTTTAGAATCTAGAAACCCCAGATTCCATAATCTGGTAAGCTCAGGAACCAGCTTCAAAAGACTATTATGCCCTCTCTCTCTCTCTCTCTCTCTTCCTTAGCTTCAATTTAAATAAAATAGTGAGGGTATTAAGGTAATTTTACTCTAAACAGTGTGACAGAACCGTCCGAAATAACACGCTTTTGGAGGCGCTCGTCTTCCACTAGACACTAAGCACCTCGAAAGTGAGCTACATCGGACAATTCCATCGAACACACCCCAAGGGAGAATTCGAAACAATCCATGTTTTACATCAAGAATCCAATAATGAGTACGACCTTACAATACTTAGTCCATTTCATACAACAAGAGTTCTTAGAAGTTATTTATTATAATACCAGAGTTCAGAGTGCGATAATTAAATAGCGAAATGAAAATAAACATCTAGCGGAAACGATACAAGGATTCGTCTGTGCCCACCAGAAGAATCCTCCACACAAGAGCTACTCCTCAAGCTGCACATGCAACAGGGGTAAATAAACCCTGAGTACATAATATACTCACAAGACTTACCCGACTAGTGAAAATAGTTTCCCAACTCTCAAGGATATAATAGGCAATATGGTTTTGTTGTTTTATTTTTGTTTGCGGAAAGCATTACTAATAGTTCATCTCATCCTCCGTTCCCGCCATTGCCACCGGGGCCTCCACAGGCGAAGCCACCAATAGCTTGTGCCAGCATCTCTAGGGCATGGGCTGACTCGCGACGAGCAGCCATCATCTCGACATAGGTCATCGGAGGCGGCGATGGTGGCGGAGGAGGAGAACCAAGGAGTGGGGCCTCGTGGCTCTCCCCGTTAGCATTGTCATTATCATCGCCACGGCTGTTTTCGCCTTGGTCTTCACCAAGACCACGACCTGTCCCAGCACTGGTGCTCCCGCGACTAGACCTCAGGTTCATCTATAAACAGATAGGAACCCACCGTTAGGGACAAAGCCTCCATATTTAGAAACAAAAGGCTAGAGAGATGATAAGGCTCAATAAATGGTTACTAGCGAGACTTTTCCTTAAGAGTTAAAGCATTTCTCTTTATTTATTATCCTAACAATTTACTACCCAAAATTATACGTGTGGAGGGAGTTTAGTTTAAACAAGATTCTCTTCTCATGATACATGGATCGACCTATTCGTTCGTTCAAGCCGAAATATACCGGCATTCGTATAAAATTTTTGGCACATCGTACTCTCACTTGTCGTAAGCTAACGATTCTTACGTAGCGTAAATTAGTGTACTTGTAGAAGATGGATTAGATAATACCAGTGCCACTATCCTAGATAGACCATATTACTAGGGCTTATACTTATTTATGTAATTTATCGCATCCTACTTTCGCAAAGCTTTTGTTGGTCAAATTTTAGGTTTTGAAAAGAGTTTTTAAACTCGTAGACTCATTATTGTCTCTGATACCACCTATGATAGAACCGCCGGAAATAACACGCTTTTGGAGGCGCTCGTCTTCCACTAGACACTAAGCATCTCGAAAGTAAGCTACATCGGACAGTTCCGTCGAACACACCCCAAGGGAGAACTCAAATCAATCCACATTTTACATCCAGAATCCAATAATAAGTACGAGCTTACAATACTTAGTCCATTTCTATCAATAGAATATCATCGACAGTCCTCCGAGGGGTATTCAACGAAGGTAGATTGATCGATAGAGATGCGTGTAATCGAGAACAAGAAGGCAGCAGAGACTCAAGAGTTAGACAGGTTCGAACCATCAGCGTGATGTAATACCCTACTCCTGTGGTCTGTTGGATTGTATTGGCTATCATATGATATTGTGTGTGTTTGGAGGGGTCCCTGCCCGCCTTATATAGTCCGAGGGGTAGGGTCACAAGTCGATTAGATCTAGGAGATAACCAAAAAGTAATAACAGATTATAGAAATCATGGGATCATACTTATCCAAACAGATCTTATAGTATCTTCATGATATCTTCCCAGTGTCTTGCGGGACACGCCGAGCAGCGCCGTGCTCCGCAAGGCTTCATCTTGTGGGCTGGGCCACCCCTGAGGGCGCAGCCCATGTGGTCTATCGTGGGTATCCGAGGTCATACCCCTCACAGCTAGTCCCTGAGCGCCTTGTATCTGTTGTGTAACGCCGTCTTGAGCTTGTCCGAGCATGTGCGAACAAAGCCGAGCAGTCAGACTCATGGTCCGACCACCATGATGAGTTGCCGAGCAGTTGTGAACCATTGTCGAGCAGTGTGAACCATCGCCGAGCAGTGTATCCCAAGTAAGGCTTGGCATAAGGATGTAAGGAGCTCAAGTTCAAAATCGAAAATTTCCCCGCAGCGGACCAAGTGTGCCCACTTAGAGTCCGACCACGAGAAAAGGAGATAGTCTTCTTCAACTTCAGGAGGTGCGAAGTCTTCTAGATTAAAGCAAACACACTCACCACAAGGTAAAGTGTGCCCATTTAGTCCCCGAGCCTGATAGTAGGTGACGCAGTCATGTGGTGCCAGGGTCCAAAGTAGAAGAAAAGTAGAAGACTAGTCGAGTAGGCAGCTAGTCTCTGGGTGTAGCCCCAAAATGAGAAAGTACATTCACCGCAAGGTGAAATGTGTCCACTTAGTTCCCGGGCCTGACAGTAGGTGATGTGTTCACGTGGTGCTAGGGTCAAAAGCAGCAGTCAATAGAAGAAAGTCCCTAGTGTGGTGAGGAACCAAGTCGTATTGATGACACAGTCCCCGAGCCACAAGTGGAAATCTTGGAGAAAACAAATCGTGGAGAAAAAACTGAAGTAACGACTATATAGTAGGAATTACTAAACCTTAATGGATTGCAAAGAAGTCAGTGAATATTCGGTGGGCAGTAACAAATTGTGGCAAAAAATGGGCAATATGGGCTGTAGTTACACGAAAGCCCAGGTAACGGCCCACCACGCCGTTTTGGAGAATTCGGAGAGGCACAAATCGTGGAGCGGTTTCCCAAAAACCCTCAAATGCGAAAGGTGGGGGAGTGCTTTATAACTGCGTTGCTGCAGTCCGCGCTCCCACCTTTGCCACTTTGCCACTTCATCTTCCTCCTTAGCCCTCATGCTTCTAGATCCCTATTCACACGCGCTTTCACCGCCAGTCCCAAACCAGATCTAAGAGATGGCACCGAAGAGGGGAGTTGGAAACCCAAAGAAGGCGGCCACCAGAGCTAGCCGTGACAATGAGTGGGTGCTGTCGCTCATGGAACAGGCGAAGATCAACAGGATGGTGAAGGCGGGTGTTCTTCTACACCGTGTCACCACTGGATGGCGACCGGCCAATAGTGAGGCCTACCTAATGCCTCATACCGACGAAGCTATAGTTTTTGAGGATTACTTCTAGCGTGGATTAGGAGTTCATGTTCATCCTTTCTTGAGGAATCTGTTGGAGTTCTAGAGAGTTAGTCTATGTAATCTCCACCCAAATACCATCTTGCACATCTCTATCTTTATCCATTTCTATGAGGCGTATCTCGGAGTTCTTCCCCACTTCAACCTCTTTCAGCACCTATTCTGGCTAAAGAAGAAGGGCGACGATGGTTCTAGAGTGGTCGACAGTGTATATCTGCATCTCTATGATGGGATGGCAGGCGAGTACATCACTATATCACTAAACATGTCGCTAAAGGGGTGGAACGCCAGGTGGTTCTACATGAAGCATTGCCATCCTGCCATCCATTGCGATGTCGACCACGTTCCGGAGAACCAGAAGAGCTAGTCGGAGAAGCCGAGCAGTGCCGATATGGAGCAAGTGAGGGATCTCCTCAGCCTAATAAAGGGCATGAAGATGAACAACGCACTAGTGGTAGTGAGTTTCATAGTGCGCCGCATCCAGCCCTATAAGGAGAGGGCCCACGCGGGCTTTGACTTCAAAGGGGACACCGATGGCACCCGGGAGAGGACGGAGAGGCTGACGAGGGATGATGTTCTAGAGCGGGCCACAGAGCTATTCGCTCCAAATGCCTCAGTTGGCATGTCAGGGCAGACTAGGCCCTTCAACTGTATGAACCCGCCTCCTCAGGTAAACATCTCAATTGTTTGTTCCTAGTCCTTTTTCATCCTATACCATTATCGAGCAGTGAACTAATTCACTTGTGGAAAGTTCCATTCGCAGGAATGAGCGGCGTACTTCTCGGGCATGCCGAGGAGCGATTGGCCGAAGGCAGTGGATGCCCGGCCAACAACTCAGCTTGAGGAAGGTGCCATCAATGCCTCATCGGAGTCTGGAGGCACGGACGCTGGTCGAACGGAGAGTCGCCCCCGATGTCAAACAAAGTCTAGGGGAAGACAGCAACGGCAGATGAGCCAGCCTAGAAGAAGAGGAAGACGGTGGGTGCAGCTCCCCGCAAGCCGGGCGGCATCTCACTTGGCAGCGACCAGACCACTCGAACGTAGAGTGCAGCAATGTCTGAGTGGTCGGATGACGACAGGGCTCTAGTGGCTCCTTCTCCGAGCACTGAAGTGCCTCTACGCAAAACACGCACGGAGGTGCAATCGATGGGAGGGGAGGGAGTCCCCGAGCAATATGCGAAAGGAGTCCCTAAGCAGTAGGCGAAGGGAGTTCCCAAGTGATAGGTGGAGGAGAGGCCGATGGCTAGATCCATGAGACCTCCAGCCCAGGGCACGTGGGTTGATCCTAGAGCCATGCCTAGGGGTTCAGGGAGGCAGCACCGATTCAAAACCATGTACCAGGAGGCCGACGTGTAAGTATCCTTGCCTAGGATTCATTTTTGTGTCAGGTCCTTATAGTTATGGTGATTAATGACCTAATCTAATGTAGAGCAAAGCGTATGGAGGATCTGAATCTATCCATGCAAACTAGCGAGCAAACGGGGCCGGTCCTGGCACGGAGGCAATGCTGGCTGACCCTGTCTCAGAGTCCCCGAGCGCTCGATGGCTTATGGAGGAGTCAACCATCGCTGCGGATGGACTTGGCAGTGGAGAAGGGTTGGCGCCGATGATGGATGAGTCAACAGCGATGCTCGGGGCAATGGCGAGAGCCGCTAGGTCTTCAGAGGCAGATGTTGGAGTTTCCGATGCCACGTCGGAGTCTAGGGTGGAAAAGCCGTTGGTTCTAGAGGAGCAAGCAACGCTCCCTAAAATGTCAGAGGGCATGGTCAGACACACTGTGCAGCCACCGAGCCCCCAGGTGGTGCCACTGGCTGCAGGAGGGGGATGAGGTGGAAGAGATTTAGCTTGAGGAAGCACGACCTTAAGCCATCTTGATCCTTCGCAAGCGGGGCGATGAAGTGGTGGTCGTGAAGAGGAGGACACCACTAGGGAGGTTAGGAGGCTAGAGTCCACCCTTTCCATGGCGATGAAGTAGATCAAGGTTAGTATTGCGTCATCAATGTTCGTCTTTGACGTTGGAGATTAGAGTTCTTCATAATCTTGGTGGTTTTTGCAGGGCATAGCACGAATTGCCGAACAATGGCGACAACTAATTAAGAGGATAGAGCCCCTCACCGAGGAGAACACAAAGCTGAAGGAGGTGTTGAAGCTTATGGAGAAAAACATCCAGACAGCCCAGCGTGAGTGGGATCTTATCGAATCTAACGCGCGGGACCTGGAATACCAAAAGGAGGCTTTATCTGAGCAGCTGGCAATCATGTCCGAGCAGTTGTAGGGTAGCTTTGAGCAGCTGGAGCATAGCTCCAAGCAGCTTAGAAGCCTCTCTGAGCAGAAAAAAGGTACTATGAATCGGTGAGCTTTTTCTGTATTGTTGAACAGCTTTAATGTTGCTGATGATCGTCACTTTTGTAGAGCAAGATGCGGAGCTTGGCCAATTGTGTTAGGTCATCGGTCAACTCTAAGAAGAGGAGAAGAAAGCATCTGGGCAAGCGGAGAAACTGGCTGAGGAGCTAAAAGGTGAGTAGTTTGTGGTCGGAGTTCTTGCTTAAGTGACTTATTCGCTTGACAGATCATCTTGGTGCTTACAGAATACAATCAAAGGACCAAAGCCTAGTTCAATGTGCTGGAGCTAGAGGCGCAAACCCAAAGGCAAAAGCTCGATGCCATGGTGGCCGGAGTTAGGCCGATGCTTGACTACATCGACATGGAGGCAGCTCCTCAGCCCGACGATAGGCTGCCTCGTCTAGACACCATCATCAACAGGTGTAAGGCGACGTGGGAGAACTTCAAAAGCTTCAACCATGATGCCACTGTCTCCGCTGTGACCCATGCCCTAGCGGTAGTCCGGTTTCATTACCCTACCATTGATCTATGAACAATAAGGGTTGAATTCGCCAGAGGGACTGGTGTGATGAAGCAGCAGGAGCTGGAAGATGAGGTGGAGGACACGGTGAAGAAGCTAGCCAGAGACGTTGACCTGTTCGGCAAGGTGGACGGAGAGGATCAAACATAATGACCTGCTTAGAGAGTAATCTGTAACAACTGGAGAGGGTAGTTAGAACGTGCGAGGGTGCAAACAAACATTCATGTATGTGTACAAATGTTGTAAAGTGATATGTGCATGTTTATGCAGTTTGCCAATATTTCGGTGAAAAATCATTGTAGTGTTAACCCTAATGCGATTATACATGGTATAAATAGCGCCCAAGTAGTTAGTTCATTACTGAGCTCTTAGCCTTGGCTAGCCCATATTCCATAACGTCGAGTGCGGAGCCCTTGCACATATAGGAGGAATAGACATGACCAAGGAACCATAGCCGACCACCCATAACGCAGAGCATGGAGCTCATAGCATGTCTAGGGAGAGATTGGAGACTGGGTTTTCTCCAAAGAACACATAGCAGAACATGTGCTGCTCGGTGGTTGGTGAAATATCTTGGAGATATGGAGAAACATGGCGGAGCGTTTATGGAGATCACATATTCGACTTTGTTAAGGAGTAGCTTAGAGCTGGCGACCGCAAATGGAGATTAAACCATAATGGAGAAGTAATGGAGACAAATTATGGTGACAAAAATTTCATTCATTATGGATTGGAGAATACATATCTAGAGCGTTTCAAGGATAGAAACATATAAGGTGCTTGATGTGCCATGAGTTGGGGATATCAATTCTGTCCAAGTCACATAGCCGATAAGACCCTGGTTGAGTAACCTCCTTGACCATGTAAGGCCCTTCCCAGGGGGAGGAGAGCTTGTGGATCCCTTCGGTTTTCTATTTTCTGTGAAGAACGAGCTCGCCGACAGCAAATGAACAACCTTTGATGTTGCGGTTGTAGTATCTTTGTAAGCCTTCTAGGTATTTGGCTATGCGGATGCAAGTGATCAGGCATTCTTCTTCGGCCCTATCGATGTCCTCTATCCGAACAGCTATGGCTTGCTCTCTATTATAATGTTCCACCCTAGGTGCTCGGAAGGCAATGTCCACTAGAAGTATGGCTTCTGAGCCGTAGACCAAGAAATATGGAGATACACTGGTATTGCGACTAGCTTGAGTACGCAGTCCCCAGATCATAGCTAGGAGCTCTTTAAGCCATCTACCTAGATGCTTCTCCTCTTTCTGATATAGCCTCTTTTTAAGGGCATCAAGGATCATGCCATTTGCCTGTTCGACCTGGCCGTTGGCTCTAGGATGGGCAACGAAGACGTATTTGATGGAGATGCATCGATCTTCGTAGAACTCCCAAAAATGATGACCAGTGAATGTAGTTCTGAGGTCGGTGATAATGCTATTCGGGAGACTAAATCTGTGGATGATATCTTCAGAGAGCTTGACTGCCATCTTTGTAGTAGCCAAAACAAGTAGTTTGTATTCGATCCACTTGGAGAACTTGTTAATGGCGACGTATATGTACTAGAAACCACCTGGTGTTGGCTTAAAAGGCCTAATCATGTCCAGTCCCCAGCATGTGAAAGGCCAAGAAGCTGGGATAGTCTGCAATTCCTGCGCCGACACGTGTATCTGCTTGGCGAAGAATTGACATCCTTCACAATGTCGGACGAGGTCTTCTGCATCGGCGATGGCTGTGGGCCAATAAAAACTAGCTCAGAAAGCTTTGCTGACTAGGTTTCTCGAGCCCGCGTGATTGCCATAGGAACCAAAGTTAACTTCGAGAAGTAGTTTCGCTCCCCCTTCTTGGGTGATGCATTTCTGTAGTATCCCTTCCTTAGCACTTCTCCTTATCAAGTTCCCGTCTACCAGCACGTAATGCTTGCTTCGATGGATTAGGCATTCAGTTTTAGTCTTGTCAGCGGGTACATCGGTGCTAGTGAGGTACTTGATGAACCATTCCCTCCAGTCGGCGGTCGGCAAAGGTACTGTAAGTACCAACTGCTTGGCAGGGGGGATTTCTTGAACTTCCTTCTCTTCCTTAATAGACGGCATAAAGAGGTCTTGAACGAAGACCCTAGGTGAAATCACGATGCGAGAAGAGCCTATCTTAGATAGGTGGTCGACGAGCTGATTTTGATCTCGTACCATGCGGTGGTACTCAATAACGTAGGACTTCCCTTCGAGTTTCCTGATTTTGGAGCAGTATGCATCCATCTTCTCACTAGAATAGGACCAATCTTTCTTGAGTTGGTTGATGACCAGCGCAGAGTCTCCTATACCATGAGGCATTTGACATCGAGATCGATGGCTATACGGAGTCCATGGAGACATGCTTCATATTTGGCAGCGTTGTTGGAAGCTAGAAAATAAATTCGAAGAACGTATCAGAGCTTGTCTTTGGTCAACGTAATGAATAAAATGCTAGCACTAGTACCGTTGATATTGAGGGCGCCATTGAAGTACATCACCTAGTGCTCAGGGCAAGTAGCGGGGATGGGCTCTTGGATCTCAGTCCACTTAGCGACGAAGTCAACGAGCGCCTGTGACTTGATGGAAGGCCTGCTTCTAAATTCAATGGAGTAAGTGCCGAGTTCGATAGTCAACTTGATGATGCGGCCGTTGGCCTCTTTGTTGCGGAGGATGTCCCTAAGAGGGAACTCGGTGACCACGATGATCTTGTAATACTTGAAGTAATGGTGGAGCTTGCGCGACATGACCAGAATGGCGTAAAACAATTTCTAAACTTGAGGATAACGAGTTTTGGACTCATTAAGGACCTCACTAATGAAGTAGACCGTATGTTGTACCTTATAGGCGTGTCTGACTTCCTCGTGCTTGAGGACAATAGCAGTGCTAACGACACGAGAAGTGGCGGTGATGTAAATCAGTAGGGTTTCGTCTGGTCGAGGCGCCGTCATGATTGGAGGCTTCGTTAGAAACAACTTGAGCTGCTCAAAAGCTATGTCTGCCTCATCCGACTAGGAGAAGAGCTTGGAGGCCTTGAGGAGTTTGAAGAATGATAGTCCCTTTTCACCGATGCGCCATATAAAGAGACTAAGAGCAGCCATGCAACCTATAAGCTTCTATATGTCCTTTACGTAGGTTGGCCTTTTCATGTTTGTGATGGCGGATACCTTGTCGGGGTTGGGCTCGATGCCACGGGCACTGATGATGTAGCCCAAGAGTATGCCTGATGAAACTCCAAAGATGCACTTTGAAGGGTTCAACTTCCATCTGTATCATTTTAGGTTGGCGAATGTTTCTTCGAGGTCGGCGATGAGATTATCGGCGGTCTTGGACTTGACGACCACATTGTCGATGTAAGCTTTGATGTTGTGGCCTATATGTTGATCGTGGCACATCTAGATGGCCCTTTGGTAGGTCGCCCCAGTGTTCTTGAGTCCAAAGGACATGGTGGTATAGCAATACGCACCAAAAGGTGTGATGAACGATGTTTTGATCTGGTCATCCTCTTTCATGGATATCTAGTGATAGCTAGAGTAATAGTCAAGGAAGGAGAGCAGTTTGTAGCCGGTGGTGGAGTCTACAACCTCGTCTATCCAAGCCAGACCGAAGGGGTCTTTAGGGCAGTATTTGTTGAGATCAGAGTAATCAATGCACATTCTCCATTCTTTATTCTTTTTTTGAACGAGAAAAGGGTTTACTAACCACTTAGGATGATACACTTCTTTAATAAATCCAAGCGCTAGGAGCCATTTTATTTCTACCCTAATAGCCTCCTTCTTGCTTGGCACGAATCATCAGAGTTTCTACTTGATCGGTTTGGCGGTCGGCGAGACATTCAAGGAGTGCTCGATCTTCTCCTGTGGTACCCTCGGCATGTCTGTAGGTTTCCAAGCAAACACATCGGTGTTGGCACATAGGAAGGAGACAAGCACGCTTTCCTATTTGGGGTCAATGTGAGCCCCAATCTTGACAGTCTTGGAGGGGTCATCAAGGCCGAGGCTGACCTCTTTTATTTCCTTGGACTTGGAGGAGGCACATGGAGGCTCCAATGCTAGGATCTCTAGGTCATCGGTGGGCACCGTCTTGGCATCGATGACCATGCTAGCCATCTAGATGGAGAGGTCAGTGACTTCGGTGAGGGCGAGACTCTCTGTCTCACAGGTGTAGGTGATGGAGAGGTTGGCCTGTAGGGCCAGGACTCCTGCAGGTGAAGGCATCTTCAGCACTAGATATGCGTAGTGCGGTATAGCCATGAACTTGGCCAGAGCTGGACGACCAAGTATGGCATGGTAGGTGGTGTTGAAGTTGGCGACATAGAAGTTGATGTGCTCGACATGGTAGTTGCTAGCCGTGCCGAACTGTACTGGGAGGGTGATCTCTCCAAGCGGTTTGGATGCCCTGCTAGGTACCACACCCCAAAAGGAGGAGTCGGAGGGTGTGAAGTCTGCTATCCCAATGCCTAGCTCCTTTAGGGCTCCGGTGAAGAGGAGGTCCAGAGCACTTCCGCCGTCGACGAGTATTTTCTTGAAAAGCACTTTCCTAACGGTTGCATCAAGAACAAGGGGGAAACACCCTGTGTAAGGGATGTATACCCACTGGTCATCCCTGGTGAAGGTGATGGGGACCTCGGACCAGGGGCGATAGCTAGGGTTGGCGACGGTGTCTTCTGCATTAACGGTGAGCACCCGGTGGGTGGTGAGCTTCCGATCTCTTCTGCTCTCGGTGGTAGTGAGGCCCCCAATGATGGTGGTGACCACTTTGTTGTGATCCTAGAAGGCATTGTTGTTGTTGTCCCTAGGTGGTCGGCGGCCTCTTGCTCCATCATTGTTGTCATCGTCTGACTTTTTAGCCTAGAACTCCTTAGCCAAGCTGAGGCAATCTTTCATCTTATGCTTGCTGTTCTTGTGGAGGGGGCATGGGCCTTCGAGGATCTTCTTATACTACTCGTCGTAGTTGTGCTTAGCGTGAGGTTTGTCGACGACAGCGATGAGGTGGTCTGGTCGGTGGCGACGATATTGACTAGATTTGGACCCTTCTGGCCGATCACAGCCACTGTCCCGATGGTGATTGCGGTCGTCATAGCGGCGGTCACTGTGGCGTCGGTCTTCGGCTCGCTCATCGCTACGGCAAGTTGGGCGATGAGTGACCACATCCTTGTTGAAACGTACTTCGGCCTCTTCAACGTCGGCATACTGATCGGCGGTCGTAATCATCTCACCAATCCCTTTTGGTGGCTTGCATTTGAACTTGGAGCAGAGGTCGTGGTGATGGAGTCCTCGGACGAAGGCGGTGATGACCTCAGCTTTCGTGATGTTAGGAATAGAATTCCTCATCTCGAAAAAGCGTCTGATGTAGCTATGGAGTAGCTCGGATGGCTTCTGGTAGATGCAGTTTAGATCATGCTTGGTGCCCGGCCGAGTACACATAACCGTGTGAACCGTTACACCACTGCTCCGTTGGTTATCAACCACGTGAACACGATTGACCTCGCCGAGAAGGCTTTCCTACAAGCGAATCGAGAACACAAGCAAGAACGGGATGAACACAATCTAAAATTGCAAATAAATATGAGGCTTATGATAACGAGAAGGAGTTCATGTCTTTATTCAAAAGGACTAATCGCCACAGGTGAACAAGATCAAGAACTGGGGCCCTGGTTCACAGCAAGCAGCCTTGGCGGCACAGTTTGCAGCAAAATGATGTCTATTTCATGAGAAAACCAAGAACTAAATAAAACCCAAACCCTAAGAAAAGTGACGGCTGCTATTTATAGAGTCTTGGACGTCACCCCCTGGACACGCCCCCTAATGGGCCCAAACACGATACACGGTCCAACGAACCAAAAGATGGTGTCGCAGCACCCTGGCAGATTCTGGATGCTGATTTGTTTTGATGATTCCTGTTGATTTCAAAGGTATTTTGATGTGAGACCACTTGGATTGACTTCCTTATCGAATTAGCTTTCCAATCATATATGGATTGTCAAAAACAGAGTCTAGATACGTCCTGGGTGACCAGTTTAAGGCAGACTGATTCTGGAACCCGAGATGGGCTCCAACTTCAGTTGGACTGGGCCTCCACTTTGAAAAAGATAAATTGGACGCCCATGCTAGACCTCCTCCTCTCCTTGGCTTGTATGTGATGTAGAAGTGATGTCCTCATCATCCTCCCTTTCTTAAATTGAAGTCGTCCTCGACTGAAGTAGATCGTCTCCTCCATTGGATGACGGCAACGATGGCTCCGAAAGAAGACGTTCATCTTGGCGCCCAATCCTTCACAAAGACGGCTGCCATGGTGGTTTCCTAGCTGGGAATTCATCCTCCTCCTACAAAAGGTTAGTACCAACAAGAGGCATAGCACTAGAAGCAGGACCAGGTGGACATATAGACGATGTAGAAGTTAAAGCATAACAAGGTTCATCATGATCAGCAAGAATAGATTTAAAAGTAAATAAAACTTCTTTCATGTTACTTGATGGTTCAATTGTTGGTTTGCTAAAGTCTTTATCATGGTCTTTCTTTTTCTTTTTAGCAAGTTCCTTTTCATATTGCACAATTTTAGCAGGAGTTAAAGGAAGTAAAGCGATGGTCTTTCCCTTAAATATAAAAGTATATCTATTTTGCCTACCATAATATAGAACATTATTATCATATTGCCAAGGGCGACCTAACAAAAGTGAACAAGCTTGCATAGGCACGACATCAAAATTAACATAATCATGGTATGATCCGATAGAAAAATGCACATGAGTAGATTGTGTTACCTTTGCCTTACCACTATTGTTGAACCACTGAACATGGTATGAATGTGGAAGAGCACGTGTAGATAAACCAAGGGTCTTGACAAGCTCAGAACTTACCAAGTTATTGCTGCTCCCTCCATCAATTATAACATGAACACGGAAATTATTAACAATGAGGAACATTTGAAACAAATTATGGCGTTGTAGCTTGTCTACTGGCTCAACTTGTGTACTCAAAACACGTTGAACAAGGATTGATTGGTAGTTTGCAGTGCATGTCACACTATCAATTACCTCATTAGGATCTTCAGCACTATCCACAAATTTATCTACATAAAGATGAATTGCAAGTGCAAACTCATTCTCTTCATCACTAGCACTAGCATACCCACCATCATCAGTAGCAATATATACACGTTTGCTAGGGCATTCTTTAGCAATATGTCCCATGCCCTTGCAGCGGTGGCAAACAATTTTAGAAGAGCTGCTAGAGAAAGGTGTAGCAGATCCACTGGAAGAAGGTGTGATAGAAGAACTCTTCTTTACAAGCGCTGGTGGTGTCTGCACATTAGAAAATTTACTCACCTCGGTTGGACGTGAAGGAGTGGATGGATTCGTGGAACACCTAGGTTGTCATCCCTGTACTTCCCTTTCAGCTTTAAGGGTATAATGATATAACTGGGAAAATCTAGTCCATTCTTTATAGTAAAAAACATCCTATATTTCATGACACAAACCTCCAAAAAATCTTGAACACTTATCAATTTCATCCTCTTGTATGTTACTACGTGCAAGACCAATTAAAAGCTCCTGATAATATTCCTCAATAGTCTTACTACCTTGATTTAAATGTTGTAGATTTAATCGTAGATCACGCCGATAGTATGGAGGAATAAATCTCGATTTCATTTGTCATTTAAGTACAGTACAGGTTTGAGGTATTTGAGCATTAGCATTAGCATTAACATTATTGCAAATATCATTCCACCAGAAAAGAGCAAAACTAGTAAACTTACTAGTAGCAAGTCTAACTCTATATTCTTTAGGGACTTGATGGGAGCTAAATTTTTTATCTATAGCCATCTCCCAATCTAAATATGCTTCAGGATTAGCAGAACTAGAAAAATGAGGTATCTTAAACTTAGTTTTAGAGAAAGGATCATTATTACCTTGGTTATTACCTCCCATACCGCGTCAGTTAAAGTTCAACCGATTACGGTTACGTGCATTCTCAGCACGTCGTTGAGCTTCGGCTTTAGCCTCCACGTCGCCATCATCCTCCTCAGAGAGATCATCATCATCTTCTTCATGACATGGTTCAGGATGTCATTGTTCAACATCTTCAATCCTCTTGGCCAAGTTGGTGATTTGTTGAAGGATCTCATTGAACTTGTCATCAAGAATGGCACGAAGCTCATTCTTAGAAACACAGTCATTGAAATCTGTAGGTGTGTCCCCATTTCCTTTGCCGCTGCCTTCCGCTTTTCCTGACATGGTTAGTAGAAAGAAGAAGACAACACAAATAGTATTATCCCTACCAACTACTTAGGTTGTGGACAAGGAAAAACAAGGCACTTAACTCTCAAGCGTCTTACCACGGTCTTACAAGTGTTCTTACCAAAGCAATAGGCGGTGTAATCGGTCGTTGACTATGATACCGTTGTGGCTTGAGTGTAATAGTTGCAAGGCGAACCTATACTTGGTTAGAAGAAAGTGGAGCTTGGATAGGCACAATATAGTAGCAAGGAATAGCAAAATTTGCAACTGAATAGCAAAGCTGAATAAGTATCCCAAGTATTTGTCTTAGTTGCTGACCTACTCACGTTCCAAGTACCAGATGTATGAGGTGATGTGAATAGCAGGAATAAGATTAGGAACAAGGCAAAAATCAACACACGCAAACACAGCTCAAATGACGCTCTCTATGTGCTCCTCTAGATATTGTTCCACTTTTGCCCCTCTTTTTTTCTCTATTTTTTGGCTGTCGTTGTTTTTTTGAGATTCTTTGACTTTTTCTTTTTATTTTTCTGATATTTTTTCTTCACTTAGGAGCACAAAAGAAGTAACCACATAAAATATGAGCTTAAACAAGTGAAAGGCGTGGCTTGTGGAATTTTCAGAAGACGTGCTCAAAATCGACAAAAAGCTTATGACCACGAAAAGAGGATCTTGTGACCAGTTTTTGACAAAAATAAAAATCTCCGACCTTGACAAAGCGGGGGATGGACGGCTCTGAATTTTTTTCTGATCAATTTTGATATATGGAACGTCGAAATTCGAGTTCGTATGTGGAAACTAGACCAGTTTTACGAACTGACTCCGAATTAGAGGACAAAACGGAAACAATGCGCGCAAAATTGGTCACGGCAGCAAGGATTTGATGGAAACAGTAAAGACAAGTATAACAAATTAGTTGCGTGGACTAGGGTTTGATGGATATAAAGGAAACACAGTAAGACTTGAAGGTGTTCACGGATTATGATGAAAAACAAAGGAAAAACATAAACTGGACTAAAAACGATCTAAAACTAGCAACCAGAGCTTGACCTAGGGCACAAACTCAACCACGCGACACAGAGATGAAATTGCATGGCACAACGAGGCTATAGGATAGGTAATATGTGGCAGTGTATATTTTTTTGGCTTTTTGTGGACTATAGATAATGCAAAAACAGTAACAATCTAAAGGGAAAACAAAGTTATACCTAACGGGCAGCAAGGTCTCTGATACCACTTGATGTAAACTAGGACCGATCTTCCGAAAGGTACGATAGCGTCGATTGGTGGAGACTCGATGTTCACGATCTAGGCTTCGAACCAAGACTGATTCGGACCCCCACAACCGTTACACCACTGCTCCGTTGGTTATCAACCACGCGAACACGATTGACCTCGCCGAGAAGGCTTTCCTGCAAGCGAATCGAGAACACAAGCAAGAACGGGATGAACGCAATCTAAAATTACAAATAAATATGAGGCTTATGATAATGAGAAGGAGTTCATGTCTTTATTCGAAAGGACTAATCGCCACAGGCGAACAAGATCAAGAACTAGGGCCCTGGTTCACAGCAAGCAGCCTTGGTGGCACAGTTGCAGCAAAACGATGTCTATTTCATGAGAAAATCAAGAACTAAATAAAACCCAAACCCTAAGGAGAGCAACAGCTGCTATTTATAGAGTCTTGGACGTCACCCCCTGGACGCGCCCCCTAATGGGCCCAAACACGATACACGGTCCAACGGACCAAAAGATGGTGTCGCAGCACCATGACAGATTCTGGACGCTAACTTGTTTTGACGATCCCCATTGATTTCAAAGGTATTTTGATGTGAGACTACTTGGATTGACTTCCTTATTGAATTAGCTTTCCAACCATATATGGATCATCGAAAACAGAGTCTAGATGCGTCCTGGGTGACCAGTTTAAGGCAGACTAATCCTGGAACCCGAGATGGGCTCCAACTTTAGTTGGACTAGGCCTCCACCATGAAAAAGATGAATTGGACACCCATGCTAGACCTCCTCCTCTCCTTGGCTTGTATGTGATGTAGAAGTGATGTCCTCATCACTATGGACGTGTGCGGCGTGGTCCTCCTCGGTTTTCCCATCCAGTGGGGGGCTGTCGACGCTGACATCGAAAATTCCGCCTCCACGATAGGGAGGGAAAGGAGGTTGTATGGCGGTGGTTTCGGTGACAGTCTCTGTAGAGCCCTAGGACTCGGAGTCTAGATTTTTTCCCCCATATGGTTTGGAGGAATGCTTCGGGGTGTCGGCTGACGTGTAGCTTGTTGACAGTCGGCGATAGCTCATCGGCAATGTAGTCGGCTAGAGGATGGATATCTCCAACCTTGTCAACGAATTTGCCCCTTAGGGCATCTTGGTAGGTGGTGGCAACGCTGGTGAGCCCAAAGGGCAGGGCCATAACCCTTGGCATTTCCTGATCAGCCTTCGATAGATCTAAATCGAAGAGTGGTTGGCGCTGAACCAGAGTGGTTAGGGTCGATTCTACGATGGAGAGGCAATCGGTGAGCTTCTGACCAACCCGATCGATGGATGCGATCAGATCATTATTGTTGATTTGCCTCCTTGGGTAGCGGGGGAGTGGATGATGAATTGTCGATGAAGACGACCTTGGAGGTGGCTCTAAGATCGAATCTGTAGTCATAGGTGCTGGGGTGATCGGTGCAGAATCGATCTGCACCGGCTCGATGAGCTCTCCGACTCCGTCAGCGTTTATGATCCAGGAGGGACGAAGATCTGGCTAGGCTATGGGAGGGACAAAGATGTGGCAGAACCATGTAATCTAATGCCTCCTAGGAGTGCTTGTCTTCCATTAGAGAACACTAAATTACTCGGTTCCGTCGGGCACACCCCATGGGGGAACCCAAAAATCCATATTTTTGCCATCAGGATCACAAATGAGAGAATAAAGCTTACACCATTCTTAACCATTTCTTACATCACTTTTAATACAACATCAGAGTATAACATTTATTATTATAACAGCGGAATGTAATCATATTATCAGAGTTATAAATAGTTTAATTGAATAGCGGAATATAAACATGTGATCAGAATTACAGCGAAAATAAATACCTATTCATGCAATGATGAAGCATTGATATATAAATTATGACAACATATTATAAAACTTTTATTTAGAAAAACATTTGGTGAGAGTTATAAATAACAGCTACGATCGCAGTGTAAATGAATCCTCGCTGAGCCCACCAGGAGGTATGCACACACAAGGGTTAGCTCTAGCATCCACCTGTCACCTGCAACAGGGGGAATAAAACCCTGAGTACTCAATTGTACTCAGCAAGACTTACCCGACATGAGGAAAGAAAAGACTCCAAGGATATACAAGGCTATCTCGCTTGTGGGTTTATTGCATTTGCAGGAAGCATTATTAAGCGTGCGTCCTTATATTTAATTTTTATTAATAGCCGCATTGGTTCATTAACTAACCATTCTATGTAAGCACATGTGCTACTTTCAAGCAGGTGGTAAGCGATCAGATTTCCTTTTCCTTCCATCTTTCATCTTTTAGTTCTTACTACGGTGCTAGACATGAAACAAGCCGTACCAGATTTCCCAGCGATTCGTGAATCAATGCCCCTAGCTGGGTACCCCAAAAACACATGCCCCGCTTGTACCCAAGGCACAAGCAGGACCAACCCATCACCCTCCTGTCCTGGGTTCCTAGGTCCCCGTCCAAACTGGGACTCCAAGCCCCCACCCCTGAGTCCTGGACTCAGTGCGGTGCAAGGACCTCCTCCACCAAAAAGAAACCCTGACAGTCGGTCTGGAAAGAGCTAAAACCCACGACAAGAGAGCAACAAGTCTTCCAAGTGCCCATACCCAAGTATGCGCTCGGGATAATAAGTCTATGACTCGCCTCAATGGCTTATGCAACGGCCGGTCCTTAACTGACACAGACAGGGAAAGCAGTGTAACCAAGCCATGCCCCGCGTCCACGGCGACACAACCTATTACACCCACCAATACCCAAATCATATCCCTGCCTGGTCACCATTTTCCTTTCCACCATTTTTATATATTCCAAGTGATAATAATCCAATAATATATTTCCTATCTCTCGCGAGTGACAGGCAATCACTCGACTTCTACCGGAGTCCTGTAGCATAGCAATCTACATGATTCTATCATACTAGTAAGACTCATATGATAAAGATATGTATATGCAAGTGGGTTTCAATCAACTCCTTAAAACTTAATGCACAAATATAATTTAAACTGCAGAAAAGTAGGGGTTATGCACCGGGGCTTGCCTGGGTAAGAGATATATTAAAAAGTTAGTATTTGCATCTTTAGATCATCCACCATCAACTAAATAGAAAACCCATTGCATCATCTCCTGGAGATAATACCATTACACCATCTTCGGATTCCCAATCATCCTTCAATTGATCAGTTGATCCATCATTGTACCTATATGATATGCAATGCGATGCAATGCAAGAAGTAATTAATCAACTGCAACTGTGATTCATACAATACGATTTACGCCTCTCAAGTTAACGAGCTAGTTCTAATGACAACCGTACTTATCTACGTACCCATATTGTCGAATAAGACATTATTTCCCAACAAATATTTTAGTTATACAAACCCAAATTGTTTCTTTGTTTCATTCTATCGATTTAATCATTACTCGAAATAGGGCATCATTATCTATTTAGCAAACTAATTATTCTGGAGCTACAAAAATTACAGTGAGTACCTAATATTGCTAGAAGCCTACTGTACAAATTTTAGATTCAACAATATTACCGATTTATCATGGAAATTCCTACAAGTTTATCTTTTCATAATATTAAGTACCTTAAATTAATTATATAGCTTCCAAGAATATTATCAAACTATGTGAATAAAATATACTAATAGGTAGATCATGATTTTAGAGACTCAACAAAACTGGTTTCACCATTTTTGGACTCATACACAATTTTATATTGATTTTATAAGTTTATTTCTGAAACTTAATTAGAAAATGTTTATAAAACGAAAGGGCCAGCGGCATCTAAGCGGCCTAGCAGCCCAAAAGGGTGGAGCGTGCGTGGTGGAGTGGCCCAGGCGCGGCAGTGACCGGCCGGCCTAGCGAGGCATGCGGACAGCGGAAAACCGTCCACGCGGCGCAGGCGGTGGCCCAGTCAAGCCGCCCCATGCGGGGGTGGCGGTCCTGCCCAAACCAGCCCAGTGGCCAGCTCAGCCAGGTCCAGCGGCCAGGTAGCCCAGCGGCGGTGGCATCATTTTCCTAAGAGGCCCTTGTACTTTCCTTAAATTAGCCCGCAGGACATGAAAACGGTTTACATGAGTCACTGAACTTACATCGAGGACCCTGGAAAGATTCTATCCTTACCTATCTCACCTTTTCCTCTTCACAAAAATAGAGCATGGAGCAATCCGCTGGTCCGCCATAGTCCGTGGAGGCCCGACTGGCAATTGTAGCATCTTCTCACATACACTTTCTTCTTGGTGTGATCTCTTCTCTTTCTTGCACCATAGCCCTTCTTCTTCATGAATTTTCCCATCTTGCGCACAAAGAGAGCCATAGCTTCATCATCAATATCACTAAGATCATCATCATCACTTGATTCTTTCTTGGACTTGCCCTTGTTCTTTGATGATGATGAGCTAGCCTTGAATGCTATGCTTTTCTTCTTCTTGTCTTCTTCTTCCTTCTTGTCATCCTTGTTATCCCCCTCCCTTTCCACACGGTATGTCTCTTGTGTCATGACATCACCTAGTACTTGGTTGGGGGTAATATCCTTCAATCCTCCTCTTATGATTAGCAATCTTAACATCTCAAATCTTGGAGGTAGGCACATCAAGAACTAATGAGAGATGTCATCATCCTTGATCTTCTCTCCCAAAGCCTTCAAGTCATTGACAATTACTTGCAATCGATGGAACATCTCTAGAATGCTCTCATCTTCCTTCATCTTGAAGCTTGTCAATTTATCCTTGAGGATATACAACTTGGCACTCTTCACCACCGGTGTGCCCTCATATGTTTCCTCCAATCTTGTCCACACCTCATTTGCTCTTTCACAATCCTTGATTTGCGTAAACACTTTGGAATCAATGGCATTGTATATGGTGTTGAGAGCCATTGTGTTGCATTGCTTGTTAGTCTTGTCTTGGTTGGTGGGATTGTTGGGATCGATGATAGCATAATCATTCTTGGTCACTTCCCATACTTGATCATTGATTGAACCAAGATACATCCTCATCTTTCTCTTCCAATAATCATAGCATGTGCCATCAAAGAATGGTGGTTTGCCCCCCACATGGTTGAACACAACTTGAGCCATAATTTGACACCGAGGTTGTTAAGCCTTTAATCAAACGGTGACCACGGCTCTAATACCACTTGAAAGGTCCTAATATGGCTATAGGAGGGGTGAATAGCCTATTTAAAAATCTACAAATCAACTAGAGCAACTTGATTAGTATGACAAATAGCGTAATGCAAACTTGCTCTAGCTCTACAAGGGTTGCAAGCCACCTATCCAATAATTCTAGTTGTAATGATTACTTAGGCACACAAACTCGCTATGTAACTACTCACTAAGAGCTCTCAATCTTGCTACTCTAAAGAGCTCAACTAGATGAATGTAAATAATAAAGCAAGCTCTCAATTCTAATTACACTAAACAGCTTGTATCAACTTGTTTGCAATAATGTAAATAAGTGAGTAGGGTGATTATACCACCGTGTAGGGGATGAACCAATCACAAGATGAATATATAGCCAATCACCAGGAGAATGCCAAAGACAAGAGACAATCGATTTTCTCCCAAGGTTCACGTGCTTGCCAACACGCTACATCCCCGTTGTGTCGACCAACACTTGGTGGTTCGGCGGCTAAGAGGTATTTCACAAACCTCGTCCACACGATTGGACACCGCAATAACCTACCCACAAGTGAGGTAACTCAATGACACGAGCAATTTACTAGAGTTACCTTTCGGCACTCCGCCAGGGAAGGTACAACTCCCCTCACAATCACTAGAGACGGCCATGAACAATCACCAACTCGTGCCGATCCTCCACCGCTGCACCAAGCTGTCTAGGTGGTGGCAACCACCAAGAGTAACAAGCAAAATCCGCAGCGCAACACGAATACCAAGTGCCTCTAGATGCAATCACTCAAGCAATGCACTTGGATTCTCTCCCAATCTCACTTGGAGATCTTCTTTTCCAAGTTCAAGCATTTGATCATCACCATGCCATCACCATCGTCATGATCTTCGCCATTGCTTCATCACTTGGAGTAGTGCTACCTATCTCATAATCACTTTAATAAACTAGGTTAGCACTTAGGGTTTCATCAATTAACCAAAACCAAACTAGGGCTTTCAACAACGAAGGCAGACCACGGTTGAGCGACAGTGACGGCACACGTGCTGGAAGCCCGGTGAGTGGTAAGCGCTGCATGTAGAGTCACTACGCTTTGTACGGTGGACGACACATCAATCGCCAGTAGTCCCTGCTTGTCATGCTGTTGATGCTGAAATAATAATAGTCAAGGTAGGGGCAATGCGGTACGACGCAAATAAATCAGGTGACTAAATCAGAGGAGGGGAAAAACACCACCGTCGTACCGACGAGGCAGGTGGGATGAGTGGACAGCGGCACTCTCATTTTTATTTCTATTTTGTTTTAAGTTTTAACCCGATTAACTTCCACCAATAATTATTTCACGTAAAAGTTCATATTTCGAACTAACCCATAGAGACAAAATATTTAAGCGATATATAATTACTTTGCTCAATATAGTTTGCTAAAATGGCATTTTAAACATAAGCTCAACATTTAAAATTTTAAAATCCGAGAAACTCGTTTTGAAAATTTATCTTAGGCCTAAATCGCGGTGCTAAACAAGCTCGTAACACCAGGAAACAGCACGCACACCCCTACCTGACATGCCAACTGTCTATAGAATGTCGTCGACAGTTCTTCGAGGGGTATCCCACGAATGTAGATTGATCAGCAGAGATGAGTGTAATCGAGAACAAGAAGGCAACAAAGACTCAAGACTTAGACTGGTTTGGGCCGTCAGCATGACGTAATACCCTACTCCTGTGGTCTGTTTGATTGTATTGCCTATCATGTAATATTGCGTGTGTTTGTAGGGGGTCTCTGCCCGTCTTATATAGTCCGGAGGGTAGGGTGACAAGTTGGTTAGATCTAGGAGATAACCAAAAAGTAATAATAGATTACAGAAATCATGGGATCATACGTATCCTAATAGATCTCATAGTATCTTCAGGATATATTTTTGGTGTCTTACGGGATGCGCCGAGCAGCGTCGTGCTCCGTAAGACTTCATCTTGTGGACTGGGTCACCCCTAGGGGCGTAGCCCATGTGGTCTACCATGGGTATCCGGGGTCGTACCCCCCATAATTTCATACAACAAGAGTTCTTGAAAATTATTTATTACAACACCAGAGTTCAGAGTACAATAATTAAATAGTGGAATGAAAATAAATATCCAGTGGAAATGATACAAGGATCCATCTGTGCCCACTAGAAGAATCCTCCACATAAGAGATACTCCTCAAACTGCACATGCAATAGGGGTAAATAAACCCTAAGTACACAATGTACTCGCAAGACTTACCCAACTAGTGGGAATAGTTTCCTAACTCTCAAGGATATAATAGACAATATGGGTTTGTTGTTTTATTTTTGTTTGCGGAAACCATTACTAATAGTTCATTCTTACAGTCAAGTTTTATTAGCAGTCATGATTACTTCATTAGCTAACCATTCTAGGTAAGCACTTGTTCTACTTTCAAGCAAGGGTTGAGCAGTCAGAACCATTTCACCAACTTTTATCTTTTAGTTCTTACTACGGTGCTAGACCATAGCCAAGTCGTACCATCTCATGGAAACAATGATTCGTGAACCAATGTATCATAGCTGGGTACCATGAAACACATGCCTCTTTTGTACCCTAGGCACAAACAAGACCAACCCATTCCACTCCTATCACCGGGTCTAGGTCCCCATTCAAACTTGGACTCCAAGCCCCACACTTGAGACCAGGTCTCAGTATGGTGCTTAGACCTCCACCTTTTTTTGCCTCTAATCAGTCGGTTCGAAAAGAGCCAAAACCCATGACAAGTGCGTAACGAGCCTTCCTGCTCCCATAAGAAATATGTGCTCAGGATAATAAGTTTATGACCTGACTACTATCCAGAGCAACGGACGATCCTTAATCGACACGAACAGGGAAAACAATGTAACCAAGCTAAGCCCCGTTGGCCATGGGACACACCCTGTTACACCCACCAATACCCATACCATATCTCTGCCCTATCTCCATTTTTCCTTTCATCATTTTATCATGAGAGTAAATATAATAATCACTTATTATGAGTAACGGTAGGTTACTCACACTACCGGAAACCTAAGCATAACATCTACTCGGACCTGCACTAGTAAGACTCACAGGACAGATATATCTATGCATGTGGTTTTCATAAAATTCCTGTAATGTAAATGCACATCACATATATATATTCAGTGATTATAAAAATAAGGGTTATGCACCGGGGCTTGCCTTGGGCAGGCGCGGTGTCAGCTGAGTCAGTCAGTGGTGGCTTTGGGGCCTCCTACTGCATGAGAATCTCCTCCTCATACTCCTCGATGATCTCCTCGAACTCGTGATTGCCGGTGGTCATGATCTCTGCCAACTCGTTCTCTATATGCATGCGATGATGATGCAACACTTAGCTTTTAGGCAACAACAACTCTTAAACTAAGAATATGCATACTAAGCTACTAAGCTTGCTATAATGACTAAGATACTAAGCTAACTATCATCTTCATCAAGAGGTGTTGAATTCACTAACAAACCCTTAGCTTGGCAAATAAGAATATATCTTTATTTGTACTAGTGATTTAATGTATATTGAAATAAAGAGCATTTAACCACCCTAATGCTTAATCTATTCTAAGGCTAGAAAAATTGCAGTGAGCACATAATAATACAATGAAGCTACCATAAAAATTTTAGGACTAAAGCTATCACCAATTTACCATAAAATTTCCTATAACATTTAACCTAATAATATTGAGCACTCTCAAATGATTTAATAGCTCCTAGTATCAACATGTATATATATGAACTAAATACACTAACAGATACAGCACAATTTTTGGAACCTAATAAAATTTGTTTCACAATTTTTAGACACTTACATGATTTTATATTTACTACCAAAGATCAACTCAGAAATTAAATTAGAAAAGTATTTCTAATTCATTATGAAAAAGAAAAATGAATTCTCCCGCGTGGCCAACAAACACAGCGCGCGTAGCGGCCTGTAGGCGCGGCCCACATGAAGCCGGCCCACGCAGAGACGGCCCGCGCCAGGGAAAGCCCATGCGCTCTGGCGATTTAGCAAAAGAGACCTCAAACTTCTCCCAAATTATAACTAAGTGCTAACACTATTTCTCTCCTCTCTCAAACCTTCTCACTTAACCCCCTGGCTTTCCTAGAATTCCCCCGCACGGCTGCTGATGACACAGCGCGGCTGTGTCGGCCACCAGGGACCTACGACAAACCACCTAATGGGCTGGTCACCATCTCTGACCCGAGCAGCTACGCTAAGCGGCGACGCGGGGTGACACTACTGGCTAGGGAATGCTGCAGCGGCGCGCGGGCATCCACGACGGTGGCGCCACTATTCTGGTGAGCTAGGGTAGCTATAGGCCTAATTGGTTAGCTCATGAGTGTAGCATCCGGTTTTAAGAACAAAACTAGATACACACCATATGTGAGCCTAGGAAGTCAAATCTCACATATAGCTACAAATAAGGGTAATATCAATAGACAATGCTTAAATACATAATGTATTAGTGTAAAGAATATAACCTCAGAGTATAGACAACGGAAAGGGAACTCTGATCTTTAGGCGAAGACTCCAAATCTATAAGGACAACTGACTCGTTGATCACAAGCCTAATTTCTCCAAACTCTAGCAATCTGGTACCCATCCAGGATTTTTATCCAAAGATTTGAAAAGTAAAGCAAGCGTAAGTACATGTCATACTCAACAAATATAACATGGGGTTCATGAGGCTCAAAAGGGCTGACACGGGTTTAACTGCAATTAGCTTTTAATGAGTCATCTTTTAGCATTTGAGTAGCAACAAGTTTATCACAAGCCCATAAACACATGATCAGGTAAACATTAATAATGAATAGCATAAACAATTAACTATTAGTGAGCATCTTCATCATCCATATCATTAGTGTTCATCATCATTAACCGTTAGTGATCATCTATTCCGTAAATGTTCCAAGGCCGCTCGAGACCGAGAGCACGGTTGATATACTAGTTTTACACTCTGCAGAGGTTGTACACTTTCACTATGAGTCGTGATTTACCCTTTCGCCCGAGATAGCTAATCTCTTGACCCACTTCCAAGGAAGATCGGTAGGGTTCACTATGAAGCCTTTCAAAGGTTCATCTAACAAGTTAGGGACATTAGATTCACTCGACAAATAGATATAGGAACCCCCCTATTGAATGGCACAATGACACGTAGCCTATACACATAAGAGTAGAGGCTGTCCTATACCCGATTCGTCAAGCCATTCTTATGCCAATAAAGGTAACCACTAATAAGCTAGAAAAGGTCCTCATACTGAGCTAAAGCCAGAGCCATATAGCCCTCATAGTTATACTGTAAGTCCCGGATGATCACTTAAATATAAGTCCTTAGGGAGAGGAATCTAGAGCACCATAAAAATAGCCCAACGCTCTAGCCCCCTTGTTCCATGTTGCTAAAAAGCATCTTTTAATGTTTATTGTATATTACATTAGTCAAGTTATAAGATCATGGTTGTAGTTGAGCACTAGCATCATACTACCCAATGCAATAACCCAAAGGTATCAAGGTACAGGGTAACAAAGTACTAGGGAATCCTTAGTGGCAGTCAAGGTAGACACATGCAGTATGAATTAAATGATTAAAAGTGAAAAGGTAATAAGGAAGATCCCATGCTATACTTGCCTTAAAACACCGATCCTTCAGTAAGCTTTAATCTTCAACGCTCTTCTTCTTCTTCTTCTTCTTGATCACCACGTATATCTCACCGACTGGACGTAATCATAAAGCACAACACAAGCATCCATACAATCATACACGAAGCAAACAATAGATCTAAATTAGAATAGTACACCAATCATAAAATCAAGATGAAAAGTTTGCAAAACGAATCTACGTCTCACTACGAACACACAGACGCGAAGAGCACGCCAATCGGAGCTACGATTGAAAAGATACAACTACCGAGAGATCTGCTTGATATGCGGAAAAGAAAACTATAAGCTTCATTTATTTTAACTATATAAAATCTTATATAAATTGAATTAATTCAAATTTAGATTCAAATTATAAAACTAAAGTAAAACAAATCATATTTTATTTATAAAACCCAGTTGCATAATTATTAATCAAGATATGATTTAAACCATAAAATTTTAGAAATAGTAATATGGTAACCACTGTTACTAATGCGTAGATCTCATTGCTATGAATCTAACCCAACTTGAATGGGCTAAAACAAAGTTAAAACGTAGAAGATATGATTTAAATAAGATTTCCTTTAATAAAATAATATATTAAATCTAATCGCGAATTTTAAAAGTTTAAAACACATCTAATAGTAGTATAAACATGTAGATTATGAAATTACAAACCTAACGCAAGTTGAACGGGTCAAATCGGAGTTGAAACGAAGAAGTTATGGTTAAAACAAATCTAGTGGCAAAACTATAAATAGCTGAAAACGTATTTTCAATCTAAACGAACCAAAGTATGCTTTCAGAAAAAGAAAACAGAATTTGAAAAGACGTTAGGGACGGTGGGTTCTATGATAACAAAGTTCAGGGGCCTATCTACAAAACTGCAGTGGCTAACCGGTATTGACCGAGTTGACTTAGGCCAACTCTGATTTGACGGACAGAAAAGAATGGGAAGGATGGAGTCGCCGACACAATAGCCATGGCGGCGGTGCTATGGCCGGCGCAAGCTTGGCCTCATCGAAGTTCATAAAATTGGTGAACTCGGCCCATAGGATCTACACGGGAAGCAAGCACGGGACGTGGTGAACTCGTAGAGGAGGTCGGGGATAGCGGCGAACGCGTAGAGGCGATGCTAGGCTCATTTTGGTGGCTAGAGTTGATGTCGCATCTCCGGTGAGCACTACTAGGCAGAAGAGAAGGAGATGGATATCGATAGAGGTACCTACGGGTTACTTACCCTCGGACGAAGCTCGGTGGAGTGCTTAGGGTGACCACGAAGCGACGGTTTGGTAGATCAAGGCGGCGGCTATGGCTACGCGGCGAGGCGGTTGTGAGCTAGGGTAGGATGGGGATGGCGGTGCTCTGGTGGATGCGGGTGGCACGGCACTCCTATTTAAGACTGGGGAAGCAACGTGGGGCACACGGCAACTGAGCGAGGCGCGACGGCGACGCACTGCTCGGTGGAGTCCGAACCGGCTACACGAGGTAGAGGAAGAGCCTAACAAGGCGGGTCCATTGGTCAGTGAGAGTGGATGTAGGCTAGGATTATCAGCCAGGGAGAGGATGTGCATGGGCGTTGCAGCTTAGGCCATGGATTGGGCTGGTCTAGAGGAGAAGATGGGGCGCGGTGGTGGGCTACTACCGCTGGGTCGCTAGTTGGGCCACGCAAGCGAGAGGGGAAAGAGGGCCTTGCGAGAAAGAGCGTACTGGGCTGCGGGGCTAAGGAAGAGCCGAGCCTGCGCGGGAGGAAGAAAAGTGGGCCATCCTGCCAGCGGGGAAACATGGCCGAGCGGCTTGGGTCGCCTACGGGAAAGAGAAGCCAGCGGGCCAGATTGAGTGAGAAAAGATTTTTTTCCATTTTCCAAATCGTTTTTCCCTATTTTGTTTTCAAAACCAAATCCAAATGTAAACCAAATCAAATTCAAATAGAATTTAAAGTACACTTTTACATAAAAATAAGAAATTTTGGTAAGTTTTCAAAAATAAAATTTTACAACTTTTAAATGCTTTTATTTCCTAATTTTCTTTTCTTTTTACTTCAAAGCCAATTTCAAAAGCATTTGAAATTCATTTCGAATTTTGAACTCAACCACCCATTACAATAAACCAAATTCACCGGCATGCATGCACAACCATGTTGCTAAGCCTTATGATGAATTTTAATTTAATAAAAAAATTATTTCCCTATATTTCATGAGCACAAAATTTAGAAATAAATCCTTTTAAACCTATTTTTAAAAAGAGACAAAATTTAGGGTGTTATAATTCTACCCCCTTAAGATGAATCTCATCCTCGAGATTCAGACGACGTCGACTAGGAGATAGGGATACTTCATCTCTAGATTCTTCTTTACTTCTTCGTATAGTTCCATCGTCTTGGTAAGGATTCCACGTTACTTTGGATACCTTACTCCAAACAATTCTCAGGTATCTCCTATCATTAGGCCACCTTTCCTTTTTAGTCCATAATATCAATTCTCTTTCTTAAGATATCCACCTTCCAACGAAGCCTGGCGAATCTCTTGGTCAGAAGGAAATTCTACTACCATTCTTCAAAACATTAATGATTTCGATCAAGTTGCTCAAACTTAGAATACAATTCTTAGTCCTCGGTGTCACCCGAACCTTCTTAGCACAATTCTCCGTTGCTAAGGTCATTGACCATGACTTTGCTCCTTAAAGTAACAGCACTTTTCCAAGTCATAACCAATTTCATTCCAACAAGGATATCACAAGTTCAAGACCAACTTAGTAAAGATGTCCTGTAGACTCTTGTGATCCTCCTATATGTCACTTTTACTTAAAAAATAGTACGTCCATGCTTCACAGTGGATAACTCTAGTTAACATGTTAGGTAGTATAACTCATGCTTCCTTAGCTGACTTAATGAACAAGCCACTTCTTTTCTTCTCGTATAAGGACACATCCCACATTTTTGGGTACCACCACGCTTCTGCTACACAAACTAGAACGTATGATACTTTATCTTACAAGTTCTTTCACTTGACTACCCCCCTTAAGAAAAGATAAACTAGGGGACACAAGAAGGGTAGCTTGCAACTTCTTCTAGATGAGCTAACTAGTATCAAGATGTTCTGACATCCGAATGATACTCTTGTGTATGGGCAAGGACAAGAAACCTGAAATTCCTCGCGAGATGAAAAACAGCAGCACAGTAAAACAGCTGTTACTCCCATTCTCTTAATCCAATGAAGTTGTAGATTATACCGTTGGAAAGCTTATAAAATTCTTCACAACTCCCTTATAGAACACTTTTCCAAATTCTAGAGTGAACTTTGTCTAAAATAGTGCACAACAGAAACTACTTCAGATTCCAAACAGCACAAATGCATTGCCTTGTGATTTTCGTATCTCCATAACCAAAATAGCTATCAGGCTCATTCTTGCGCTTAGAGAAAGATATTGAAGCCTACTATTATCTAGAATTTTCTCATGATTTATGATCATTCAAAATAAGAGATATAAGTCGAAGAGTGCATATTGCTCCGAAAAGATAGGATAGAGAAAACAGAAGAAACCATAACCCAACTATATATTGCAATAATCCTTATACCTTAGGCCTATAGACTAAATGAAATTGCAAGAACACCCAACAAGATCATTGCAATAATTATAAAGATTCAAAACAATCATAAGCATAATGACAATTCAACAAGCAATAAAGATGCACAATTCAATCATTGACTCAACTTGCGATACTATCGTCCTCATTGTACCAGTGATAACAATTCTAAGACTTATCTTCAGATTATGCAAGAAGGTGATGAGGAATAGTTCTAAAAGCATATCAAATCAAGGAGTGAAGATAAGAACAAAGACTTCAAAATAAGCACCAAGGTAGAGATATAGTAGAAAAAAAATATCAAGGTTCATAGAGCAAGGATTTTTGTAACAACTTCTAAACCTTAGAACGACCAGTTTCTACTAGGCTTGCGTTCTATAGTCATTATTGCTCTGATACCACTTTGTAGCATCCAGTTTTAAGAACAAAACCTGATACACACCATATGTGAGCCCAGGAAGTCAAATCTCATATATAGCTATAAATAAGGGTAATATCAATAGACAATGCTTAAATACATAACGTATTAGTGTAAAGAATATAACCTCGGAGTATAGACAATAGAAAGACAACACCGATCTTCAGGCGAAGACTCCAAATCTACAGGGACAATTGATTGGTTGATCACAAGACTAATTCCTCCAAACTCTAGCAATCCGGTACCCATCCAGAATTTTTATCCAAAGATTTGAAAAGTAAAGCAAGCGTAAGTACATGCCGTACTCAATAAATATAACATAGGTTTCATGAGGCTCAAAAGGCTAACACTGGTTTAACTGTGATTAGCTTTTAATGAGTCATCTTTTAGCATTTGAGTAGCAACAAGTTTATCACAAGCCCATAAACAGATGATTAGGTAAACATGAATAATGAATAGCATAAACAATTAACCATTAGTGAGCATCTTCATCATTCATATCATTAGTGTTCATCATCATTAACCGTTAGTGATCATCTATTCCGTAAATGTTCCAAGGCCGCTCGTGACCGTGAGCATGGCTAATATACCAGTTTTACACTCTGCAGAGGTTGTACACTTTCACTGTGAGTCGTGATTTATCCTTTCACCCAAGGTAGCTAATCTCTTGACCCACTTCTAAAGAAGGTCGGCAGGGTTCACTATAAATCCTTTCAAACATTCATCTAACTAGTTAGGGCCATTAGATTCACTCGGCAAACAGATATAGGAACCCCCCTGTCGAATGGCACAATGACACGCAACCTATACACATAAAAGTAGAGGCTATCCTATACCCGATTCGTCTAGCCATTCTTACACCAATAAAGGTAACCACTAATAAGCTAGAAAAGGTCCTCATACTGAGCTAAAGCCAGAGCCATAAAGCCATTATAGTTGTACTGTAAGTCCCGGATGATCACTTAAATATAAGTCCTTAGGGAGAGGAATCCAAAGCACCATAAAAATAGCACAATGCTCTAAGCCCCTTGTTCCATGTTGCTAAAAAAGCATCTTTTAATGTTTATTGCATATTACATTAGTCAAGTTATAAGATCATGGTTGTAGTTGAGCACTAGCATTATACTACCCAATGCAATAACCCAAAGGTATCACGGTACAGAGTAACAAAGTACTAGAGAATCCTTAGTGGCAGTCAAGGTAGACACATGTAGTATGAATTAAATGATTAAAAGTGAATAGGTAACAAGGAAGATCTCATGCTATACTTGCCTTAAAACACTGATCCTTCGGTAAGCTTTAATCTTCAACGCTCTTCTTCTTCTTCTTCTTCTTGATCACCACATATATCTCACCGACTGGACGTAATCATAAAGCACAACACAAGCATCCATACAATCATACACGAAGCAAACAATAGATCTAAATTAGAACAGTACACCAATCATAAAATCAAGATGAAAAGTTTGCAAAAATGATTTTACGTCTCACTACGAACACACAGACGTGAAGAGCACGCTAATCAGAGCTACGATTGAAAAGATACAACTACCGAGAGATCTGCTTTATACACGGAAAAGAAAACTATTAGCTTAATTTATTTTAACTATATAAAATCTTATATAAATTGAATTAAATCAAATTTAGATTCGAATTATAAAACTAAAGTAAAACAAATCATATTTTATTTATAAAACTCAGTTGCATAATTATTAATCAAGATATGATTTAAACCATGAAATTTTAGAAATAGTAATATGGTAACCACTGTTACTAACGCGTAGATCTCATTGCTATGAATCTAACGCAACTTGAATGGACTAAAATGGAGTTAAAACGTAGAAGATATGATTTAAACAAGATTTCTTTTAATAAAATAATAGATTAAATCTAATCACAAATTTTAAAAGTTTAAAGCACATCTAATAGTAGTATAAAGATGTAGATTATGAAATTATGAACCTAACGCAAGTTGAACGGGTCAAATCAGAGTTAAAACAGAAAAGTTATGGTTAAAACAAATCTAGTGGCAAAACTGTAAATAGCTGAAAACGTATTTTCAATCTAAATGAACCAAAGTACGCTTTGAGAAAAAGAAAACAAAATCTGAAAAGACGCTAGGGATGGCGGGTTCTATAAGAACAAAGTTCAGGGGCCTATCTGCAAAACTATAGTGGCTGACCGGTATTGACCAAGTTGACTTAGGCCAACTCTGAATTGGGGCCGTTGATCTTGGATTTGATGGACAGAAAAGAATGGGAAGGATGGAGTCGCCCACACAGTAGCCATGGCGGCGGTGCCATGGCCGGTGCAAGCTTGGCCTCACCGGAGTTCATGAAATTGGTGAACCCGGCCCTTGTCAACCACAGGATCTGCACGGGATGCAAGCACGAGATGCGGTGAACTCGTAGAGGAGGTCGGGGATAGCGGTGAACGTGTAGAGGCGATGCTCTGGTGGATGCGGGCGGCATGGCGCTCCTATTTAAGACCGGGGAAGCAACGTGGGGCACACGGCAACCGAGCGAGGTGGGGCAGCGACGGACTGCTCGGTGGAGTCCGAACCGGCTACATGAGGTAGAGGAAGAGCCTGATAAGGCGGGTCCGCCGGTCAGTGAGAGTGGATGCAGGCCAGGGTTATCAGCCAAGGAGAGGATGCGTGCGGGCGCTATGGCTTGGGCCACGGATTGGGCCGGTGTAGAGGAGAAGACGGGGGCGCAGTGGTGGGTTGCTGCCGCTGAGTCGCTAGTTGGGCCACGCAAGCGAGAGGGGAAAGAGGGCCGCGCGGGCAAGAGTGTACTAGGCTGCGGGGCTGAGGAAGAGCTGAGTCCGCACGGGAGGAAGAAAAGCGGCCGTCCTGCCAGCGGGGAAACGAGGCCAAGTGGCTTGGGCCGCCTGCGGGAAAGAGAAGCCAGCGGGCCTGTCGACGGAATATGGTCGGCAGTCTACCTAGGGGTATGCCCAAGGTAGTAGATTATCGACAGACAGATGCGCAAGCCCCAAACAGGACGGTGATGCAAGACAGACATGAGGTTTTATCCAGGTTCGGCCGCCAAGAAGGCGTAATACCTACGTCCTGCGTCTGATTTGTATTGCTGTATGTCAATGAGAGATGTTTTTTAGAGGGGTCCCCTGCCCGCCTTATATAGTCCGGGGGGCAGGGTTACAGATCTGGAAACTAATCCTAGTCAGTTACAATTGCCATATGTGGCTGGATAAGGATTCCTATTCTAACCGACCAGGATCCTGCTTGGTCGCCAAATCCGTCTTGATTCCTTGTGCGGGACTCCGATCAGGTTAACTGGGCCGCACGTCGTCTTTCGGGTGGACTGAACCCATCAATCCGGGCCAGCCCAAGCTTAGCCGTAAGGGTATAGGGGTTAATACCCCCACAGCTAGTCCCCGAGCATCATGTATTATGCTGCGACACGCCATTTTAACCTTCTTCGACAAGCGAGGCTAGAATCCTTGACGCCTCCAACCACCGTCATCACCGGAGAAGTAGGTTGTCCGAAGAATGTATGGTGCTCTTAAGAAAAAAGAAAAAGATTTCTGTCCTGAGAAGTGTGCCCACTTGTATTTCTGATAAGAAATGTAAGTGGTCTTGAAGCATAGCGTCCTTGAACATCAGAAGCGTAGGGGTCGAAAAATAAACACATTCACCGCAAGGTGAAGTGTGCCCACTTAGTCCCCGAGCCTGGTAGTAGGTGACGTAGGCACGTGGTGCCAGGGTCTAAAAAGAATTCATAGTTTAGTTGAAAACCGAATTGTCGTACAGGCAAAACATGATGCACCGGCAGGTGCATCGTATCGACGTAGTCCCCGAGCTTGCTGGAAGGCAAAGTATGAGCCTTGTAGCAAGGTCTAAAGAAATGTCTCTTAACTGTATGTGAGTATAAATCACATGTAGCCAAGGAGAACCATTATTCAAGCGGTGGTCGGGGCAGTCCCCGAGCATATTAATAATCCTTATAATCATTCAAAGCACAGGGGTCGATTTAAACAAACACATTCACCGCAAGGTGAAGTGTGCCCACTTAGTCCCCGAGCCTGGTAGTAGGTGACGCAGGCACGTGGTGCCAGGGTTTAAAAAAGAAATTCCGCTAAAGTTAAGAATCCAATTGCCGTATAGGCAAAAGAAGACACACCGGCAGGTGCATCGCACCGACGTAGTCCCCGAGCTTGCTGGAAGGCGAAGTATGAGCCTTGTAGCAAGGTCTAAATAAATGTCTCTCAACTGTATGTGAGTACAAATCACATGTAGCCGAGGAGAGCAAAACTATAAGAAGTGGTCGGGAGAGTCCCCGAGCACGGCGGTGGTCATAGTAGTTCCTGAATATGGTAATGGTCGGAGCAGTCCCCAGGCACGGCCGTGGTCGGAGCAGTCCCCGAGCACAAAAGTGGTCTGGGCAGTATCCAAGCACAGTAGTGGTCTGGGCAGTCCCCGAGCACAGTAGTGGTCTGGGCAGTTCCAAGCACAGTAGTGGTCTGGGCAGTCCCCGAGCACAGTAGTAGTCAGGGCAAATCCACGATCACTTGCGCTGCTTGTACTATTATTTGGTGTACTTATTTTTCTCTATTCTTTGCCAAGTCCAGTCTGACACGTCTGGTCAAAAAAGTAAATAGGTATAGTACGTCATTCTGTCTTCTTCTTCTTCTTTTTTTTTTTGCAAACAGTCGGTTGACACCTGTATTGAGGTGTGTCAGTGTGGGCCCTCTTACACCATCAACGAAGAGGCGCGTACACTGTTAACGAAGGAGCGCATTTATTGGCACAGATTTCGAGGTTGTGTGAACAACCGTCTGCGGCGTGTGCGCACGACTCCCAATATTCTCGGGCGAACGAAACGACGGTGCTCTTTGTTTTATATAATGTAGATCTGGTAAGTTACTCACACCATTCCCCATTGTCATCCGCCGCCACAACCTTCTTCTTCTTCCTGCCGAAACCCTATTCCCCCAAAAATCATCGCCAATCCCCTCGGTCTCCCGCATCCACCCACTTAGTAAGGATGAACTAATGGCGAAGAGAGACACCTAGAAGAAAGGCAGGGTCATGGCGAAGGAATGGTGGAAGTCGCGGAGCAATGAGCAGACCATCGAGGACCTCGTCGCCATGGGAGTGCTCCACAACAAGGCACTTGCAGGATGGCGTGCGCCGGAAGGAGAAAGCTTCCCCGATCCACAACTAGGTGAGATTGTGGTCTTTGAAGACTTCTTCAAACGGGGTTTTGGGATTCCAGTGCACCCTTTCCTTCAGGGTCTCTGCTTGTACTACAAGATTGGGATTTGCAATCTGCATCCCAACTCGATTCTTCTTGTCTCCACCTTCATCCATCTCTGCGAGGCTTATGGTGGCTTCCAGCCCCATTTCGACCTCTTTCGCCACCTGTTCTGTCTTCGGAAGAAAGGGAGCGGTGGCTCGAAGATCGCCGGAGGCGTCTACCTGAACCTGCGTGACGGCATGAAGGCTCAATACCTGCACTGCCCCTGGAACACCTCATTGGACGAGTGGTACAAGAAGTGGTTCTACATCCGTGAAGAGCCGAACACCATCACTCTGTGCAATGTGGGGCTGATTCCAGAGAAGAAGAGTAGCTGGTCGGAGAAGCCCGAGAACTTGGAGTAGATCGCCGAACTGCTCGGGATGATCCCGTGGGGAAGGCTTGATGGCCCGAGCGTGGTCGGCAACTTCATCAGCCGAAGAATTCAGCCCTGCCAGAAAAGGATTCATCCTGGCTTCGAGTACCAAGGAGGCGCTGATCCAACGAGGACCAGGAAGGAGCCGCTCGACAAGATGGAGATCAAGGCTAGGATTGGAGAGCTGTTCAACTTGGCCGATCCCAATTATGTTGCACTGAACGCCATCGAGCACGCCTTCAAGCTGGCTCGACCTCCCCCAAAGGTAAATGACGCCTCCTTTTAACTGTAGAGTCATGTTGTATCAAGAAAATAACTGTCTTTTCCTTCATTTTGTGTCTCAGTGTAATGGCCGTGACCGGGCAGAAGTGTTCGTGTCGCCTCCCCCCGGTGTAGAATGGCTGCAAGCTACCGGCCCAGCTGCCCAGACCAGCGCCAGGACCGACGACGTTCACTGGGCGGTTCTCGAGACCGTAGAGGACGCCTCGACCAGAGCCACTGGCAAGCGTCCGGCTGCCAGCAAACGACGTCAAGCCATCCTCCCCCTGTCGGATGACGAAGCAGAGGATGCGGACATCTTTCGACTCGTCCCCCAAAAGAGGAGAAGGCAGGTGGGACCGACAGAGCAGGGTGGCTCCTCTGGGCCAGCAGTTGTCATAGCACCGACCACTGCGACACAGAGGATAGGCGAAGGAAACATGCCACATCATACTCCGACGCCCGTACCGAAGGTTGAAAAAGTCCCGGTGGAAACTGCCGAGGAAGCGGAGCTGGGGCGATTGAGGAGACGTTCCTTCGCCACATCCTTCCACAAGTCAAAACTGTAAGTATCTATATTTTTTATGTAAGCTTGCATTTTGCATTGGATGCTATTATCTTCTGAATTTGTCTCTGAATGCATTAGATCGGCATCCACCGAAAGCCCCGACTAGCTAGCTGGGTGCGGAACGTCCTCACCAACAATGGTGGGACAAACTACCCAGCACCCAGCCATGGAGGAGCCCATGGCAGGGACTCCGCCTGGGCCTCAGCAGGCGGATGACCAGACGCCAGTCCCCGAGCAGCTGGTCAAGAAGACAACCGAGCAGAATACAAGTGCTCCAAGCATGAACCCTGCTGAGGCGGATACCACGACGCCAAGGGAGCTGGATCTAGCCGAGGGGCAGCAGCCAGAAGTTGCCTAGAACATGGTTGCCGACGCAACGGCTCGTGGGAAAGCCCTGGTGGTCGTGGAGTCTGCGAACTCTAGACCAGTGCCGCCTCCCGAACAGGAGGCTGAAGAGGAAGAAGTGGAAGAAGTCCTGGGCCATCCCCAAGATAGGCGACAACATGTATATGTGTCGCGCTATCGGAACGACGAATGGGTCATGCACGAGGAAATCCCAGAGGTCGAAGAGACCTTAAGAGTCGAACGGGCAGCCAAGCGTCTGGTGAGGGAAGTCCAGGTATATTTGGCTTGAGTTCTTTGACCCTGTTGTGTAGTCGAACCGTCTGACGTAGCTTGTCTGAATGCAGGACTTGATGAAAACTGCAAGATACCGAAAAAGGTGCTTCGACCAGATAGAAGGAATCACGACGACCAATAAGGAGCTGACGGCTGAAGTGGAACGCCTATGGCACCAACTTGAAGCCGCCGACCAGGAGAGGACAGACCGAGAAGCACAGAACCAAAACCTGGTCGGCCAGCTCAAAAACAAAGAGCGGGAGAGAACAGGTAAGTTTTCACCATATCATAGCAAGTGCGGGACTTGTGTTATTGTGTTCTTGGCAGTAATAGCTGTAATGTAGGTTTAGAAGCTGAAGTGACCCGCCTCCAGGGGGAGAACAGCCGTGTGCTTGCAGAATGTGGTCGCCTGAAGGAGGACAACGAGAAACTGGCACGCAGCCTGTCGGAACTCCAAGACCACACTAACAGAATGAAGGACGACCTAAAAAGTAAGCACTCTAGACCACCTTTCTCATTCTATTGCCCACCTTGCCTTGTTGTGTCATCACGTTTGATGTCTTGTACTGCTTTCAGTTTTGAAAGTCAATGCCAAGAGGCGCTTGGAGGCCGTGATCAAGGAGCGTGACGACTGGAAAGCACAATGCCTTAAGGCCACCGAGGAGCGGGACACGTGGAACAAGCGATGCCAAGAAATGGCAACTGGCGTTGTGCCCGTCCTCGACCTTATCGACCCGGCGCTCACAGAGGAAGAGCTAAGGACGCCCCAGCTCGGACTGGTCGAGAGATGCAAGCAAGCATGGGGATGGTTCCAAGACTTCGTAAAGGAGGCGGGTGAGTACACGGGTGCCCATGTGCTAAGCATGGTGCGTGCTCACTACCTCCAGATCGATCTCAAACGCTTGGAGGCTGGGTACCCAAAGGAGATAGACCCAGACAAGGCCGAAGAGCTTCGGACGGCCCAGCTGGATTTGTCGTCAAAGACAATTGGCGATATTAACCTGTGCGGAGGTGGGACAGCACCTATGCAGGGTATGCCATCAACAAGCCAGCTGGAAATGCCATCAGCTGCAAGCCAACCAACGAAGCCTGCGGTCTTGACCAGCCAGGCACCGGCGGGGCCATCCCCTTCAGCTTGACTAGCTCAAGAGTCCCCGAGACTCGAGTAGGGTATCAGAGGCGGCGAGCAGTAAATGCCATGCGCCCCGACCAGCCAATGTAATAGGCTTAGAGCTGTAGAAGGAGGACATAGTTGTGTTATTGTAAACTTGAGCCTTTTCAGGCAAGCTTGTAATAACGTAACTGTATATCATTATAAGCTTGTTTGTTTTATACAAAACGTACTTTAAGCTTGAAATTTTTTGTTGGTGTAACTAAGTGGGAACGTGTTAACGTTCTATTTAGTTGTACCGTTTTGCTTGACACGTCATCCTGAAAAGTTTGTGCGGCCCTAGTCTGGCATGTGGTTGGAGTGTGAGGTACTATGACCTGTGCACACGTGGACGCAGACAAGTCAAACCAGGGGGGACCTGCCGATCACTCGCAACGTAGAGAGCGGATCCCGTGCATGTGTTGGGAGGAACCGGAGACAGGGCCTGCTCCGAAAACCATAGAAGGAGTGGTGGTCGGCTTGTACTGGCTTAAGTTAGAATAACCATAAAATTCGGAGTGACACATTAGAGTGGTCGGAGAAATCATAGTTGCTTTAGTAAAGTAAATCGAAAATACAAGTAGAGTACATATCTCAGTAGTTAAGCATAGAAACGTCTAAGCTTGTCGATGTGCCATGAGTTCGGTACGTCCGTGCCGTCCAGATGAGCTAACCTATAAGACGTTGGACGTGTGACTTCCTTGATCATGAAGGGTCCCTCCCATGGGGTTGCGAGTTTGTGGACACCAGCCTGGTTCGTCTTCCACTTCAGGACTAAGTCCCCGACCACGAAGAAACGCTCTTTAACGTTCTTGTTGTAGTACCTACGCAAAACAGCAAGGTATTTGGCCGTGCGTACGCAAGAGTCAAGCCTTTTCTCTTCTGCGCTGTTGACTTCTAGCTCCCGTACTTCATTGACCTTGCCTTCATCGAAGTTCTCTACCCATGCTGATCTGAAAGCTATATCTGGTGGGAGGACTGCCTCAGCGCCGTAAACCATAAAATATGGTGAGACGCCGGTGTTACGACTGGGCTGAGTTCGGAGGCCCCAGACCACGGCTGGTAACTCCTTGAGCCATCTTCCAGGAGCTTTATCGTTTTCTCTGTACATCCTCTTCTTCAATGCGTCAAAGATCATGCCATTTGCCCGCTCGACTTGTCCATTAGCTCTAGGATGCGCCACCGAGACGTATTTTACAACTATGCTCCTTTCATCGCAGAAGTCCCAAAAAGCATTCCTGGTGAACTGAGTACCCAGATCAGTAATGATGCTGTTGGGCATGCCGAAACGGTGGATGACCTGGTCGAGGAATGTGACAGCTTTCTCTGAGGATGCCTGTACCAGAGGCATGTATTCTATCCACTTAGAAAACTTATCAATTAGCACGAAGACGCATGTAAATTTCCCAGGAGCTGGTTTGAAAGGCCCGATCATGTCCAGTCCCCAGCATGCGAAGGGCCAAGAGGCTGGAATCGTCTAGATCTCATGTGCTGGTACATGGATTCTCTTAGAGAAGAACTGACAACCCTCACAGCGGCGGACTAGCTTCTCTGCATCGGCCACTGCTGACGGCCAATAGAACCCTGCTCGGAAAGCCTTACCGACCAGTGTTCTTGAGGCCGCGTGGTTGCCGTAGGAGCCAGAGTGGATTTGGTCTAGGAGATGCTCGCCTACCTCCTGGGTTATACACTTCATCAAGATTTCCTCCTTAGCGTTTTTGCGCCATAACTTGCCATCGACGAGCAGATACTGCTTACTACGACGCATCAGGCGCTCATTTTCTGTTCGATCGATATAACCGCTACCATCTGTTAAGTACTTGATGAAAGGTGTTCTCCAGTCCTTCTCATGAGTGGTCGGAAGTGGCTCGGTTGTGCTCGGCGCCGGAACCGTAGCCACTAATTGCTGGTCTAAAACTTTGTCGGTCGTTGAATCTTCATCTTCAATGGAAGGCGTGAGCAGGTCTTGGACGAATACGTCATGTGGGATTTTGGCTCGGGATGATCCTAACTTTGACAACGCATCCGCTGCCTGGTTCTTGTCCCGGACCATGTGTATGTACTCGATGCCATAGAACCTGCCTTCCAGCTTTCTTATCGATTTGCAATATGCGTCCATCTTTTCACTGGTCGTGTCCCAGTCCTTGTTGAGTTAGTTGATGACCAGAGCCGAATCTCCGTAGACATAGAGACGTTTAACTCCAAGCTCAACCGCAATGCGTAGACCATGCAGGCATGCTTCATACTCGGCGGCATTATTGGATGCTGGGAAATAAATCCTAAGGATATACCGGAGCTGCTCCTTGGATGGTGACACGAAAAGAACTCCTGCTCCCGCACCGTCAATGTTGAGAGAACCGTCGAAGTACATCGTCCAATATTCGTCGGATCCTGGAGAGGCAGGCGTGCTTAAGTCTGTCCACTCGATGATGAAATCGACGAGTGCCTGAGACTTGATTGTAGTACGGCTTGCAAATTCCAAGGAAAAGGGGCATAGCTCCATTGCCCATTTGACGATGCGCCCGTTCGCATCCTTATTGCGAATGATGTCCCCCAAAGGATACTCGGTCATGACCACCACACGATATCCGTCGAAGTAATGTCTCAACTTTCGGGATGTTATCAGTATGGCGTAGAGCAGTTTCTGAATCTGTGGGTACCTGGTCTTGGATTCGTTGAGGACCTCACTAATGAAATAAATTGGCCGCTGTACCTTGTAGGCGTGGCCCGGCTCGTCGCGCTTGACCACCATTGTAGTGGAAACCACCCGATCGGTTGCCGCAATGTAAAGTAGGAGAGTTTCGTCTTCTCTGGGAGCAGTAAGTACCGGAGGTGACATGAGGTATTGTTTCAGCTGCGTGAAGGCAGCGTCTGCTTCCTCCGACCACTCAAACTTCTCGGACACTTTGAGCAGTTTGAAAAATGGTAGTCCTTTTTCTCCTAATCTTGATATGAAACAGCTTAGAGCAGCCATGCAGCCGGTAAGCTTCTGGACATCCTTCACCTTTTTTGGGGGCTTCATGTCTAAGACAGCTTTGACTTTCTCCGGGTTAGGGCATATGCCGTCGTAACTGACGACGTTGCCGAGCAATATGCCAGAAGGGACACCAAAGATGCACTTCTTTGGGTTTAATTTCCATTTGAACGCATTAAGGGCTGCGAAGGTGCGTTCTAGATTGTCAACAAGGGTATGTGCTTCCTTGGTTTTGACAACTACATCGTCGACATAAGCCTCGACGAGGCCGTCTTTTATCTCGTCGTTGAGGCAGGCCTGTATAGCGCGTTGGTAGGTAGCACCGGCGTTTTTAAGCCCGAACGACATAGTCATGTAGCAGTAGGCGCCGAAAGGCGTGATGAAAGATGTCTTGATCTGGTTGTCCTTTTTGAGAGCGATCTGGTGATAACCAGAGTAGCAATCGAGAAAGAAAAGCAGCTCGCAACCGGTGGTTGAATCTACGACCTCGTCTATGCGAGGTAAGCCAAAGGGGGTCCTTAGGGCAGTGTTTGTTGAGATCAGTGTAATCAACGCACATTCTCCATTCATTATTCTTTTTGCGTACAAGAACCAGGTTGGCTAACCATTCCGGATGATACACTTCTTTGATAAATCCGGCTGCCAAAAGCCGTGTAACTTCTACCCTAATCGCCTCCTTTTTGTCGCGAGCGAACCGTCATAGCTTCTGCTTGATTGGTTTGGCCTTGCTGTTGACATTTAAGGAGTGCTCAATCAAGTTCCGAGGTACACCGGGCATGTCGGAAGGTTTCCATGCAAACACATCCACGTTGCCCCTCAAGAACCTGACGAGCGCGTCTTCCTATTTGGGATCCAGGTCAGCCCCGATGAGGGCCGTTTTGCTGGGATCGCCCTCGACCAGCTAGATCGTCTTGTGCTCCTTGGACCTGATGTTCTTGCGCGGAGCCTCGAGCTCTAGGATCTCTAGGTGATCGGCCGAGGTCTTCTTAGCGTCAAGCATGGTCTCGGCCATGCGAATAGAGAGGTCATGGGCCTCTGCTATTTTGAAGCTATCGTCCTCGCAGGTATAAGCTGCGTATACGTTGCCCCTGAGGGTTAAAACTCCTTTCTCAATAGGCATCTTGAGCACCAGATACCTGTAATGAGGTATGGCCATGAACTTGGTGAGCGACGATCGACCAAGAATAGCATGGTAGGTGCCGTCGAAATCAGCGACCACGAAGTTGACGTAGTCGGTGCGAAAGTGGTCCGGAGTCCCAAATTGCACAGGTAGCGTGATCTGCCCGAGAGGTGTGGAGCTCTGTCCGGGGAGAACGCCCCAGAACTGTGCCTCGTACGGCTTCAGGTCCGCCTGGGCTATTTTCAGAGCGGGCGGGCTGTTCTTGAACAGTATATCAATGGAGCTACCGCCGTCTATCAGTACCCTGTCGAATTGAACCTTGTTGATACAAGGATCGAGGACCAGGGGAAAATGCCCTGGCTTGGGTATGGCGGCCCATTGGTCCTTCCTGCTGAAGTAGATTTCATGGTGAGACCACGGAGGAAACTGCGGATCGGTGAGAAGGTTGTTGGTGTTTGCCACGTTCAGGCAAGCGCGGGTGAGCAACTTGCGTTCTCGTTTGGTCTCAATGGACACCTTGCTGCCGATGATGGTGTGCACGCGATCAGTCGGCTTGACGTATTTATGACGAGGGTCTGCATCGTCGTCGTCGTCGTCCTTGTTGCGCTGTTCCCCCGCGTCGTTAGGCTTGTCGGACGTATCCGGAGCCTGTTGACACGTGTAGATAGTCTTGAGGACGCGGCAATTCTCCATGGTGTGGTTCGACTTAGGATGGAGCTGGCAGGGCCCCTTCAATGCTTTGGCGTAGTCGTCCTCGTAGTTATGACGTCCGCCGCCCTTTTTCACAGTATTGACCTCGTCGTCGTCTTCTCGAGCGCGCTTGCTCCTGTAATCGTCACGGCGGTTGCGCCGCTGATTACGTTGATCACGATGGTCGCGGGAGTCGTTGCGCTGGTTGCGGCGGTCAAAATTGTCGTTCTGACCACGATTGCCGCGGTAATCGTCGCGGTGTGGAGGGTGGTCGGAGCGTGGAACCCTTGCTGCTTCTTCAACGATTATCTTTTTAGCATCGTCAGCGTCCGCGTATTTCTTAGCGGTGGCCAAAAGCGCTGTTACTGATTCGGGTCTCTTCCGGAGGAGCTTGTCTCTTAGGGCGTCGTGGAACCGGAGGCCGGTGACGAAAGCCTCGATTGCTTCGTTGTCGGAGATTGATGGAACCTTGATGCACATCTCCGAGAAACGCCGAACGTACTCGCGCAGTGGTTCATCCTTCTGATCTCGGATCCGTTGCAGGTCGTACTTGTTGCTGGGTTGTTCACAAGTAGCGATGAAATTGTCGATGAAGGCCTGCCTGAGCTCCTACCAAGAGTCAAAATAGTTCGCTGGCAAGCTAACCAGCCATTGGTGACCTACATGACCAACAGCGACTGGGAAGTAGTTAGACATGACGTGCTCGTCAGCCATGGCTGAGCGGCACGCAGTTTCATAGAGCATGACCCATAATTCGGGGTTTTCCTTGCCATCGTACTTCTGAAGTTTCTTGAGTTTGAAATTCTTGGGCCATATGACTTGGCGAAGGTGTGGAGTGAACTGCTTCAAACCCGGCGGGCCGTGGGCAGTGTCATATTCCATACGGCGATAGCTATCATGGGATGCACGATCGTTGGCTCTCTGGTTGATGCGAGCGCGCAGATCACGTCCAACAAGGTAATGGCGGAGATCGTTATTGCCATCGCGGCGATCTCGATTGCCATCTGGATTAGCCCTGCGACCGTGGTTATCACGGCGATTGTCGCGGTTATCTCGGCGGTTGTCGCCTCGAACGTCGTGGCGGTTATCCTCCTGGCGGCGGTTGTCGTCCCGACCACCATCATGACCACCGTTTCCACCTTGACGGTTGTCCGATGGGTTGTTATTGCGCGAGCCACGTTGGTTGAGTGGCTGTGAGCGACTTGAGTATTGGCGGCTGTGGCTTGATTCGACAGAAACGGATGGAGCCCGGGCTTGATTCATCTCTGTGGTCTGAGCCATGGCAGCTGTCAGATAAGCTTGTATGTCATCACGGATCGCTTGGGTCTCGGGAGTGTTGGGCAACCGCTATATTATCGCCATGGCGACGGCTACGTTGGCGCTTGGGGTCTTGAAGACTTGTTTGTCCCCCACCTTGTCGAAAGCATTGTTGAGGTCACGTGGTTGGACCCTTATGCGTCGTGCCTCCTGGTCTGCTTCAGCTTCGATTTGTCGGTGATTAAACCGGTCAATATTGCGTGCTTCGCGTGCAGTCTTTTCTTGTTCTGTTTCCCCAACTGCTGGCGGCTCGTCGTTGCTGACAACATGGATCAAATCCCCTCGTCTTGGCGGGAAAGACGGAAATTAGGGGAAACCCGGGGCGTGGTCTGGTAGATCCAGATCGTATTTGACGCCTTCATCTTCGTGACGCTAAAGCTCGGTGTGGACAGATGCGTTGGATGCGATGCCGGATGAGGAGCTGGAGTCACCCTCTCGGACTGTGTGGACGGATCCTTCTTGATAATCTTCAATCCGGACCATGTTGATGATGTTGCATGGCTTCGGCCGAGATCGGTGTATAGGACACAGATCCGAGCGGCGTCGCAGGTTGTTCGCGTAGCAGGAGGCAGCGTTTTGCAGGCCGTAGGGCTGGACCTGGTGGTTCTCCGTCGGGACTTCGTACTCGCAGAGTCGGAGACCCGTCGCGACGGCTGGCCGGCGACGAGCGAAACGCCCCTCAGGAGTTGATACGACCACAAGATCTATTCCAAGTTGCGCAGGGCGACTGGTCCGAACTGGTCGGATAGATCTATTGTGGGGAGCTGTTACCTGCTCGTTAGGTTGGCTTTGAATCGTACTTACCAGAGCCAGGGTTTTAGCGAGTTGGATGCCGACCCGATCAACGGAGTCGAGCAGGTCGGTGTTGTCGATCTGCTTTCCTCTGTAGCGGGGAAGCGGATGACGGGTTGTCGGCGTGGCTGTAGGCGTGGTCGGAGCCAGATGTCCCGTGGTCGGAGCCAGGTCCATCGTGGTTGGAGCCGTGTTCACCGTGGTCGGAGCCGTGTTCACCGTGGTCGAAGCCGTAGCCGTTGCAGGTGAAGTAGGCGTCGGCGCAGGCTGAATCCACGCCTCCTCCGTGGTCATGGCGATGGAGTCGTCGGAGCCGGTGGTCCAGGTGATCTGGCCGACGGTGAACGTGAGGCCGTTGGGCGTAGCCATGGAGCCGGAGATGATGACCATCTTGTTTGCTTGGAGAGCAGTACGCACACCCCCTACCTGGCGCGCCACTATCGACGGAATATGGTCGGCAGTCTACCTAGGGGTATGCCCAAGGTAGTAGATTATCGGCAGACAGATGCGCAAGCCCCAAACAGGACGGTGACGCAAGACAGACACGAGGTTTTATCCAGGTTCGGCCGCCAAGAAGGCGTAATACCTACGTCCTGCGTCTGATTTGTATTGCTGTATGTCAATGAGAGATGTTTTTTAGAGGGGTCCCCTGCCCGCCTTATATAGTCCGGGGGGCAGGGTTACAGATCTGGAAACTAATCCTAGTCAGTTACAATTGCCATATGTGGCTGGATAAGGATTCCTATTCTAACCGACCAGGATCCTGCTTGGTCGCCAAATCCGTCTTGATTCCTTGTGCGGGACTCCGATCAGGTTAACTGGGCCGCACGTCGTCTTTCGGGTGGACTGAACCCATCAATCCGGGCCAGCCCAAGCTTAGCCGTAAGGGTATAGGGGTTAATACCCCCACAAGGTCAGATTGAGTGAGAAAAGATTTTTTCCCATTTTCCAAATCGTTTTTTCCCTATTTTGTTTTCAAAACCAAATCCAAATGTAAACCAAATCAAATTCAAATAGAATTTAAAGTACACTTTTAAATAAAAATGAGAAATTTTGGTAAGTTTTCAAAAATAAAATTTTACAACTTTTTAAATGCTTTTATTTCCTAATTTTCTTTTCTTTTACTTCAAAGCCAATTTCAAAAGCATTTGAAATTCATTTCGAATTTTAGACTCAACCACCCATTACAATAAACCAAATGCACCGGCATGTATGCACAACCATTTTGCTAAGCCTTATGATGAATGTTAATTTAATAAAAAAATTATTTCCCTATATTTCATGAGCACAAAATTCAGAATTAAATCCTTTTAAACCTATTTTTTGAAAGAGGCAAATTTTAGGGTGTTACAGTGAGCATCAGGAGGCTACCATGGACCAGGCCGAGGTGACGGTTGGGGCGGAGGATGACGGAGTAGGGCTGGCCACATGCGGCCGAGCCATGCGGCGACGAATCCATAGCGGCACAGTCGCACCAGCAACGATGGGGAGACGGTAGCGGTTTCGCTGACGTGCGGAAGGTGGAGAGGGAGGCAAGGCAAAGCTAGTAGTGCAACAGAATTTGCTCGGGAGGGATGGTAGGAGGGCTGCCCTCGTCTACGGCCAGACGGAGCCTTAATGTCATGCCGGTGGAAAGGAGCCAAACTGGCGCTTAGTTAGGGCGTCGTCATGGCTGTGTGGGGTCGGGAGGCGAGAAGATGGGAGGGCGAAGGTGTAGACGGGCGGAATTGAGTAGAGGTGACCGCTCTCTGTCTTGCACGTGGGCGCGGCTCGACGGCGGTAGAGAGATGAGTAACAGAGAGAGTGGTGGGGTATGGCCGGTGGCTCGACGTATGCGCCTTGGCTGGATGTGGTTGGCGTGACCATGGAGACCCACGTCCAGGCATTAGCAGATAGGCGTGCGCGTTCACAACCGACGTGGCCCGAGCGCCATAATGACATCAAGGACAAGGCGACAGCAAGCCTGGCCACATGCGTGCGGCAGAGGCGGCATCGCACTGGGCCGGCTGCGGCATAGAGATGCAGATGGAGGCACGGACATGACGGCGAGGCGATGACACCGGCAGCGGCTGCGTCGCGACATGGGGTGGGTCGACAGTGCAACAGCGCGGCAGCGCCGGCGGCAGCACCGCCTGGCTACACAAGCAGCAGCAGCGGCTCCGCGCGCCAGGATCCAGCGGTGGCCAGGCCACAGCTAGGCAAGAGCAGCCGTGGCCGGCCACGCCCGGCAGCGCGCCTGCACGCGGGACAGCCAGCGTGGCGACGCTGAGCGCCCGAGCGTGGTGACCACGCCCACGCGGCCAACCAGCCCGAGACCGTGTCGTGCACGAATTTTAAAGCGCCTATAAAAACTAAACAATTGCTTCTGGACCTTAACCATCTTCACCATGCTCAAGATGGCATATGAGGCTACCAAATCGAACTAACACATGACACCTTTTCTTAACCCGATTTCATAAAATAAATTGCCAAATATAGCATTATCTAACTATCAACATACTTAAAAATATTCTAAGTCTTTTGAGCTGAACTTGATTCCAATTTGCATTTCTAGGCTATTAGAAATATTGGCTATCAATGTTATTTTTCTACAACAAGTATTTTATTGTCATCTACAAAGTCATATTTCAATCTTTATTTAAGCGCCACATATATGTTCTATAGCATTTTGTTCAATAAAAATTAGTTTTAAACCCTACTTGATATACATGAGCTATTAAATCAGCATTAATTTAATATTTTTATTAGTCATTTTAGGTTACAAGAAATTGATCTACACACTTTATCATATACACTAACACATAAACATGATGCTCATGATATGTTTTTATAAATGATTTAGGATGTAACACCGTGGTGTTACACTTAGCTTTTTTATAATCTATAGATTCAATCAACCTCAACTCATATGCCATCCATCTTCTACCAATCTATAGGTTTCAAAATCTAGCTTCCATAATCTACGATGATTGAACCCACAATGCGTTGCTTAGGACCGAAACAATCACCGTGATACTTTCTAGATGAAATTGAACCAAAAACAAAGTTGGGAGTGGGGCTAAGAAGATCATTTTAAAGTGTAGAGATAAAATTGAGCCGCGGACAATATTTGAGGCTGTGTTTAGTTCGCGAAATTTACGAATTTAGCTACTGTAGTATTTTGTTTTTATTTAGCAATCAGTGTTCAATCATGGACTAATTAGGCTCAAAACGTTCGTCTCACGATTTCTAACCAAACTGTGCAATTAGTTTTTTCGTCAACATTTAATGCTCCATGTACGTATCGTAAGATTCGATGTGATAGGTACTGTAGCACTTTTTGAAATTTTTTTTTGAATTAAACACAGCCTGAAGGTATAAAATTGGCTAGCCGGGTGCTATTATCACGTCGCGTCACCTGATAGATGACTGACGTACCGTACGGTGCAGACAGCCAGGGACGAGACGAAACGAAACGTCTCGCTCCCCGATCTTCGCGCGCGTGCTGCTGCATCTGCATGCATGCACAGGCGCGTCGCGTGCTGCGTGCATACTAGCCACTTGACCGGCCAGAGTTATAGCCACACTGGTTTAGTTCAAAAAAATTAAAACCTAATCTATTATATTAAATCTTACCATATATGCATGAAGTATTAAATATAGATGAAAAAAAATTAATCTCGCAAGACAAATGTTTTAAGATTAATTAGTCCATGATTAACCATAAGTGCTACAGTAACTAACATGTGCTAATGATAGATTAATTAGCCTTAATGAATTCGTCTCGCAGTTTTCAAACGAGCTATGTAATTAGTTTTTTTATTAGTATCTGAAAATCTCTTCTGATATTCTCGAAACATCCGAAGTGCCAAAAATTTTTATTTCGTGACCTAAACACAGCAAGCAGCTACTATAGCCAAGGTCGTGACCACACACGTACCAGCAGTAGGAGGAGTACCTCACAGACGTACGTATAGACCCGTAGGAGTACTACGTCGTACTAGGCGCCTGCACGCAGGGGTCTCTCGAGCAGCACGCCACGGCCGGCCCCGTGTGTAGCTAGCCGGCGCCCGGCGGGGGCCTGAGCCTGCCGGCCAGGTTACCACAGCACAACAGCAGCCACAGGGAGAGCCCAGCCCAATGGTGGGCAGGCGCCGCATGGGCGTTTGCTTGAGCCGCTCGCCTTTGCCGTTCTCACGTTTCCCTCGCCGCTGCCCGCAGGCCGCGCAGCCTCTTAAATGCTGCCATGCAACAACGCTAGTACCGGCCGGCTACGCTTCGATCCGAGTCATCCGCTGATGGCTTTCCTGGCGTTTGGTCGATCGAGGGCTGCTGCTGGCCGCCCGGCGGAAATGGCAGGCAGGCACCGGATCGACCAGGGGATCTGCGAGAGGGTCGTCGTCGTCGACTCCTCGTCTGGGCTGCCGGAGATCTTCCGCCAGAATCCAGAGCGCAGTAAATGCATGCTGGCCAGCAGACCAGTCTAATCTGTTCGGTTGACTGATTCATATCGTTGTTGTTGGTTTGTGAAAAAGTACTATTAATTAATTTGTGTGAGAAAAAAATACTGTTTCAGCTACAAATTTACCGATCGTTACGATGAACCATAGCCAAATAAAGGAACAGCCTGGGGGTCGGACTTGCCATTATTAGCCCTTGTTTAGTTCGCAAAATTTGGAATTTGGGGCTATTGTAGCACCTTCGTTTTTATTTGGCAAATAGTATCTAAACATCGACTAATTAGGCTTAAAACGTTCGGCTCGTAATTTCCCACCAAACTGTGCAATTAGTTTTTCTTTTCGTCTACATTTAATGCTCCATGCACGAGCCGCAAATATTCGATGTGACAGGTACTGTAGCATTTTTTTTTGGACTTTTAGGTCCAACTAAACAAGAACTTATTGTCAGAGTCGTTGGTTGATGGGCTCAACATACTAGTAGTGCCTGGGTATCATATGAACCCTGCAGGTGGCCTAGTGAATTAGTCACCATTACCCTTTTGCACTCAAATACTAGTACCTCCATGGCTCCATCCATATGGAAGAGCAGCCACAATTCATATGGGTAACTTTTGTAGTTATTGTTGTTGCCACAATGGATATAGATAGGGTAGTCCCCTTAGAGAGAAGAATCATTTGATTATTTCTTATGGGCAGTCTATAAGGCTATGGATACTTTTACTTATGGACTGCTTTATGAGCTACCTTTACAATGTTTCAGTTAGCTGATAGACAATATTCTAATGTCTATGGACTACTTTTCTGTAACATTATGGTTGCTCTAAGGCCTTGTTTGCATCCTTTTAGTTTTTGCCAGTTTTTAAGAATTTGGCTTTTGATGTTTCCAAATGCTTTTAGAAACGCCTCTATTTCTAGATACAACACCTCTAGATATAGCATTTCTAGAGGTGATTGGTGCCTCTGAAAATAAAATGCATTTCTAGTGGTGGCCAGAAATACCAAACATCTCTACAGATTGATTTCTGCTGGAGGACCATCTCTACAAAAAGAAAATAAACACATTTAAAATCGTTTCTACAGTGTGATATGTTGTGGTCGGTGTAGCAAGTGCATTCGGTTACGTTCATTGCTAGCCTGACTCAGGCAACCATGTCATTTCAAAGAATTCTCTCTATCTGTAATACCTGTTTCGTAGGGACGGTTCAATCTAGAACTGCTCCTACAGTATATTTTTTTGCAAAAAAAAATTAATTTATAATTTAAATTCAATCAGAACATATATTTTCATGCACAACACCATCATAACTTATCTTCTTCTGCGATTGTACTAAAACTCAATAACAATACACATTTATTTATACCAGATTGTAACAAATATTCCATGACTTTTAGGTGGACAGTTTGGTTTAGATAAATGAAATAACAAATTTTATCTATTAAACTTTCCAGTAATCGTAATAACATTTCATGGTGACTATGATTTTTATGTAAAAGACCATAGAGTAACAAAATCAATGGCGCTCAGATCTAGCAATCGAACATCACAAAATCAGAAGCTTCTAATAATCATTTCACTTGCAGAGTTGCAGTCACACATCATGTCAATGTAGCACTAAACCAGACTGAAAACGGAATTCGTAATCTGCAGGAACTGAAGCGAACAAGTGGTACTCACTGTCTGCTGACTGCTGCTGGCAGTGGCCATGACGGTGGCCTGCACCTGCTCGCTTGTGGCAGCGAAGATGACGCGCCGTCAGCAGATCCTCTGTCTTCTCCGTTTGCGATTTAGGTCCTCCGACCGACCGAGAACACAGCCCCGTCACCACCGTCGCCACGGGCTGTTGGCACGCCGGCACGGTCGAGGACATTTGATAGTTTTCTAGCACTATTATGCATAGAATTGAGAACATTTGATTGAACAAAAAATATTTAATTAACTCGTCGTAATTCAGCAGGTCATACATGACATATCTATTTAAGGGCAACAACAGTAATAATTCAGCTTAAGCTAGAGATCGAATGCATACTGGAGCTGGTGGCTGGATTGAGACAGAAGTACTTTGTTCCCATCATTACTGCATACAAGAAAGATGCTTTGATCAGCAAACCAAGTTATACAGTTGAATTTGGTACTCTCTAGCCAGGTACTCAAGTTACCTGAGAGCAATAGAAAAATAAAATTAGAAAATTGGCATCCATCAACACTTTGATTAGTTTGTTGTCAACAAGATTATAACAAGCACCTCCGAGAAGCATTTTGATCAGACATTCATATCTAAATAAACAATGAATTTATGAAATAGGTGAGCTCCATGCAATTGAAGGCTACAAAAATCATCAGTATATATAAACATAGACATAACAGCCAAGCACTAGTGCGTAACATAGATATTCCACGAAGTCAAGATCCCCAATCATTATACCCATAACTACGTACGACAGCTAAAAATTCAAGGAGAAGACCACAGATATGACCACGTTCCAACACTAAAACAGATCTAATCAGCAACCCTAACCCCAGATCTCCAAACAATATACCCGAATTTGATTCACGCATTCATCCATGAGAAGTAGGAGCTCACCGCATCAGTGCTATGCCCTGGAAATCGCAGCAACCTAGCACGGCGAGCACGACACAGCCATGGCGCGGCGTGCAGCCAGCGGCTCGGAGAGGAATCAAGTGAGGCAGCGACAGAGAGAGGGGTGCACGCGCGGTTGCCGGAGAGGAAGCAAGTGAGGGAGAGAGGTCGCCGTAGATATGGACTACCCATACCTTGATGCCACCGCCGTTCATAGATCGACGTAGCCCCAGCGGAAGACGACCCATATCCTCCTCAACGAGATCCGGCGACCGCATCATCTCTAGGGCGTCATCGCGTCGAGGCTGGCGCTCGCGTCGCGGCATCAGCTGCCCACGCCTCAAGGCTCGCTGGATCGCGGCACTGGGCAGCCCTGGTGTGGGGCTACGAGGAGAGGGCGCGGTGTAGGGCTGTGGGGAGGACGTCGTCGCGCGCGGACGGCATGCTCGTGCAGGAGGTTGGGGCCGCGCGGTGGAGCCGTGAGGCGTGCTCGCGGCAAGGGGCCGTGCGGTGGGGCCGTGAGGTGGCTCGCGGTGCTGCGGGAGGGGATAAGAAGTTAGGGTTTGACTTTTACGTAGATCTCATCCACCCGATTGTGGTTACGCAGATCTCATCCACCCGATCATGGATCAAAGGGCAGAAAATCGTGGGCCGAATAGGAAATCGTGGATCTCTTTTTCTTTTCTTTCTCTCTAGAAATTTTATGAAAGGGGCTGTAGCCTTTTGTACGTGCAGTATTTGTAGGGGCGGCTGGTGATTGAACCGCCCCTACAAATCTCAATAGCGGAGGCGGCTGGTAAGTGAGCCGCCCCTATAAATCAACCTATTTGTAGGAGTGGCTCGTATCACCAGCCGCCCTTACTGTACCATTTGTAGAGGGCGGCTGGTCTTGTAAGTCTCGAGCACGCTCACTGTAGGGATACCTTCATCCTCAACCGCCCCTATAAAAAAAATTAAGCTGTTGCTACAAACATTCTCTGTAGCGGTGGATGCATAATACATGCATGTCGTCTCGACGACGCGTCCGTCCATCGCCCGGCCGCTCGGCCGCCGGTGACCACAACAGGCATCGAACAGGCATCAGACAAATTGTGGTGACCACAGGCATCAGGGCATCAGGCCTACGCGTACGTGCGTGCATTGCACCCGTGACCGCGATGCACCACCCTAGCTAAACTGGGCTTATCAAGTACGTTTTAAGGTTAAACAAACCGTACTTGGTGATGAGCATCGTCATCTACATGCATGCATGTGCATACATAACCTACCGGCCGACATACCCCTACGTACTAACTGAAGATCAGGACGACGTCCGTCCTCCCTACGCCGTATAGTATTAATAGGGGCGGCATTAGAAGCTTTGTAGGGACAATTTTTTCAGCAGCCCTTACTCAAACGTCTCTATAAATAATGTATTTGTAGGGGTGATTTTCATACCACCTCTATAAATCGAATTGTAGAGGTGGCTGGTGTTATCAGCAGCCCCTACAAATCGACTTGTAGGGACGGTTGGTAACACCAGCCGCCTCTACAAAATCGATTTATAGGGGTGGCTATAGTACCAGCCACCCCTATATTACCTATTTGTAGAGGCGGTTCAGTCTGGAACCGCCCCTACAGTATATTTTTTCATAAAAAAATATTCAAATTTACCATTCAAATTCGACAGGAATATATATTTTGCATGCACAACTCCATCATGACTTATTTAGGAAGCCGTTGACAACCAGTTAACATAATGCTAGATTTCGGAACGGATTATTACTTTCAATGGTATTTTACGTAACGGCAAACTTTTGATGGTATTTTCTGAATGTCCTGATCTTTTAGAACCAATTTTCCCTAATATCAAAAGCCATTACATGTCTCTCCAACATACTACAAGTAAACCTACTTGCTACTTGAACTAAGATAAGAAGCTACAGGCATAACTAATAATCTTCTTGCACCGAACAATGCACATTCATCCACATAAGAGAAAAAGTCAGTGCATCTTGTCTGACCGAGCATGCCTTGATGTCCTGGCACCCGCATAAACAGTTTACCATTGAGCAAGTCTGTGGCCTGGAATGCGCCACGCTACATCGCTTCTCTGGAATATTTCAGTTCAAAATAATGTCAGCCTCCTCCTGTAGAAAATCTGAAGGCCGCTCACCAGAGCAAAAAAAATTCTTGTGAAAAGATTGACTTTGATATGCCAAGTACCTTAGTAATCAACCGCGATAAAATTAGCCCAGTGATTCCCTGCTGCCCCATAGCATGTGTTCACCATGTCAACAAGACTCTGGGAATGCTGCAGACATGCTGTAAATGTGTTCAAGCATTTCCCAGCATCCATCCCATCATCACCATCTGAAAATCAAGTGAAGCATGTTATATTCAGAAAAGTAGCAGCTTGCAAAATAGTTCCTACTCATGTTAGCACTAAGGCTTCAAACAGTTTACAGTTGTGCAGCCAAACTGTTGGTTTCAGACTGCAAAGGGAGCAAACTGCACTAGATAAAAATAAAATATCTGGCTACATGACATTGCAAAAGTTAGCAACATAGCTAGTTGACTAGCTCATTGCAAAAGAACAAACAGGCTGGATATCAACCATGGCTATCTTAGCAAGTTGGTCATGGTTGTCATGGTAGTAGAAAAATGGTTCCTTACGGAAAATATGCAATCAGCAGCATATTATCAGCAAATATATATGCAATCAGTTGGTGGAAATTGATTTTACCAAACACAAGTAAACCTTTTGCATGACCCAACTCAGCTTCCACAACTCAGCTTCCACGAGATAGTATATGTGATATACTAAATTTTCATATATTCATTAACAATGCTATATACTATATTTTCATAATCAAGAGCTACGTGGTACTGCTTTGAAAGAACCTGCAGGATAGCCGGAGCTTCATTTCATTAAGAGAAAGAGTACATAGCACTGAACTACAAGGAACATCACCGGAACACTACAATGAACATAGACTCGCTACTCACAAATAAGCTACATTTATTCATCTAACAATTATGAACCCCCAAGCCCCCACATGAATATTGCGGGAAAGAAAATAAAACGCCAGCAGGGGTAGTGTAGCTTAAGCTTAAATGTGTTAGTTGATGTACCAGAAGGACAAGACCAAAACATATAAGGAAGAAAACGAAGAGGATAGATCTGTAGCAAACCGAAACAGAGGGACTCATTGCAACCACCCAACTATTAATCTGTGCTAAGTAATACACCATTGGCAATGGGGTGCGCTCAGCAATATAACAACCAGCAAATTATGTGGATCAAAGACATCATTGACAATGAATTCAGGTTTAGACTTCTAAATTTCAGACAAACAGGAAAGAGATGAAATGCTTTCATAAAATAGTAAAACTATGTGGACAATTCATTCAAGTTTCTATAAAGTTTGCAGGCAGTACCAGATACATAAGTAGTCTATATGAAATCCATCTTCCAAAAAAGTTCACAAGCACTGTGAAGGGACCGTGATGTCTAAGAGGGGGGTGAATTAAGCAATTTAAAAATCTAACTCTAAACTATGGACTCTTTTTCTAATCCTAGCAAAACCTATGCAATAGATAAACTATCTAGATGTGCAATTATGGTTTTGCTAGTGTGTTGCTATATCTACCGCAAACGTAGTAAAGTAATCAATGTAAATGCGGAAGCTAAAGAGCAAGGTAGAGATATGCAAACTCCCGTCGACGACTCCGGTATTTTTACCAAGGTATCAAGAAGCGCGCAAGCTTCCCCCCTAGTCCTCGTTGGAGCCCCTCGCAAGGAATCCCTCACAAGGGCCAAGCTCCCGGTCGGGGTAACTCCGTGGATAGCCTCGGGCCTTCCGGCAAGCCTCTTCCGGAAGCTCCCCGCCGTCTTCACTAACAAGCTTTCGGCCAAAACGTCGCGGGCCTTGTTCCCTCTGGTACATGGTGGCGGCCACACCACAAACGCGGTTGGTGTGATCTCGTAAGACTTCAAGCCCCTCCAATGTACAACACTTGTGCTCGCAAGCACGGGGTGGCAAGAGGTATGCAAACCTCACTAAATACTAGGCATACACCTAGAGCAAGCACATAAGCGGTGGTCTAATCAACCTAAGCACTTCGCAAAGCACTTATGCTAATCACCTAATAAAACACTAAGCACTATGCATGTGGAGATCACTAAAATGGTGTATCAACACCCTTGGTATGTTTCCTTAGCTCCACACACGTCAAATGGCCGGTTGTGGGTTGTATTTATAAGCCCCACTGAGAAAGTAGCCGTTGGGATCAAATTCCCGCGAAACTGCTACTGACCGGACGCTGAATTGTCCTGACCGGACGCGTCCGCTCGTCCCGACCGTTGAGCCGGCAATATGCTGATCGGACGCTGGCCAACGTTCGGTCGCCTGCCACCGGACGCGTCCAGTCGCAGATGTGCCGCTCTGGAACCTTACTGTAATCGATCGGACGCTGCTTCCCTGCGTCTGGTCGGTTGCCGCCAGCGTCTGGTCCACCATCCGGTCGCCTGTCTGCCGAGCCACCGGTCCAGCGTCCGGTCGTGCTTCCAGCGTCCGGTCCAACGTCCGGTCGCCTCTACGAGCTCGTTTCTTCGCGATCTTGCGTACGGCCTAATTCCATTCTTCATGCTTGGACTTTTCTTGATCTCTTGGGACTTCTCTTGTGCTCCTAAGGTCTTGCTTGAGGTGTTGATCAACGGATCATCACGTTGCCTTCGTCCAAGTCACGTCTTGCACCCTATTAAACTACAAAATAAACACTTGCAAATTCATTAGTCCAATTTGGTTGTGTTGGTTATCAAACACCAAAATCCAAAGTAAATAGGCCAAGGGTCCATTTTCCTTACAATCTCCCCCTTTTTTGTGATTGATGCCAACACGACCAAAGCAAGCAAATAATAAGAATTTGGAAGTTAAAAACTACCTACTTGCTAGGATGCAATGCAAAGGGCAGGGTTATATGATATTAATTGATAGATACCAATTTAAACTTTGCTCAAAAACTTGTCTTGCCCTTGCAAATATCCCCATGTGATATTATGGATTAAAGCCTAGCTTTCTAAAAAAAAATTTACTTCCATTACTTAGACTAATCCATAATTCACTTTCCTCCCTTTTTTGGACCATTACCACTTGTAGACATCAACTTGATGCTTGCCTTTGGTCCTTCAAATTCTCCCCCTTTGGCATCAAACACCGAAAAGGAAGACATTAGTAGCACAAGGGAGGGTCAAATTTCATGATCCTTTGTATAAGAGTGAAATGGATCACAAAATTTGACTCTCACATTATATAGACTAAGCTCCCCCTAAATATATGCATACATATGGTAGAAAGCAAAGCATATGCATAGTTAGCAATTTATTGTATAAGAGAGTTTAATCTATATAATGCATGGAGAAAGCATATAAATATGAAAAGAAATCAACATGATGATGCCAAATGAAGAATGATGCTTAACTCCGGGGACTCCAATTTCCTTACAATGAGACTATATGTGATAGGTTTCAAAAAAATGATATCATTTGAACAAGTGTTAGTCTCAAGGCATCCAACTTGTAGATTAAGCTCCCCCTAAATTTGTGCACACAAGTGTTGAATACTTGTGACATTTGTGCACATTGATTTAAGTATTAAAATACCACTTGAATAATGATGTTTAGGAGAGATTATCTACAATTTAAACTTTGGCACATATTAGTTAAATAAATATAAAACAAGCTATGTGCCGTGCTTAAAAACAATTTTAACCATGTAGGTTTGCTCCAAGGGTTGATAATGAAACCGAGCAAGCCTACCATATGATTTACCTATTGAATGCATGACAAAAGATTTAAACATGTAAATGCAAACATAGGCATGAAAAATAACTAGATGCTTTAAGAGTATATCAATTGAAAAACAAAGCCAATTGAAATGAATATTAATTGAAAGTGATGACATCTAGTTACCTAACATGGAAAGGAGAATTTGGGTCCATAGTATTCACTAACCTACTTGGCAATTATTTTGTCCATCATGACGCACCCCATGAAATGCACCCAAACTTTGCCAAGTCTCCAAATTCCCCGATTTCCGACGGACTTCTCACTTCCCTTTCGGTATCCAAACCTTCTTGGTGCTCTTCATGTTGGAAATGATTTCCTTAGGCACCCAAAAGCGTTTGACCCCATTGTTGGCTTGCTTGTTCACCTTGATGGGCACCACCTTGTCATTTTTCTTCTTCTTTAAGAGATAAAGTGTGGAGGCCTTCTTGTCCACCTTGTTGGTGTAGGTGTTGGAGAGCTTGCTTGTTTGCTTTTTCTCCTTCTTTGCTCCTCCCCCATTCTTCACCTTGCACTCATAGGATTTGTGACCTTCCTTGTGGCACACGTAACAAACCACGGTTTGTCCTTCATCGAGCTTCTTCACTCCCTTGACGGTGTTATCTTGATGAAGTTGGGTTTGCTTCGCCTTGCCTTTCACTTGAGTCAAGTCCTTGGTGAGGAGAGCTACTTCTTGCTTGAGTTGCTCATTCTCCTTTGCAACTTCTTGTGTGCATGTATCTACAACAACTTTCTCAACACAAACTTGGTTGCACAAGGGTGAGTCTAAACATAAGTCATTGCAAGAAGTAGAGGCATCATTTTTAGATATTTTAAGGATAGTGCTTTTCTTTTTAGATGCCTTGGTGGGGGTTGTGCTAACGGCTTCAAGATTAGCAACTTTATTAGTTAGCTCATCACAATGTTTGCACATGGTTTCCATTTTAGCAAGCAAACTATTATATGCTTCTTGTGAGCTAGCTAACTTTTCTTTTAATTTTTCATTTTTCTTTACAAGTTGCTCATCATTGATTGTGCATGTATTTGTTGTTGCACTAGTCTCAAGTTTCTTAATTTTAGTAGATAGTTCAACATTGAGATTAGCAAAGTTCTCATATTGTTCAAGCAAGGTTTTGTATGCTTTTTGTGAACCATCTAGCTTTTCTTTTAAACTTTTGAGCTTCTTGTGTTGACTAGTGCAAGCTTTAGCATAATTAAGATTTTCTTGCACAAGTTTATGATAAGAAGGCATATCCTCATCACTATCACTCTCACTAGAGGAAGAGGTTTCGTTACCTCGTGCCATAAGGCACACATGAGAGGAGCTTGATGATGAGTGCTTGCGACCTCGCCTCTTGTGATGGGTTTCTTCTTCACTTGAAGAATCATCCCATGATCTTATTGATGTGAGGGCTTGGTTCTTGCATGCCTTCTTCTTTGTCTTGGGTGTGGACTTGTTTGGACAAACTTCCACAAAGTGCCCCAACTCGCCGCATCCATAGCATCCTCTCTTTCTTTGCTCTTTTCTTTGATTTATGAAAATGAGATCTTGAATTTGGATGGGCACACCCTTGACGTTGATCCTTTGGATCATCTTCTCCAACTTGTTGATCACTTTGATTGATTCTTCATCAAGATCGGAGGTGGAGGAGGAAGATTGATCATCACTTGATTCTTCATCATTATCATCCTCATCTTCTTCTTCATCTTCACTTGAGGAACTTGAGCTTGAGCTTGACTCAACTGTCTTGCTCTTCATCTTTTTCTTCTTGCTACACGCGAGAGCTTTGCCTTTGGTTGATGAAGAAGCTTCTCCTTAACCCATCTTACGTGACATTTCAAATGCCACTAGCTTGCCAATGATAATCCCTGGGGTCATGGTGCTCAAGTTCTCCATGTTGTGAAGGATGGTGATGATGCTTGCATATTTCTTTTGTGGTAGAATGGAGATGATCTTCCTCACAATGTCTGCATCATCTAGTTTTAATAATCCTATTGAATGGAGCTCATTGATAATTAGATTCAATCGAGAATACATATCACGAACAAGCTCATCATCATTCATAGTAAAGGAATCATAATTTTGCTTAGCTAGACAATATTTTTGCTCACGGACATTACTTGTGCCGTCATGGAGCTCTTGGAGTTTTAACCAAATTTCATGTGCCGTATTTAAGGTGAACACTTGGTTAAACACATCCATGCTAAAAGATTCAAACAAGCAATTCTTAGCTCTAGCATTAAAATGCATTTCTTTTTCGTCACTATTTGTGGACTTTTCGGGATTCTTAATGGGTTTCATCCTGTCACGAGTGACTCTCCATATACCTAAATCAACTGCCTCAAGGTGGCAAGCCATTCTAGCTTTATAGTAGAGGAAGTTAGTGCCATCAAATTGTGGAGGCCTAGCGGTATCCATCCCAACCACTCTACAATAGCGTTGGATCAACGACGATTAAGCCAAAGGTCCAAATATGAGCCAACCGGCTCTGATACCAATTGAAGGAACTGTGACGTCTAAGAGGGGGGGGGGTGAATTAGGCAATTTAAAAATCTAACTCTAAACTATGGCCTCTTTTTCTAATCCTAGCAAAACCTATATAATAGATAAACTATCTAGATGTGCAATTATGGTTTTGCTAGTGTGTTGCTATCTCTACCGCAAACGTCGTAAAGTAATCAATGTAAATGCGGAAGCTAAAGAGCAAGGTAGAGATATGTAAACTCCCGTCGACGACTTTGGTATTTCTACCGAGGTATCGAGAAGCGCGCAAGCTTCCTCCTAGTCCTCGTTGGAGCCCCTCATAAGGAATCCCTCACAAGGGCCAAGCTTCCGGTCGGGTAACTCCGTGGATAGCCTCGGGCCTTCCGGCAAGCCTCTCCTGGAAGCTCCCCGCCGTCTTCACTAACAAGCTTTCGGCCGAAACACCGCGGGCCTTGTTCCCTCTGGTATACGGTGGCGGCCACACTACAAACGCGGTTGGTGTGATCTCGCAAGACTTCAAGCCCCTCCGATGTACAACACTTGTGCTCGCAAACACGGGGTGGCAAGAGGTATGCAAACCTCACTAAACACTAGGCATACACCTAGAGCAAGCGCATAAGCGGTGGTCTAATCAACCTAAGCACTTCACAAAGCACTTATGCTAATCACCTAATAAAACACTAAGCATTATGCATGTGGAGATTACTAAAATGGTGTATCAACACCCTTGGTATGTTTCCTTAGCTCCACACATGTCAAATGGCCGGTTGGGGGTTGTATTTATAAGCCCCACTAAGAAAGTAGCCGTTGGGATAAAATTCCCGCGAAACTGCTACTGACCGGACGCTGAATTGTCCTGACCGGACGCATCCGGTCGTCCCGACCGTTGAGCTGGCAATATGCTGATCGGACGCTGGCCAGCGTCCGGTCGCAGATGTGCCACTCTGGAACCTTACTATAATCGATCGGACGCTGTTTCCCTGCGTCCGGTCGGTTGCCGCCAGCGTCCGGTCCACCATCCGGTCGCCTGTCTACCGAGCCACCGGTCCAGCGTCTGGTCGCGCTTCTAGCGTCCGGTCGCCTCTGCGAGCTCGTTTCTTCGTGATCTTGCATACGGCCTGGTTCCATTCTTCATGCTTGGACTTTGCTTGATCTCTTGGGACTTCTCTTGTGCTCCTAAGGTCTTGCTTGAGGTGTTGATCATCAAATCATCACGTTGCCTTCGTCCAAGTCACGTCTTGCACCCTATTGAACTATAAAACAAACACTTGCAAATTCATTAGTCTAATTTGGTTGTGTTGGTTATCAAACACCAAAATCCAAAGTAAATGGGCCATGGGTCTATTTTACTTATACACTGCCAGTAAAACCATGACCAACAAAACAATATGCATCTAGTGAAATTAAGCTATGACGAGATAATTAGATTAGATAGAATTAGACTATGACGGACAGTCTAGTAATATACATGAAAATTAAACTACTCCTACCAACCAGAAGAATTATACTACTACAAACCAATAAGCATTAACTGATCATCAGCAACAAAAGAGAAAATCACAAACAGAGCAAAAAACTACACTAAAACACAATCATAGTAACATGGGATCATAAACATAAATCAATAACAAGCCACATCATAAATGGCCATTTATTCATAACTAAACTCTAATAACAAAAAGGGGACAATATATCAACTAAAATATGATATAAACTGAACCAAGATTCAAGTAAACATACTGAATTAACATAGAAGATGCTTGAATTAAACTGAACCTTAAAAACAAGAATATACAGTACCCATTAAACCTGGAGCATAATTGAAAAATCTACTTAAAATACAACCACATCATAACAAACTAATACTAAGCACAGATTAAAAATGCAGAAATAAAAATTTCAATAATGTAGGATACCTAAACATTCAAATTATCTAACCAAAGTAACATCATAATCACAAATAACCATGATATAATACACACTAAAAATAATGAAATACACAACCTAATAAAAACACATATAGGTACAGACACATACCTTAAGAGATTGGCAGATCCAATATCCACGCGTACAACGACGGCGAAATCAGAGCTAGCCATGGAAAAGGGGAATCACATCATCCAATCAAATCACAAAAAAAAGCATCAGAGTTGTGGCAGAACCATCCGAAATAGCACGCTTACGGAGGCGCTCGTCTTACACCAGACACTAAGCACCCCGATAGCAAGCTACAGCGGGCGGTATCCGTCGGGCACACCCCAAGGGAGAACCCGAAAGATCCACATTTTTTCCAAGGATCCTATAATGAGAACGAGTTACAATACTTGTCCATTTCATACATCAGAAGTTCTTAAAATTATATTATTACATTACCAAATGTCAGAGTGCGGAATAACAAATAGCGAAATTTAAAGATGAACATTTAGCGATAAGAGACGAGGATCTGTCTGAGCCCACCAGAGGAATCCTCCACACAAAGGTACTTCTCACGCATTACCTGCAACAGGGGTAAATAAACCCTGAGTACACAATGTACTCGCAAGACTTATCCGACTAGTGGGAATAATTTCCCGACTCCAAGGAACATGATAAGCTTTATGGTTTGCTAGGTTTCTTTTAGCAGAAAGCAATACTAATAGTGAGTCCTTATTTATGTTATTATCATCAGTCGTATTAAGTTATTATCTATCCAGTCTATATAAGCATCTGTTCTACTTTCAAGCAAGAGTTGAGCAATCAGTTTCATTTCATCATCTTTCATCTTTTAGTTCTTACTACGGTGCTAGACCGCAGACAAGCCGTACCAGATTTCCTGGTGACTCGTGAACCAATGTGCCCAGCTGGGTGCTCCGAAAACACACGCTCTGCTTGTACCCCAGGCATAAGTAGGACCAACCCATCACTCTCCTACCCTGGGTGTCAAGGTCCCTGTCCAAACTTGGACTCCAAGCCCCTACTCCTGAGTCCCGGACTTAGTGCGGTGCAAGGACCTCCACCATCTCTGCCTCCAATCAGTCGGTCCGAAAAGAGCCAGTTCCACGACAAGAGAGTAACAAGTCTTCCCTGTGCCCATACCCAAATATGTGCTCGGGACAATAGATCTATGACTTGCCTAGAGACTTATGCAACAACCGGTCCTTAATCGACACAGACAGGGAAAAAGTGTAACCGAACTATGTTTTATTGGCCGCATGACACAACTCTTTACACCCACCAATACCCAAACCACATCCCTGCCCGGTCACCATTTATCTTTACACATTTTATCATGAGTGATCATATTTATCACCTACTTGTAAGTAACGGCAAGTTATTCATGCTACCGATATCCTGAGCATAGCAGCTACTCGACCTGTACTAGTAGGACTCTTAGGTAGATATATTTATGCATGTAGTTTCCATAAAATTCTTATAACGTAAATGCACATCATATATATTCAATGATGATTAAAAATAGGGGTTACGCACCAGGGCTTGTCTTGGGCAGGCGATGGGTCAGCAAAGTCAGCACCAACAGGCTCCGGGGCTCCCTCCTGCACGAGGATCTCCTCCTCGTACTCCTGTTCGTCGACAGGCACGAACTCTACCAACTCGTGATCTACATGCATAAAATGATGATGTAATACTTAGTAATATAGCAATGGCAACTCTTAAAAAAAAGTATATCTGTCTAACTACTAAGCTAGTGCTACCGACCATGGTACTAAGTTATCTATTATTACCAATAACAAGTATGAAGTATGGCATACATTATTATAGCAACTACAGGTATTCTTACTCCTAATGCTGATTTACGTTATATATGATAAAGCAAGGATAATAGCTACTCTATTTATCAACCTACTCTAGGGCTACAAAATTTACAGCAAGTACATAATAATCTAGTGAGCCTACTGTAAAATTTTCATAGCTATAGCTAAACACCAATTTGCCACAAAAATTTCTACAAATATTAATCTACATAATACTAAGCCATCTACTTTGAATTTATGAACCTACCATTGTCACAACTAACTGTAATCTAACTACACTAACAGGTAGATGGCATTTTTGTGAACCTAACAAACTTGGTTTTGCTATTTTTGGACAACTACATAATTTACTACAATTTATCTAAGTTCAGCTAAAAACTTTATTGAATAAACACTTCCTATTTTACTGGAAATTAGAAAACGCAATTCAATCACGCAGCCCACGCACTTCGGCTCGGCCCAAAACGGCGCGACGCGCGTGCACGCGCAGCGTGGCCCACACGGGGGCGCGCCCAGCCGGACGACGGCCCACGGTGGGAAGGACCCACGCGCGTCGAGCAATAAGCAAAGACACTCTCGGACTACTCTACATTCCCGCAAATGCTAAGCGCACTGTTCTGCTAGTCTACTGTTTTACAGCTATGCCCTCGGAAAATTCTTCCTTCACCACATCGATACCCTCGACACCCGCGGCATACGCCGGCCACAACAGACCTTTCCCTCCCTAACTACCAGGCTGACCGTTACCTAGGAGCGAACGAGAAGCGTCGGGCGAAGGAAGCGTGAGCCAGGACATAGTAGCGCGGTCTGACCACGGTGGCAGAGATCCTGTAGTCACGATGGTGGCGTTCCCATGAATGTTAGCAAAGTCAGGGCAAAAGGGGTAGCTAGTGAGCTCCAGTGACTCACCACGGAACTCCTCGAGGCGGTGATTCATTCGGAGATGGCCTGAGCCAAGCTGGCAGCATGCGCACGGGTGGTGCGGCGGTGCACGGTGATGGCACGGTCGCGTTAGGGAAAGTTGGGCTATGGTAGCGCTTCGGCCGAGGTGCGCAGGGTGCTCAGCAAGTGGAGATGAGGCTATCAGCGTAAGGAATTGCCACGAGATGCTTTGGGTATGTGGCTTGCCGACAGCGCATGCCACCCCGGTCTTAAGGACCCCACAGAGCGGCAACTCCAAATTGGGGCACTGTGTGGCGATACAGGCAGTGAGGTGGGGTTGGTCATGCGGCTGACTACCCAGTGGAGCCGAGGGCGGAGTTAATTGCACCGCGATGGCTTCACTGCGGTGAAATCGGAGGGGCGGTCATGGTGGCATGGCGACTGGAAAACAGGGAAGTTAGGCACAGCTTGGCTCAGCGTTGAGCGCCGCAGAGGATGGCAGGCTAGGGAAGACAGCGGTGCAGCGTGGCAGCGGACATGGATGTGATGGCACAATGAGGCAGCCGTCCCACGCGCGTGCAGCCCCGAGGCATCAACGGCAATAGTGGCTGCACAGGCGGTAGTGTGGTGACGCAGCGGCTCGGATGCGATGGCGAGGGCAAACGGCGTGCCTACGTGCGTGCCGCTGCGAAAGGTCAATGGCAGCAGTGGCTGTGCAAGCGGTGGTCGGCACGCAGCGCAGCTAGGGTGCCATTCGACGTGACGACGAGCAGAGCAGCCAGGCCCACTGGCACGGTACGCATGCGTGCGTGAGCGCGTGTCAGGACGCAGCAGCAGGAGCCACGGTAGCAATGCGGGGCCATGTGCGTGGGTGGGTGCACGCAGGCGCGATGGCGGTGCAGCGCAGCGCGGCGATGTGGGACCGTGTGGCAGTGCACGAGCAAGAGTTTGTGCGGCATGCCAAGGCAACAACGCGGTGTGGTCAGTAGGGCGGTGCCAATGGCGGGGACTGCCAGTGCGGCGGCCCACGCGTGGCGCGCTCGCTGGGCAGCAGACTCGGCGACGACGAGCGCCGGCGCGGTGATCGCACCCAGACACTGAGATCGGCCGGGAAAGTGACTTGCACGCTTCTAAAAGCATCCCAAAATCTCAAACCTGATGACCCAAAAGCTAAACCAGTTATTCTATACACAAGAGGATACCTAGGGCTATCTAACTAAGCCAAAACACCTTGCCATTACTTAAGCCGATCCTCCTCTACAAATGCTCGAACTTTGCCTCATCGACACACTTTCCAACTCAAGAAACGACTAAGTCATTCGTTCGGATTCGCGTCACTTTCGGTTTCTAAGCTACCCACTAAGCTAGCTAGTGACTCTCATACCCGACCACGAGTATTTCACCGTCACCTACGAAGTTCACACTACGAACTATATCAAAGTCTCGCATAAGCGTTCTATTGCATTTTTGTTCGATAAAAATTTACTTAGAACCCTAAACGATATAAAGTGACATGAAATGTAGCCTTTGTTTCGTGTTGCCGATGAACGTTTCAAGTTATGTACATTACTTTATACCCTATATTACACACATTTACACATAAGTATGATGCTCATACAGTGTTTTAGCAGAACTGTACAATGTAACACCGAGAGTGTTACAAGAGGCCAACGCTGAAAAAGGATGACAACATAATTAGGCAAAATGACCTACCTTACGCGAGAAGCCAATCCAACCTTAGAGCTCCACAACCAAAGGGAAATCGAAAATACATAACAAATCAGAGGAATAAAACGAAACCACGGTCAGATTACATCGCTATACAACTAAATTGAACAGATCGACGGATGAAATGGAGAAATCAACGGAGAAAACACGAACCCTAGCTCGTCGCCCCGAAGTCACCTCGCGTCGCCGCTGCAATCCCCGGACCGAGACGAGAAATGAAACGAAACGCACCAGAAATGAAGCGCATCAGAGACCAGAATAAAAAAGGATGACAACAGAATCAAGCAAAATGACTTACCTCACGCGAAAAGCCAATCCAACCTGCAGAGATAGAACAACAACTAAATAAGAGCTACACATCCAAAGGGAAATCGAAAATACAGAACAGTTCAGTGAAAAAATAAGAAACCACAGTCAGATTACATCACCATACAACTAACTTGACCAGATCGATGGAGGAAAAGGGAGGAATCGAAGAAGAAAACACGAACCCTATCTCGTCACCCCAGAGTCGTTGCGACCGCAGGGAGCAGGCTGCGCCGGGGGGCAGCCACGCGCCGCAGCTAGCGGCGGGGCTCGCGGGTGTCGTGTCATGGCAGGAGGCGGCCACCACCTGGCCCGTCGGCGCAGCTGCGGCGCACACCGGCGGTGGTGCCGCCCATGCCGTGCGCACGTGGAGGTGCCCGTGCTGGGGCTGGGCCGATGCGCCACCACGTCGAGAGAGAGGGGTAGAGAGGGAGAAGGAGAGAGAGAGGGAGAGGGAGGGGGAGGGGAGGCGCGGGCGGGGGAGGGGACGGGGCGCGAGCGGCGGAGACGGCGCACCGCGAGAGGAGCGTGAGCGAGACGAGCGGGATGGGAGGCCGGGCGTGGGAGGGAGGGAGCCTGTTTTTTTGCGTGAAGGGGAGGCATCAATTTATTTGGGGTGAATTGAGACGACGTGGCTTGCTGGTAGCAGGGGCGGCTCGTAATACCGTTGGCTAATTTGGTGTGAGAGAAAAATACTATTTATAGATTAAAAAAAATATGGCTTATAAGTAAAACGAGCCCAAACGCGAATAGGGCGGGTGCTCAACGTCGATAATGCAGCTGAAGGGTTCAATAATGCATGCACACCGGGCTGAACCATGGCTGGCCTGGCTTCAATAATGCAGCTGCAGGCCGGTCCCTAGCTAGTACGCATTGCTTGCAATCGAAACGGTGCTGTCAAGGGGATCACATCATGGTTTTGTCACCATGTGCATGCATGCACACCGGCGGGACGGCCGGGGCCGGGGCCGGGACCGGGACCAACCGTGCGTGTCCTGTAGCGCGCAGGTGTAGTGGTGGTGTGTCTGGCTCTGGCCTGCGGCTGGTCCTGTACGTGCGTGCACCGCGCGCATATACGCACGCACGAACGGGCCACTCACTGTCCTCCAATGTTGGGCGCCAATTGCCATGCATTTGCAAATTGTAAGCACCCGGGGTTTTTGTGTCCACTCCCTCCGTCCCTATTGACTGTCATTTTCGTTTCCCGACAAACAACTATACGATATAAAATTAATATTACAAAATAGATCGTTGAATGTGTTTTTATAGTAAATTTATTTAAGACACAGACGTTGTATATATTTTTTATAAATTTAGTTAAATTTATAGTATAAAAACAAAAAAAAACATTTATTTTGGAACAGGCGGAGTATGTATATGTGGTGATAATGTGTATATATATCAATGCATGTGTAGGTATGTACGTGCTACATAGCACGACAGCTATATATGCTGGAGCTCCATCATCATGTCGCCGGGAAGTACGTACTACTACTAACCTTTGCTTCCGTGCATCCTCTAGTTGAATGCAGTACAGTACCTTCCGTGGACTATAGTACACCCTCTAAGCTTTCATCGTCAATAATGCTCCATATGTGAAATGTCCATCTAACCATGTTTGGCGCAGATTCCGCATGGGAGAGCCAATCGAACACCGGCAGCTTAATTATTATTGCTGGCTGAATTCCACATCTAGACAGGCTTCAATGCCAAATAATAGACACTAGAACCAAAAAAAGATTCCACGGTCGAGACAAATCCTTTCCCTTTAATTAACAGATACGGACACTTCTTGGCGTCGACTCTGAATTAAAATAGTGGAACCTGCTCGTCTGGTTCAAGTTCTTTATTCTATGATTTAACGACGCTATATTTTCAGTTGTAGGCGACGTTTTCGTCGACAGCAGAGATCTATCGGCTTAGTCCTTCGGAGGTGCTCATAGAGGTAGGGTTTGCGTACGTGTGTTCATAGAGATGAGAGTGTGTACGTGTTGTGGGCATCTGCGTTGTATTGTGTATTCTCAAAAAAAAAATTAGCGAGGCAGGCTCGGGTAAATCTGACCTGTGTTGTGTCGATCATTTACAAAGGTGGATATCCTAATATGGTTGACTATGTAAATAGTCAATTTACGGGGCATTTGAAAAGCTTTAGTTTGGTTTTGACAGTGGAGTGACCGCTAATAGACTAACAACGTGCTAAGTGTTGATAAGCTAGCTAGGTCTAATCCACACCTAGGAGTTGAGCTAGAAGGCTACCATGGGGAAGATGGAGAAAACCAAGAAGATGATCAAACGCTCAACATTGGACACATAAGAGAGGAGGAAGGAGATGGAAGCGAGGCCGAAGACAAGGTATAAGCTAGGGGCTTTCATTTCTCGATCAAGGTGCAACAGAGTGCATGGTTGTATTTAGGATAGATAGCCATAATATTAAGAGTGTAACTCTAAAGAAACACGGTTATGTAGTACCACTCAGTATGATCTAACTTTACATTTGCATTGACCTAGTGATGTGGCGAGGAAGCAAGTGAAAAATGTTTTGAAAATCGTTTGAAAAATGCTAACTCAATGCTTGAGAGGTGAAGATGTTCAATGTAACACATTTGGAGTTAGCACGCTTGCAAAAACGGCTTGAGAGAGGGACTTAGCTAGATTTTTTAATCTCACTAGATTTATCCGAAGCCCCTGCTAAGGGGATCACCGGAGAAAAGGCTGTCCCCTAACCCCTGTGTACTAACTATGTTTGCACTGACTGATGGGACACCGTAGTTATCTGGTGGTGACAAGGTTAGGGTATCGGAGCAAGAGGCTCCCAGGGTTGACATGGCGGCACGTGGAGTTTGCTCGGGAAATTCAAAAGGGTGTGTCACTTCCTCCGGTGGCAGCGCTGGGATAACATCAAACCTTTTCACAACCTCGACATCTATGTCAATTTATGCGTCTCTTCGTTATCAGTGTATGCGCCTCTTCATTACCAGTACGAGAGGGCCCACACTGACACACCTCCTTACAGGTGCCAAGTGACTTTTTGCTCGAAAGGACAAGAAGGCAGTATGACGTGCTATATCCGTCCACTTTTTTGACCAGACGTGTTAGATTGGACTTGACAGAGTAAGAAGATAAATAAATACACCAAATAATAGTACAAGTGGTATTTGGTTCTTCGTCGCATGTCTCGTGCTCAGGGATGGTCTAGACCACTATCGTGCTCGGGGACTGCACAGACCACTATTGTGCTCAGGGACTGCCCAGACCACTACCGTGCTCGGGGACTGCCCAGACCACTACCGTGCCCGGGGACTGCTCCGTCCACTACCGTGCTTGGGGATTGTTCCGACCACTGCTTGGAGCCCACTCTCCTCGGCTACATGTGATTTGTACTTACATATAGTCAAGAGACATTTATTCGGACCTTGCTACAAGGCTTATGCTTTGCCTTCCAGCAAGCTCGGGGACTACATCGGTACGATGCACCTGCCGGTGCATCTCGTTTTGTTTGTATGACGATTGGATTTTTAACTTCAGTGGAAATTCTTTTTTAGACCCTGGCACCACGTGCCTACGTCACCTACTACCAGACTCGGGGACTAAGTGGGCACACTTTACCTTACGGTGAATATGTTTATCTTATCGACCCCTACGCTTTGACTGATTGCCAGAATTACTATTGTCTAAGGGTCACTTACATTTCTTTTCAGAAATACAAGTGGGCACACTTGATAAGGAAAGAAATCTTTTTCTTTTTTTCTTTAAGAGCACCATGCATTCTTCGGACAACCGGAATCTTTGGCTATAATCGTGGTCTACTGCTCTCTGTTCTGATTAGAATGCTGGTACATTCGGTTGGTCAATGTTTTAATTAGTTGGAGATGACATGAAGGCAGATCGCATTAGTCGAACAAGGTCGAATGGTGTGTCGCAGCATAATACATGGTACTCGGAGACTAACTGTGGGGGTATTAACCCCTATACCCTTACAGCTAGGCCTAGACCGGCTCGGATCAGGGGGTCCGGCCCACTAGAAGACGACGCGCGGCCCGGGCAGTCTGTTCGGAATCTCACGCAAGGAGTCAAGGCGAATTTGGAGATCAAGCAAGATCCTGGTCGGTTAGAATATGAATCCTTATCCGGCCACCTATTGCAATTTTAACTAGCTAGGATTAGTTTCCAGATCTGTAACCCTGCCCCTGGACTATATAAGGCGGGCAGGGGACCCCTCTAAAAAACATCTCTCATTGACATACAGCAATACCATCAGACGCAGGACGTAGGTATTACGCCTTTATGGCAGCCGAACCTGGATAAAACCTTGCGTCTGTCTTGCGTTACCATCTTGTTTGTTTCTTGCGCATCTGTCTGCCGATAATCTACTACCTTGGACATACCCCTAGGTAGACTGCCGACCATATTTCGTCGATAGTGGCGTGCCAGGTAGGGGGTGTGTGTACTGCTCTCCAAGCGAACAAGATGGTCATCATTTCCAGCTTCATGGCTACGCCGAACGGCCTTACGTTCACCGTCAGCCAGATCACCTAGACCACCGGCTCCGACGACTTCATCGCCATGACCACAGAGGAGGTGCGGATTCAATCTACGTCGACCACTACTTCACCTGCATCGGCTACGGCTCCAACCACGATGGATCTAGCTCCGACCACGGTGGATCTAGCTCTAACCACGGTGGATCTGACTCTGACCACGCCGACAACCCACCGTCCGCTTCCTCGCTACAAAGGGAAGTAGATCGACAACACCGACCTGCTCGACTCCATCGATCGGGTCGACACCAAACTTGCTAAAGCCCTAGCTCTGGTAAGTTCAATTCAAGGTCAACCTAATGAGCAGGTAACCGCAACCCACAACAGATCTACCCAACCAGCTCAGGCCAGTCGTCCTGCACGACTCAGTACAGATCTCGTGGTCACATCTACTCCTGAAGGGTGCTCCGCTCATCGCCGGCCAGCCTCTGCGATGGGTCTCCAGCTCTCCGAGTACGAAGCCTCGATGGAGAACTACTAGGCCTAGCCCTACGGCCTGTGAAACACTGCCTCCAACTACGCGTACAATATACAATGCTGCTCGGATCGGTGTTTTATACATCAACCTCGGCCGAAGCCATGCAACTTCGTCAATATGGTCTGGATTGAGGATTATCAAGAAGGATCCGTCCACATAGTCCAAGAGGGTGGCTCCAGCTCCTCGTCTGGCATCGCATCTAATGCCTCTATCCACACCGAGCTCCAGCATCAAGACGATGAAGGCGTTGAATATGATCTAGATATCCCAGACCACGCCCCGGGGTTCCCACAATTCCCGTCTTTCCCACCAAGGCGAGGGGACTTGATCAATGTTGTCAGTAATGATGAACCACCGGCAGTCAGCAAAACGGAACAAGAAAGGCTTGCACGCAAAGCACGCAATATTGACCGGTTTAATCGCCGACAAATCAAAGCCGAAGCAGAAGAGGAGGCACGGCGCATAAGGGTCCAGCCATGCGACCTCAACAATGCCTTCGATAGGGTGGGGGACAAACAGGTCTTCAGGACTCCAAGCACCAACATAGCTGTTGCTGTGGCGATAATGCAACGGCTACCCAATACCCCAAAAACCCAGATAGTTCGTGATGATATACAAGTTTACCTGACGGCTGCTATAGCCCAGACCGTAGAGATCGTAAATCAAGCCCGGGCTCCATCCGTCTCAGTTGAATCAAGCCATAGCCGCCAGTACTCAAGTCGCTCACAGCCACCCAACCAATATGGCTCGCACAACAATGACCAATCAGACAACCGTCAAGGCGGAAATGGTGGCCATGATGGTGGTCAGGACGACAACCGCCGTCGGGAGGACAACCGCCGTGACGTTTGGGACGACAACCACCGAGACAACCACGATAATCGCCGCGATAACCACGGTCATAGGGTTAATCAGGATGGCAACCGAGATCGCCGTGATGGCAATAATGATCTCCGCCATTACCTCGGAGGACGTGATCTGCGCGATCGCATCAACCAAAGAGCCAATGATCGTGCATCCCACGAAAGCTATCGCCTTATGGAATATGATACTGCCCATGGCCCACCGGGTTTGAAGCAGTTTACTTCGCACCTTCGCTAAGTCATATGGCCCAAGAACTTCAAGCTCGAAAAACTTCAGAAGTACGACGGCAAGGAGAACCCCGAATTATGGGTCATGCTCTACGAAACTACATGTAGATCAGCCATGGCTGACGAGCACGTCATGTCTAACTACTTCCCAATCACTGTTGGCCATGCAGGTCACCGATGGCTGGTCAGCTTACCAGTGAACTACTTTGATTCTTGGCAAGAGCTCAAGCAAGCCTTCATCGACAACTTCATTGCTACTTGCGAGCAACCTAGCAACAAATATGATCTGCAGCGGATTTGAGATCAGAAAGATGAGCCACTGCGCGAGTATGTCCGGCGTTTCTTGGAGATGTGCATCAAGGTCCCATCAATCTCCGACAACGAGGCAATCGAGGCTTTCATCACTGGCCTCTGCTTCCACGACGCCCTAAGGGACAAGCTCCTCCGCAAGAGACCTAAATCAGTCATAGCGCTCCTGGCCACTACTAAGAAATATGCAGACACCGATGACGCCAAAAAGATAATTATCGAAGAAGCAGCAAGGGTTCCACGCTCCGACCACCCCCCACACCGTGACGACTACCACGACAACCATGGTTGGAACGACAATTTTGACCGCTGCAACCAGCGCAATGACTCCCGTGACCACCGCGACCAACGTAATTAGCGGCGTAATCGCCGTGACGATTACAGGGGCAAGCGTGCTCGGGAAGATGACAGTGAGGTCAACACCGTTAAAAAAGGTGGCGGACGTCGTAACTACGAAGAAGACTATGCCAAAGCATTGAAAGGGCCCTGCCAGCTCCATCCCAAGTCAAACCATACCATAGAGATTTGTCACGTTCTCAAGTCTATCTACATGCGTCAACAGGCTCCAGATACATTTGATAAGCCTAACGACGCAGAGGAACAATGCAACAAGGACAACGATGATGAAGACGCAGATCCCCGTCATAAGTACATCAAGCCAACCAATCGTGTGCACACCATCATTGGAGGCAAAGTGTCCATCGAGACTAAATGAGAACGCAAGCTGGTCGCCTGCGCTTGCTTAAACATGGCCAACACCGACAACCTCATCACCGATCCGCGGCTCCCTCCTTGGTCTCACCGCAAGATCTCCTTTAGCAGAAAGGACCAATGGGCCGCAATACCTGAACCAAGATATTTTCCCCTGGTCCTCGATCCTTGTATCAACAAGGTTCAGTTCGACAGAGTGTTGATTGATGGCGGCAGCTCCATCGATATATTGTTCAAGAATAGTCTGCCGGCCTTGAAGATAACCTAGACGGATCTCAAGCCATACGAGGCACAGTTCTAGGGTGTTCTCCCTGGACAGAGCTCTACACCTCTCGGGCAGATCATGCTACTTGTGCAGTTTGGGACCTCTGACCACTTCCGCACTGACTACGTTAACTTCGTGGTCGCTGACTTCGACGGCACCTACCATGCTATCCTTGGTTGACCATCACTCACCAAGTTCATGGCCATACCTCATTACAGGTATTTGGTGCTCAAGATGCCTACCGAGAAAGGAGTTCTAACTCTTAAGGGCAACGTGTACGCAGCTTATACCTACGAGGACGACAGCTTCAAAATAGCAGAGGCTCACAACTTCTCTATTCGCATGGCTGAGACCATGCTCGATGCCAAGAAGACTCCAGCCGACCACCTGGAGATCCCAGAGCTCGAGGCTCCACGCAAGAACATCAAGTCCAAGGAGCACAAGGTGATCCAGCTGGTCGACAATGATCCTAGCAAAATAGCCCTTATCGAGGCCAACCTGGATCCAAAATAGGAAGACGTACTCGTCAGGTTCTTGAGGAGCAACATGGATGTGTTCGCATGGAAACCTACTGACATGCCCAGTGTACCTCGGAATTTGATCGAGCACTCCTTGAATGTCAACGGCAAGGCCAAACCTATCAAGCAGAAGCTACGACGGTTCGCTCGCGACAAGAAGGAGGCAATTAGGGTAGAAGTTACACGGCTTTTGGCAGCTGGATTTATCAAAGAAGTGTATCATCCGGAGTGGTTAGCCAACTCGGTTCTTGTACGCAAAAAGAATAATGAATGGAGAATGTGCGTTGATTACACTGATCTCAACAAACACTGCCCTAAAGACCCCTTCGGCTTACCTCGCATAGATGAGGTTGTAGATTCAACCGCCGGTTGCAAGCTGCTTTCCTTTCTCGATTGCTACTCTGGTTATCACCAGATCGCTCTCAAAAAGGACGACCAGATCAAGACATCTTTTATCACGCCTTTTGGTGCCTACTGCTACATGACCATGTCGTTTGGGCTTAAGAACGCCGAGGCTACCTATCAACGCGCCATACAAGCCTGCCTCAAAGATGAGATAAAAGATGACCTCATCGAGGCTTACGTTGATGATGTAGTTGTCAAGACCAAGGAAGCACATACCCTTGTTGACGACCTAGAATGCACCTTTGTAGCCCTTAATACATTCCAATGGAAGTTAAACCCAAAGAAGTGCATCTTTGGTGTTCCTTCTGGTATACTACTTGGCAACGTCGTCAGTCACGATGGCATACGCTCTAACTCGGAGAAAGTCAAAGTTGTCTTAGACATGAAGTCGCCCAAAAAGGTGAAGGATGTCCAAAAGCTTACCAGATGCATGGCTGCTCTCAGTCGTTTCATATCAAGATTAGGAGAGAAAGGACTACCATTTTTCAAGCTGCTCAAAGCATCCGACAGTTTTGAGTGGTCAGAAGAAGCAGACGCTGCCTTCACATAGCTGAAACAATACCTTACATCACCTTCGGTCCTCACTGCTCCCAGAGAAGATGAAACTCTCCTACTTTACATTGCAGCAACTAATCCGGTAGTCTCCACTGCCATGGTGGTCGAGCGCGATGAGCCTGGCCACGCCTACAAGGAACAACGACCAATCTATTTCATCAGTGAGGTACTCAATGAATCCAAGACCAGGTACCCACAGATTTAGAAACTGATCTATGCCATACTGATAACATCCTGAAAGTTGAAACATTACTTCGACGGATATCGTGTGGTGGTCATGACCGAGTACCCTCTAGGAGACATCATTCGCAGCAAGGATGCGAACGGGTGCATCATCAAATGGGCAATGGAGCTATGCCCTTTCTCCTTGGAATTTGCAAGCCGTACTACAATCAAGTCTCAGGCACTCGTCAATTTCATCATTGAGTGGACAGACTTAAGCACACCTGCCTCTCGGGGGCCCAATGAGCTCTCTCAACATCGACGGTGCAGGAGCAGGAGTCCTTTTCGTGTCACCATCCAAGGAGCAGCTCCAGTACGTCCTCAGGATTTATTTCCCAGCATCTAATAACGCCGCCGGGTACGAAGCATGCCTACATGGTTTGCGTATTGCGGTCGAGCTCGGTGTCAAATGTCTTTATGTCTACGGAGACTCGGCTCTGGTCATCAACTAACTCAACAAGGACTGGGACACGACCAGCGAAAAGATGGATGCATACTGCAAATCGATCAGAAAGCTAGAAGGCAAGTTCTATGGCATCGAGTATACACACGTGGTCCGGGACAAAAATCAAGCAGTAGATGCGCCATCAAAGTTAGGATCATCCCAAGCCAAAGTCCCACATGGTGTATTCGTTCAAGACCTGCTCACGCCTTCCATCGAAGAGAAAGATCCCACGGTCGACAAACCTCTAGACCAGCCATTGGTGGCCACGGTTCCGGCATCAAGCACCACCGCGCCACCTCCGACCACTAATCAGCCCGACTAGAGAGTACCTTTCATCAAATACTTGACAGATGGTAGTGGTTACACTGATCGGATAGAAAATGAATGCTTGATGCATCGCAGTAAGTAGTATCTGCTCGTCGATGGCAAATTATGGCGCAAGAACGCAAAGGAGGAAATCTTGATGAAGTGTATAACCCAGGAGGATGGCGAACAACTCTTGGGCCAAATCCACTCTGGCTCCTATGGCAACCACACGGCCTCGAGAACGCTGGTTGGCAAGGCTTTCCAAGCAGGTTTCTATTGGCCGTCATCTATGGCCGATGCAGAGAAGCTAGTCCGCCATTGTGAGGGTTGTTAGTTCTTCGCCAAGAGAATCCATATACCAGCACACGAGATCTAGACAATACCAGCCTCTTGGCCTTTCACATGCTGGGGACTGGATATGATCAGGCCCTTCAAACCGGCTCCTGGGAAATTTACATGTGTCTTTGTCCTGATCGACAAATTTTCTAAGTGGATAGAGTACATGCCTCTGGTACAGGCATCTTTAGAAAAGGCTATCACGTTCATCGAATAGGTCATCCACCGTTTCGGCATACCCAATAGCATCATCACTGATCTGGGTACCCAGTTCACCGGGAACGCTTTTTGGGACTTCTGCGATGAAAGGAGCATAGTAGTAAAATACGTCTCGGTGGCGCACCCTAGAGCTAATGGACAGGTTGAGCGGGCAAATGGTATGATCTTGGACGCACTTAAGAAGAAGATGTACAGAGAAAACGACAAGGCTCCCGAAAGATGGTTCAAAGAGTTACCAGCCATGGTCTGGGGCCTCAGAACCCAGCCCAGTCGCAATACCAGCGTATCACCGTACTTTATGGTTTACGGCGCTGAGGTAGTGCTCCCAGTAGATATAGCCTTCAGATCAGTACGGGTAGAGAACTTTGACAAAGACAAGGCCAATGAAGCATGGGAGCTAGAAGTGAATAGTGAAGAAGAGAAGCGGCTCGATTCTTGCGTACATACAGCTAAAAACCTTACTGTTTTGCGTAGGTACTACAACAAGAATGTTAAGGAGCGGTTCTTTGTGGTCGGGGACCTGGTCCTGAAGTGGAAGATGAATCAAGCTAGTGTCCACAAACTCACAACTCCATGGGAAGGGCCCTTCATGATCAAGGAAGTTACACGACCTACGTCTTACAGGTTAGCTCACCAAGATGGTACGGACATACCCAATTCATGGCACATCGACAAGCTTAGGCGTTTCTATGCTTAACTGCTAAGATATGTACTCCTCTTGTACTTTCGATTTAATTCAATAAAGCTACTATGATTTCTCCGACCACTCTAATGTGTCACTTCGAAGTCCATTATTATTCTAACTTAACCAGTCAAAACCAGCCTCCATTCCTTCCTAGGTTTTCGGAGCAGGCCCTGTCTCCGGTTCCTCCCAACGCATGCATGAGATCTGCTCTCTACGCTACGGGTGATTGGCAGGTCCCCTCTGGTTTGACTTGTCTACGTCTACGTGTGCACAGGCTATGCTCCTCACACTCCGACCACAAGACAAACCAGGGCCATACAAAACTGTCAGAATGACATGTCGACTAAACTGGTACAACTAAACAGAACACTAACATGTTCTCACTTAGTTACACCAACGCGAGATTCAAGCTTAAATACATTTTTCACAAAACAAACAAGCTTATGATGATATACAGTTACGTTACTACAAGCTTGCCTGAAAAGGTCTAAGTTTACAATAACACAACTACATCTTCTTCTACAGCTATAGCCTATACTATTGGCTGGTCAGGTTATGCGGCACCTGCTGCTCGCTGGGCCTGACATCATGCTCGAGTCCCAGGGACTCTTGTACTGGTCGAGCTGAAGAAGATGGCCCTGCCGATGCTTGGCTGGTCGAGACCGTAGGCTTCGCTGGTTGGCTCAAAACTGATGGCATTTCCAGCTGACTTGTTGATGGCATACCCTGTACAGGTTTTGTCCTGCCTCCACACAGGTTAATGTCGCCAATTATTCTTGCCGACAAGTCTAGTTGGGTCATCCAAAGCTCCTCAGCTTTGTCTGGATCTACCTCCTTCGGGTATCCAGCCTCCAGGCGCTTGAGATCGATCAAGGGGTAGTGAGCACATACCATGCTTAGCACATGTGCGCCTGTGTACTCACTTGCCTCCTTCACAAACTCTTAGAACCATCCCCATGCCTTTTGGCATCTATCGACCAGTCCGAGCTGTGGCATCCTTGGCACTTCCTCTCTAAGCGCTGGGTCGATACGGTTGAGGACCGGTAAAATGCCGGTTGCCACTTCCTGGCACCGGTTTTTCCATGTGTCCCGATCCTCGGTGATCTCTTGGCACCGCCTTCCAGCCGTCACGATCTTTTATCACGGCTTCCAGATGCTTCTTGGCATTGACTTTTAAAACAGCAAACTGCACAAGTCATTAAAATGTCATACCAAGACAAAATAAAGCGGGCAACAAAAGTGAGCAAAGGGGCTTGGAAATCTTACTTTTTAGTTCCTCTTTCGTTTTGGTCGTGTGGTCCCAGAGCTATGACTGGTCATGCGCTAGTTTTCGGTTGTCCTCTTTTAGGCGATCACACTCCATGACCGCACGATTGTTCTCCTCTCAGAGACAGATAACTTTGGCTTCTAAGCCTGCACTAAGCTGTTACTACCAACAACGCAACAACACTTGTCATGCAATTGTTGTGACAAAGTAACTACTTACTTGTTTTTTCCTGCTCTTTGTTACTGAGCTGGACGACTAGGTTCCAGTTCTATGCCTCTTGCTCCATCCTCTCTTGGTTGGCAGCTTCAAGTTGGTGGCGCAAGAGTTCCACTTCGGCCGCCAGTTCTTTATTGCTTGCTGTGATCCCCTCAATCTGGTCGAAGCATTTCTTGCGGTACCTTGTGGTCTTCATTAAGTCCTGCATGCAAAAAGCTAAGTAAGACAGTATTACAAGATGGCAAGATCAGGTGGTCAAGCAAAGCAAACCAGGACTTCTGTCACCAGTCATTTCGCTGCCCGTTCAACTTTCATGGTCTCTTCGACCTCTGGGATTTCCTCATGAACAACCCATTGGTTGTTCCACCAACGCGACACATATACATGTTGTCGCCTATCCTGTGGATGGCCTAGGACCTCTTCTACTTCGTCTTCTTCAGCCTCTTCTTCAGGTATTGGTGCTGGTCCAGAGTTGGCAGCCTCTGTGATAACTATGGCCTTCCCACAGGCCTCAGCATCGACAAGCGTGCTCTGTGCTCTTGACTCTGGCCATCGCTCCTCGGTTTGACCCGTTACCCCTAGTGCTGAGGTGTCGCCCTCCGCAGGATTGGTGCTCGGAGCACTTGTACTTGGCTCGGCTCTCCACTCGACCACCTGCTCGGGGACTGTTGTCTGGTCGCTTGTCTGCTGAGGCTCCGGTGAACTTTCTGCTATAGGTTCCTCCATGGCCAGTTGCTGGGCAGTTTTCTCTGACATTGCTGGCAGAGCCACGCCGCTCCCGGCTAGTTGGTCTGGATTTTTGGTGGACGCCGACCTAATATATCCGAGATAAGTTCAGAAGACAACAGTATTCAATATAAATTGTAAGCTTACATCAAGGTTACAAATACTTACATGTTGGAAGCATGGAATGATGTGGTGAAGGTGTGCCTCTTCGGCCGTGCTTGCTCCACGTGCTCTGCGGGTGCCACCTGGTCTCCCTCTACGACCAGCACTGGCATCGGGGCTTGGTGCTCGACCCCTTTGCCACTTGTCCTCCACGCTGCAGTGGTTGGTGATGCGGGTCCCACTGGCACGGAGGAGCCACCTTGCTCCATCGACTCCAGTTGCCTCCTCCTCTTTCGAGGGACGAGTCAAAACATGTCTGCATTCTCTGTTTCATCGTCTGACAGTGTAAAGATCGCCTGATGATGCTTGCTGGCCACCGGCCGCTTACCAACAGCTTTGGCCGCTGCCTCCTCCCCAACTCCGAGCACGGTCCAGTCGACGTCTTCGGTCCCGGCGCTGGTCTAGGCGGTTGGGCCAGCAACTTGTGGCCAATCTACCCCAGGGGGTGGAGACATAAACACTGTTGCTCTATCCCGACCATTAATCTAGGAAACACAAAGGAGATAACACAGTAAGTTTTTATTACAACATAAAACTACGGGTACAAGGCAGGATGATTTACCTTTGGGGGAGGCTGGGCGAGCTTGAAAGCGTGCTCGATGTCGCTCAATCTGACATAATTTGGATCAGCTAAGTTAAATAGCTCTCCAATTCTGGCTTTGACTTCGATCTTGTCGAGCGCCTCTTGCTTTGTCCTCGTTGGGTCTGCTGTACCTTGGTACTCGTAGCCGGGGTGTACCCTCCCCTGGCAGGGTTGGATCCTTCGGGTAATGAAGTTCCCGACCATGCTTGGACCGTCTAGTTTCTTCCATGGGATCATCCCAAGTAGTTCTGGGATATGTTCTAGGTGCTCGGGCTTCTCCGACCAGCTGGTCCTCTTCTCTGGAATGAACCCCACATCGCACAGTGTGATCGTGTTTGGCTCTTCGCGGATGTAGAACCACTTCTTGTACCAGTCGTCAAGCGACATGTTCCAAGGGCAGTGCAGGTACTGAGCCTTCATCCCATCATGAAGGTTGAGGTACATGCCTCCGGCTATCTTTGAGCCACCGCTTCCTTTCTTCCACAGACAGAAAAGATGGCGAAAGAAGTCGAAATGGGGCTGGAAGCCGCCATATGCTTCGCAAAGATGAATGAAGGTGGAGACAAGAAGAATCGAGTTGGGATGCAGATTGCAAATCCCAATCTCGTAATACAGACAGAGCCCTTGAAGGAAAGGGTGCACTGGAACCCCAAAACCTCGCTTGAAGAAATCTTCGAAAACCACAATCTCACCTGGTTGTGGATCGGGGTACCCCTCGCCCTCCGATGCGCGCCATCCCATGAGTTCCTTGTTGTGGAGTACTTCCATGATGACGAGGTCTTTGATGGTCTGCTCATTGCTTCTTGACTTCCACCACTCCGTAGCCATGACTCTGGCTTTCTTCTGGGCGTCACTTTTCGCCATGAATCTGGCCTTGTTGATGAAAATGGATACGGTGGAGGAGTGGTTGGTGATGATTTAGGAGGTATTAGGGTTGGCAAGAGGAAGAAGAAGGCTGCGTCGGCGAATGGTAATGGGGCTCGATAAAAAGTAACTTACCAATTCTATACTATATTTAACCAAGAGTTCCGCCATTTCGTTTGCCCGAGATTCTTAGGAGACGTGCGCACGCGCCGTAGACGGTTGTTTTCACAACCTCGAGATCTATGCCAATTTATGCGCCTCTTTGTTATCAGTGTATGCGCCTCTTCGTTACCAGTGTGAGAGGGCCCACACTGACACACCTCCTTACAGGTGCCAAGTGACTATTTGCTCGAAAGGACAAGAAGGCAGTATGATGTGCTATATCCGTCCACTTTTTTGACCAGACGTGTTAGATTGGACTTGACAGAGTAAGAAGATAAATAAATACACCAAATAATAGTACAAGTGGTATTTGGTTCTTCGCCGCATGTCTCGTGCTCAGGGATGGTCTAGACCACTATCGTGCTCGGGGACTGCACAGACCACTATTGTGCTCAGGGACTGCCCAGACCACTACCGTGCTCGGGGACTGCCCAGACCACTACCGTGCTCGGGGACTGCTCCGTCCACTACCATGCTTGGGGATTGTTCCGACCACTGCTTGGAGCCCGCTCTCCTCAGCTACATGTGATTTGTACTTACATATAGTCAAGAGGCATTTATTCGGACCTTGCTACAAGGCTTATGCTTTGCCTTCCAGCAAGCTCGGGGACTACATCGGTACGATGCACCTGCCGGTGCATCTCGTTTTGTTTGTATGACGATTGGATTTTTAACTTCAGTGGAAATTCTTTTTTAGACCCTGGCACTATGTGCCTACGTCACCTACTACCAGACTCGGGGACTAAGTGGGCACACTTTACCTTGCGGTGAATATGTTTATCTTATCGACCCCTACGCTTTGACTGATTGCCAGAATTACTATTGTCTAAGGGTCACTTACATTTCTTTTCAGAAATACAAGTGGGCACACTTGATAAGGAAAGAAATCTTTTTCTTTTTTTCTTTAAGAGCACCATGCATTCTTCGGACAACCGGAATCTTTGGCTATAATCGTGGTCTACTGCTCTCTGTTCTAATCAGAATGCTGGTACATTTGGTTGGTCAATGTTTTAATTAGTTGGAGATGACATGAAGGCAGATCGCATTAGTCGAAGGAGATCGAATGGCGTGCCGTAGCATAATACATGATACTCGAGGACTAGCTGTGGGGGTATTAACCCCTATACCCTTACGGTTAGACCTGGGCCAGCTCGGATCAGGGGGTTCGGCCCACTAGAAGACGACGCGCGGCCCAGGCAGTCTGTTCGGAATCTCACGCAAGGAGTCAAGGCGAATTTGGAGATCAAGCAAGATCCTGGTCGGTTAGAATAGGAATCCTTATCCGGCCACCTATGGCAATTGTAACTGGCTAGGATTAGTTTCCAGATCTATAACCCTGCCCCTCGGACTATATAAGGCGTGCAGGGGACCCCTCTAAAAAACATCTCTCATTGACATACATCAATACCATCAGACGCAGGACGTAGGTGTTACGCCTTTACAGCGGCCGAACCTGGATAAAACCTTGTGTCTGTCTTGCGTTACCATCTTGTTTATTGCTTGCGCATCTGTCTGCCGATAATCTACTACCTTGGGCATACCCCTAGGTAGACTGCCAACCATATTTCGTTGACACACACCAGAGAGGCACCGAAGAATGGTGGATTTGACCATCAAATCCCAACGACCACCTATAGGCGTGGCAGAGGCTCCCTAAAGCCACCAGAATTCTCTAGTGGTGGTCAAGCCAGAGCACTAGAGAAAAGTTTCATTAATGGCCAGTTCTAGATTGAATCGGAGGTGTTGGATCTTCATAATACTTTCTTCGTTGACCACCAGACTTCTCTGTTGGGTGCGCATAACCTATTAGTAGAGCTCGCAACGACTAGCAGCCTGGTGGCTCAATAGTATTTGGCTTATAAGCCATGACTTATCAGCCAACGAACAATATTTTTTTCTCATATCAAACCAGCCAATAGCCATGGCTTATCAGCCAAATAAGCCCAAACAAACTGTGCGTAGATTCTTGCAGGGCTACAAATAGAGGTTGAGTTTGACCCATTGAGCTCTCTTGACCGTTTCTACTGATCCCTACATCCTAGAGAAGCTCTAGAACACCTCCACTCACTTGCTTTGACTAGAGATCGATCTAGAGTGAGATTGGAAAAGATGTAGTGAATTTGCTTAGAGAGTTCGCATCTAGTGGCACTAGTTCATCGTTGGAGTTGTGGATTTTTGCTTCTCTTGGTGGTTGCCGCCATCTAGACAACTTGGAGTAGCGATGATCGTTGAGCACAACTTGGTGATTGTGCGGGGGCTCCAATCAGTTGATTGTGAGAGGCTTGGTGCTGATCTCTTGGAGATTACAAAGAGCAACCCTAGTGGAATTCTCGAGGCTTGTTAGAGTGCTTTGTTGATGTAGTCGGATCATACCAGCGCACTAAAAGCCCTAGTTTGGTTTTGGATAATTGATGAAACCCTAGGACTTACCTTTGATCTAAGTGTGTGAATTAGATGAGGTAGTCTAATCCAAGTGTTGGAGCTCCATGATGGTCATGGAGAAGGTGATGGCCACAAATGAGATGATCAAGTGCTTCAACTTGAAAAAGAAGAAAGAGAATAACAAAAACGAGGTTGATCAAGGCAAATGTATCGGATAGGTTTTTGTTTTGACACTTAAGACACCATAGAGGGTGTAAATGTGTTTAGGATCAATAGCCGTACTATAAAGAGGGGAAATCTTTGGCTAAGTGGTTATCGAGTGCCACTAGGTGGCATGATTCTTGCATATGCATTTAGGGACCTAATGTGCTAACATTTGACCCTTGAAAATTGCTTTGAAAAATGCTAACACACCAGCACATGAGTTGTACACACTGTGGTTAGCAACATGGAAGCAAGGGTAAAGCGGTTGAGGAGATAGAAAAAGAAAAGTAGAAGGTGGTGAGAATCGGACCCTGCTGACGTAGGGGGTCCGGACCTAGGGGGAGTCCTGTCCAGACTCATACTTGAGCCTTTGGGCAGCAGCAAGAGAACCGAACCCTGCTCGGTAGTGGTTCCGGACCATCTCCTGTGGGTCCAGTTGGTCAGCGCGAGGAGGCTGAGAGTAGCGTTGGGGTGCGATAGCTCCGGACCTAGGTGTGGCGTGGGTCTGAACTTAGGTGCGCGTGGATCTGGCTGGGTGGTGATCGACGTGAAGGGCGATGTGGCGAGAGGAGAAGAACCAAACCCGCACTATGCGTGGTCCAGATGCCAGGAGCGGACCGGGTCCGAAGCCAATTTGGCTCTCTGGATGCTTACTAGATCCTTCTAGACCCATGATACGCATGGGTCCGGTTTGTGCTGACGCTGATCAAGTAACCGTTGAGATCCGATGCGTAAGATTCAAAGGAGGGACACGTGGCATGAGCTTGTGAACCGGACCCACACTGTAGTGGTCCGGACCCTAGGTCCGGTTCCACGGTCCGGTTGTCCCGAGAGCATAATGGCTAGTGGAGGCCTTGGACCTCTATAAAAGGACTTGGGGCACCTTGGGCTCACCCTCTTGGACATTTTTACCTGTGATACATCCTTGTGAGCCTAAGCAAACATCTTTCACTCATCTCTATCATTGATTCGTCATCATAGTGAGATTGGGAGTGATTCCAAGTGCATTTGCTTAAGTGATTGCATCTAGTGGCACTTGGGGATCGTTGTGACTACGGAGTTCTTGTTACTCCTGGTGGTTGCGACCACCTAGACGGCTTAGAGCAACGGAGTAGCTTCGACACGTGTTGGTGATTGTTCGTGGCCGACTTTGGTGATTGTGAGGGGTCTTGTACCTTCCTTAGCGGAGAGCCAAAAGGTAACTCTAGTAAATTGCTCATCATTGAGTTACCTCACTTGTGGGTAGGTTCTTGTAGCGCCATTTGTTGCCTAGGTGTGTGATACCTATTAGCCGCCGAACCACCAAGTGTTGGTCAACACAACGGGGACTAGCGTGCCGGCAAGCACGTGAACCTCGGGAGAAAATTCTTGTGTCCCTTGTGTGATTGGAATTCTCCCGATGATTGGATTGACTTCATATTGTGATTGGTTCACTCCTCGACACGGCGGTCTAATCACCGTACTCACTCCTTTACATTTCTTGCAAACTAGTAGAAGTTGTTAGGTTCATCTCTTGTACTTATCAAATTGCATTACGGTGAGTAGCCTAGATAAGTAGAAGATGTTAGGTTCATATCTTGTACTTATCAAATTGCTTGGTGTTGTGTTTTTGCAAGAAAATTTTTATAGGCTATTCACCCTCTCTAACCATCCTAGGTTTTAACAGCAGTCGTTGTTGTAGGATGCCTAGATGTTAATCATTTACAAAGGTAGGTGTTCTTAGGAAAATGCCTTTATGAATAGATATTCTTTGAGGCGGTGCTAAGGGTATTGCTCTAAAAAAAGTTATCTCAAAATACAATTGATAACTTTTTATAGGAAATCGGATGAAGACATATTTTATACAAGATGGTAGAGGTTGACATGATCTACAACTTTGTAGTTGATAAGCTTTTTATTGGAAATTGACCTGAGTCCAAAAAGTTGTTTTAAGTTATCATATTTTGACATTTAAAATTTAGAATTTTCAAACAACCTCGGATGTTGATATGGCCAATAACAAGTTGTATTTCTTAATGCGATCTACAACTTTATAGTTGAAATTTTTTTCTAGTTGAAGTTGCTACGGTCATGAATATGTATTTACAATTCTCATATTTTGAATTCAAATTCTAAAGTTTTCAAATGATCTTGAATGTTGACATGGTCAATACTAAAGTTGTAGTTGACGTGATCTAAAAACTTTGTACTCCCTTCGTCAACAAAAGAGTGCAATTCTCGTTTTTCGAGAAGTCAAAAAATTTAAACTCTTTTTGAGAAGTCAAACAATTTAAAATTTGAATAAATTTATATAAAAAGTACTAACACTCATGATATATAATAAATGCCCAGGGTTACAATCAGTGGCAGTTTTGGTAGCTAGTCCTTTAACCGTGCGTCCGTGCCCCCCCCCCCCCCACACACACCCCACACACACAGGTTACAACCTTAGGAGACCTAAGCCTTAGGTTTTAATTTTTAATTTTCACAAGTAGAAATTACTCATATTAATTTGTAGGATTATTTTATTTATTTTCTAACACAATAATAGCCTTATAGATTCTTTGTATCTCTATATATTTATGTTTCTCATACACATCCATAGTTTTTTATCCTCCGAATGCACCTATGTGTATCTTCGATGTCCATTTATTAGTTGGAACCTTAGTTTAAAGTATGGTGGCACTTATTGCGGCTTATGCCGTGTGACGTCACGAATCTAGATTCTGATTTTTCAAATTAATTTTAATCTTATTTGTAGCTACACATACTTATCCTCAAATTGAGTTGAAACTTGTGCTTATTATATCTTTTATTAACATATTTTATTGAAAACAAGGGTTTTATATAGTGATTGCACTCTTAAGTTCTATGATGGCATAAAATGGTCATTTCAATTAGAGATACATCACGTAGTTTAAGATCAGTAGTAGAGATTGAAGTGAGATCTATAACATGGGTGCTAACCATAAGAATATATTAATATATAAGCCAAATAATCACTGTTACTCCAAATAAATCTCAGAGACCGTGAAGGTATGGCCACCATTGTTTGCATTAACCTGTTCACTTTTGAAAATGTTTGTATTTTCTTATAAAAAATTATATGTGTAGCATTATTATTTTATTATAAAAAATAGATATGTCAAACACTACTACACAAATGATTTTAAAAGGCGGTGTCCAAACGTTAACGGACGCGGGCACAAAATCCAACCACCTCCTAAAATGTCGGGCTATTAATTGAGGCGGTCATTTTCATTTATCGAGGCGGTCACGTTTGTCCGCCTCGTAAAATCAATTTACGGAGGCGGAGACAACCACCTCCAAAAATGTTCTATTTCCAGAGGCGGTCGTTTTAAGGCAACCGCCACCGTAAATCAATTTTCGGAGGCGGACCCAGTATAAGGCCTGCCTCCAAAAATCCAAGCCCAGGCAAAGCCCAAGAGGCTTAGTTCCGAGCACACATATATATACCAGACTTCAGGGTTTTCAGCCCCAGCCCTCTCCCTCCCTCAGCCACACGCACCGCGCTCCCTCTCCCGCGCTCACCAGTGGCGGATCTAGGGCGTGCCCATCCTCCGACGGCGGATCGAGGGTGGTGGCATCCCCCGACAGCGGATCCATGGCGTGCCCGTCCTCCTACGGCGGATGGAGGGTTGTGGCGTCCCCCGATGGTGGATCGAGGGAGGGCGCGACCGGATGCAGGGACGGCAATGGTGACGACGCGCAGATCCAGCTAGTGACGGCGGCAGCGTGTGGATGGGCTCAGCGGGCCCGTGGATGGGCTCGACAGGCCTATCCACGGGGTTTTTTTGTTTTTCGTGTTTGCTTTATGGAGGTGGGCAAAGCAACCGCCTCCGTAGATCACGGATTAACCGTGACCTTTGATTGGAGGCGCTTGAAATGCCCGTCTCTAGAAATAAAAAACGCCTGCCTCCGATAATCATTCTATAGTGGTGGCGATGTCGATGGACGCATGGAGAGGTGCGGTGGTGCGGGCATGTGAGGTTTGGTGAGCAGATATGTCTGATGCTCCACACGCATTAGGGCATGTTTAGTTCCCAAATTTTTTTGGGCTTGGCTACTGTTGGGCTACTGTAGCACTTTCGTTTGTATTTGGTAATTAGTATCTAATTATGGACTAATTAGGTTCGAAAGTTTCGTCTCGCGATTTCTCACCTAACTGTGCAATTAGTTTTGTTTTTCATCTACATTTAGTACTCCATGCATGTGCCGCAAGATTTGATGTGACACTTTGGGGCGAAAATTTTTGAAATCTAAATAGGGCCTTAGTAGTGGTTGTAGCTGGCTAGCATGCCACTGTCTCATGAACCACATTAATGTGTCATATTATATTGAACATACCCTTCATCATATAGCGCACCACCCCTACGAGGATACTCAATGATGTTATTACGGAACTATATATGTAGTGAAGGAGAATGGCGTACCGGATTTTGTAGTCTATATGTAACAAAAATACATGACACTTTATGACTATTAGATGATAAGATACTATTGGACTTGAGGTCAAAACTTATCCTCATATAAATCACGTCTGTTACATACTTGCATTCCTCATTTTGTAAAGGTGCAATTTGCGAGGCAAGCATTTTCAAAGACTTTAAAAAAGAATAAATTAAACAAAAGGGCATTTGGTCTAGTGGTACGATTCAGAATGCCCCTTTTGTTAATATGTTTTTTAGATAAAAATAGAATTTCTAAATGATATAATCATTCAATTGCGAGGAATAAAACTTTACATTATATAAATAATGATAAAAATAACAATGAAAAAGGTCACTTGGTCTAGTGGCATGATTCTCGCTTTGGGTGTGAGAGGTCTCGAGTTCAATTCTCGAAATGCCCATTTTTTATTATTATATTTTTAATTAAAAATTAAAATTTCAGAATGATAATCAAATAATTTGATAGGTAGGTATTGTTCAGATAAATATTCTATAAAGCAAATTAATCACAGCAAGACATTTGGTCTAGTGATATGATTCTGGCTTTGGGTGCGAGATGTCTCAATTTTGAATGCCCCTTTTTTAATTAAACATTTTTAATTAAATTAGAACATTTTTTATTTGAAGTGCAACATCTTGAATTCGGTGCATTGTACTAATTCTCTACTCTTCAGAGTCAAGTTCTTCGTACCACTGCGCATGCCGGCAAGCAACAGAGCGTGTTGGTCGAATGAGCTTGGAGGTAGTCTCCTACCCTCTATGTATTGATCATGAACCTTATGCATGATTATGTATGGTTTCAACACAAGCATTTAGAACTAACTTGTATATTAAGATGTGTTAATAAACATGTTCTACTAGGTTTTAAGAATGCAGGAGAAAAAATGGCGCGAAGCTAAGACCAGTGAAGAAACAAAGCTAAAATGACGAAGTGTGAAAGATTACACATATTGGACGGTCCCCTCAACCGAGAAGATGACCTCGTCGATATCACTAGATGACCGAGCGAGTCAATATTGTTCATGGCCGAGCATATGATGTCATAATTCATATGTACAACATACTAAACGCATTAGTAGTGGTTGTAGCAGCGTGCCACTATCTCATGGATCACATTACTGTCGTATTATGGGCCTGTGTGGCACTGCTCCAGCTTCGAGATCTATATTGGATTTGTAGTTTATAAATTAAATTAAAATAATTTAGATATTTATATTTAATCTGAATTATAAATAAAATGAGTCATGCAAATGTACGTACTTGACATGGTGCAGCTTTAAATCTAGGATTCCATAGAGCTACGGATACCTAGCTCTTGAAAATTCATAGATTTTTTTTAGAGCTAGAGCTATGTCAAACATGACCTATATTATACGTGCCCTTCATCATCTAAGCACACGGTATCTAGGGACGGCGACGGCAGCGCGTGGATGGGCTCAGTGGGTCCGTGGATGGGCTCGGCGGGCCTATCCACGGGTTTTTTTTCGAGTTTGATTTACGAAGGTGGACAAAGCAACCGCCTCCGTAGGTTACGGATTAACCATGACCTTTGATTGGAGGTGATTACAATGCCCGCCTCCAGAAATAAAAAAAAAACACCTGGCTCCAATAATCATTCTGTAGCAGTGAAAAGTTTGAGGTAAAATATATAAATTTGTCTACTGTAACAATTGTATAAAGTATATATATGTCATGAATATTGACATAACTTTAAGAATTTGTTGACATCATTCGTATATGAGTTATTAATGCATGTTTGTCGAAAAACACATACACATAAATGTTAACTTGGTCTGCATAATGGCACAAAATGTATGTTCATTTAAATTACTCAATAATATATTAATATTAGAATCGGCTAACTTACACACACACAAACACACAATTAGATGCAAATTTTAATGGGTTACATAGATTATCTATTATAATGGGGAGGGGGTGCGTAGTTAGATGCAAACTTAGGAGTATTTTAGATTATAATTTAGATACATTTCCTTGGGTTACTTTGAAGTATATAATTATTTTTTAGAACAAAATATATCAGTCATGATTATTAGAGTCTACTACAATTATGGCCATTATTATCAATCATGATTAGAGTTCATCACAATTATGGCTAGACCTTTCTAATTCTTGTGAGAATTCCTAGGTTTAGTTTGTTCTTTTTCAAGCATCGTGATAATTAACGTGGAAGCTTTGCTAGGGACCCCTAGTTTGAACTCATTGTGTTTATTTTCTTCTAACACAATACTCCATATGTATTTAGTTGAAACTAAGCTTAAGTTAAGCTATTATTGCATCTATTTCAATGACATCATGAATCTATGGGCCTGCTTGATCTACCCAACTAAAGTTTAGCTAGCTCAAATTTCAAAGTTAAACTTAGCCAAGTAAAAGTTCTCCCAGCTAAACTTTAGTTGGGATGTTTGGATCCTTTAGCTAATAGACTCAGCTAAACTTTAGTTGGGTTTAGCTGGGTTGAAGTTGAAAGCATCTAGGCCCCTAGTTGGGTTTCGGTGATTAATGACAATACGTGATTACTGTGACTAACGTGTGTTTTGCAAAGACAATTAAGTCAGGTCATGGTAATGAAGATCGATTGAGCAATTATGGTTGTCATGCCCCTACGATGGAAATCATTTCAGTTTTCAAAGGATGGACGACAAGGTTAAGGATGGACTAGTTCTAAGTGTCGATTGGAGTTGGAGAGATACTTAAAATAGTTTAGGACTTTATTTTTTCTTTGGATGTACTATTAAGGGGGGATATGAACGGGTAGCTTGACCTAGGTGAGTCTAATGAGTTAGGTGTGGTGCACACTTGTTAAAACTAGCACTAGGTAGCTCCATAATAGCCCTTTGATCCAATGGAGCAAACTTCATTCACATATGGTCGAGAGTTGGAAGTGAATGGAGGATCAAATACTGACCGAACGCTGGCTCCGGTGTGACTGGACGCTGGCTCCGGTATGACCGAATGCTGGCTTAGGGTTTGGTCAGTTCATTTGACCAAGGTGAAAGCGTCTGGAAGTGACCGGACGCTGCGAGGTCAAGTCACCGGACGCTGAGGGCCAGCGTCCGGTCGACTCCAATAAGGTCCCAGAGAGGGAGAATCCTGATCGGACGTGTCCAGTCAATGCTGACCGGACGCTGATCAGATTCTGGCTACTGACCGGACGCTGCTCAGCAAGTGACCGGACGCTAGGGGTCCAGAGTCCGGTCGACATCAGTAAGGTTCTAGTGAGGGGAAAACATGACCGAACGCGTCCGGTCAGTGCTGACCAGACACTGGCCAGCGTCCGGTCAACACTTAACCACTGGAGCTCGGGGTGTACTGACCGGAGCGTCCGATCAACATGACCGGAGCGTCTGGTCACCCCACAGAGGCAGATAACGGTTCATTTTTCAGCCGGTGTTATAAATACAACCTCCGCTCGTGTGTGGGGGTACTTTTGCTCATTCCAAAAGCTGAGAAACACCTTAGAGAGTGCCAAGAAGAGCAAGGTCCTAGTGAGGTGATTGAGATTTGAGAATCCCAAAGAGAGCCCTCATTAGTGAAGATCAAGAGTAGCAAAATGTGCATCCACCGTTCTTATTAGGCTTGTCGTAGTCAAGTGAGTGTTCGTGCTTGTTACTCTTGGTGATCACCATCACCTAGACAGCTTGGTGGTGATTGGGAGCTTGGTGATCATCCGGAGAGCTTGTGGATGACCCAACTCAAGTTGTGAGCGGTTGTGGGTGATTCACCGCGACGGAGTGTGGAAGAATCAACCTGTAGAAAGCTCTAGATGTTGGTATTCTTAGAGCCGCCTCACAAGGCTTCTCAAAACCTTAGGATGCTACTCACCTATAAGGCGATGAGGTGAATTACAAGAAGTGGAATGCAAAGGCTTGAAACACCATCTTTAGAGGCCTTTATAAAGATGTGTTCAATCGGGTGAGGAACCACAAAGACGTCCATGCACTATGGTCGGATGTTTGTGCGCTCCATGAGGGAACTAAGACTAAGTTGAGGAATGCTATCATCTTGTCATGAAAAAGCTCAACTCTTTTGAAATGCTTCCTAAAGAATGTGCTAATGAAATGTATTCACGTTTGAATGTTCTTGTAGAGGAAGTCAATGTGCTTGGACTCACTCAAATGCAACCATCCGATGTTGTAAGAAAGATCTTGAGTGTCCTCCCCATTGACAAATATGGGCATATTGTGACCATGCTACATCAAGGTGATATTTCCACCGCTACACCGACACAAATCTTGGGAAAGATCAATGCTCATGAGATGTACATGCACATCACGCCATAAGATGACTCATCCTCTACCAAGAAGAAAGATAAGGACTTAGCATTCAAAGCTAGCCAAGAGAAGGGTAAAGCAAGACTTGAGTATGAAAGCTCAAGTGATGATGAAGTTGATGATGAAAGTCTTGCTCTCATGGTGAAGAAGACCGCCAAGATGCTAAAGAAGTTCAACAAGAGTAGCATCAAGTTTGATGGCAAGAAGAAGTTCTTCACTAGCTCTAGAAGAAAGCTAATCTCCGAGATGGATTTCTTCAATTGTGGAGAACTTGGTCATCTTGCACACCAATGCACTAAGCCCAAGAAAGACAAGTTCAAGAACAAATATAAGGGCAAGAAAGATGACTCAAGTAATGAAGAAGAAGAAGAGAAGAAGAAGAACAAGCCATACAAGAAGAGAGATGGCAAGAAGAGGGACTTCCACAAGAAGAAGAAGAAGAAGAAGAGTGGAAAGGCATACATTGTCGGTGATTGGCTCATATACATTGATTCATCTAGTGCCTCATCCGATGATGATAGTGACAATGAGAAGGTGGCCGCAATTGTTATCAACTCTTCATCATCTTTATCGCCACCACCGCCATCATCCTCTACACACCTATGTCTTATGGCCAAGGGTGACTGCAAGGTATCTAACAATGATGATAGTAGTGATGATGATAGCGATAGTGATGATGAAGAATATGAATCACCTTCTTATGATGATCTTGCTAGATTGCTAAAACAATACACTAAGATCATTATAAAAACTAGAGCTAAAAATGAAAAGCTAGAGGCTAAAAATGATACACTTTTAGCAAAATGTGATATAGCGGAAAAGGCTAGTGTTGAGCTTAGAGAAGCAAATGATGCTATATCATCCAAACTCAAGGAGCTCAAATCTTCTAAGAAAGAGCTTAAAGAAAAATATGATAAACTTAAGAGGACACATAATGAGCTCATCACTAGCCACAACAAGCTAAGAGAAGAATATACTACTCTTAAGGTTAATCATGATAATCTTGTTATTGCTTAAGAATTCTTATCCAATGAGCCACATGATGCTACTAACGATGTTGTTAAGATTGATATAGCTACATCATGTGATGAATTGATTATTGAGAGCATTGAGCATAGTTCTAGTAGCAAGGGCAAGCAAGTGGTTGAAGCCGATGATTATGATGAGTTTGTCAAGCTCAAGAATGATAATGCAAAGCTCAAGAAAGATCTTGAAGAGATCAAAAGCCACAACACCATTGTTCTAGAAACTCTTGATCATGATGGTGAGTTGGTGCTTGAAAATGAGAAGCTCAAAGAAGAAAACAAGAAGCTCAAGGAAGAGAAGAACAATGATGCTCTTAAGGAAGAAAACAAGAAGCTTAAGTTGGAGAAAGAGCATCTTAAGATTGGATTGAGCAAGTTCACTAGAGGCAAGCATCTTTAAAGTGAGCTACTAATGAACACCATCATAAAGATGGATAGAAGTGGCATTGGGTACTTGGCAAACCAAGAAAAGAAGGCTCAAGCTCAACAACAACATAAGTCCAAGCCAAAGCCAAAGAGATGTTTTGAGTATGGACAAGAAGGCCACTTTGCTCATGAGTGCCAAACTCCACCACCACAACCCTTGCCCAAGCATGCTAGACCTTTTGCCTTCATTGCTCACTACATGCTTAGAAAGGATTCTAGTGGAAAGATGAAAGTGATGTTCTTAGGTCATCCCAGCAAGAATAGGCCTAGGAAAATTTGGGTTATAAAGTCACTTGTTGAGAAGGTGAAGGTCCCTCAACAAGTTTGGGTTCCTAAAGCTTGATCTCTTGTGTGTAGGTGAACTACAAGATCGGTGGAAGTCATTAGGTTATTGATAGTGGTTGCACACAACATATGGCCGGTGATCCTCGTATGTTCACCTCACTAGATGAAGAAGTAGATGGACAAGAAAGAATCACATTTGGAGATAACTCAAAGGCAAGGTCAAAGGATTGGGCAAAGTGGCTATATCAAATGATCATTCCATCTCAAATGTGCTATATGTTGCTTCATTGAGTTTCAACTTGCTATCCATTGGACAATTGTGTGATCTTGGCTTCCAATGCTTGTTTACTGAGAAGGAGGTTGTTGTATCCAAGAAGGATGATGATCATGTGATATTCAAAGGATTTAGATACAACAACCTATATCTAGTGGACTTCACCTCCGAAGATGCAAACTTGAAGACATGTCTATTCACCAAAATAACACTTGGGTGGCTATGACATAGAAGACTTGCTCATGTTAGGATGAGCTCACTCAAGAAGCTAATGAAGAATGATTTGGTGAGAGGGTTGAAGGATGTGGAGTTTGAGAAGGACAAGCTTTATAGTGCATGTCAAGTCGGCAAGCAAGTTGCAAATATCCATCCAACAAAAGCTTTCATGTCAACTGCAAGAGTGCTAGAACTCCTTCACATAGATTTATTTGGACCAACAACATACAAAAGTTTAGGAGGAAATCTTTATTGTCTTGTGATTGTTGATGACTATTCAAGGTATACATATGTATTCTTTCTTCATGGCAAATCCAAAGTTGCAACTTGCTTCAAGAAGTTTGCCAAGAGAGCACAAAATAAATTTGAAGTGAAGCTTAAGAAGATAAGAAGTGACAATGGGAAGGAATTTGAAAACACAAACATAGAAGCCTATTGTGATGAAGTTGGGATCAAGCATGAGGTCTCCGCAACATATACTTCTCAACAAAATGGTGTAGTTGAGAGGAAGAACCGGACATTGATCACTCTTGCAAGAACAATGCTTGATGAGTACAACACCCCCGAAGCTCTATAGGCGGAAGCTATCAACACCGCATGCTATGCATCCAACCGTCTATTCCTTCAAAAGTTCCATGGCAAGACACCTTATGAGTTGCTCAATGGAAAGAAGCCAGATGTCTCCTTCTTTAGGGTGTTTGGTTGCAAATGCTACATCTACAAGAAGCGACTACACCTAGGGAAGTTTCAAAGACATTGTGATATTAGTTTTCTTGTTGGTTACTCATCAAAGTTCAAAGCATATAGAGTATTTAATCATGCCACCGGCTTGGTTAAAGAAACATATGATGTGGAATTTGATGAATCTAACGGCTCCCAAGGAGCACAAGAAAATCTTGACGATGTAGGTGATGAACCATTGAGGGAGGCTATGAAGAACATTCCAGTTGGAGACATCAAGCCTAAAGATGATGAAGATGATGTATAAGTGATTGATCCACCTTCTTCATCAAGTGTGCCACAAGATGGTGAAAAAGATGGGAGAGTAGAAAATGAAGATACTCATGTCTCCCATGAACAAATGGTGGTACAAGCACAAGATGTTGATGCTCCACAACCTCCCCCTCAAGTGGTCAATAGAAGAAATACACCTCTACTTCAAGATCATCCACAAGATCTCATCATAGGGAGTCCATCAAAGGGTGTAATGACTCGATCACAAAAACTTGCTTCATTTATTGGTCATCGCTCTTTTGTCTCTTGCTTTGAGCCTACTAAGGTAGAAGAAGCACTTCAACATCCGGATTAGATAAATGCAATGCATGAAGAGTTGAACAACTTCACTCGCAATGAAGTTTGGACTCTTGAAGAGCGGCCAAAAGGTGCAAGAGTCATTAGAACAAAGTGGGTGTTCTGAAACAAGCAAGATGATCAAGGTGTTGTTGTGAGGAACAAGGCAAGACTAGTTGCAAAGGAGTTCTCTCAAGTTGAAGGTTTGGATTTTAGAGAGACCTTTGCACCGGTTGCAAGATTAGAATCCATCTGTATCCTCCTTGCATATGCATCACATCATGAAATGAAACTTTATCAAATGGATGTAAAAAGTGCATTTTTAAATGGCTTTATTAATAAACTAGTCTATGTTGATCAACCTTCCGGGTTTGAAGACCCTAGATATCCTAATCATGTTTATAGGTTGTCCAAGGCATTATATGGGCTTAAGAAAGCCCCAAGAGCTTGGTATGAGCGCCTTTGGGACTTTCTCATTGAGAAGGGCTTCACCATTGGGAAGGTCGACACCACACTATTCACCAAGAAGCTTGATGGATATATCTTCATTTGTCAAGTTTATGTTGATGATATCATCTTTGGATCATCAAATGAAGATTCATGCAAAGAGTTTGGTGAATTGATGTCAAAGGAGTAAGAGATTTCAATGATCGGAGAGCTTACATTCTTTCTTGGTTTTCAAGTCAAGCAAACAAGAGAAGGGATTTTCATCTCTCAAAAGAAATATACTAATGATCTTCTCAAGAGATTCAAGATGGATTAATGTAAGCCAATCAAGACACCAATGCCAACTAATGGACATCTCGACCTAGATGAGGGAGGTAACCCGATTGATCAAACTCTCTACCTCTCTATGATTGGTAGCTTGTTATATTTGACCGCATATAGGCCCGACATCTTGTTATTTCAAGCTAATCCTAAGGAAACTCATTTAATTGCCGTAAAAAATCCTTAGGTATCTTAAGCACACACCAAGCATTGGCCTTTGGTATCCCAAAGGAGTTATATTTGAGTTAGTTGGCTATTTCGATTTGGATTATGCCGGTTGCAAAGTTGATAGAAAGAGCACATCCGGAGGGTGCCATTTGCTTGGTAGATCACTTATGTCTTGGTCCTCCAAGAAGCAAAATAGTGTGGTTTTGTCCACCGCTGAAGCGGAATATATTGCCGCGGGTGCTTATTGTGCACAAATACTTTACATGAAACAAACTTTGCTAGACTATGGAGTAGTTCTAGAAAATGTACCTCTTTTGTGCGACAATAAAAGTGTGGTAAAACTTGCAAATAATCCAATTCAACACTCTCGCACCAAGCACATAGATATTCGCCATCACTTTCTTAGAGATCATGTTGCTAAAAATAATATATCACTAGAAGGTGTAAGGACCGAGGATCAATTGGTGGATATCTTCACTAAACCGCTAGATGAGGCAACATTTTGTAGATTGCGGAATGAGCTCAATGTGCTTGATTTTAGTAACTTCACTAAAAAATAAGCTTGTGTTGTCCCTTGTATTGCATTGTAATATACAACATGTTTAATGTTTCGTAATGCATATAGGGCTTGTCTAACATGGTTAAGATAACCGCCAAAAAGCGTGTGAAGAAGCTTAACCTTGGATCAAACTTGACAAGCAACTAGATTTACTTACAAGTATTGCATTGCATATGCATGAATGTTATTTTGTCATTTGTCTTCAAATTGCCCTCTTATTGCCTATTTTCTTAAAAAGAATTATAGCCTAAGGCAAAATATTTTGAAAAACTTGAGGGTTTGAGAGAGGTCACTCACATCAGTGCCAATTGGTGTTTATTTGGATCTTATTTGAGTTAGGACTTGATTGGGAATAGACAACACGAAGGACTTTGAAGATTTGCTGAAGAAAGAGTGACTGGACGCTGCACCGGACTCTGGAGTCCAGTGTCTAGTCAGTTCATAGGAGGTGAACTTGCTGCGAAGGAGTGACCGGACTCTGCCTTTCAGCGTCTGGTCAGAAGGCTTTCAACGTCTGGTCGTGTGAAGAAGACGAAGGCTGTATTGATCGGACTCTGGCTACGTCCGGTCGGTGTCCACCGGACACGTTTGGTCATGATTCCAGAGGAATTGGACCTCTCTAGAATCGACCGGACGCTGGGTGGTAGCGTCCGGTTGCTGCCACCAGAGCGTCCAGTCAATAGGAATTGTGCGGTTTCAGATCTCTTTCTCCGTTTCCTATTTCACTCCGTCAGGGACTCCTTTAAATCATGAGCCGCCACGCATCCGTGCCGCCGCTCCCCGTGCCGCCACAGCCACGTCCCTACACTGTCGTGCTACGCCACTCCCCTCACCACCACGCTCTTCCCAAGCGCCGCCTTCCCACGCTCATGCCAGCAACAAGCCTATGCCGCTATGCCCTAGCAGTGTCGTCCATCGCCGGAAAGCCACTGAGTGCCATAACCCTAGCTCCACCCTCGCTGCTGCCAAGCTCGAGTGCTCTCATTGCTTTGCTCGATCACCGATCCTTGTTGAGTCGGAACCCTAACCCTAGCCTCGCCGCTCCAGTGGTTCCCCATTCATACCTCTTCTCGCCGGGTCACCGATTCGTCAGGTAGCAAGCCTCCATTTCAATTTTGTACCTAAATTGCTTACTTCCTTGGGTTTTGTATCTATTAGATATATTGTAATTATTTGTATATCCTATCTATTCCATCGTGCAGCGAGTCGGTTTCGTTGAGGTGTCAGTGGCAGTTGTCAGTCAACTCGGGGCCAAGCTCGTGAGTACGGAACGAGGCCAAGCCTCAAAAGTGACAGTTGATCTTTGTTAGCGCAGTTGATTCTTCTCAGATCCATCAGATGGCTCGTACGAAGAATGTCGGAGGTGGTCCCAGTGATGAGGATCCGAGGCCCCCGCCTCGCCAGCCTACAGAACCAAAAGGCAAGGCGACAAAGAAGTTGGCAGTAAAGAAGCGCAAGTATCCAGATGCAGAGACAGCGAGAGCCGCCGCAGTTGCTGAGGCCGCAGAGCCTACCGAGAGAGGAGGTGCTCGTAGTGGAGTCCAGATTGTTGATCAGCTTTCACTAGAAGCGAGGGCTTCACTTGAGCGAGTTGAGCGCCTTCATGGTGGTCCAGCTGGGACTCTCATGATTGACAGACGGTGTGTTGCCATTGATGAGGTTCAGCCTCAGGGGGAGCCACAACAGCAGCTGATGTAGACTAGGCCCGATCTTCCGAAAGGTATGATAGCGTCGATTGGTGGAGACTCGATGTTCACGATCTAGGCTTCAAACCAAGACTAATTCGGACCCCCGCAACCGTTACACCACTGCTCTGTTGGTTATCAACCACGCGAACACGATTGACCTCGCCGAGAAGGCTTTCCTACAAGTGAATCGAGAACACAAGCAAAAATGAGAAAAATGCAATCTAAAATTGTAAATAAATATGAGGCTTATGATAATGAGAAAGAGTTCAAGTCTTTATTCGAAAGGACTAATCGCCATAGGCGAACAAGATCAAGAACTGGGGCCCTGGATCACAGCAAGCGGCCTTGGCGGCGACAGTTGCAGCAAAACAACATTTGTTTCACAAGGAAATTAAGAACTAAACAAAACCCAAACCCTAAGGAGAACAATGGCTACTATTTATAGAGTCTTGGGCGTCACCCTCTGGACACGCCCCCTAATGGGCCCAAACACGATACACGGTCCAACGGAACAAAAGACGGTGTCGCAGCACCCTGACAGATTCTGGACGCTGACTTGTTTCGACGATTCTAATTGATTTCGAAGGTCTTTTGACATGAAACCACTTGGATTGGCTTCCTTATCAAATTAGCTTTCCAACCATATGTGGATCATTGAAAATGGAGTCTGGATGCGTCCTGGGTGACCAATTTAAGGCAGACTGGTCCTGGAGGCCAAGGCAGACTCGAACTTGAGTTGCTTTAGGCCTCCACCTCGGGGACTCGAACCGGATTAGCCTTGGGCCTCCTTCTTGACTTGGACACCCTTGCTGGCCTCCTACCCCTCCTAACCATGTGCCAAACATGGTCATAAGCATGGGTGTCATGTCCTCATCATCCTCCCCTTCTTGACGAAAAGCCATCCTCGACGTCGATTTTGTTTGAAGTCGATCCTGCACAACATGAGGACAAACGAGGTTTCCAAAATAATGGGAGTGGACAATGTTGTGAGAAAGAATATGACCATATGTCCAGGTTTATAGCATGTCTTGTCCTACAGACATGTAGCATACTCGATCGAAATACACACGATCTTTGCCAATACTATCATGCAAAAGATTAGTACTAACAAGAAATATATGCTTCTTTTCTTTGGATTCCACTTGTGTTCGAAAAACAAAACTAGAGGAATATGGCAGAACAACAGTGTTGATTTTACTGTCCTCTAGTTGATCATTACTTTGCACAACAAAAGGAGAATTCGGATTTGTACAAATATAAACTCGTTGTATCAAATATTGCCCTTGGTTGTTATATTTACCAAAAACATGATATGTATGTCTAGAGAACCATGGTAAATCAGCATATACATAAAGTTTCTCCTCTAAAGAACTAAGATTACATGGAACATCAAATTCAATGTAACCCAAAGTATTTAAAGAAGACAACAATTTCGGCTCGTCAACTTTACTAGCATTATGAATAACAAGTCTATTTTCAGCACAAGTGCTCGATTTCAGCACACATATAGCATGATTATTCTTCAATGATTGCATGGGTATAACATAAATATCATCATGCAAGTCATCTTCGTCACAAAAAACATCAAGCAAATTATCTTGTGATAAAAGTAAATCAAGCAAAGGCTCCACTAAAATTTGCTCTATCATAGCATGATTGGTGAAAAAATTTAGCACATCAAGAGAACTCTCACCTTTCATGAGTTTAGCATCGTGGGCTTTACCTTTGCTCTCATGTTCAGCAGGAGTAATAGTTGATGGTTCTGAATTGTCACATGAGACTGTGAGCATCTTATTTTCTGTCACGTCATCCTCGCTCTTTTGTACATTGTCCTGCAAAAGGTTAGGCATAGCAGGAGGAATAATAAGAGATTGATCTAGTTGATGCACCTCATCATTTGAATTAATTACAAGAGATGGATTAATAAAATTTTCTCTCATAAGATCTTTCATATCATTCCAAGTTTGAGGTTTATCAGAAGGATCTAAAGACTCCCACCAAGATAAAGTAGAATGTCATAAAACACTAGCTGCATTTGTTATCTTCCTCCTTGGACACATAAAGCGAGTAGCAAATATGTTATCTATGGTAATTTCCCACTCCATGTACTCATCAAAACCTATACCATTATAAGTCAGTAGATACGAACAACCTGTCATTGTTAGAAGACAGCAAAAGACAACACAAAAGTATTATCCCTATCAACTACTTAGGTTGTGGACAAGGAAAAAACAAGGCACTCAACTCTCAAGCATCTTACCACGGTCTTACAAGTGTTCTTACCAAAGCAACAGGTGGTGCAATCGGTCGGTGACTGTAATACCGTTGTAGCTCGAGTGTAACAGTTGCAAGGCGAACCTGTACTTGGTTAGAAGAAAGTGGAGCTTGGACAGGCACAATATAGTAGCAAGGAATAGCAAAATTCGCAACTGAATAGCAAAGTTAAATAAGTATCCCAAGTACTTGTCTTACTTGCTGGCCTACTCACGTTCCAAGTACCAGATGTATCAAGTGATATGAACAGCAAAAATATGATTTGGAACAAGATAGAAATTAGCACACGCAAACACAGCTCAAATGACGCTCTCTATGTGCTCCTCTAGATATTATTCCTCTTTTGCCCCTCTTTTTTCTATTTTTTGGGCTACCGTTATTTTTTTGAGAAATTTCGACTTTTTCTTTTTATATTTTTGATATTTTTTCTTCACTTAGGAGCACAAAAAAAGTAACCACAGAAAATATGAGCTTAAACAAGAGAAAGACGTGGCCTGTGGAATTTTCAGAAGACGTGCTTGAAATCGACAAAAACCTTGTGACCACGAAAAGACGATCTTGTGACCACTTTTTGACCAAAATAAAAATCTTCGACCCTGCCAAAGTTGAGGATGGATGGATCCAAAAAAATTCTGATCGATTTTGATATATGGAACGTCGAAATCCGAGTTCGTATGCGAAAACTAGACCAGTTTTATGAACGCACTCCGAATTAGAGGACAAAACGGGAACAATGCACGCAAAATTGGTCACGACAACAATGATTTGAAGGAAACAGTGACGATAAGTATAGGGAATTAGATGGCATGGACTAGGGTTTGATGGATATAAAGGAAACTCAACAAGACTTGGAGATGTTCACGGATTATGATGAAAAACAAAGGGGAAAACACAAACGGAACTCAAAAACGATATAAAACCAGCAACCAGAACTTGACCTAGGGCACAAACTCAACAACGCGAAACAGAGACGAAATTGCACGGCACAATGAGGCTATAGGACAGGGAATATGTGATGATGTATATTTTTTGCTTTTTGTGGACTATAGGTAATGCAAAAAACAGTAACAATCTAAATGGAAAAATAAAGTTATACCGACGGGCAACAAGGTCTCTGATACCACTTGATGTAGACTAGGCCCGATCTTTTGAAAGGTGTGATAGCGTCGATTGGTGGGGACTTGACGTTCATGATCTAGGCTTCGAACCAAGATTGATTCGGACCCCCACAACCGTTACACCACTGCTCCGTTGGTTATCATCCACGCGAACACAATTGACCTCGCCGAGAAGGCTTTCCTGCAAGCAAATCAAGAACACAAGTAAGAACGAGATAAATGCAATTTGAAATTGCAAATAAATATGAGGCTTATGATAATGAGAAAGAGTTCAAGTCTTTATTCAAAAGGACTAATCGCCACAGGTGAACAAGATCAAGAACTGGGGCCCTGGTTCACAGCAAGCGGCCTTGGTGGCGATAGTTGCAGCAAAACGACATCTGTTTCATAAGGAAATCAAGAACTAAACAAAACTCAAACCCTAAGGAGAGCGATGGCTACTATTTATAGAGTCTTGGGCGTCACCCTCCTGGACGCGCCCCCTCATGGGCTCAAACACGATACACGGTCCAACGGACTAAAAGACGGTGTCGCAGCACCCTGGTAGATTCTAGATGCTAACTTGTTTCGATGATTAATATTGATTCTGAAGGTCTTTTGACATGAAACCACTTGGATTGGCTTCCTTATCAAATTAGCTTTCCAACCATATATGGATCATCGAAAACGGAGTCTGGATGTGTCCTGGGTGAGCAATTTAAGGCATACTGGTCCTAAAGGCCGAGGCAAACTCGAACTTGAGTTGCTTTGGGCCTCCACCTCGGGGACTCGATCCGAATTAGCCTTGGGCCTCCTTCTTGTCTTGGACACCCTTGCTGGCCTCCTACCCCTCCTAGCCATGCCCCAAACATGGTCGTAAGCATGGGTGTCATGTCCTCATCAGCAGCCATAGGCAGCGGAGCAGACTCAGGAGCCACAACCAGCACAACAGACTTAGGAGGGTGAGCAGGCCGAGCAGGTCGAGGAGACAGAGCCAGCACCATTGTAGGGTCGAGATGGCGACTAGAGGGGGGTGAATAGTCTTTTCTAAAACTTAATCGTGTCGGCTAACCGATACAAATGCGGAATTAAAACTATCGGTCTAGCCAAGACTATACCCCACTATATATGTTCACTAGCACCTTGCAAAGATAACAATTATGCAACAAAGGTGCTGGGCTAGCTAGAACTCTCCTAAACAATTCTAGGAGCAAGGTTACACAAACCTATGCCACTAGTACTTTAAGCAACAAGGGAGCTCCTACACATGCTAGTAAGCAAAAGCACAAAGCTAACTAAGCTCACTAGCAATGCTCAATAACAAGGCAACCAATGCCTAATTAGAGAGCGCAAATACTTAGCTACACAAACTAAGCAATGTGACTAACAAGGTTACTAAAACCAAATTAGCCACGCAAGGGAGCTATTTCTATGCTACACAAACAAGAAGGTAATTAGCAAGCTACACAAGCTATCTAATTACAAGAGCAACTACACAAGCTTAATATGTATAAAAGTAATTGCAAGCTTGTGTAATAGGGATGCAAACCAACTGGAAGAACAAAGTTGACACGATGATTTTTCTCCCAAGGTTCACGTGTTTGCCAACACGCTAATCCTCGTTGTGTTGACCGCTCACTTGGTGGTTCGGCGGCTAATTAGCATCACCCGCTAAGCCCGCACGTCGGGCGCCGCAAGAACCTACCCCTTGAGTGAGGGTAGCTCAATGACACGCTTTACTAGAGTTGCTCTTCATGGCTCCCGCGGGGCGAGCACAATGTCCCTCACAAGCACTTCTCCGGAGCACCGCACAAGCTTCTTGCGCGCTTCGACGGAGACCACCACCAAGCCGTCTAGGAGGTGGCAACCTCCAAGAGTAACAAGCACCACCGGCTTGCAACTCGATCACCTAGTGCCACTCGATGCAACCTCACGATGCAATCGTACTAGAATCGCTCACTCACACAATCGAATGATCACTATCAAGTATATGTGTGATGGAGGGCTCCCAAGCACTCACAAGCATGGACACTAAGTCCCTTGAGGTGCTCAGCACCAGCCATGGCCGAAGGCCACTTCTATTTATAGCTCCAGGGGCTAAACTAGCCGTTACCCCTTCACTGGGCAACGGTCGGGCCGACCGGACGCTCCGGTCGTGTTGACCGGACGCTGGACCTTAGCGTCCGGTCACTCGCAGACGACCACGTGTCCCAATTCCAACGGTCATTTGACTTGACCGGATGCAGCAACTTCAACTGACCGGACACTGGACCCTCAGCGTCTGGTCGTTTCTAGTAAGCTCCCGAGCATGACCGGATGCGTCCGGTCGAACGCGATCGGACGCAGCCAGCGTCCGGTCACACTCCAGCTACCGCGTCACCGTACGTCAGCCTGACCGAACGCAGCGTGCCAGCGTCTGGTGCATTCAGATCCAGCATCCAGTCAGTTGACCGACGCCAGCATCTTTGTGACCAACTCGTTTTCAACTCTAACTTCTTCACCCTTACTCCAATGAGCTAACCACCAAGAATTTGCATCCGGCGCAATAGAAAATAGGCATTCCATTTCCAAACTCATCTCAACCCTACAAACACCACCACCTTTGTAAATGTGCCAACACCACCAAGTGTACACCATCATGTGTATGTGTGTTAGCATTTTCACAATCATTTCCCAAAGGATGTTAGCCACTCAACTTGCCACGCCACTCGATCCTAGCGACAATGCAAAGTTAGATCACTCGAGTGGCACTAGATGACCGATATGCAAACAAGTTTGCCCCTCTTGATAGTACGGCCATCTATCCTAAACCCGGTCATAAACTTCTCTACACACCTATGACCGGTGAAATGAAATGCCCTAGGTTATACCTTTGCCTTGCGCATTTCATTCCATCTCCTCCAATGTTGATGCAACACATGCACCAACACGATCAACAATGATATGATCCACTTCATATCATCACATGATCATATTGGTTCATCAATCTTGACTCTACTTGCTCTTCACCGTTGCCATCGTCCATCGGCGCCAAGTCTTGCTCAAGCTTCACCGCCACACGGTCCATCACTCCAAAGCCTTCGACTTGCCCTTCACGCTTGCAACCGGTCCATCAAGCCAAGTCTTGTCTTGATCTTCTCCACCTTGATCACATGACTCAATGTCATGTCTCATGTGTATTTAAGCTCCTTCATCATCACATGTGTGAGCTTTGCAACATCTCCAAGCCATTTTTACCTCCATGGCATATGTTGCTCACACACATGTACCTGTGGACTAATCACCTGTGTATCTCACATAAACACAATTAGTCCACCTAAGTTGTCACTCAATTACCAAAACCAAACAAGGACCTTTCAACCATAGCCACAGTTACGTCGCTCTGGTCGTACTCGTGCTCCAATCATGCCGAGGGTAGACACTCAGAGGAGGGGTTCTCGTCTACCGCCTAGACCATAGGGTCCGCCTCCAGTGACCCATCTTGACCTGAGGGCTGCCACGGCCAAGCAGGTGCAGCAGCTAAGGTTCATGGACTTTGAGGTGTGGTTTCCACCTAGGAGGGATGAGAGAGCATCAGAGGGATTCTATACACCCTTACAGAAGGATTTCTATAATGCATATGTCAACAGTGGAACAGTTTTCAGATCACAGAGGGTGTGCAACATAGAGTCTATAATAGCAGCGGCTGGAGAGCACATTCGTCTGTATCTATCCTATTTACCAGGGATGAAAGATCTTATTGGATGGACAGGGATGTATGTTCCATCTTGGGTTCGTCAGTTCTATGCTACACTCTGGATTGACCCGCAACATAGGTTTATACACTTTGCATTTAGAGGTAGAGACTACCGACTGACGAGCACTAGGGTCAGGGAGATTCTCAGACTTTAGGAGCAGCCAGTTAGGTTACATGAGGTGTGCTATGGATAGACCGCACCCCCCAGACGCCCTCATGGTGGTATGGTTCCCCCTATGGACTTGGTTTGTCACTGTTTCACAGAGCCCTTTGGCGAGGGGTCGCGGAAGAACCCCAGTGATCTCACTCCCACTGCTCGCGTGATTGAGGATATCATGAGGAGGACATTACTTCCGAGGATGGGATATAAAGAGGGATTGACTCGGATACAGCTATGGCTTCTCAACTCTCTGATGCAGCAGATAATTTTTGATATTTGGGATCTTCTTCTGTCAGAGATGGAGGACACTATAGCTGAGGGCTTCAGAGGTTATAGGCAGTTACCCTATGCTCACTAGATCATATTCCTTATCCATAGAGCTGTTACAGTTAGGTCGCCTGAGATGATTGCTGAGTACAGTGGTGCCACTATAGAGTTTCCTGCTTATAACCTGACTCAGATGATCCACCACAATACACCATAGGCACCTAGCCAGCCACGCTGTTGTCTAGAGGTGTCAGAGACTGCAGCCCAGCAGGATGATATTATCAGGGGTATTACAGCCACAGAGGAGGAGCAGCTTGCTCAGCAGGAGGGGTTGGTCACTAGCGAGCCCAGTGACAGTTCTGATGATGACTACCAGCCCATTCCTTAGATGCCTCCACGATGACATGATGCTAAGGCCGGTAGCTCTAGTTTAGCACCACCTACCCCACAGACAGACCCTGCTCTTCTTGCTATACTTGAGCAGATGAGGCAGGACTAGGCACAACAGCCTCAGGAGACAGCTGCTATATTTGCTCAGTTCCAGACTCGGCAGGACAAGTTTCAGTAATAGTAGTTAGCTATTCAGCAGCAGACATAGGCTCTATAGCAGCAGCAGCAGCAGATCCTCATGCAGCAGCAGCTTCACGGATTCATGTAGCATGTAGTGACAGCGATTGGGGCCCCACCACCACAGGCTTCACCCCAGCTTGGTTAGCCTGCCACCACTTTGATGACTCCAGTGTTACAGCCTAGTGGGCTTCAGAGTCAGGGACAACCACCAGCATAGTATGCTTCACCGATAGAGCAGGTGTCCTAGTGATTTGCTTCGCCAGTGGTAGCCCCGCAGTTCACACCCCTTCAGATGGGCTTCACACCGGCACAGACGTTAAAAGAGGCTCCAAGACTCCTAGAGACTGAAGTGTCTGGCACTAGCAGCGACGACATTAAAAGAGGCTCCAAGGCTCCAAGACTCCTAGCTGCTAGTGCCAGACACTTCAGTCTCTAGGAGTCTTGGAGCCTCTTTTAGTGAGTTGATAGGGCAGTCCACTCCTCCATACCTACATGTTCTAGGTCCTCCTATGGCTGCACCTATCATAGTGACTACAGAGACGCTCCCCTCCTCAGTGGCATCATCAGAGCCGATAGCTTCAGTTATACCAGCCTAGCCTACAGTAGCACCAGTCCCTGATCCGACCCAGACTGCTTCAGCATCACTACCAGCTACAGAGGGTCATACATTTCAGAGCTCAGGATCAGATGATGATGGCACCTAGTTCCACCTCGCTCCTCGTACCTCAGCGCCCGGCTCGTCCGCTGTAGCCCCACTGACCGACCCTTAGGTTTTGGTGTTTGACACCAAAGCGGGAGAGGGTTCTAGTATGTTAGGCTTAGGGGGAGCTACATATCTAGGGGGAGCTTAGTTATTATATTAGCTTATCTATTACATTTGGTGTTTTTATATGTGAGATACACTATTATGCATTTGTGTGTGTGATACATTATGCATTCATGTTTACTACTATATTTATGTGATAGTGATATCTATGTGATCATGATATATAACATGTGTGCTCTCTACTTTGAATTCTTTATATGTCATATCACTTGTGCTATGCTCATTTGCCTTTACTTCCACGTTTTACTCCGATGCAAATGAGCTTTATTACCTGTACTCATGCTTATTTCATATCTTTTGAGTACATCATGTTGGCTTAGGTCATATAAGCTTGCCTAACACTTTTGTTCCTATTGCCAAAAGCTTATATGAACCAAGCATATTAAAAACCTCATCTCTTTCATATACTCGAGGTAGTATTGTCACCAATCACCAAAAGAGGGAGATTGAAAGCATCTAGACCCCTAGTTGGGTTTCGATGATTAATGCCAATACATGATTACTGTAACTAACATATGTTTTGCAGAGGCAATTAAGTTAGGTCATGGTAATGGAGATCGATTGGGGAATTATGGTTGTCATGCCCCTACGATGGAAATCGTTTCGGTTTTCAAAGGATGGACGACAAGGTTAAGAATAGACTAGTTCTAAGTGTCGATTGGAGTTGGAGAGACACTTAGAATAGTTTAAGACTTTGTTTTTCCTTTGGCCATACTATTAAGGGGGGTATGAACGGGTAGCTTGACCTAGGTGAGTCTAGTGAGTTAGGTGTGGCGCACACTTGTTAAACTAGCACTAGGTAGCTCCACAACAGCCCTTTGATCTAATGGAGCAAACTTCATTCACATATGGTCGAGAGTTGAAAGTGAATGAAGGGTCAAATACTGACCAGACGCTGGCTCCGGTGTGATCGAACGCTGGCTCATGGTCCGATTAGTTCATTTGACCAAGGTGAAAGCATCTGGAAGTGACCGGACGCTGCGTGGTCAAGTCACCGATGCTGAGGGCCAGTGTCCGATCAACTCCAGTAAGATCCCAGAGAGGGAGAATCCTGATCGGACGTGTTTGGTCAATGCTGACCGGACGCTGATCAGGTTCCAGCTACTGACCGGACGCTGCTCAGCAAGTGACCGGACGCTGGGGGTCCAGAGTCCGATCGACATCAGTAAGGTTCCAGTGAGGGGAAAACGTGATCGGACGCGTTCGGTCAACACTTAACCACTAGAGTTCGGGGTGTACTGACCGTTGCGTCCGGTCAACATGACCGGAGCATCCGGTCACCCCGTAGAGGCACATAACGGTTCATTTTTCAGCCGGTGTTATAAATACAACTAAAGATGGCAACGGGCACTAAAACCCCGCGTACCCATGGGCACCAGACCCGACGGGCGCGGATACAGGCACCAATTTGTGCCCGCGGGCATGGGTGCGGGTACAGTTTTGAACCCAACGGGCAAAGATAGGCGGGTAGGAAAATAGCATATCTGTGCCCGTAAACCCACCGAACCCGCGCTGACATGTAGGTTCAATTACAAAAGATGTATATATTCTTCGAATCCTAGGGTTTCATTCATCCCCATCCCACTTCCCACACACCACACGCGGCCACCGTCCCTCAGTTGCGACCTCACCTCCCCAGTCCCCAACTCGTGGTCATGGCGTCGCGCCTCCCGACCGGCTGGCCCTCTGCCTCCTCTCTAGCTCCTGGTGTCATAGGTCGGAGCAGACGCGTGGCCGCGACGTGCACCTCCTCTCCAGTTCCCATCCCCACTCGCGCCTCCCCTAGCTCAGATCCACCCTAGATCCAGTCGTGTGGTCAGCATGCGGTCAATGTTCGCTCTCCCTTTCTCGTCTCGCTCACTCGCAAGCTGCTGGCTCGTAGCCCTTCTCGCTGCTTCCTAATCCCTAAGCCATAGATGCAGTGCCTTTTCTTGTCGCATCTTGAAGTCCCGTGAGTGATGGATGGTGCCTGATGCAAGAAGCTTATGATTGAGAGATTCTTGTTTATTTATGTTTGATATTTTCTTTGGATTTTGTGACATGGGAACTAGCAAATATTTGTTGCAAATCAGCATATAAGAAATCAATCTTGTAAGATGTATACATGTTTCTACAATTCTACTATCCTATTTCTCACTGTTTTGAGGTTGGCGGGTATGCGGGCATGCCCGCGGATTGTGGGCGCGGGCGCATTATGCTACCCATGACGGGTGGCGGGCGTGGGCACAAAAATATTCTCGCGGGGTGCGGGTTCGTGATACCTATATCCACGGGTATTTTGCCCGTTGCCATCTTTAAATACAACATCCGCTCGTGTTCGGGGGTACTTTTGCTCATTCCAACAGCTGAGAAACACCTTAGAGAGTGCCAAGACGGGCAAGGTCCTAGTGAGGTGATTGAGATTTGAGAATCCCAAAGAAAGCCCTCATTAGTGAAGATCAAGAGTAGCAAAGTGTGCATCCACCGTTCTCATTAGGCTTGTCGTGGTCAAGTGAGAGTTCGTGCTTGTTACTCTTAGTGATCGTCATCACCTAGACGGCTTGGTGGTGATTGGGAGCTTGATGATCATCCGGAGAGCTTGTGGATGACCCAACTCAAGTTGTGAGCGGTTGTACGTGATTCACCGCGACGGAGTGTCGAAGAATCAACCCGTAGAGAGCACTTGATCCTTACGCGGATCAAGGGGAGCTACACCGTTGCATGGGTGCTCTAACGAGGACTAGTGAGGAGTGGAGACTCTCCGATACCTCGGTAAAACATCGTCGCGTTCCTCCTTCTCTATTTACTCTGAGCAATTCAATTCTTGTCTTTACATTCATAGAATTGCCATGCTAGAGTAGGATTGGAACTTAGGTTGCAAGTCTATTGTGCGGTAGAACAATTAGAAACACTTTCTAGGCACAAGGGGTTAATTGAGCTAACAATATAATTTAATTATTACAAAGAAATTTAGAATTAGCCCAATTCACCCTCCTCTTGGGCATCTTGATCATTTCAGGAGTAGCTAAACTCAGCTAAACTTTAGCTGGTGTTTTAGCTGGGCCATTTGAATCCTAGCAGCTAAATTTAGCAAGCTAAGGTTTAGTTGATGATCCAAATAGGCCTTATGTTTGGCTTTCAAGGTTTGATCTTACTAACTCTGTTGCATTTTTTTTATCCATATGTTAAATAGAAACTATAGTACTTATTGTAATTCATATTTTATTCAAAATCCCATGTTTTATTTTATTTTAAAAATACTAGACTACACTTCTAGTTACTACAATAACACAACAATTGTTTCAACCTACCGAGTATACCGGTAGCACACGTGTGTTTCACGTGGACTTTAGATACAAAAGCCTACTCGTAGTAACTGTACCACGAATTTGCTGTGAGATGTGGCCCTGCTACGTCGATACGATTTAATTATAAAATCTGAATTTGGTTGGTATTTAAAAAAAATCTGGCGCGGTGAACGCCTCTCTATACGTTTATACTTTCTCCATCCTAAAATAAATGAACATCTCATTTTCGAGAAGCCAAGCGATTCTTAGCTTGATCAAATATAATAAAACACGCTAATAATTATAATGCGCAATAAATACCACTATGAATTTATTATGGAATGAAATTTTATAACAAACCTGTTTAAATATAGAAATGCTGATATTATTTTCCATAAATTTTGATTAAATTCGAAATTGTTTGACTTATTTATATTTTCATTGTTATTGAACGGAGGGAATACTGTATGATTGTTCCGGTGATTTTATCAGTTTGACTAAACGCGACGTAGGGCTATAGCCAGTAGGGATGAAAACGGATCGGATATGAACGGATATCAATGATATTATATTTATTTTTATATTTTTGTTTGGATTCAGATTCGAATACGAATAGTGTCAACTATGTCGGATATGATACGATTGGATATCGACATCATAAATATGCGATTTGAGTATTTAAATATAAATATGGTATTGGATGTTGGATATCCGGACTCGGATACGGACAGATCTCAACCCCTCTGAACGGATTCGGTTTCGAATATGGTCGAAAAATATCCGTACCGTTTTCATCCCTACTAGCTAGGGATGAAAACGGTACGGATATTTTCCGACCGTATTCGAAATCGAATCTGTTTAGAGGGGTTAAGATCTATCTGTATCTGAGTCCGGATATCCGACATCCGATACCGTATCCGTATCTAAATACTCAAATTGTATATTTATGATGTCGATATCCAATTGTATTCTATTCGATATAGTTGACACTATCCATATTCGAAATCGAATCAAACAGAAATATAAAAATAAATACCTCATCCGTTTTCATCCTCAGCTATAGCCATAGCACAGCCGCTCGGTGCCTCGGCTTGGGCAGTGAGTCCCGCGTGGGCCATGCCCGGCCCGTGCTCTCCCTCCCCGGTCTTTTCGTCGCTTTCCACGCGCGCTGCTGGCTGCCACGACAAGACGCGACGGCGACGGCGACGACGTACGGTGCCTTTTCCACCGCCGGCCGGCCCCAGGCTGCTGCCATTCATTTCCCATCCATCCCATCGCCTATTCGTCTCTCCTTGATTTTCCTCCGCTTGTTTAATTGGTGGCTGTTTAGTTACATTTCATTTTGCATGAAGTATTAAATATAAATAAAAAATAAAACTAATTATACAGTTTAGACGAAATTCACGATACGAATCTTTTAAGCCTAATTAGACTATGATTGGACACTAATTGTCAAATAACAACGAAAGTGCTATAGTGCTATTTCGCCAAAAATTTTACAAACTAAATAAAGCCTTTGGTGAAATTTATGATTTTAGTTAACGTAGTATTTTTGTTTTTATTTAGTAATTAGTATTTAATTATAAATTAATTAGGCTTAAAATGTTCATCTCGTGATTTCTAATAAAACTGTGTAATTAGTTTTTTCGTCTACATTTAATACTTCATACACGTATCGTAAAATTTAATATAATAGTTACTGTAACATTTTTTAGAAAAACTTTTTAGAATTAAACCAGGCCCGAACGAACGAGCATGATTTTCGCATGGTTTGAACCCTATTCGCTTGGCGGTACTTTTTCCGAAAAAAAAACAGTATTTAACAATATTTTTCGGCGAAAGCCCTGCACACAGCCAGAGCGGCCTGCCCGTTCCATCTCCTCTCCAACAGTCTAGTAGTAGTCTTCTTTTCTCTCTCCATCCCCCACTGCCTCTGCGTGCCCAGAGAGAGCCGGGGTAGCCAGTACTGCGAAGTCAGCTCGGAGTAGAGAAAGCACCCGCGCCCCACCCCCAGAACCACGTACTGGTGCTGTACCCGCCCTGCTGCAGCTGCACGCCCCTCCATCTCCATGTGCATGCTGCAGCCGAGCTGAGCTGCATGTCTGGGCGTAGCCGTGTCCCGTCTCCCGTCTCTGCTCTCTCGTGTGGTGTGTGGCGTCCATGCTCCACTGCTCCATCCTAGCTAGAGTAGCTTCGTTCGACTAGCTGTGCTCTCCTCTCACTCACACTCTCTCTACCGCTCCCTAAACCTGTCTACTCCCCTTTATATACACGCGCGCCCCCTTTCCGGGCATCCTTTTCCTCCCCGCCCTCGCCTCCCCCGTCTTTTCCTTTCCGCGTGCCCTAATTTCTCGCCGCGCCTTGTCTCCCACCCCCACCCCGCTCGCCGCGACCTCCTCCTCCTCCTATACATACAGGCACGGACAGACAACACAAGCTTGCTCACTGCACTCGGCCCCCGGCCGTGGAAAGGAATCTTTCAGCTCACACCTCCCTATCCCTCCTCAGTCCTCCCCCCGTCCCGTCCTCCCTTCTCCTCTCCTGCTGCTACTGCTCGCCAGGTCCCTCTGCTCGTCGTCTTCAACCTCGCAATTATTTGAGCTCCCCTTCCGTCCTTCCTCCTCCCTCTCTCTCTCTCTTCCAACCGCCCAGGACAGGAGAGAGGAAGGAGGCCAAGGACTCTGCCGGCCAGGATGGTGTAGCCGTGCCTCTGTAAGTGAACGCCCGCTCCGCTCGCATCCGAATCCAAAGCTCTTCATTTATCATCATCGTATCAGCTTACTAGCTGTAGTACCATCGTCCAGTTTGCAGATGCTGCTAGAATGCTTGCGCTCTTGTAAAGCTCGGTTCGTGTGCTTGCCCTTTGTTCGGTTTAGCCGGCCTGTCGGTCGTCCATGGGTGGATTCGGAGGAGTAGTGGCGGTCTGATCTGGTTTTAGTATGTCTTGAGTTCTCTTTTTGGATTGGGATTGTAGCGGCACCTGCTACGTAGTACTCTGTGGTAGATGTTGATTTGTGACAAGGATTGTTCCTCAGTTTCCGGGTCTTATTTTACTAGGAAATGGGCAAAACTGCAGCAGCTGAATGTGATGTGCCCCCTGTTTTCTTTCTGTTCTTTATTTCGTGGGTTTCCCCCCTTTCTTTTGTGCGCGTGAGGAGATTTTGTGTTGCTGATTCCAAAATGGCACCTACTCCTACTAGTTAGTTCTTGGATTTCCTGCGTGTCGGCGAACTGATTGATGGTCACGAGTGCCTCGCGAATTCTTCTGCAACTTCGTGTTTAACACAGATGTGCAGTTCCGGATTCGTTTTTGATTGGCAGAATCGTCGTTTGGTGTCATCTTAATCTCCCATGAGAATATGAGATAGTAGATTACACGAGTTGGACAACTTTTCCGTGGCTCTTGAGGTTATATATAGTTCAGTCTCAGATTCTTCCCCGGCCGCCGGGAACGCCATGTTTTCTTCTTCCATCATTTCTAGCTTGATTGCTTCATGATTGATCTCATCTCGGCACTGATTTCCCCTGCCTGCCTTCCCTTTGGAATATTCACCACTTGCATCGGAGTACGAGTAATAGGACCAGGAGCAAGGATGCAAAATGATGCGGAAACCGGGAAAAAAAAGAATTGCTACCCTAGTCCTCACCCAGCAGTCCACTCCATTACTCCAAGCAGCCCTACACAGATCCAAGTCCCATCCTACTTGTACCCTACTACGTCGTAGAGTACCACAACACTGATCTGGCTTCGACACATCGCTGCCAGCATTGTTGGGCTCTGTTTCCTCATCATCATGGTTATGCTTGATTAGACTTAGTAGATTTCATACAACCAACCAATCTTGAACACCACTTGGCCATTCCATGATTGTGTTGGGTACCTCTCCGTCAAAATCTGCTTTTGTGTGTCTCGTACTCCTATCCTCTTTTTACAGTTTTACAACCAGCCAAATCAGGCCTTTGATTAAACCCAGGGGTAAAATTTAGGGTGTCACATCGGTTGTCGTTTGTGGGGTTGTATATTAATAAAAAATAAATTACAGCATTCTTTAGTAAAATTTATTAAGTCTAATTAATTCTCATTAGCGTATGTGTTACTGTAGCACCCCATGGTCGAGGGATTAATTAAGCTTAAAAAATTAGTCTTGTAAATTAGTCGCAAAACTATGTGATTAGTTATAATTAATTATTTTTAGTCTATATTTAATACTTCATTAATACTCCGTGCACGTGTCAATCATTCAGATGGGATAGGATGTAACAACATCCAGACATGTGATGGGAATGGGAGTACCCGGCATTATATTAGCATGGTGCCAAAGCGCGGATTAGGGCTGGTCCTGCGCGTCATCAACGTCACATTGATTCAGATTTGCCTCACATTCCCTCGCCTTGGTTTCTTCTAGCTTTCCCTGGGGTACGAGTATTTGGTTGGCATTAAATCTGGCAGATTTAGCTTCGTCCTCGTTCAAGCGCCACGTTAATGGCCGACGGCGACCCCGCTCCAGAAACAAGACAAGCGCGCGAGAAAACAGCGCGTGCTTGCTCGCCGTGCCCACACCTTTGTCTCCATGTGTGTCGGCGTTCTGAGATTGATAGCTGCGCCCGTCGTCGCCACTTCACAGTAGCTAGCTGCAGTTCGGTTGGTTAACGTTGGTGAAGGTTGATGGGCGACACAGTAGCTAGTAGTAGCTTTGACAGTAAAAATCTAGTGGTTAATCTTGGGCCGTTAGTTACACTCTGCTCTGTCGTAGGTTAATTGGTGAAGAAAGCGACTGGAGAAATTAACTTCTTTTGGTCATACTGGAGTAATGATGTCCGGAGCCAGTTGCAGATTATCCTGTCACTTGAGTAATGATGGAGTAACAACTGTTAGAGCTGTTTCTGGAGCGTGCATTGGTGGCTGCCAATGCAGCTGCAGCGGCGAGTGGCGAGCTTTGCCGGCCACAGTTACTCCTCTCCCTGAAACCAGTAGTTATGAATGCTGCTATACAATGAATTAGAGCAACGAACCACCACCGAACGATATTTTTCTCTTACATCAAACCAGTGAATAGTATTTTCAACCATGGCTTATCAGTCTAACAAGCCTAGATGAATAGGGCGGAAGATACTAAAAAAGACATCTGTGGTCTATGCAATAGTTATTAGCATACTTATTTAGTTATCCATGGCTTTCAGTCAGTTTGTTCTTGTTCTTTCTTTTTCACCGCTGATGAGCAAAAGATTTACTAGTAACTTCTAGTATATATATGATCCATGTTTACAATTTGATGTTCCTGGTTTTCTTGCAATGAGCTAATTAAAGATTTGATCTTTTTCGGTTTCGCATGGGCGGACACGCATATATACATGGAACCGTGGATGCAAATGCACATGCAACGCAAGCAGCGCGCATTATGAGGTGTGGTGGTGAGGGATGGGCGATGGCCTGCTGTGCAGATGAAGGAGCGACAGCGCTGGCGGCCTGAGGAAGACGCCGTCCTGCGCGCGTACGTCCGGCAGTACGGCCCGCGCGAGTGGTACCTGGTGTCGCAGCGCATGAACGTGGCCCTCGACCGCGACGCCAAGTCGTGCCTGGAGCGCTGGAAGAACTACCTCCGCCCCGGGATCAAGAAGGGCTCGCTGTCCGAGGAGGAGCAGCGCCTGGTGATCCGCCTGCAGGCCAAGCACGGCAACAAGTGGAAGAAGATCGCCGCCGAGGTGCCCGGGCGCACGGCCAAGCGCCTCGGCAAGTGGTGGGAGGTGTTCAAGGAGAAGCAGCAGCGGGAGCTCAGGGACAGTCGACGCCCGCCGCCGGAGCCCAGCCCGGACGAGAGGGGCAGGTACGAGTGGCTGCTCGAGAACTTCGCGGAGAAGCTCGTCGGCGAGAGGCCCCACCAGCAGGTCGCCGCTGCCGCCGCGCCACCGCCGCTGCTTATGGCCACGCCCGTGCTGCCGCCATGGCTGTCGCCCAACGCCGGCGCCGCTGTCGGCGTCACGCAGCCGCCGCCGCCCAGACCGCCGTCGCCGTCCGTGACGCTCAGCCTCGCGTCCGCCACCGTGGCCCCGCCCCCGCCCGCGCCGTGGATGCCGGAGCGCGCCGCGGCCGAGGCGGCGGCCGCGGCGTACGGGTTCTCGAGCCCGCAGCAGCAGCAGCACGGCGCCCCCGGCGGCGCGCCCCCGCCGCCGCCTCCGCATCCGGGCATGGCGGTGGTGGAGGGGCAGGCGCTGTCGGAGCTCGCCGAGTGCTGCCGCGAGCTGGAGGAAGGGCAGCGCGCGTGGGCCGCGCACCGGCGGGAGGCGGCGTGGCGGCTGAAGCGCGTGGAGCAGCAGCTGGAGATGGAGCGCGAGATGCGGCGGCGCGAGGTGTGGGATGAGTTCGAGGCCAAGATGCGCACCATGCGGCTGGAGCAGGCGGCCGCCGCGGAGCGCGTGGAGCGGGACCACCGGGAGAAGGTGGCCGAGCTCCGCCGCGACGCGCAGCTCAAGGAGGAGAAGATGGCGGAGCAGTGGGCCGCCAAGCACGCGCGCGTCGCCAAGTTCCTCGACCAGATCGGTTGCTCCTCCCGCTCGTGGTCCTCTGCCACCGACATGAACTGTTGAGCTGGACAAACGAACCGCGCTGACCACACCGCCGCCATGGACGCGCTACGTGCTCCGCTTGACGACACTTTCTTGCCCTCTGCTGGGACGCGACATGTAAAACCGACAGCAATCAGACGCCGCCGCCATGGATGATCCCTTCACTTGCTCGCGTTCACTTTCGCTTCGTTCACTTTCGCTTTCTTTTCTCATCTTTTATTTACAACTGTTGTTACGGTCGGTTCAATGCTTCTCTCTCTACTACTAGTTGATCATCAGAGTTAAGAAATGTAATGCTGCAGCTGCTGCTACTGTCGTAGTTTCCTCCTCTCTCTAAACTTGCGTTCTGTCATCAGTTCTTGATCATGCCAAGCTTCAACCTTAGCACTGAATAAATAAAGCGAGAAAAATTCAGACACAGTTTCAAATTCAGAGGCATGTGCTGCGGAAATGATGTTTCGTGATGTAGTTTTACAGAATTTGTAAGAGGGATGTCATCAGAAGGTGGTCACTAGTCCAAGAACCATGGGCTGCATATATGGGCTTGTCATCTGCACTTGCCTGTCCGAACAAGGAAGGGGCGGAGGCGACGAGGCCCAATAACCATGGCAATCAGAGTCAGGCTCAGGCACCAGCCTTCCGCCGTCCTCGTTACAACTTGGAAACCCGTCATCATTGCCATGGCTTGTACCCAATCCCGTGTTGTCTATGAAATAAAAAAGAGGGTGCTAAAAAAACATGTAAACTGAAATAAAAAAAAAGATAGTAGTGAACAACGTTTGTATGCTTATCTTGTTTTTTGAGGTGTCAATGTTTTTATGTTGGACTAAATTTATAGAAATTTTACCAACATTTATATCTTCTAATATGTTTATTATGAAAATATATTTCACTATTAATCCAATGATACTTGTAACACATCATAAAAAAACACTATTCTTTTATATATTTAATTAATTTTAAAAATTCGACTTTTAAAAAATGAGATATATAGCTAGTTTAGGATAAATGACGATAAGATTCATCGAGTCGAATAAGGTTCCTGAAGTGATGGAGCCACCTTCATTGAGGGCCAAGCTTCTGCAGGAGACTATAAACATGTTAATCTTCTTAGACAATGCACACACGGCATGGTTCGCCAAGGTCACTAGTTTTTTTTTGCACGTTTCCTATACTTTGTGCCTAAAATTAATGCACTTCTTAGACCATGGCTTCGGGTTCGGGATGGGGGTTGTTGGAGGAGAAACATCTCCTTTGGCATTAGGAAAAGAGATTAGGGCCTTATTTAGATCACCTTCAAATTTCAAGTTTTTTCACTCTCTCTCCATCACATCAATTTTTGGACGCATGCATGGAGTATTAAATGTAGGTAAAAAAAATAACTAATTACACAGTTTGGTTGTAAATCACGAGACGAATCTTTTAAGCCTAGTTAGTCCATGATCAGACAAAGTTTGTTAAATACAAACGAAACGTGCTACAGTGTCCAGATTGCAAAAAATTGCAATCTAAACAAGGCCTAGGAGAGACATACCGGTCAGACAAAGGAGGTGAGCAATAGGAGGAGGACAACGTTTGGATTAGGGAGGGGCAGGAGAGGCATGAGGGTGACCCTGTGACACCAGATTCGCAGGGAGGGTTCAGTTTTGCAACCTCACGTGTTGGAAGAAGACAACTCAAGGTTGGAGATTACTCAATAGCCGCACGACGAAGATCCAATTGCTCTGATTTCTGGTGCCGTGAGTAGACTTATAACTCTATTCTTAGTAACGATGCAAAGAAATGTCAACATTGACATGGTTAATACCAAAGTTGTATTTCTTAATGTGATCTACAACTTTGTAGTTGAATTTTTTTTTCTATTTGAAGTTGCTATGGTCTTGAATGTGTATTTACAATTCTTATATTTTGAATTCAAATTCTAAAGTTTTCAAATGATCTCGAATGTTGACATAGTCAATACTAAAGTTGTAGTAGTTGACGTGATCTAAAAACTTTGTACTCCCTTCGTCCACAAAAGAGAGCAGTTCTCGCTTTTTGAGAAATCAAACAATTTGAACTCTTTTCGAGAAGTCTTTAAAATTTGAATAAATTTATATAAAAAGTACTAACACTCATGATATATAATAAATGCCCAGGGTTACAATCAGTGGCAGTTTTGGTAGCTAGTCCTTCAACCGTGCCCCCCCCCCCCCCCGCACACAGGTTACAACCTTAGGAGACCTAAGCCTTAGGTTTTAATTTTTAATTTTCACAAGTAGAAATTACTTATATTAATTTGTAGGATTATTATTTTTATTTTCTAACACAATAATAGCCTTATAGATTCTTTGTATCTCTATAGATTTATGTTTCTCATACACATCCGTAGTTTTATATCCTCCGAATGCACCTACGTGCATCTTCGATGTCCATTTATTAGTTGGAACCTTAGTTTAAAGTATGGTGGCACTTATTGCGGCTTATGCCGTGTGATATGTCACGAATCTAGATTCTGATTTTTCAAATTTTAATCTTATTTGTAGCTACATATACTTATCCTCAAATTGAGTTGAAACTTGTGCTTATTATATCTTTTATTAACATATTTTATTGAAAACAAGGGTTTTATATAGTGATTGCACTCTTAAGTTCTATGATGGCATAAAATGGTCATTTCAATTAGAGATCCATCACGTAGTTTAAGATCAGTAGTAGAGATTGAAGTGAGATCTATAACATGGGTGCTAACCATAAGAATATATTAATATATAAGCCAAATAATCACTGTTACTCCAAATAAATCTCAGAGACACAATTAGATGCAAATTTTAAAATTAGAATTGGGTAACTTACACAAACACAAACACAAACACAAAATTAGATGCAAATTTTAATGGGTTACATAGATTATCTATTATAATGGGGAGGGGGGGTGCGTAGTTAGATGCAAACTTAGGAGTATTTTAGATTATAATTTAGATATATTTCCTTGGGTTACTTTGAAATATATAATTATTTTTTAGAACAAAATATATAAGTCATGATTATTAGAGTCTACTACAATTATGGCCATTATTATCAATCATGATTAGAGTTCATCACAATTATGGCTAGACCTTTCTAATTCTTGTGAGAATTCCTAGGTTTAGTTTTTTTTTCAAGCATCATGATAATTAACGTGGAAGGTTTGTTAGGGACCCCTAGTTTGAACTCATTGGGTTTATTTTCTTCCAACACAATACTCCGTATGTATTTAGTTGAAACTAAGCTTAAGTTAAGCTATTATTGCATCTATTTCAGTGACATCATGAATCTATGAGCCTGTTTGGAGATCCACCAAACCACTCAAATTTCAATGTTAAACTTTAGTCAGGTTAAAGTTCTCCCAGCTAAACTTTAGTTAGGGTGTTTGGATCCTCCAGCCAATAGACTCAGCTAAACTTTAGTTGGGTTTAGCTGGGTTGAAGTAGCTAAACTCAGCTAAACTTTAGCTGGTCTTTTAGCTGGGCCTTTTGAATCCCTAGCAGCTAAATTTAGCCAGATGCAAACAGGCCCTATGTTTGGCTTTCAAAGTTCAATCTTATTTGCCTTTCAAAGTCCGATCTTACTATCTCCGTTGCATCTTTTTTATCCATATGTTAAATAGAAACTATAGCACTTATTGTAATTTATATTTTATTCATTTAAAATCCCATGTTTTATTACTACATCTGTTACAACCACTGCTAGCTCAAAGTAATTAGAAGCAAAAAAACGAAAGTAGGAACAGAGAACAGGAACCACCATCTGAAGTTTGCAAAGGAAATCAATAGATTTCATAAATGAATTAGAAAAAAAGAACAACACATGGAGCTAACTAATTAACCTTACAAGGTTGTCATCGTCAGCCTAATACCATCAGTTACATTGCCACAACTTCAACAAAAGACCAAATAGCAGCACCTAAGTGGGGCAGCTGTGCTGCCTAGTCTTGCTCACCTCCATCCATAGTCCAAACAGCAAAATAACAAGTGAGATGATTAACACATTCTTCCAATAACTAGCCTTACCATCAGCTGGTGGAATGCCTTGAGAACAAGCATCTTGGGGCAGATTAGGGGGAAGGGGAGCTGCTGCTTCCAGAGGTGCATTGAAATCTCTCACTGATGCATGAAAAGCTACAACAGCCTGCTCATAGCTACTATACTTCTTGTATATAGCATTTTTGACCCCAAGGACTTGTTAACTGCACTCATGCCAAGTCAGGTAAACCCCAGGATTCTTCCCCTTGAAAACCACATAGCAAGTGCCCATTTTTATGAAATGAAAGAGTGGTTTAACCTCAGTAAAAATGAATGAATGAAACTTGCCATGATTGTAGAACTTGAAGATCTACGGTTTGTGATGAAACAAATCATTAATCTCAAGTCCCTCACTGATGACCAGCATCATCTAGTTGAAAGCAACAATGATGACATCATAGGCATTTTATATAGAATTGGCCTCAACTTATGAATCTAGTGGTGTAATTCATTATTTAATTCATTGGTGGTTGCCATACAAATAAAAAGCCAATAGAATAGCAAGGTACAAAATGCAGACAACAGAAGATTCAAATAGTCATGAAAACCCAAGGTCATGGCTAACATGGAACCTATCTGGCCATCCATCCTCTGACATCAGCCATGTGGAGTTGCTAGAGGATGGATGGTTTAGATAGATTTGATGACAATCATGAAAACCAACAAGAAGAAGCAATGGAAACCAACATCATCCACCTCATTTTTTGTTGACAGTTTGCGTCATAGGCCTTTTAAGTTTCCCAGAGTGCCCACCAATCCAAAGAAACAAAGCAAATAGTTCATAAGTAAGAGAATAAATAACAACTGGTCTCAAATAAAGTAGCCAACAGAGGCTACAAATAGTGCCTTACAACAACACGTTCTGCCCAATAGTTCAGGGCTCAAATGCCTACCAAGGTGCCTTCTAACATATTTAGTTAGCCACCCTCCTAGTAAAGAACCCAAAAGGATAGATGTGAGTCAGCCAAGTAAGCTACACAAAATACCTACAGCAAAGTGTGCTCAACTGTAGTCAAAAGAAGAGAGTGGGTGAGGGAGGTGGAGGAACTATACATCTTAACAGTCAACCCCCTCATTGGCCATGTAGCCTAGCAGGAAGTGGAACTATATGTATTAGTTCTTGGCTAGGTAGTTCCTAAGCCAAATGTCCCTATGTCTGTCACTCATGCCAACAAATCCCCTGCCTTGGGCCTTGTTGTCTAGCAGGTAGGTGTAGGCAACTATTAGTGCCTCCTCAGTAAATCCAAGCATCTCCACCACAACAAGGTAGAGGTTAGCATCAACATGGACTGGTCCAGTCTCCCTAAGAGCATTGGCAACATTATTGACAACATCAGACATGTTTGTCAACATAAGCATCTCTTTCTCACTAAAGTTGCCTCTCTTCCTCTTTCCACCCACAAATGAGGACAGCAGCTCTGTGGCCTTACTACCTTCTCCGACCTCTGTTTGGGTCTTGGTAGTAGGGACATGGGGAAAGGGAGCACCCTCAGCCTTAGCAGCAACACTGTCTGCCTGGTTCACCCTTAGGGATTCACTAGACCCTTGTGCAAACCTACTAGTGGCCATGCCATGGCCAAAGATGGACTTCATCTCTGTGTAGAACTTTATAGGATAGTTTAAAAATTCTACATCTTTAGGATGGTCCTACAGCAGGGGGTACATTTTTAGGCAACTAATAGAAAGTTATTGGTGCATGGAGGAAAGAGGAAAGAAAACACAGATCTACCTTGTAGTGGCCTAGGTAGTGCTCCCCTCAAGCATGATAGCATTAACATCACTATTCCACAAGGCACCACTAAGATCCTTTAGCTTATAGATCCTAGCCCACTTCTGCCTCCATTTCCTCAGATGGTTGTACACCTGAGTTGGGCTCACTGCCTCCCCACTGTACTCCTTAAGTGCTTTGGCCATATAGTTAATATCTTTGTCCTTGAAGACCTTGTCAGGCCTACTACCATCACTAACAAGTTGAGCCATCCTTCTAAGACCAAAACCAGAGGTGTTGTTGTTTCATCTCATGGCCCTAGCACCCCCGGTAGTAGCAACATGAGCTGCACCTACAACAGCTGCACCAGCACCAGCCAAAGCAGCTGGACCAGTACCAGCTGCAGTAGCAACACCAATAGTAGCTACAATAGTAGCACCAGCACCACCTGCAACACCACCAGCTAGACCACCCACCACCAACCCATTCATTACATTAGCAGCTACCACAAACCCCCCTAACCACCAAGCACATCCATAGGGAGTGAAGCCATCCTATATTGGTTTCCAAGTAAATAGATGTACAATAAGATAAGAATGCTTAATAGGAAACAACTAAGACATAATGTGTGACCATGGGACACACCCATGCAGTCCTATCACCATATTCCTTGTATGGTACAAAGATGATGAATTAATGATGGAGATGAGTGGGAGGGCATTGGATCAGCTCACAAGGTTGCTATGTCAATGCAAATAGCTAAGAGGGTGAGCTAGAGCCAGCCATGCGGCTTAAATAGGAGCCCCCATGAAATAGAGCCGTTGGGCTCAAGAAGCAGCTATCAGCACGCTGACTGGACGCGCTGGTCGGGGCGATCGGATGCACCTAGGCCAGCGTCCGATCAACGGATGCATGCCACACGTCCCTCCTTTGAACGAGCGCCACTAGATCTCAATGGCAAGATACTCTCACGCTCGTGTTAAGTCATGACTGGACGTGCCCAAAGGGCGACAGGATGCACCGCCACTACGTCAAATCAAGCATGCGCGTGAGCCACTGACCAAACGAACGGACACGTTGTTAGTATGACCGGACATGCCACCATGTGGAGTTCGGTCACTTCCAGTAAGGGTCAAGAGATGCATTTTTTGGATCAGGTGCGTCCACTTTGCCTTGACCTGACACTAGCCAGCGTTCGGTCCTTCTCCCGCCGCGCACCAAAACCAAACGCCGCCACGTCAGCACGGACCGGATGTGGGAACAATGTTCCCTGCCCATCCGGTCCTTGTTTGCTACCAGCGTCCGATCAACGGACCAAGATCGAGTCACTTCACCGCCACTGACCGGGCGCACTGGTGCAAAGTCTGGTCCAGCGTCTAGTCGAGGGAAAACAACCCCTCGACTTCACCAACTTCTTCACCCTTGCTCAAATATGCTAATCACCAAGTGTATCACCTTGTGCACATGTGTTAGCATATTTTCACAAACATTTTCAAGGGTGTTAGCACTCCACTAGATCTAAATGCATATGCAATGAGTTAGACCATCTAATGACACTTTGATAACCGCATTTCGATATGAGTTTCACCCCTCTTAATAGTACGGCTATCTATCCTAAATGTGATCACACCCACTAGGTGTCTTGATCACCAAAACAAAATGGCCCTATCAAATTCACCTTTGCCTTGAGCCCATTTTGTTTTTCTCGTTCTTCTTTTCCAAGTTCGAGCTCTTAATCATCTTGATGGACTCCACAATCACCATGATCTTCTCTATTTGCTCCATCACTTGGAATGTGCTACCTATTCATATTCACTAGAGTAATAGGTTAGCACTTAGGGTTTCATCAATTCACCAAAACCAAACTAGAGCTTTCAATCCCCCCCTTTTTGGTAATTTGATGACAACACTTTCACAAAGATATGAATTGAAATTCAATTGAATCCATGTTGCTTGCCCAAGCATATTTACCATGTGTAAAAGGATTTGGACAAGTTTCATGAACCCCCAATTTGTAGCATTTGCTCCCCCTACATATGCGCTAAGAGTTTGGATTGAAGCTTGTACATATGCATGGAATTGAGTTGTGGGAAAGTAATGTCTATCAAATGATGCTAAGATATAAGAGATGGACCTTTGAAGCATGATTCCAATTGGAATGCACCAAATATACCATCCTTAGCACCATTGCTAGTTAGATACCACTTGGAATTAGTTGCAAAACACAAACACTAGATACCTCGTGCGATCAATATTATAGGCAAAGCTCTAGCACCACTTGTGAAAGCAAAGCAAGTAAGCAAGGCATATCTAACTATCACCTATGCATGCTAGTTTTTCATCTCATCAATCAAACCTACAACTAGCATACACCACACAAGCATGGAATTTTTAATTTAAAACTTGTGCCATGCAAGTAAACATATGAAATGCACATTCAAATGCATCAATTAAGTTTATGAGCTTGCTCCCCCTACTTGTGTGATCAAATTTTAATTGATCCCCTTACTTTCATATATCTCCCCCTAAGTCATCTTTTCACTATCTTTGTGCATTACTTCTCCCCCTTTGTCATCAATGACCACAAAAGATTTAATCTTAGATAGGTTAAGATTATCAATGTCAATCAATGGGGTGAGGACCATTTTCCTAAATTTGGTCTAATCTAGAACACTTGCCAAAGATATTTGTTGGTATATTTTAACGTACACAGATAAATCTGCAAGCACACAGATACCGCTGTAGCTTTCACCCAGAAGTATTCCAAGCATCGTATCCACAGGGAAACATGTGAGACTAACTATGATCTAACTTAACAAGGGGTAGCAACAAGGTTAAGGTTTAACTTAACTACGAGTAGCAACGAGGCTAAGGATAAATAGGAGCGTAGAGAGGATAACTGAGGTTCTCTAATTCTAACATGGATAAGATATGCCTTCTACTATTCAACCGAGGACATTACTAGGGAAAGACACCAGCAAAGGGTGCGTTCCTTTGTAACCGGGTCCTACTTGGCCTACAGACAGGAGGTGGACTACAAAGGGTCAATGATGCTATATAGTACGAGGCTATATAGTACTGATGTCACAACCGCGATCTAACACCGATCCGGAATGCAGGGTGCATCCACGATTAACCTAAGTCTAAGCACCATGCTTACACTCACGATTAATACTCTACTCCCCCTAGGAAAAGAATAAAGCACTCAAAAGAGACTCATGATCCTGATGAACAATATAAACAAAATACTTACTTGAATCAGAAGTTGATTACCAGAGAAATCTCAGAAGCAAGCTCAAGTAGAACTTGATTCTGCTAGGGTACAAGCCATAGAGAGAGCATCAACAGGCCGACATCTCCTCCAAACTCTTCCCTCACTCTCTATCTCACTATTTCTAATTATAAGACTAAATCATATAGAGGACTAATCTTCTCTTAATAGCTGGCTCTGATCCTGACGAGGAGAATATGAATTAGGGTTTTAGGATGGCTCCAGAGAGGGTGGTAGGGGCTGGTATATATAGGCCAAAGCGTCCAACATGAGCTCTTGAATCAAACCGACTTAAAGGACGGTGTAGATTGTATCTCAATGGCGGTGGAGAACCAACATTCGAAGCAAAGACTGATAGGTGGGTCCCATGGGCCGGTCGGCCTATAGGTGGGGCTGGCCGGCCCCACATGTCAGCCCCTTGGGGTCTGCTTTGGTGGGTTGCCTTCCAAAGTGTTCTAGAGTCTTCCCGCGTTAGTTTTTTTGCGGATAAACATGATTTACTTTGATGAATAAGTCCTCCTTGATAGTTTTCTGGATAAACCCTGCTAAAAACATAGATTCACCGAAACTCATGGAATTTATTATTTTAAACCCCTATACTTATGTTTGGTGATGAAATTAAGTATAAATATATGTTATGTTGATGGTTTATAATTGATGTTAGTGACCGTCAACAAGTTCTTCCAAGCTTAACCTTTGTCATGCCCTGAGCAAAGCTAAACTCCGTAGTACTCACTAAACATAGACCTTGCCATGTCAATAAGTGTTCTATTCTTCCTCTCAACAAGACCATTTGATTGTGGAGTGTACTTGGCCAAGAATTGATGTCTAATTCCAAAATCATCACACAACTCATCAATTCAAGTGTTCTTGAACTAACTACCATTGTCACTTCTAACCCTCTTGATGGTTGTTTCAAACTTATTGTGTATGCCCTTGACAAATGATTTGAATGTTGCAAACACATCACTTTTGTCCACTGGAAAGAATGCCCAAGTATATCTTGTATTGTCATCCACTATCACAAAGCCATATTTGTTTCCACCGATGCTAATGTATTGTGTTGGCCCAAACAAGTCAATGTGCAATAACTCAAATGCCTTGCTAGTGTTCATTATGCCCTTCTTGCGATAGGTGTTTCCAACTTGTTTGCCGGTTTGACAAGAGCTACAAAGCTTATCCTTTTCAAACACATCTTTCAAGCCTCTAACTGGATCATGCTTAGCCAATCTATTCAATTGTTTCATTCCAACATGACCAAGCCTTCTATGCCATAACCAACCCATACTAGACTTAGTGAACAAGCATGTTGACAATTGAGCTTCACTAGCAATGAAATCAACCAAGTATAGATTCTCATATCTAAAACCTTTGAAGATCAAATTAGAGCCATCTACACTTATGATCTCTACATCATCAACTCCAAATATGCATTTGAATCCAAGATCACACAATTGAGCCACAGATAGCAAATTAAAGTTCAAACTCTCAACTAGCAACACATTGGAAATGCTCATGTCATTGGATATTGCAATCTTATCAAGCCCTTTGACCTTGCCTTTGCCATTATCACCAAATATAATACAATCATAACCATCATTGCCATTGGTGTTGATTGAGTTGAACATTCTTGCATCACCGGTCATGTGTTGAGTGCACCCACTATCAAGAACCCAATGCATTCCTCCACCTTTGTAATTGATCTACAAAAGAAGATCAATTCTTTTTAGGTACCCAATCTTTCTTGGGTCCTTAAAGGTTAGTGACCAAGCTCTTTGGCACCCAAATGGCTTTCTCCTTTGATCCATCCATGGTGCACCAATGAACTTAGCCTTCACACCATTTGTACCCTTAGTAAGCACATAGAAAGAATCAAGCTCAATTGAGGATACTTTATGATGAGGACATCACTCCTTTAGATGCACCCGCTGATCCTCCAAACAATATGCAAGGTCCAATGACCCGAGCTCGATTCGCCAACCAAATTTAGAGGTGAGCTCGTTCTTAAGCGATCCTTTTCATACTTTTGAGAATAGACTACTACCTAATAATGTTATATTTCTTAGGAACATGGGGGAGGGTCATGAGGAACTTGGAGGAAGAGATGGAGGCAAACATGACCAGCAAGGATGTCCAACACAAGCTGGATGCCCGGTCCAACATGAATTCGGGTCTCCCTCGGCCGCCAGGACCAGTCTACCATAAAATGGTCACATAGGACGCGTCTGGACTCCGTTTTTGACAATCCATATATGGATGGAAAGATAATTTCATAAGGAAACCAATGGAACTGGTCCCACGTCAAAATCCCTTAAGAATCAATGGAAATCATCGAAACAAGCCAGTGTCCAGAATCTATCAAGGTGCTGCGTCACCGTATTTGGTCCAATGTGCCGTGTATCGTCTTTGAGCCCGTTAGGGTGGCACGTCCAGGGTAGGCGACAACCGTAAGAACTTTATAATCATATGCCACTGCCATCATTAGGTTTTAGGGTTTTGCTTAGATCATTCTATCCATTGCAGTCATTGTTTATTGGTTTGTGAGACCGCACTTTGAGAACTTAATTATATAATCTGTAGTTTGTCCCATACTTTGAGCTACGTACTTTCAAGTTCTTGCTTGTGTTCTTCATTTCGTAGACAGGGATTAGCCTTCTTGGCGAGGTTAACTAGATTGGTGACACGGTTGATAACCAGAGGAGTTATGGTGCTAAGGTTGCAGGGTTCCGGTCTTTCGATCTGAAGCTGAATCGGTGTGTCGTGCTCCGCCTAAAACTATAGTTATCGTCAATCTGACGGAAGATCAGAAATCACATCCCCATCAAGTGGTATCAGAGAGCTAAGGTATACCGTTAGTTTTGAGTGTTTCGCATTCGTCCCATAGTCCAGTGCCATACTCATGTTTCCTATCCTAGAACCTTCCGTGCCATAGCCTTTGCATATTTTAGTTTTAGAGTCCATCATGTTGAGTTTGTGTCCTGATCGAGGTCTTATTGCTGGTTAGGTCATGTTAGAGTCTAGTTTGTGTGTTTTCCCCCATCGTTTCCATCAAACCCTAGCCGTCGTGACCAATTTTGCGTGCATTGTCCCCGTTTTGTCCTCTATTTAGGAGTCAGTTCTTAAACTGGTCATAACTTTCGCATACGAACTCCGATTGAGACGTTCTTTATATCAAAATTGATCAACAAAAAATTTTGGTGAATTTATTTTTCCCAAAAACTAGTCACAAGATTGTCTTTTCAAGCCCAAAAGCTTTTTGTTAGTTTTAAGCACATCTTCTAATTTTTTCACAGGCCACATCTTTCACTTGTTTAAGCTCAAATTTTCTATGGTTACTTCTTGTGTGCTCCTAAGCCAAGAAAAAAAAGGAAAATAAAAAGTTGTAGTTTCCCAAAAAACAACAACCGCCCAAAAAAGAGAAAAGAGAGGGGCAAAAGAGGAACAATATCTAGAAGAGCACATCGAGAAGGCCTAATTGAGCTGTGTTAGTGTGTGTTGTCTTATGCTTTGTTCCTATTACTCTTGCAATCCATCATACTTGTTTCTCCATACTTGTTGTCACACACACCTGGTACTTGGGAACATGTTAGACTAGCAACGAGAATAAGTATTTGGGACTATAATTCAGTATTACTATCTGTTACTAACCTATGTGCCACATATACATATTTTTCCTGTTTGTGTGCCTTCCAAGCTTCACATATTGTTTAGATCAGTACAGAAAAAGACCTTGTAATCACGGAGCCACTTCCTCACAGGTATCACAACCAAGCCGCCGGTTGCCATTCTCTGCTCACATTGGTAAGAACTTGGTAAGATGTGTGTGAGGGTGTGATTCCACCAATTGAACCAAAATAGTTCATAGGTTTTTGTTGATAACTAACTGAAAGGTCCTTGTGTGGTTTTGGTAATTGAGTGACAACCTAGGTGGACTAATTGTGTTTATGTGAGATACACAGGTAATTAGTCCACAGGTATATGTGTGTGAGCAACATATGCTATGAAGGTGAAAATGGCTTGGAGATGTTGCAAAGCTCACACATGTGATGATGAAGGAGCTCATTGCACATGAGACATGACATTGAGTCATTGATCAAGGTGGAGAAGATCAAGACAAGACTTGGCTTGATGGACCGGTTGCAAGCATGAAGGGCAAGTCGAAGGCTTTGGAGTGATGGAACGCGTGGCGGTGAAGCTTGAGCAAGACTTGGCGCCGATGGACGATGGCAACGGTGAAGAGCAAGTGAAGTCAAGATCGATGAACCAATAAGATCACGTGATGATATGAAGTGGATCATATCATTGTTGATCGTGTTGGTGTATGTGTTGCAATGACATTAAAGGAGATGGAATGGAATGCGCAAGGCAAAGGTATAACCTAGGGCATTTCATTTCACTAGTCATAGGTGTGTAGAGAAGTTTATGACCGGGTTTAGGATAGATGGCCATACTATTAAGATGGGCAAACTTGTTTGCATATCAGTCATCTAGTGCCACTCGAGTGATCTAACTTTGCATCGTTGCTACGATCGAGTGGCGTGGCAAGTTGAGTGGCTAATCCTTTGAAAAATGATTGTGAAAATGCTAACACACATACACATGATGGTATACACTTGGTGGTGTTGGCACATTTGCAAAGGAGAAGAAGTTGGTGATGAAAACGAGTGAGTCGCACTGGTTATAGAGTGACCGGACGCGTCCGGTATGGTGACCAGACATGTCTGGTATTTGGCGGCGTACTCAGCGATCGGACGCGTCCGGTCGCCACACCGAACGCGTCTGGTGTGAGTTAGAAAGAGCAATGTTTGGCAGTGCAGTCGATCGGACACTGGCAGCGTCCGGTCTGATGTGACCGAACGCGTCCAGTCATCGATGGGTGCTTACTGTACTTGACCGGACGCTGAGGCTCAGCGTCCGGTCAGTTTCTAACTGTCGTGTCCAGTCGGCCCTGGAGGCTTACTGGACTCGACCGAACTCAGCGGCTGAGCGTCCGGTCATTTCGTGCTGAGCATACGGTCGTCTTGTCAGAGAGTCGTTGGAGGCAATGGTAGGACACGTGGTGGTCAAGCAGCTACCGGACACATCTAGTATAGCGACCGGACGCGTCCGGTATTCGCGATCGGTGTGTCCGGTGCTGCGTCCGATCGACCCAAAAAACGCCCAGTGAAGGGGTAACGGCTCTATTTGTTCATGGGGTTATAAATAGAAGCCATGGTTGGCCTTTGGCCCAGACCTTGGATAGCTGAGCACCTTGGGGGACTTTGTGTCCATGCTTGAGAGTGCTTAGGAGCCCTCCATCTCACACATACTTGATAGTGATCATCCGATTATGTGAGTGAGCGATTCTAGTGCGATTGCATTGTGAGGTTGCATCGAGTGGCACTAGGTGATCGAGTTGCAAGCCGGTGGTGCTTATTACTCTTGGAGGTTGCCACCTCCTAGACAGCTTGGTGGTGGTCTCCGTCGAAGCCCGCAAGAAGTTTGTGCGGGGCTCCGGAGAAGAGCTTGTGAGGGGCATTGTGCTCACCCCGTGGGAGTCGCGAAGAGCAACTTTAGTAAAGCGTGTCATTGAGCTACCCTCACCTTCAGGGTAGGTTCTTGCGGCGCCCGACGTGCGGGCTTGGCGGGTGATGCCAATTAGCCGCCGAACCACCAAGTGAGCGATCGACACAATGGGGACTAGCGTGTTGGCAAACACGTGAACCTCGGGAGAAAAATCATTGTGTCAACCTTGTTCTTCCTGTTGGTTTGCATCCCCGTTACACAAGCTTGCGATTATTTTCATATACATTAAGCTTGTGTTGTTGCTCTTGTAATTAGTTAGCTTATGTAGCTTACTAGTTACCTTCTTGCTTGTGTAGCATAGAAGTAGCTCCCTTACGTGGCTAATTTTGTTTGTGTAACCTTGTTAGTCACATTGCTTAGTTTGTGTAGCTAAGTATTTGCGCTCTCTAATTTGGCATTGGTTGCCTTGTTATTAAGCATTGCTAGTGAGCTTAGTTGGCTTTGTGCTTTTGCTTACTAGCATGTGTAGGAGCTCCCTTGTTGCTTAAAGTACTAGAGGCATAGGTTTGTGTGACCTTGCTCCTAGAATTGGTTAGGTGAGCTCTAGCTAGCCCGGCCCCTTTGTTGCTTAATTAGTATCTTTGGAAGGTGCTAGAGAATATAGATAGAGGGGTGTAGTCTTGGCTAGACCGATAGTTCTTAATTCCGCACTTGTTTCGGTTAGCCAAGATGATTATTTTTAAAAAGGACTATTCACCCCCCCTCTAGTCGTCATCTCGACCCTTTTGAAAGGATCAAGATGCCCAAGAGGGGGGGGGTGAATTGGGCTAATTCTAAATTCTCTTGCAATAATCAAATCCTACGGATAGCCCAATTAACCCCTTGTGCCTAGAAAAGTGTTTATATCAAACTAAAGCACAACAACCTCGCAACCTATGTTCCAAACTTACTCTAGCAAGCAATTCTATGGATTGTAAAACAAGTATTGAATTGCTCAAAGTAAATACTCAAAGTAAGTGCTCAAAGTAAATAGAGAGAGAAAGGAACGCGGCGATGTTTTGCCGAGGTATCGGAGAGTCGCCACTCCCCACTAGTCCTCGTTGGAGCACCCGCGCAAGGGTGTAGCTCCCCCTTGATCCGCGCAAGGATCAAGTGCTCTCTACGGGTTGATTCTTCGACACTCCGTCGCGGCGAATCATCCAAAGCCGCTCACAACTTGAGTTGGGTCACCCACAAGCTCCGCCGGGTGAGCACCAAACTCCCAATCACCACCAAGCCATCTAGGTGATGGCGATCACCAAGAGTAACAAGCACGAACTCTCACTTGACCACGCGAAGCCTAATGAGAAGATGGATGCACACTTTGCTACTCTTGATTTGCTAGTGAGGCTATTCTCTTGGATTCTCAAATCACAAACACCTCACTAGGACCTTGCTCTTCTTGGCACTCACAAACGTGTTTCTCAGCTGTTGGAATGAGCAAAAGTTACTCCACTCACGAGTGGAGCTTCTATTTATAAGGCAGCCTGAAAAACGAACCGTTATGAGCTTCTGCGGGATGACCGGACGCTCCGGTCGTGATGACCGGACGCTCCGGTCAGTTCAACCCGTGAACTAGTAGTAAAGAGTCGACCAGACGCTGGCAGGGTCCGGTCAGCACTGACCGGACACGTCTGGTCGCATAAAACCCTTACTGGAACCTTACTGGACTCGACCGGACGCTGAACCCTCAGGGTCCGGTCAGCACTGACCGGACGCGTCCGGTCACTCTTTCCCAAGTCTGGACCCTTACTGGAGTCAACCAGATGCTAGCCCTCAGCGTCCGGTCACATGACCTTCCAGCGTCCGGTCACACCAGACTTAATCACCTCAGTCAAATGAACTGACCGGACCCTACGGCTAGCATCCGGTCGCACCGGAGCCAGTGTCCGGTCAGTGTTTGACCCTCCATTCACTTCCAACTTTCGAACATATGTGAATGAAGTTTGCTCCAAAGGATCTTAGGCATTCATAGGAGCTACCTAGAGCTAGTTTAAACAAGTGTGCACCACACCTAACTCACTAGACTCAACTAGGTCAAGCTACCCGTTCATACCCCCCTTCATAGTACGGCCAAAGGAAAAACAAAGTCCTAAACTACTCTAAGTGTCTCTCCAACTTCAAACGACACTTAGAACTAGTTATCCTTAACCTTGTCGTCCATCCTTTGAAAACCGAAATGATTTCCATCGTAGGGGCATGACAACCTCGATTGCCCAATCGATCTCCATTACCATGACCTAACTTAATTGCCTCTGCAAAACACACGTTAGTCATAGTAATCTTGTATTGACATTAATCATCGAAATCCAACTAGGGGCCTAGATGCTTTCAATCTCCCCCTTTTTGGTGATTGATGACAATACCACCTCGAGTATGTTATGGAGTGAGGTTTTTGACGGGCTTAGTTCATATAAGCTTTTGTCAATAAGAACAAAAGAGTTAGTCAAGCTTATATGACCCAAGCCAACACAATGTACTCAAAGGATATGAATTAAGCATGAGTACCAATAACAAAGCTCATTTGCTTCAAAGTATAAACGCGGAAGCAAAAGCAAATGAGCATTACACAAGTGATATGACATATAGATAAAGCAAAGTAGAAGTCACACATGTCAAATATCACAGCCACGTAGATAGCACTATCACATATATATAATAGTATGCTTGAAAGTAAACACACGAATGCATAAGTAATAGTGTATCACACAAATAAAACTCCAAATGTATATAATAAGCTAATACTAGATAACTAGCTCCCCCTAAAACTCGCTCCCCCTAAGTCTACATACTCAAACCCTCTCCCCCTTTGGCGTCAAACACCAAAACCTAAGGGTCAGGCGGCAGGGCTGCAGCGGACGAGTCAGGCGCTGAAGTATGTGGAGCAAGATGGAACTGGGGGCCATCATCATCAGACCCTAAGCTCTGAACTGACTGACCCTCTGAAGCAGGAAGTGTCGCTGAAGCGGTCTGGGTCTGAGCTGGGGCTGGTGCTGCCTGTGAAGCTGCAAGTATGTCTGTCGTAGGATCTAACGAGGCGACAGACGAGGGGAGCCTCTGAGTAGTCATGATAGCTAGAGCTGCTGTAGACGGACCGGCAGTATGCATGTGAGGTGGAGTAGGCATGCCGGTCAACTTGCTGAAGGATGCTCCAAGACTCCTAGAGACTGACGTGTTAGGCACGAATAGCGAGGAAGACTGCTCTGGTGAGAAACCCGTGTGATAAGGAGTGAACTGTGGGGCAACACCGGGTGAGGCTAACCACTAGGACACCTGTACTAGAGGTGAAGTGAACTGAGCTGGAGGCTATCCCTGACTCTGGAGCCCGATGGGCTATACTGCTGGAGTCATCGAAGTGGTAGGAGGCTGTGCAAGCTGGGGAGAAGGCTGTGGCATTGGGACCCTAATGGCTGTCACTACATGCTACATGAATCCCATGAGCTGCTGCTGCATAAGTAACTGCTGGTGCTGAAGGAGCTGTGCTGCCGCTGGAACTCGTCCTAACGAGCCTGAAACTGTGCGAAGTTGGCAGCTGTCTCCTGTGCCTGTCGTGTCTGATCCTGCTGCATCCGCTCAAGAATAGCAATGAGAGTGGGGTCTGTCTGTGGAGCAGGTGGAGCAGAACTGGAGCTACCGGCCTCTGCATCGTGTCTGCGTAGAGGCATCTGAGGTATAGGCTGGTAGTCGTCGTCGGAGCTCACCTCCTGCTGTGCCTCTAGCTCTTCCTCCTTAGTGGCTGCAATCCCTCTGATGATCTCATCCTACTGAGCTACGGACTCTGGCACATCGGGACGACGGCTAGGCTGTCTAGGGGCCTGAGAAGTGGCGTGTCTGATCCTCTGTGATAGGTTGTAAGCTGGGAACTCTGTAGTGGCACCTATATACTCATCCATCATGCCAGGGGGCTTATCAATCACAACTCTGCGGATGAGGAACGTGATCCAGTGAGCATAGGGAAGCTGCCTGCGACCCTTGAATCCCTCAGCTATAGTATCCTCCATCTCTGAAAGAAGGAGGTCCCAGATGTCAAACACTGTCATCTGCATGATGGCATTGAGAAGCCAAAGCTATAAGCGAGTCAGGCCCTCCCTGTATCCCAACCTGGGAAGCAGTGTCCTCCTGATGATGGCCTCTAGTATCCTTGCTGTAGGAGTCAAGTCATTGGGGTTCCTGCTCGACCCCTCACCAAACGGCTCCTTGAAGCAATGCCGCACTAAATCTATAGGGGGCACCTGCCCTCCATGAGGACACCTGGGAGGCTCCTGCTGTCCATAGCAGACCTCATGCATCTTTACAGGCTGCTCCTATAGTCTCAGTATCTCCCTGGCTCTGCCACTAGTCACTCTGTAGTCTTTGCCTTTGAAAGCAAAGTGAATGAATCTATGTTGAGGATCGATGTAGAGCGAGGCATAAAACTAACGGACCCAAGATGGGACATATATGCCCGTCCGTCCAATCAAATCTGTTAGTCCTGGCAAATATGACAAGTATTGCCGAATGCTCTCTCCGACTACTGCCACAATGGACTCTATCTGATAGACCCTCTATGATCTGAACACTGCCCCACTGTTAAGATATGCATTGTAGAAATCCTCCTGCAGTGGCGTGTAGAACCCCTCAGCTACTCTCTCATCCCTCCTCGGAGGAAACCAAACCTCAAACTCAACAAACCGTAGCTGCTGAACCTGCCTGGCTGTAGCGGCCCTCAAGTCGAGGTGAACCACTGGAGGCGGACCCTGTGGTCTGGGCGGAGGGCGTGAACCCCTGCGCTGTATAACTGGCCTCGGTGGAACTGCAGCACTGGTACGACTCGAGCGGCATAGCTGAGGTGCTGGCTTGGTCTCCTGACCCTCCTGAGTCTCCTGGGCTGGCTGAGGCTCTGCTGGTGGGGGCTGCTGCTGTGCTGATGGACCCTCCTCAATGGCAACCCATCGTCCTGCAAGCATGGCAGTCCCAGCTGGACTACTGAGAAGACGCTCAACATCCTCAATCGCAGCTCTGACTGCGGGTGAAACTGGCTGACCTACAATGACAACTCCGCTGCGGGTACCACCTCTCTCGGCACGCTCTGCGGCCTCTGCAACAGCTGCTGCTCTCGCTGTCTCTGCATCGGGGTACTTCCGCTTCTTGGATGTTACCTGCTTGGTTGACTTGCCCTTAGATCCGGCTGGCTGACGAGGCAGGGGCCTCCGATCATCATCACCTGGGCCACCACCAACATTCTTGGTGCAAGCCATCTGAACTGATAAGATGGTGAACTACCGCTGATGAAGATCAACTGTCAAACTGCCGCTTTCGAGGCTTGGCCTCGATCCTTACTCGCGAGCTTGGCTCCGAGTTGACTGCCAACTGCCAGACGAAACACAACGGAACCGACTCGCTGCATGATAGAATAGATGGATATACAAATAAATACCATATGTCTAATAGATGTGAAATCCTAATAGAGAAAGCAATGTAGATGCGAACTTGAATCGAGTGGCTTTCTACCTAACGATCAGCGATCCGAGAAGAGATAAGATATCACGCGGGGGATCCTCGGAACCGGGCTAGGGTTAGGGTAAATGTCCTGAATGTAATGGTGAATCAGAGACTACAAATCGATCTAGGTCACCATTGTATAGATCAAGATTGAAAAGTAAAGCTTGCCTTACTAATCAAGGGGATGGTAGGGCTAGGGCACTTCGGCGTGAAGATCGGCCGCCTTGGCGACGGTGGAGCGGCGAGCTTGGGCGCGAGGTGGCCGGCGCGGTGCTACAGAGGCGAGGCAGGGCTGGAGCTCGGCGGCGCTTGGCTGGCGAGGGGGGGGCTGAGCGCGGTGGCGCGCGGGATGGCGGCGCGTGGCGGCTGTCGAGCGGAGGAGGCGCAGGAGGTGGCGGCTCGGCGAGGCTGCGGCGGCGCACCTAGGCAGGAGCACGGAGGCGTGGGCGCAAGGTGACCGGAGCAGGTGGCGCACGGCTAGGCTGCGGCGGCGACTTGGGCTTAGGTCACGGCGGGAGACAGAGGTTGCGGGCAGGTTAAGTAATCCCCCAAATCGTGACAGAAAAGGAAACGGGGAAAAGAGTCCTTAAGACGCGCGAGATCCACTGACCGGACGCTCCGGTGGTAGCGACCGGACGCTACCACCCAGCGTCCGGTCGATTCCAGAGAGGTCCAAATCCTCTGGAATCGGGACCGGACGCGTCCGGTGGTCCATGACCGGACGCAGGCAGGGTCCGGTCAGTACTGCTTGTCCTTCCTTGATCGACCGGACGCTGAACCCTTCCTGACCGGACGCACAGATGCAGCGTCCGGTCACTCCTTCATCAGCAGTTCACCTCCTGTGAACTGACCGGACGCTGGACAGCAGCGTCCGGTGCAGCATCCGGTGCACCTTTTCCAGCAAATCTTCAAACTTCCTTCGCGCTGCCTGTTCCCAATCAAGTCCCAACTTGAATAAGATCCAAATAAACACCAATTGGGACTGATGTGAGTGACCTCTCTCAAACCCTCATATTTTTCAAAATATTTTGCCTTAGGCTATAATTCTTTTTAAGAAAATAGGCAACAAGAGGGCAAATGGAACAAAACAACAAAACAACATTCATGCATATGTAATACTTGTAAGTAAATCTAGTTGCTTGTCAAGTTTGATCCAAGGTTAAGCTTCTTCACACGCTTTTCGGCGGTTATCTTAACCATGTTAGACAAGCCCTATATGCATTGCCACAAATTAAACATGTTGTATATTACACTGAATGCAAGGGACAACACAAGCTCAATTTTTAGTGAAGTTACTAAAATCAAGTACATTGAGCTCATTCCGCAATCTACAAAATGTAGCTTCATCTAGCGGTTTAGTGAAGATATCCGCTAATTGATCTTCGGATCTTACACCTTCTAGTGATATATCATTTTTAGCTACATGATCTCTTAGAAAGTGATGGCGGATATCTATATGCTTGGTGCGAGAGTGTTGAACCGGATTATTTGCAAGTTTTACCGCACTTTCATTGTCGCACAAAAGAGGTACTTTCTCTAGAACTACTCCATAGTCTAGTAAAGTTTGTTTCATGTATAATATTTGTGCACAACAAGCACCCACGGCAATGTATTCCGCTTCGGTGGTGGACAAAGCCACACTATTTTGTTTCTTGGAGGACCAAGACACAAGTGATCTACCAAGCAAATGGCACCCTCCGGATGTGCTCTTTCTATCAACTTTGCATCCGGCGTAATCCGAATCGGAATAGCCAATTAATTCAAATAAAGCTCCTTTGGGATACCAAAGGCCAATGCTTGGTGTGTGCTTAAGATACCTAAGGATTCTTTTTACGGAAATTAAATGTGTTTCCTTAGGACTAGCTTGAAATCTAGCACACATACACACACTAAACATGATGTCGGGCCTAGATGCGGTTAAATATAACAAGCTACCAATCATAGAACGGTAGAGAGTTTGATCAACCGAGTTACCTCCCTCATCTAGGTCGAGATGTCCATTGGTAGGCATTGGGGTCTTGATTGGCTTACATTCATCCATCTTGAATCTCTTGAGAAGATCTTTTGTGTATTTCTCTTGAGAGATGAAGATGCCTTCTTTCATTTGCTTGACTTGAAAACCAAGGAAGAATGTAAGCTCACCAATCATTGACATCTCGAACTCCTTAGACATCAATTCACCAAATTCTTTGCATGAGTCTTCATTTGATGATCCAAAGATGATATCATCAACATATACTTGACAAATGAAGATATGCCCATCAAGCTTCTTGGTGAATAGTGTGGTGTCGACCTTCCCAATGGTGAAGCCCTTCTCAATAAGAAAATCCCGAAGGCGCTCATACCAAGCTCTTGGGGCTTGCTTAAGCCCATATAATGCCTTGGACAACCTATAAACATGATTAGGATATCTAGGGTCTTCAAACCCAGGAGGTTGATCAACATAGACTAGTTCATTAATAAAGCCATTTAAGAATGCACTTTTCACATCCATTTGATATAGTTTCATTTCATGATGTGATGCATATGCAAGAAGGATACGGATGGCTTCTAATCTTGCAACTGGTGCAAAGGTTTCTCCAAAATCTAAACCTTCAACTTGAGAGAACCCCTTTGCAACTAGTCTTGCCTTGTTCCTCACAACAACACCTTGATCATCTTGCTTGTTGCGGAACACCCACTTTGTTCCAATGACTCTTGCACCTTTTGGTCGCTCTTCAAGATTCCAAACTTCATTGCGAGTGAAGTTGTTCAACTCCTCATGCATGGCATTGATCCAATCTGGATCTTTAAGAGCTTCTTCTACCTTGGTAGGCTCATAGCAAGAGACAAAAGAGTGATGAGCAATAAATGAGGTAAGTTTTTGAGATCGAGTCATCACTCCCTTTGTTGGACTCCCTATGATGAGATCTTGTGGATGATCTTGTAGGAGAGGTGTATTTCTTCTATTGACCACTTGAGAAGGAGGTTGTGGAGCATCAACATCTTGTGCTTGTATCACCATTTGCTCATGGGAGATATGAGTATCTTCATTTTCTACTCTCCCAACTTTTTCACCATCTTGTGGTACATTTGATGAAGAAGGTTGGTTAATGACTTGTACATCATCTTCATCATCTTTTGGCTTGATGTCTCCCACCGAAATATTCTTCATAGCCTCCCTCAATGGTTCATCACCTACATCATCAAGATTCTCATGTGCTCCTTGGGAGCCGTTAGATTCATCAAATTCCACATCATATGTTTCTTCAACCAAGCCGGTGGCATGATTAAATACTCTATATGCTTTGGACTTCAATGAGTAACCAACAAGAAAACCTATATCACAACGCCTTTGAAACTTCCCTAGGTGTTGCCGCTTCTTGTAGATGTAGCACTTGCAACCAAACACCCTAAAGAAGGAGACGTCCGGCTTCTTCCCATTGAGCAACTCATATGGTGTCTTGACAAGGAACTTTTGAAGAAATAGGCGGTTGGATGCATAACATGTGGTGTTGATTGCTTCTGCCCATAGAGCTTCGGGAGTGTTGTACTCATCTAGCATTGTCCTTGCAAGAGTGATCAAAGTCCGGTTCTTCCTCTCAACTACACCATTTTGTTGAGGAGTATAGGTTGCGGAGACTTCATGTTTGATTCCAACTTCATCACAATAAGCTTCTATGTTTGTGTTGTCAAACTCTTTGCCATTGTCACTTCTTATCTTCTTGAGCTTCACTTCAAATTCATTTTGAGCTCTCTTGGCGAACTTCTTGAAACAAGATGCAACTTCGGATTTGTCATGAAGGAAGAACACCCATGTATATCTTGAATAGTCATCCACAATCACAAGACAATAGAGATTTCCTCCCAAACTCTTGTATGTTGTTGGTCCAAATAAATCCATGTGTAGGAGTTCTAGCACTCTTGTGGTTGACATGAAAGCTTTGGTTGGATGAGTGTTTGCAACTTGCTTGCCGGCTTGACATGCACTACAAAGCTTGTCCTTCTCAAACTTCACATCCTTCAACCCTCTCACCAAATCATTCTTCATAAGCTTCTTGAGTGAGCTCATCCCAACATGAGCAAGTCTTCTATGCCATAGCCACCCAAGTGTTGTTTTGGTGAATAGGCAAGTCTTCAAGTTTGCATCTTCGGAGGTGAAGTCAACTAGATATAAGTTGTTGTATCTAAATCCATTGAATATCACTTGATTGTCATCTACCTTAGATACAACCACCTCCTTCTCGGTGAACAAGCATTGGAAGCCAAGATCACACAATTGTCCAACGGATAGCAAGTTGAAACTCAATGAAGCAACATAGAGCACATTGGAGATGGAATGATCATTTGATATTGCCACTTTGCCCAATCCTTTGACCTTGCCCTTTGAGTTATCTCCAAATGTTATTTTCTCTTGACCATCTACCTCTTCATCTAGTGAGGTGAACATACGAGGATCACCAGTCATATGTTGAGTGCAACCACTATCAATAACCCAATGACTTCCACCGGTCTTGTAGTTCACCTACACACAAGAGATTCAAGCTTTAGGGATCCAAGCTTGTTGAGGGCCCTTCACCTTCTCAACAAGTGACTTAGCCACCCAAATTTTCTTAGGCCTACTCTTGTTGGGGGGACCTAAGAACATAACTTTCATCTTTCCACTCGAATCTTTTCTAAGCATGTAGTGAGCATTGAAAGCAAAGGGTCTAGCATGCTTGGGCAAGGGTTGTGGTGGTGGAGTTTGACACTCATGAGCAAAGTGGCCTTCTTGTCCACATTCAAAACATCTCTTTGGCTTTGGCTTTGGCTTTGATTGTTGGTGTTGAGCTTGAGCCTTCTTCTTCTCTACACTTGCCATATATCCAATGCCACTTCTATCCATCTTCATGACGGTATTCATGAGTAGCTCACTTTGGAGATGCTTGCCTCTAGCAAACTTGCTCAATCCCACCTTGAGATGCTCTTTCTCCATCTTGAGCTTCTTGTTCTCTTCCTTGAGAATATCATTGTTCTTCTCCTCCTTGAGTTTCTTGATTTCTTCTTTTAGCTTCTCATTCTCAAGGATCACCTCTTTGTCATGATCAAGAGTTTCTAGCACAATGGTGTTGTGACTTTTCATCTTTTCAAGATCTTTCATGAGCTTATCATTGTCACTCTTGAGCTTGACATACTCATCATAGTCATTGCACTCAACCACTTGCTTGCCCTTGCTACTAGATCCATGCTCAATGCTTTCATCAATTAAATCATCACATGAGGTAGCTATATCAATCTTAACAACATAGTTAGTAGCATCATGTGGCTCATTTGGTAAGAATTCTTGTGCAATAACAAGAGTATTATAATTAATCTTTAGAGTTGTATATTCATCTTTTAGCTTATTGTGACTAGTGATAAGCTCATTGTGCACCCACTCAAGTTTATCATTTTTATCTTTAAGCTCTTTCTTAGAAGATTTGAGCTCCTTGAGTTTGGATGATATAGAATCATTTGTTTCTTTGAGCTCATCATTAGCCTTTTCTAATGTATCACACTTAGCTAAGAGTGAATCATTTTTAGCATCAAGTTTTTCATTTGTAGCTCTACTCTTTCTAATGATCTTAGTATATTTTCTTAGTATTTTGACAAGATCATCATATGTAGGTGAGTCATCATCGTCGCTATCACTATCATCATTACTAGCATGTTCATCATCACTACTATCATCACTCTTAGTTACCTTGCGTTCATCTTTGGCCATAAGGCATAGGTGTGTAGAGGATGATGGCGATGGTGGCGGTGAAGATGCAAGATCAATAGCAATGGCAGGCCCCTTTTCATCGTCACTATCATCATCGGATGATCCACTTGATGAATCAATGTCCGTGAGCCAATCACCGACAATGTAGGCCTTACCACTCTTCTTCTTCTTGTAGAAGTCCCTCTTTTTTCCATCTCTCTTCTTGTATGGCTTGTTCTTTTTCTTTTCATCTTCATCACTTGAATCATCTTTCTTACCCTTGTTCTTGAACTTGTCTTTCTTGGGCTTTGTGCATTGATGAGCTAGGTGGCCAAGTTCGCCACAATTGTAGCAATCCATCTTGGAGATTGGCTTTCTTCTTGAGCTTGTGAAGAACTTCTTCTTCTTGCCATCAAACTTGATGCCACTCTTGTTTAGCCTTTTTAGCATCTTGGTGGTCTTCTTCACCATGAGGGCAAGGCTTTCTTCATCATCTTCATCACTTGAGCTCTCATACTCAAGTCTTGCTTTGCCCTTGTCTTGGCTAGCTTTGAATGCTAAGTCCTTCTCTTTCTTCTTTGTAGAGGATGAGCCATCTTGTGGTGTGATGTGCATGTACATCTCATGAGCATTGATCTTTCCCAAGATTTGTGTCGGTGTAGCGGCAGAAAGATCACCTTGATGTAGCACGGTCACAATGTGCCCATATTTGTCAATGGGGAGGACACTCAAGATTTTTCTCACAACGTTGGATGGTGACATTTGAGTAAGTCCAAGCCCATTGACTTCCTCTACAAGAACATTTAATCGAGAATACATCTCATTAGCACTTTCTTTGGGAAACATCTCAAAAGAATTTAGCTTTTTAATCACAAGATGATAGCATTCCTCACGCTCACTCTTGGTTCCCTCATGGAGCGCACAAACGTCCGACCATAGAGCATGGGCGTCTTTGTGGTTCCTTACATGGTTGAACACATCTTTGCAAAGGCCTCTAAAGATGGTGTTGCGAGCCTTTGCATTCCATTTTTCATAATTCACTTCATCGCCTTGAAGTTGTGCGGCATTCCTAGGTGCTGGGAACCCTTGAGAGGCAGCTCTAAGAATTCCAACATCTAGAGCTTCTAAGTATGCCTCCATGCGGATTTTCCCATATGGAAAATCATCTCCCTCAAAGATAGGAGGAGGTCCATCCCCGTGAGACATCTTGCTCTAAGCGATTAAGCTTAAAAATGTGAGCACGAGGCTCTGATACCAATTGAAAGGATCAAGATGCCCAAGAGGGGGGGTGAATTGGGCTAATTCTAAATTCTCTTGCAATAATCAAATCCTACGGATAGCCCAATTAACCCCTTGTGCCTAGAAAAGTGTTTATATCAAACTAAAGCACAACAACCTCGCAACCTATGTTCCAAACTTACTCTAGCAAGCAATTCTATGGATTGTAAAACAAGTATTGAATTACTCAAAGTAAATACTCAAAGTAAGTGCTCAAAGTAAATAGAGAGAGAAAGGAATGCGGCGATGTTTTGCCGAGGTATCGGAGAGTCGCCACTCCCCACTAGTCCTCGTTGGAGCACCCGCGCAAGGGTGTAGCTCCCCCTTGATCCGCGCAAGGATCAAGTGCTCTCTATGGGTTGATTCTTCGACACTCCGTCGCGGCGAATCACCCAAAGCCGCTCACAACTTGAGTTGGGTCACCCACAAGCTCCGCCGGGTGAGCACCAAACTCCCAATCACCACCAAGCCGTCTAGGTGATGGCGATCACCAAGAGTAACAAGCACGAACTCTCACTTGACCACGTGAAGCCTAATGAGAAGATGGATGCACACTTTGCTACTCTTGATTTGCTAGTGAGGCTACTCTCTTGGATTCTCAAATCACAAACACCTCACTAGGACCTTGCTCTTCTTGGCACTCACAAACATGTTTCTCAGCTGTTGGAATGAGCAAAAGTTACTCCACTCACGAGTGGAGCTTCTATTTATAAGGCAGCCTGAAAAATGAACCGTTATGAGCTTCTACGGGATGACCGGACGCTCCGGTCGTGATGACCGGACGCTCCGGTCAGTTCAACCCGCGAACCAGTAGTAAAGAGTCGACCGGACGCTGGCAGGGTCCAGTCAGCACTGACCGGACGCGTCCGGTCGCATAAAACCCTTACTAGAACCTTACTGGACTCGACCGGACGCTGAACCCTCAGGGTCCGGTCACTCTTTCCCAAGTCCGGACCCTTACTGGAGTCGATCGGACGCTAGCCCTCAGCGTCCGGTCACATGACCTTCCAGCGTCCGGTCACACCAGACTTAATCACCTCAGTCAAATGAACTGACCGGACCCTGCGGCCAGCGTCCGGTCGCACCGGAGCCAGCGTCTGGTCAGTGTTTGACCCTCCATTCACTTCCAACTTTCGAACATATGTGAATGAAGTTTGCTCCAAAGGATCTTAGGCATTCATAGGAGCTACCTAGAGCTAGTTTAAACAAGTGTGCACCACACCTAACTCACTAGACTCAACTAGGTCAAGCTACCCGTTCATACCCCCCTTCATAGTACGGCCAAAGGAAAAACAAAGTCCTAAACTACTCTAAGTGTCTCTCCAACTTCAAACGACACTTAGAACTAGTTATCCTTAACCTTGTCGTCCATCCTTTGAAAACCGAAACGATTTCCATCGTAGGGGCATGACAACCTCGATTGCCCAATCGATCTCCATTACCATGACCTAACTTAATTGCCTCTGCAAAACACACGTTAGTCATAGTAATCTTGTATTGACATTAATCACCAAAATCCAACTAGGGGCCTAGATGCTTTCACCTTTCAATTGGTATCAGAGCCCGGTCTCTCATTTGTGGTCTTCACCGACCCGAGAGGATGTCGTCTAATGGGCTAGATATTTGTAAGGCACACATTTTTTATGGCACAAACTTTACACTTTGGAAAAATCACATGCTTGATCATTTTCGTGCAAAGAGACCTAAATTTTGGTGGGTTGTCACTAGTGGTCTCACCCATGTCTTGGATCATAGAACTCTAACCAAAGCTCAAAGAGTCCTCTATGAATTTGATGCACATGCTTGTTGTTTTCTATTGGATGCTTTACATTTTGATTTGATGAAGCAAGTAAACTACAAGGGGACCGCTCGTGAGATATGGGAGTCCATCAAGGAAACCTTCGGTGATTCCTCCACATGGGATGATGGCAAATTCAAGAAGGAGGATGAGCCCAAAAAGGAGGTGCATGAGTGTGTTGAGCATAACCACAATTTGGTGATTGTGGAAGATTGCTCCACCTCATGGTCAAGTGATGATGATGATGATCGATCTACTACAAGTTCACTTGACAAGGTTGATGATAGTGCCACAAGTGTTGCAAGTGATGATGCTACCCCATGCACACTTGATGGTGATGATGGTTCATGCTCAAGCCATGATGATGCTACTACAAGCCCATCCACTACACCACATTGTCTCATGTCACAAGGTGACACCAAGGTATCAAATGATGATGTGGTTGATCATGTTGATTCATATGATGAGCTTGTTAGTAGACTTGCTAGCATGACCATGTCTTTAGAAAATGAGAAAGCTAAAACAATGAAATTAGAAAATAAAAACTCATTTCTAAAGAACTCTTGTGAAGAACATAAGAAATTACTTGATGCTTATAAATCTTCACTTGATGAGCTAAAATTGAATCATGAGACACTACTTGCATCTCATGATGAATTATTAGAACAACATGCTTCTCTCATTAAAGTGTTTACAAAGAAACTTAAAAATAATAAGAGCTCATCACATAGATCAAATGATAAATTGCAAATTATTGCTAATCCTTGTGATGTAGGAAAGAAGCATGTATCCACCTCTTGTGATAATTTATTAGATATGTCATGCTCTTCACAATTAGATGCTTGTTCTACTTCTATGTCTTGTGAGACTAACCTTTTGAAGGAGAACAATGAGCTCAATGAACAAGTGAAGAAATTGAGCAACAAGTTAGAGAGGTGCTACAACTCTCAAGTCACCTTTGAGCATATGTTGAAGACTCAAAGAAACTTTGGTGACAAGAGTGGAGTCGGCTTCAAGACTAGCAAAGTCAATCATCAAGAAAGCCGCAATGACACAAGTGGCATTGGCTTCAGCAAGAGCAAGATCAAGGGCAAAAGATGGGGCAAGAGAAGATATGAAAGAGAAATGAAGAAGCAAGAACAAGAGAAGCTCTCTCATTTCATGTGCTTCAAGTGCCATGAAGTGGGACATCTTGCAAATGGTTGCCTCAATGAAGAAAAGCTCAAGTTGAAGAAAGAAGAAGAGAGGCTAGGGCATGTTAAGTGCTTCAAGTGCCGCACTTGGGGTCATCTTACCTCAATGTGCCCAACCAAGCAATTAGTGAAGCAACTAAAAGAGCCTCAACCAAAGCCACAAGTTGAGCAAGAGAAGACACCCCAAGTTCAAATCAAGATCAACCATGAAGATGGTGGTGATTTGATGATAAAGAAGAAGAAAACAAGAAGGGGTGGAAAGGCAAGGCATCCAATGCAAACTCAAGATGCCAAGATGATGAGCAAGAATGAAGATGAGAAGAAAGATCATGCTCACATCAAGTGCTTCAAGTGTGGAAGTGTGGGACACTTTGCCTCTAAGTGTCCTACCAAGCTTGAGAAGAAGGCTCAAGCAATCCATGAGAGGCAAGGCAATGAGAAGCACCACATGAGCAAAGAAGAGAAGGCTCAATCAAAGAGAAAGTGCTACTCATGCCGGGAAAGGGGACACATGGCACATTTATGTCCCCTAGGTAAAATTTCTAAGTCTATTTCAATTGATGATCATGATATGCTTAGAAAGGATGGTGATGGTACCTCTATGGTTGCTATTGCAAAACATCCCGCTACTCATACTAAGGCATCGCCTAAGTATGTTGCTCCTAACTTGAGAGGACCCAAACTTGTTTGGGTACCATCAAAAGTGGATGAATATGTGTAGGTACCATGGTATTGGAGGCTTGATTCAAATTGTGTTCATATTAATCATCATATGTTGAATCAAGCATTGAAGCTTAGTGCATATCCAACCCAATGCTAAGTGAAAATTGAATGAAGTCCAAGTGTGCTACAACATACAAGTGTCAATTTCAAGTTGTTGGTGATTCATTGGATATATTTGATGACTTGCAAATAATTGAGTGGAAGCTTGCTAGTTGGATGATCATGAGCTAACCAAGGTATATCTCTTGTTGATCATTTCATTTGGGTACATATGAGTTGATTGAATTGGATAAATATGCAATGTTGCTTGCTATGAGATGATTGAATGGATAATTGATTAGTAGTCAAGTTTAGATTGATTTGTGTTGGATAAATTCATGAGATGACATTTCATAAGTGATTTGAATGGATATATGTCTTATGGAAGTATTCAAACAAGTTAGTTTCAAGTTTGATTCATACATGATGAAGTATAGCTCAAATGTTGAAATCTGTCATATAATTGAGAATCTGAGCTAGCTGTGATCTTAGCCATGTTTGAGTAATCAAAACTTATTGGATTGGCTTAAAAATTGGTGTACATGCTCTAGACTTATGGTATAAGATGCTGTACAATTTTCATGAGAATTGGAGAAGAAATGCTTTAGTTTTGGAGTAGATCTTGTCAGCTATAAGTGCAGCTGTTTTCAGCATGTAGCAGTGGTGGAAGAATTGATATATGGCAGTAATCTAGAAAGTCAAATGAAGCTCAAATTTTTACAGCTGCTATATAACTTAGTATTGCACATCTCCACCAAATTTAGTGGTATTTGGATTTGTACTTTGGGAGATATGCTTATTTCTTTGAAGGGTACAAAATCTGTCAGAAAAGTGATAAATGTTGGATTGATCTAGAGTCACTTTGATTGAAAGGTCCACAAGTTGGAAACATGATTACAAGTGTTTGAGGTACCTAAGTTTGGTTTTGAGATGATCTAGAAGCATGACAAGCAAAGAGTACAAGGCCATTTGATTGTGGAGTGTATTTTGCACATATTTGGTACTCAAATTGGAAGATCAAGATCAAACTCAAGTTTGAAGATGAAATTTAAGTTCTAGATATGAATGGAAATCATTTGGTAGAAAGAAAAGGACTTAAACAAGAAGAAAGAAAAGGACTTAAAGAAGGAATCAAGGTTACTCATCAATTTAAGTCCATCACTTGGATCAACCAATCAAGTTATTTCAAGTGAGTGTCAACAATGGTTCTTGGAGAGAGGTCACTTCTCCCTAGTGTAGGGGCTTACCGCCTATGTGTAGGTAACCAAGTGTGGTACTTGGAAGGCTAACATGGAAGTGGTGATCCGAGGAACATTTGAGATGCTTAGTTGAAGCAATCAAAAGGGTTGATCAAGAAAAGCAAGCAACACCCAAAAGAGAGCTAATCATGATATTTCAAGTGGTATTCTCAAATTGATACTCTCATGCAAGCAAAGATCAAAAGATAAAGCAAGTCAACCACAACAAGAAAGTGCACTTGATCATAAGTGGTACTCATTTCATATGGGTGAAGAATGAAATTCAACATGGTATCTATTGGTCTTCACCAAGCTTATAATTAGACTTCACATTGCTATTGGAGTAATGAATTAGAATCTATGTGACTATCCTCTACTCCAAACATAGCAAAGGTATCATTGTAATATGCATGATCATTTCATCCCTTACTAGTATGCGGTTAGTACATATAGTACATGCATCATAGGATCATGCATAACAAATGAAATGTTTAAATTCATAGCCTACCACTATTGTTTGAATGATTACTTGATCTAGTGGTTAGTATACTCAATTTGGATTGTAACAGGTGCTACAGAGGCGAGGCAGGGCTGGAGCTCGGCGGCGCTTGGCTGGCGAGGGGGGGGCTGAGCGCGGTGGCGCGCGGGATGGCGGCGCGTGGCGGCTGTCGAGCGGAGGAGGCGCAGGAGGTGGCGGCTCGGCGAGGCTGCGGCGGCGCACCTAGGCAGGAGCACGGAGGCGTGGGCGCAAGGTGACCGGAGCAGGTGGCGCACGGCTAGGCTGCGGCGGCGACTTGGGCTTAGGTCACGGCGGGAGACAGAGGTTGCGGGCAGGTTAAGTAATCCCCCAAATCGTGACAGAAAAGGAAACGGGGAAAAGAGTCCTTAAGACGCGCGAGATCCACTGACCGGACGCTCCGGTGGTAGCGACCGGACGCTACCACCCAGCGTCCGGTCGATTCCAGAGAGGTCCAAATCCTCTGGAATCGGGACCGGACGCGTCCGGTGGTCCATGACCGGACGCAGGCAGGGTCCGGTCAGTACTGCTTGTCCTTCCTTGATCGACCGGACGCTGAACCCTTCCTGACCGGACGCACAGATGCAGCGTCCGGTCACTCCTTCATCAGCAGTTCACCTCCTGTGAACTGACCGGACGCTGGACAGCAGCGTCCGGTGCAGCATCCGGTGCACCTTTTCCAGCAAATCTTCAAACTTCCTTCGCGCTGCCTGTTCCCAATCAAGTCCCAACTTGAATAAGATCCAAATAAACACCAATTGGGACTGATGTGAGTGACCTCTCTCAAACCCTCATATTTTTCAAAATATTTTGCCTTAGGCTATAATTCTTTTTAAGAAAATAGGCAACAAGAGGGCAAATGGAACAAAACAACAAAACAACATTCATGCATATGTAATACTTGTAAGTAAATCTAGTTGCTTGTCAAGTTTGATCCAAGGTTAAGCTTCTTCACACGCTTTTCGGCGGTTATCTTAACCATGTTAGACAAGCCCTATATGCATTGCCACAAATTAAACATGTTGTATATTACACTGAATGCAAGGGACAACACAAGCTCAATTTTTAGTGAAGTTACTAAAATCAAGTACATTGAGCTCATTCCGCAATCTACAAAATGTAGCTTCATCTAGCGGTTTAGTGAAGATATCCGCTAATTGATCTTCGGATCTTACACCTTCTAGTGATATATCATTTTTAGCTACATGATCTCTTAGAAAGTGATGGCGGATATCTATATGCTTGGTGCGAGAGTGTTGAACCGGATTATTTGCAAGTTTTACCGCACTTTCATTGTCGCACAAAAGAGGTACTTTCTCTAGAACTACTCCATAGTCTAGTAAAGTTTGTTTCATGTATAATATTTGTGCACAACAAGCACCCACGGCAATGTATTCCGCTTCGGTGGTGGACAAAGCCACACTATTTTGTTTCTTGGAGGACCAAGACACAAGTGATCTACCAAGCAAATGGCACCCTCCGGATGTGCTCTTTCTATCAACTTTGCATCCGGCGTAATCCGAATCGGAATAGCCAATTAATTCAAATAAAGCTCCTTTGGGATACCAAAGGCCAATGCTTGGTGTGTGCTTAAGATACCTAAGGATTCTTTTTACGGAAATTAAATGTGTTTCCTTAGGACTAGCTTGAAATCTAGCACACATACACACACTAAACATGATGTCGGGCCTAGATGCGGTTAAATATAACAAGCTACCAATCATAGAACGGTAGAGAGTTTGATCAACCGAGTTACCTCCCTCATCTAGGTCGAGATGTCCATTGGTAGGCATTGGGGTCTTGATTGGCTTACATTCATCCATCTTGAATCTCTTGAGAAGATCTTTTGTGTATTTCTCTTGAGAGATGAAGATGCCTTCTTTCATTTGCTTGACTTGAAAACCAAGGAAGAATGTAAGCTCACCAATCATTGACATCTCGAACTCCTTAGACATCAATTCACCAAATTCTTTGCATGAGTCTTCATTTGATGATCCAAAGATGATATCATCAACATATACTTGACAAATGAAGATATGCCCATCAAGCTTCTTGGTGAATAGTGTGGTGTCGACCTTCCCAATGGTGAAGCCCTTCTCAATAAGAAAATCCCGAAGGCGCTCATACCAAGCTCTTGGGGCTTGCTTAAGCCCATATAATGCCTTGGACAACCTATAAACATGATTAGGATATCTAGGGTCTTCAAACCCAGGAGGTTGATCAACATAGACTAGTTCATTAATAAAGCCATTTAAGAATGCACTTTTCACATCCATTTGATATAGTTTCATTTCATGATGTGATGCATATGCAAGAAGGATACGGATGGCTTCTAATCTTGCAACTGGTGCAAAGGTTTCTCCAAAATCTAAACCTTCAACTTGAGAGAACCCCTTTGCAACTAGTCTTGCCTTGTTCCTCACAACAACACCTTGATCATCTTGCTTGTTGCGGAACACCCACTTTGTTCCAATGACTCTTGCACCTTTTGGTCGCTCTTCAAGATTCCAAACTTCATTGCGAGTGAAGTTGTTCAACTCCTCATGCATGGCATTGATCCAATCTGGATCTTTAAGAGCTTCTTCTACCTTGGTAGGCTCATAGCAAGAGACAAAAGAGTGATGAGCAATAAATGAGGTAAGTTTTTGAGATCGAGTCATCACTCCCTTTGTTGGACTCCCTATGATGAGATCTTGTGGATGATCTTGTAGGAGAGGTGTATTTCTTCTATTGACCACTTGAGAAGGAGGTTGTGGAGCATCAACATCTTGTGCTTGTATCACCATTTGCTCATGGGAGATATGAGTATCTTCATTTTCTACTCTCCCAACTTTTTCACCATCTTGTGGTACATTTGATGAAGAAGGTTGGTTAATGACTTGTACATCATCTTCATCATCTTTTGGCTTGATGTCTCCCACCGAAATATTCTTCATAGCCTCCCTCAATGGTTCATCACCTACATCATCAAGATTCTCATGTGCTCCTTGGGAGCCGTTAGATTCATCAAATTCCACATCATATGTTTCTTCAACCAAGCCGGTGGCATGATTAAATACTCTATATGCTTTGGACTTCAATGAGTAACCAACAAGAAAACCTATATCACAACGCCTTTGAAACTTCCCTAGGTGTTGCCGCTTCTTGTAGATGTAGCACTTGCAACCAAACACCCTAAAGAAGGAGACGTCCGGCTTCTTCCCATTGAGCAACTCATATGGTGTCTTGACAAGGAACTTTTGAAGAAATAGGCGGTTGGATGCATAACATGTGGTGTTGATTGCTTCTGCCCATAGAGCTTCGGGAGTGTTGTACTCATCTAGCATTGTCCTTGCAAGAGTGATCAAAGTCCGGTTCTTCCTCTCAACTACACCATTTTGTTGAGGAGTATAGGTTGCGGAGACTTCATGTTTGATTCCAACTTCATCACAATAAGCTTCTATGTTTGTGTTGTCAAACTCTTTGCCATTGTCACTTCTTATCTTCTTGAGCTTCACTTCAAATTCATTTTGAGCTCTCTTGGCGAACTTCTTGAAACAAGATGCAACTTCGGATTTGTCATGAAGGAAGAACACCCATGTATATCTTGAATAGTCATCCACAATCACAAGACAATAGAGATTTCCTCCCAAACTCTTGTATGTTGTTGGTCCAAATAAATCCATGTGTAGGAGTTCTAGCACTCTTGTGGTTGACATGAAAGCTTTGGTTGGATGAGTGTTTGCAACTTGCTTGCCGGCTTGACATGCACTACAAAGCTTGTCCTTCTCAAACTTCACATCCTTCAACCCTCTCACCAAATCATTCTTCATAAGCTTCTTGAGTGAGCTCATCCCAACATGAGCAAGTCTTCTATGCCATAGCCACCCAAGTGTTGTTTTGGTGAATAGGCAAGTCTTCAAGTTTGCATCTTCGGAGGTGAAGTCAACTAGATATAAGTTGTTGTATCTAAATCCATTGAATATCACTTGATTGTCATCTACCTTAGATACAACCACCTCCTTCTCGGTGAACAAGCATTGGAAGCCAAGATCACACAATTGTCCAACGGATAGCAAGTTGAAACTCAATGAAGCAACATAGAGCACATTGGAGATGGAATGATCATTTGATATTGCCACTTTGCCCAATCCTTTGACCTTGCCCTTTGAGTTATCTCCAAATGTTATTTTCTCTTGACCATCTACCTCTTCATCTAGTGAGGTGAACATACGAGGATCACCAGTCATATGTTGAGTGCAACCACTATCAATAACCCAATGACTTCCACCGGTCTTGTAGTTCACCTACACACAAGAGATTCAAGCTTTAGGGATCCAAGCTTGTTGAGGGCCCTTCACCTTCTCAACAAGTGACTTAGCCACCCAAATTTTCTTAGGCCTACTCTTGTTGGGGGGACCTAAGAACATAACTTTCATCTTTCCACTCGAATCTTTTCTAAGCATGTAGTGAGCATTGAAAGCAAAGGGTCTAGCATGCTTGGGCAAGGGTTGTGGTGGTGGAGTTTGACACTCATGAGCAAAGTGGCCTTCTTGTCCACATTCAAAACATCTCTTTGGCTTTGGCTTTGGCTTTGATTGTTGGTGTTGAGCTTGAGCCTTCTTCTTCTCTACACTTGCCATATATCCAATGCCACTTCTATCCATCTTCATGACGGTATTCATGAGTAGCTCACTTTGGAGATGCTTGCCTCTAGCAAACTTGCTCAATCCCACCTTGAGATGCTCTTTCTCCATCTTGAGCTTCTTGTTCTCTTCCTTGAGAATATCATTGTTCTTCTCCTCCTTGAGTTTCTTGATTTCTTCTTTTAGCTTCTCATTCTCAAGGATCACCTCTTTGTCATGATCAAGAGTTTCTAGCACAATGGTGTTGTGACTTTTCATCTTTTCAAGATCTTTCATGAGCTTATCATTGTCACTCTTGAGCTTGACATACTCATCATAGTCATTGCACTCAACCACTTGCTTGCCCTTGCTACTAGATCCATGCTCAATGCTTTCATCAATTAAATCATCACATGAGGTAGCTATATCAATCTTAACAACATAGTTAGTAGCATCATGTGGCTCATTTGGTAAGAATTCTTGTGCAATAACAAGAGTATTATAATTAATCTTTAGAGTTGTATATTCATCTTTTAGCTTATTGTGACTAGTGATAAGCTCATTGTGCACCCACTCAAGTTTATCATTTTTATCTTTAAGCTCTTTCTTAGAAGATTTGAGCTCCTTGAGTTTGGATGATATAGAATCATTTGTTTCTTTGAGCTCATCATTAGCCTTTTCTAATGTATCACACTTAGCTAAGAGTGAATCATTTTTAGCATCAAGTTTTTCATTTGTAGCTCTACTCTTTCTAATGATCTTAGTATATTTTCTTAGTATTTTGACAAGATCATCATATGTAGGTGAGTCATCATCGTCGCTATCACTATCATCATTACTAGCATGTTCATCATCACTACTATCATCACTCTTAGTTACCTTGCGTTCATCTTTGGCCATAAGGCATAGGTGTGTAGAGGATGATGGCGATGGTGGCGGTGAAGATGCAAGATCAATAGCAATGGCAGGCCCCTTTTCATCGTCACTATCATCATCGGATGATCCACTTGATGAATCAATGTCCGTGAGCCAATCACCGACAATGTAGGCCTTACCACTCTTCTTCTTCTTGTAGAAGTCCCTCTTTTTTCCATCTCTCTTCTTGTATGGCTTGTTCTTTTTCTTTTCATCTTCATCACTTGAATCATCTTTCTTACCCTTGTTCTTGAACTTGTCTTTCTTGGGCTTTGTGCATTGATGAGCTAGGTGGCCAAGTTCGCCACAATTGTAGCAATCCATCTTGGAGATTGGCTTTCTTCTTGAGCTTGTGAAGAACTTCTTCTTCTTGCCATCAAACTTGATGCCACTCTTGTTTAGCCTTTTTAGCATCTTGGTGGTCTTCTTCACCATGAGGGCAAGGCTTTCTTCATCATCTTCATCACTTGAGCTCTCATACTCAAGTCTTGCTTTGCCCTTGTCTTGGCTAGCTTTGAATGCTAAGTCCTTCTCTTTCTTCTTTGTAGAGGATGAGCCATCTTGTGGTGTGATGTGCATGTACATCTCATGAGCATTGATCTTTCCCAAGATTTGTGTCGGTGTAGCGGCAGAAAGATCACCTTGATGTAGCACGGTCACAATGTGCCCATATTTGTCAATGGGGAGGACACTCAAGATTTTTCTCACAACGTTGGATGGTGACATTTGAGTAAGTCCAAGCCCATTGACTTCCTCTACAAGAACATTTAATCGAGAATACATCTCATTAGCACTTTCTTTGGGAAACATCTCAAAAGAATTTAGCTTTTTAATCACAAGATGATAGCATTCCTCACGCTCACTCTTGGTTCCCTCATGGAGCGCACAAACGTCCGACCATAGAGCATGGGCGTCTTTGTGGTTCCTTACATGGTTGAACACATCTTTGCAAAGGCCTCTAAAGATGGTGTTGCGAGCCTTTGCATTCCATTTTTCATAATTCACTTCATCGCCTTGAAGTTGTGCGGCATTCCTAGGTGCTGGGAACCCTTGAGAGGCAGCTCTAAGAATTCCAACATCTAGAGCTTCTAAGTATGCCTCCATGCGGATTTTCCCATATGGAAAATCATCTCCCTCAAAGATAGGAGGAGGTCCATCCCCGTGAGACATCTTGCTCTAAGCGATTAAGCTTAAAAATGTGAGCACGAGGCTCTGATACCAATTGAAAGGATCAAGATGCCCAAGAGGGGGGGTGAATTGGGCTAATTCTAAATTCTCTTGCAATAATCAAATCCTACGGATAGCCCAATTAACCCCTTGTGCCTAGAAAAGTGTTTATATCAAACTAAAGCACAACAACCTCGCAACCTATGTTCCAAACTTACTCTAGCAAGCAATTCTATGGATTGTAAAACAAGTATTGAATTACTCAAAGTAAATACTCAAAGTAAGTGCTCAAAGTAAATAGAGAGAGAAAGGAATGCGGCGATGTTTTGCCGAGGTATCGGAGAGTCGCCACTCCCCACTAGTCCTCGTTGGAGCACCCGCGCAAGGGTGTAGCTCCCCCTTGATCCGCGCAAGGATCAAGTGCTCTCTATGGGTTGATTCTTCGACACTCCGTCGCGGCGAATCACCCAAAGCCGCTCACAACTTGAGTTGGGTCACCCACAAGCTCCGCCGGGTGAGCACCAAACTCCCAATCACCACCAAGCCGTCTAGGTGATGGCGATCACCAAGAGTAACAAGCACGAACTCTCACTTGACCACGTGAAGCCTAATGAGAAGATGGATGCACACTTTGCTACTCTTGATTTGCTAGTGAGGCTACTCTCTTGGATTCTCAAATCACAAACACCTCACTAGGACCTTGCTCTTCTTGGCACTCACAAACATGTTTCTCAGCTGTTGGAATGAGCAAAAGTTACTCCACTCACGAGTGGAGCTTCTATTTATAAGGCAGCCTGAAAAATGAACCGTTATGAGCTTCTACGGGATGACCGGACGCTCCGGTCGTGATGACCGGACGCTCCGGTCAGTTCAACCCGCGAACCAGTAGTAAAGAGTCGACCGGACGCTGGCAGGGTCCAGTCAGCACTGACCGGACGCGTCCGGTCGCATAAAACCCTTACTAGAACCTTACTGGACTCGACCGGACGCTGAACCCTCAGGGTCCGGTCACTCTTTCCCAAGTCCGGACCCTTACTGGAGTCGATCGGACGCTAGCCCTCAGCGTCCGGTCACATGACCTTCCAGCGTCCGGTCACACCAGACTTAATCACCTCAGTCAAATGAACTGACCGGACCCTGCGGCCAGCGTCCGGTCGCACCGGAGCCAGCGTCTGGTCAGTGTTTGACCCTCCATTCACTTCCAACTTTCGAACATATGTGAATGAAGTTTGCTCCAAAGGATCTTAGGCATTCATAGGAGCTACCTAGAGCTAGTTTAAACAAGTGTGCACCACACCTAACTCACTAGACTCAACTAGGTCAAGCTACCCGTTCATACCCCCCTTCATAGTACGGCCAAAGGAAAAACAAAGTCCTAAACTACTCTAAGTGTCTCTCCAACTTCAAACGACACTTAGAACTAGTTATCCTTAACCTTGTCGTCCATCCTTTGAAAACCGAAACGATTTCCATCGTAGGGGCATGACAACCTCGATTGCCCAATCGATCTCCATTACCATGACCTAACTTAATTGCCTCTGCAAAACACACGTTAGTCATAGTAATCTTGTATTGACATTAATCACCAAAATCCAACTAGGGGCCTAGATGCTTTCACCTTTCAATTGGTATCAGAGCCCGGTCTCTCATTTGTGGTCTTCACCGACCCGAGAGGATGTCGTCTAATGGGCTAGATATTTGTAAGGCACACATTTTTTATGGCACAAACTTTACACTTTGGAAAAATCACATGCTTGATCATTTTCGTGCAAAGAGACCTAAATTTTGGTGGGTTGTCACTAGTGGTCTCACCCATGTCTTGGATCATAGAACTCTAACCAAAGCTCAAAGAGTCCTCTATGAATTTGATGCACATGCTTGTTGTTTTCTATTGGATGCTTTACATTTTGATTTGATGAAGCAAGTAAACTACAAGGGGACCGCTCGTGAGATATGGGAGTCCATCAAGGAAACCTTCGGTGATTCCTCCACATGGGATGATGGCAAATTCAAGAAGGAGGATGAGCCCAAAAAGGAGGTGCATGAGTGTGTTGAGCATAACCACAATTTGGTGATTGTGGAAGATTGCTCCACCTCATGGTCAAGTGATGATGATGATGATCGATCTACTACAAGTTCACTTGACAAGGTTGATGATAGTGCCACAAGTGTTGCAAGTGATGATGCTACCCCATGCACACTTGATGGTGATGATGGTTCATGCTCAAGCCATGATGATGCTACTACAAGCCCATCCACTACACCACATTGTCTCATGTCACAAGGTGACACCAAGGTATCAAATGATGATGTGGTTGATCATGTTGATTCATATGATGAGCTTGTTAGTAGACTTGCTAGCATGACCATGTCTTTAGAAAATGAGAAAGCTAAAACAATGAAATTAGAAAATAAAAACTCATTTCTAAAGAACTCTTGTGAAGAACATAAGAAATTACTTGATGCTTATAAATCTTCACTTGATGAGCTAAAATTGAATCATGAGACACTACTTGCATCTCATGATGAATTATTAGAACAACATGCTTCTCTCATTAAAGTGTTTACAAAGAAACTTAAAAATAATAAGAGCTCATCACATAGATCAAATGATAAATTGCAAATTATTGCTAATCCTTGTGATGTAGGAAAGAAGCATGTATCCACCTCTTGTGATAATTTATTAGATATGTCATGCTCTTCACAATTAGATGCTTGTTCTACTTCTATGTCTTGTGAGACTAACCTTTTGAAGGAGAACAATGAGCTCAATGAACAAGTGAAGAAATTGAGCAACAAGTTAGAGAGGTGCTACAACTCTCAAGTCACCTTTGAGCATATGTTGAAGACTCAAAGAAACTTTGGTGACAAGAGTGGAGTCGGCTTCAAGACTAGCAAAGTCAATCATCAAGAAAGCCGCAATGACACAAGTGGCATTGGCTTCAGCAAGAGCAAGATCAAGGGCAAAAGATGGGGCAAGAGAAGATATGAAAGAGAAATGAAGAAGCAAGAACAAGAGAAGCTCTCTCATTTCATGTGCTTCAAGTGCCATGAAGTGGGACATCTTGCAAATGGTTGCCTCAATGAAGAAAAGCTCAAGTTGAAGAAAGAAGAAGAGAGGCTAGGGCATGTTAAGTGCTTCAAGTGCCGCACTTGGGGTCATCTTACCTCAATGTGCCCAACCAAGCAATTAGTGAAGCAACTAAAAGAGCCTCAACCAAAGCCACAAGTTGAGCAAGAGAAGACACCCCAAGTTCAAATCAAGATCAACCATGAAGATGGTGGTGATTTGATGATAAAGAAGAAGAAAACAAGAAGGGGTGGAAAGGCAAGGCATCCAATGCAAACTCAAGATGCCAAGATGATGAGCAAGAATGAAGATGAGAAGAAAGATCATGCTCACATCAAGTGCTTCAAGTGTGGAAGTGTGGGACACTTTGCCTCTAAGTGTCCTACCAAGCTTGAGAAGAAGGCTCAAGCAATCCATGAGAGGCAAGGCAATGAGAAGCACCACATGAGCAAAGAAGAGAAGGCTCAATCAAAGAGAAAGTGCTACTCATGCCGGGAAAGGGGACACATGGCACATTTATGTCCCCTAGGTAAAATTTCTAAGTCTATTTCAATTGATGATCATGATATGCTTAGAAAGGATGGTGATGGTACCTCTATGGTTGCTATTGCAAAACATCCCGCTACTCATACTAAGGCATCGCCTAAGTATGTTGCTCCTAACTTGAGAGGACCCAAACTTGTTTGGGTACCATCAAAAAGTGGATGAATATGTGTAGGTACCATGGTATTGGAGGCTTGATTCAAATTGTGTTCATATTAATCATCATATGTTGAATCAAGCATTGAAGCTTAGTGCATATCCAACCCAATGCTAAGTGAAAATTGAATGAAGTCCAAGTGTGCTACAACATACAAGTGTCAATTTCAAGTTGTTGGTGATTCATTGGATATATTTGATGACTTGCAAATAATTGAGTGGAAGCTTGCTAGTTGGATGATCATGAGCTAACCAAGGTATATCTCTTGTTGATCATTTCATTTGGGTACATATGAGTTGATTGAATTGGATAAATATGCAATGTTGCTTGCTATGAGATGATTGAATGGATAATTGATTAGTAGTCAAGTTTAGATTGATTTGTGTTGGATAAATTCATGAGATGACATTTCATAAGTGATTTGAATGGATATATGTCTTATGGAAGTATTCAAACAAGTTAGTTTCAAGTTTGATTCATACATGATGAAGTATAGCTCAAATGTTGAAATCTGTCATATAATTGAGAATCTGAGCTAGCTGTGATCTTAGCCATGTTTGAGTAATCAAAACTTATTGGATTGGCTTAAAAATTGGTGTACATGCTCTAGACTTATGGTATAAGATGCTGTACAATTTTCATGAGAATTGGAGAAGAAATGCTTTAGTTTTGGAGTAGATCTTGTCAGCTATAAGTGCAGCTGTTTTCAGCATGTAGCAGTGGTGGAAGAATTGATATATGGCAGTAATCTAGAAGTCAAATGAAGCTCAAATTTTTACAGCTGCTATATAACTTAGTATTGCACATCTCCACCAAATTTAGTGGTATTTGGATTTGTACTTTGGGAGATATGCTTATTTCTTTGAAGGGTACAAAATCTGTCAGAAAAGTGATAAATGTTGGATTGATCTAGAGTCACTTTGATTGAAAGGTCCACAAGTTGGAAACATGATTACAAGTGTTTGAGGTACCTAAGTTTGGTTTTGAGATGATCTAGAAGCATGACAAGCAAAGAGTACAAGGCCATTTGATTGTGGAGTGTATTTTGCACATATTTGGTACTCAAATTGGAAGATCAAGATCAAACTCAAGTTGAAGATGAAATTTAAGTTCTAGATATGAATGGAAATCATTTGGTAGAAAGAAAAGGACTTAAACAAGAAGAAAGAAAAGGACTTAAAGAAGGAATCAAGGTTACTCATCAATTTAAGTCCATCACTTGGATCAACCAATCAAGTTATTTCAAGTGAGTGTCAACAATGGTTCTTGGAGAGAGGTCACTTCTCCCTAGTGTAGGGGCTTACCGCCTATGTGTAGGTAAACCAAGTGTGGTACTTGGAAGGCTAACATGGAAGTGGTGATCCGAGGAACATTTGAGATGCTTAGTTGAAGCAATCAAAAGGGTTGATCAAGAAAAGCAAGCAACACCCAAAAGAGAGCTAATCATGATATTTCAAGTGGTATTCTCAAATTGATACTCTCATGCAAGCAAAGATCAAAAGATAAAGCAAGTCAACCACAACAAGAAAGTGCACTTGATCATAAGTGGTACTCATTTCATATGGGTGAAGAATGAAATTCAACATGGTATCTATTGGTCTTCACCAAGCTTATAATTAGACTTCACATTGCTATTGGAGTAATGAATTAGAATCTATGTGACTATCCTCTACTCCAAACATAGCAAAGGTATCATTGTAATATGCATGATCATTTCATCCCTTACTAGTATGCGGTTAGTACATATAGTACATGCATCATAGGATCATGCATAACAAATGAAATGTTTAAATTCATAGCCTACCACTATTGTTTGAATGATTACTTGATCTAGTGGTTAGTATACTCAATTTGGATTGCTAACAAGTGACAAGTTCAACATTGGCAAGATAACCCTTGCAAGAGGTGTGAAGAAGCTTGTCATTGGTTCAAACCGGACTTGAAAGCTTAGGCAAATCAATTTAGTTTAAGTCAACCATAGAAGATCATGATAGTGATAAGAGTACAAGCACAAGACAACAATACAAATGGATATCTAGTTTGTTTGTTTCAAGTGGTATCTAGACTCAAGTATTTTATCAAGAATCTACAAATGATGTCTAGATCAACTCACAAGTGATATCCTATAAGTGGTACTCATGAAGATAGCAAATGTTCAAGAAATGGTCTTTATTGATAAATCAAACAAGTGGTTCCATACTAGAAGATTCTTTCAAATGGTATTCACTTCATACAAGTGGTATCTATACATAGTATCAATCATGCAAGATGATGGTTCCACAAGTGATCCTCAACTTTAAGTGATCATCAAATGAAGAATGCATCCCTCAACTACAAGAGCTCAAGTGTATCAAATGGATGACCCATGCTATCACATAGGGGGAGGTGTCCCACAAATTGATATCAAGATCAAAGATCATATATGTGGTATCTCAAGAAGCCCTACACAAGTTACAAGTGGTATCTACAAATGGTGTCATTCCAACAATCAAGTGATGTCCATCAAAAATACAAGACTCAAGCCTCAACCATCTACCCCAAAATGCATACCCTTGCATCAATGAGAAACTCACCTTTTATGGAAATTGATGACAAAGGGGAAGAGATTGTACAAAGATATGAAAGCTTTTATAAGGAGGAGAGATAAATTGTGTAAGGGGAGAAATAAGATAAGATATGAAAGTTTAAGAGGTTGGACATGAATTTGGACAAAGAGGGAGCAACATTAGAGAAGAGATGGATCATAATTCTTAGACAAGAGAAGCACACAAGTAGGGGGAGCAAGCTCATGAACTTTGATTGATTGCATTTGATATGTGCATATTCATGTGCTTGCTTGCATTGCATAAACTTTCAAATTCAATATGCATGCTTGTGTGGTGTATGCTAGTTGTAGAACTTGAATGATGATTTGATAACTAGCATGCATAGGATGATAGCTAGACACTTGATATGCTTTTCAAGTAATGCTAGTACCTTGCTTTTAATGTTGATCTCACAAGGTATCTGGTGCTTTTATTTCCAAGTGATATCTAGCTAACCATGGTGCTAAGGATGAACTTAAAGGTGCAACTCCGATTGGTACACGCTTCAAAGGTTTATTCTATACACCTTAGCATCATTTGGTAGTAATTACTCTCCCACAATTTTTAATCTATGCATATGTGCGAGCTTCAAATCAAACATTCTAGCACATATGTAGGGGGAGCTAATACTACCATCTCGGGTTTGTGGTACTTGTCCAAAATCATTTTCACATGGTAAAATTGCTTGGGCAAGCAACATGAATCCAAAAGAGCTTAATTTCCATATCTTTGTGGAGTTGTCATCAATTACCAAAAAGGGGGAGATTGAAAGGTCCTTGTGTGGTTTTGGTAATTGAGTGACAACCTAGGTGGACTAATTATATTTATGTGAGATACACAGGTAATTAGTCCACAGGTACATGTGTGTGAGCAACATATGCCATGAAGGTGAAAATGGCTTGGAGATGTTGCAAAGCTCACACATGTGATGATGAAGGAGCTCATTGCACATGAGACATGACATTGAGTCATGTGATCAAGGTGGATAAGATCAAGACAAGACTTGGCTTGATGGACCGGTTGCAAGTGTGAAGGGCAAGTCGAAGGCTTTGGAGTGATGGACTGCGTGGCGGTGAAGCTTGAGCAAGACTTGGCACCGATGGACGATGGCAACGGTGAAGAGCAAGTGAAGTCAAGATCGATGAACCAATATGATCACGTGATGATATGAAGTGGATCATATCATTGTTGATCATGTTGGTGCATGTGTTGCATCGACATTGAAGGAGATGGAATGAAATACGCAAGGCAAAGGTATAACCTAGGGCATTTTATTTCACCGGTCATAGGTGTGTAGAGAAGTTTATGACCGGGTTTAGGATAGATGGCCATACTATCAAGATGGGCAAACTTGTTTGCATATCGGTCATCTAGTGCCACTCGAGTGATCTAACTTTGCATCGTCGCTACGATCGAGTGGCGTGGCAAGTTGAGTGGCTAATCCTTTGAAAAATGATTGTGAAAATGCTAACACACATACACATGATGGTGTGCACTTGGTGGTGTTGGCACATTTGCAAAGGAGAAGAAGTTGGTGATGAAAACGAGTGAGTCACGCTGGTTACAGAGTGACCGGACGCGTTCGGTATGGTGACCGAACACGTCCGGTATTTGGCGACGTACTCAGCGATCGGACGCGTCCATTCGGTGTGAGTCAGAAAGAGCAGTGTTCGGCAGTGCAGTCGATTGGACGCTGGCAGCGTCCGGTCTGGTGTGACCGGACATGTCTGGTCATCGGTGGGTGCTTACTGTACTCGACCGGACGCTGAGGCTCAGCGTCCGGTTAGTTTCTAACTGTCACGTCCGGTCGGCCCTGGAGGCTTACTGGACTCGACCGAACTCAGCGGCTGAGCGTCTGGTCATTTCGTGCTGAGCAAACGGTCGTCTTGTCAGAGAGTCGTTGGAGGCAATGGTAGGACACGTGGTGGTCAGGCAGCTACCGGACACATCTAGTATAGCGACCGGACGCGTCCGGTATTCGCGATCGGTGTGTCCGGTGCTGCGTCCGGTCGACCCAAAAAACACCCAGTGAAGGGGTAACGGCTCTATTTGTTCATGGGGTTATAAATAGAAGCCGTGGTCGGCCTTTGGCCCAGACCTTGGATAGCTGAGCACCTTGGGGGACTTTGTGTCCATGCTTGAGAGTGCTTAGGAGCCCTCCATCTCACACATACTTGATAGTGATCATCCGATTATGTGAGTGAGCGATTCTAGTGTGATTGCATTGTGAGGTTGTATCGAGTGGCACTAGGTGATCAATTTGCAAGCCAGTGGTGCTTATTACTCTTGGAGGTTGCCACCTCCTAGACAGCTTGGTGGTGGTCTCCGTCGAAGCCCGCAAGAAGTTTATGCGGGGCTCCGGAGAAGAGCTTGTGAGGGGCATTGTGCTCGCCCCGCGGGAGTCGCGAAGAGCAACTTTAGTAAAGCGTGTCATTGAGCTACCCTCACCTTCAGGGTAGGTTCTTGCGGCGCCCGACATGCGGGCTTGGCGGGTGATGCCAATTAGCCGCCGAACCACCAAGTGAGCGGTTGACACAACGGGGACTAGCGTGTTGGCAAACACGTGAACCTCGGGAGAAAAAACATTGTGTCAACCTTGTTCTTCCCGTTGGTTTGCATCCCCGTTACACAAGCTTGTGATTATTTTCATATACATTAAGCTTGTGTTGTTGCTCTTGTAATTAGTTAGCTTGTGTAGCTTACTAGTTACCTTCTTGCTTGTGTAGCATAGAAGTAGCTCCCTTGCATGGCTAATTTTGTTTGTGTAACCTTGTTAGTCACATTGCTTAGTTTGTGTAGCTAAGTATTTGTGCTCTCTAATTTGGCATTGGTTGCCTTATTATTGAGCCTTGCTAGTGAGCTTAGTTGGCTTTGTGCTTTTGCTTACTAGCATGTGTAGGAGCTCCCTTGTTGCTTAAAGTACTAGAGGCATAGGTTTGTGTGACCTTGCTCCTAGAATTGGTTAGGTGAGCTCTAGCTAGCCCGACACCTTTGTTGCTTAATTAGTATCTTTGGAAGGTGCTAGAGAATATAGATAAAGGGGTGTAGTCTTGGCTAGACCGATAGTTCTTAATTCTGCACTTGTTTCGGTTAGCCGACGCGATTATTTTTAAAAAGGACTATTCACCCCCCTCTAGTCGCCATCTCGACCCTTTCACTAACCATGCCGGACGACATACCTATTTTGTCTAGTCAGTTTCAGCAACTGAAGAATCTCATGCTACAACAGATGGGCACATTAACAAAAGAAGTTAGAGGTCTACATCATTCTGTTGAGAGTGGACAAGCGAGTTTTCGCCCTAACAGAGAGGATTCAATAGCTCGAGACCAATCCTCCCAAGACCGATGATAATAAAGATGAGGAGGATGATGATAATGGTTTTCAAGAATTGGAGGAGTTTGCTGTTTACGATTCTGATGGTTTGCCTGACCATGTTAAGACCAACACGAACCATCTGCGTAGAAGATGACTCCTCAAGAATAAAATAGGTATAGGAGGTAATAAGAACCAGCACAATCAAGGTAATGATGATCCTTATGCTAAAATTAAATTTACCATTCCACCTTTCCATGGTAAATATGATGCTGAGGAATACCTAGATTGGGAGATGACAATAAAACAAAAATTTCCTTCCCATCTTGTACTTGATTGCCATAAGGTTAGACAAGCCACTAGTGAATTTAAATATTTGGCTATAATCTGGTGGGCTTCTTTACAACAAAAACATGATTCATGGGAAGACTTAAAACATGGGATGCATGATAGATTTCTTCATGTTTCTTATAAACAAGATTTACGTAAAAAATTACAACGCTTAGAACTGGGAGATATGTCCATTCAAGAATATTTTGCTGAGCTTCAAAAGGACAAGATTCATTGTGAGATAGAGGAGGATCTAGAGGATAAAGTGTGTTGTTTTTATGGTGGTTTGAGATGTGAAATTTAGGATATTGTTGATTATAAAGATTTTAACACTACCAACTAGTTGTTTCAACTTGCCATGCTTGCAGAAAAAGAATTGCAGGGACGACCATAGCCGCCGCAAGTAGGAGCAACTATGGCACCTCCTTCATGTCTAAGGCAATCATGCCATCGCCCACCAAGTCATCAGGTGCATCTCCTTCAGCACCATCAACAAGCACATGGTCTACTCCACCAGCGAGCACCCGTTCAGCACCACCCGTGACTTCGCCTTTGGTCACTAGTAAGACTCGTTTGCAGGAACCGACTAAGAGTGCCTCATTTGTGGCTTCCACCAGACGCTCTTCAGCCATTCAGTGCCATCGCTACCAAAGACTTGGACATGTGGCAAGGGAATGTCCTAGCAAGCGGGCATACTTTGCTATAGAAGATGGAGGTTATGTTAGCACTTCTGATGTAGAGGAAGACATTGGAGATGAACCTGCTTCAAATGAAGATCAAATGGGAGTTTATGTGAGCTCCGAAGATGTAGGCAACCAACAGATTTTTATTGTGTAGCGAGTCCTCAGTACACAAATGGAGGAAGTAGAGAGGCTGCAGCGCCATAACTTGTTCCAGATTTTATTTGTGATTAAAGATCGATGTGCATGGGTCATCATCGATGGAGGCAACTGCAACAACTTGGTGAATTCTGATTTGGTCAAGAAGCTTGAATTGACCATGCATCCTCATAAGCATCCGTATCATATTCAATGACTCAATGACTCTAGTAATGCCAAGGTAACAAATAGCCCGGGTGCATTTTTCTCTTGGTCCCTATTCTAATTTTGTGGATTGTGATGTGGTACCAATGCAAGCTTGTTCACTTTTGTTGGGACGTCCATGGGAATTTGATAATGATGCTGTCCACCATGGTAGAAATAATACATATACACTTATGCATAAGGGCCAAAAAATTATTTTGCGACCCATGACCCTTGCTCAAATTGTACAAGCTGATAAAGAGAGACTTGCTAGTGAAAATACAGAAGTTGATGCTAACTCTGCAAAACAGTCAGTAATTAAATTGAAAAATCCTATGATGCTTGCTAATAAATCTGATCTAGTAGAGATTAAAGATGTGTGCTATGCTTTGATATACAAAGATGCTTTATTTTCCATGGATGATATTTCTATCACTTTGTTGTCCTCTGTCACTAACCTTTTGTAGGAATATAGTGATGTGTTTCCCATTGAGATACCTCCAGGACTTCTACCCATTCGAGGGATCGAGCATCAGATTGACTTGATTCCTGGAGCGAGCTTGCCAAACCGAGCTGCCTACAGAGCCAACCCTAAGGAGACTAAGGAGATTCAGCGCTAAGTCTAAGACCTTCTGGACCATGGGTATGTACGTGAGAGCCTTAGTCCTTATGTTGTTCTAGTTATTTTGGTTCCAATAAAAGATGGCAATTGGCGCATGTGCGTAAATTGTAGAGCCATTAACAATATCACGATAAGGTACCGCCATCCTATTCCTAGGTTAGACGACATGCTTGATGAGTTAAATGGTTCTATAATTTTTCAATGGTAGACTTGAGGAGTGGATACCACCAAATAAGAATGAAATTAGGCAATGAAAGGAAAATTGCTTTTAAAACCAAGTTCGGTTTATATGAGTGGCTAGTAATGCCTTTTGGTTTAACTAATGCACCAAGCACTTTCATGAGATTAATGAATGAGGTTTTACATCCTTTCATTGGCAAATTTGTGGTGATTTATTTTGATGATATCTTGATCTACAACAAATCTTTAACTGAACATCTTGATCACCTATGTACTGTTTTTGATGCTTTGCGGGCTGCACGTTTATTTGGCAACCTCGAAAAGTGCACTTTTTGCACCGAATGAGTATTGTTTCTTGGCTATGTTGTGACCTCGCAGGGAATTGAGGTAGATGACGCCAAGGTGCAAGCTATACGGAGCTAGCCAACGACCACAATGGTGACACAAGTGCTGAACTTTCATGGACTTGTAGGATTTTACCACCGTTTTGTGAAGGATTTCAGCACCATTGCAGCCCTGCTGAATGAGTTGACAAAGAAGGGTGTAGCATCCCATTGGGGAGAGGAACAAGAGGCGTCCTTTGCTCTTTTGAAGGACAAGCTTACCCACGCGCCATTGCTGCAACTCCCTGATTTTGGTAAGACTTTTGAATTTGAATGTGATGCTAGTGGAGTTGGCATTGGTGACATTTTGAGGCAAGATGGTAAACCTGTTGCTTACTTTAGTGACAAATTGAGTGGGCCTATTCTTAATTATTCCACGTGTGATAAAGAATTATATGCTCTTGTACGAACATTAGAAACGTGGCAACATTATCTTTGGCCTAAAGAGTTTGTTATTCACTCTGATCATGAATCGTTAAAACATATTGGAACGCAAAATAAATTGAACCATAGACATGTTAAGTGGACTGAATTTATTGAATCTTTTCCTTATATTATCAAACACAAGAAAGGGAAGGATAATGTTATTGCTGATGCTTTGTCTAGATGATATACTATGCTGTCCCAACTTGATTGTCTTATTTTTGGACTTGAAACAATTAAAGCGCAATATGTAAATGATGATGAATTTAAAGATGTCTTAGAAAATTGTAAAGAGGGTCGAACATGGAATAAATATATGATACATGATGGGTTTTTGTTTAGAGCTAACTGCCTATGCATTATAGTTGGTTCTGCTTGTCTTTTGTTGTTGCAGGAGGCACATGGAGGTGGATTGATGGGCCATTTTGGTGCCAAGAAGACAGAGGAGGTGCTATCCACACACTTCTTTTGGCCACGGATGAGGCGAGATGTAGAGCGGTTTGTGGCTTGGTGTGCCACATATCAAAAAGCTAAGTCACGGTTGAACTCACATGGTTTGTACATGCCTCTTCCCGTTCCTTCTATTCCTTGGGTTAATATGTCTATGAATTTTGTTTTGGGATTGCCAAGGACTAAGATGGGTAGGGATAGTATTTTTGTGGTAGTTGATCATTTTTCTAAGATGGCACATTTTATTCCTTGTCATAAAAGCAACAATGTTGTTCATATTGCTGACATATTCTTTCAAGAAATCGTTTGCTTGCATGGTATGCCTTCTATTATTGTTTCAGATCATGATGCAAAATTCTTGAGTCACTTCTGGCACACTTTGTGGAATAAATTGGGGACAAAGCTATTATTTTCTATAACTTGCCATCCCTAAACTGATGGGCAAACTAAGGTAGTGAATCGCACATTTTCCACCATGTTGAGAGCAATTTTGAAGCACAATTTGAAGATGTGGGAAGAGTGTTTGCCGCATGTGGAGTTTGCATATAATAGGGCGGAACACTCTACAACCAAGGTAAGTCCCTTCCAGGTAGTGTATGGCTTTAACCCTCATGCTCCTATTGATCTTTTGCCTTTGCCTACCACTAAGAGAACACATAATGATGCTAGAGAGCATGCTGAGTTTATTCAAAAGTTATATGAAACAACAAAAGCAAATATTGAAAAGATGAATGAGAAGTATAGAATTGCTGGTAGTGAAGGTAGAAAAGAAGTAAAACTTGAACCGGGTGATTTGGTTTGGTTACATTTGAGAAAAGATAGATTTCTAGAACTGCATAAGTCTAAATTAATGTCAAGAGCTCCTAGTCCTTATAAGATAATTGCAAAAATAAATGATAATGCATACAAACTTGAGTTGCCACCTGAGTTCAGGGTTAGTCCCACTTTTAACATTTTAGGTTTGAAGCCTTACTTGGGAGAAGATGAGCTTGAGTCAAGGATGACTCCATTTCAAGAGAGGGAGGATGATGAGGACATCACTCCTTTGGATGCACCCGCTGATCCTCCAAACAATATGCAAGGTCCAATGACCCAAGCTTGAATGTGCCAGCTAAATTTAGAGGTGAGCTCGTTCTTAAGCGATCCTTTTCATACTTTTGAGAATAGACTACTACCTAATGATGCTATATTTCTTATGAATATTGGAGAGGGTCATGAGGAACTTGGAGCAAGATATGGAGGCAAAGATGACCAGCAAGGACGTCCAACACAAGCTGGAGGCCCAGTCCAACATGAATTCGAGTCTGCCTCGGTCTCAAAGACCAATCTGCCATAAACTGGTCACACAAGACACGTCTAGACTCTGTTTTCGATGATCCACATATGGATGGAAATATAATTTCATAAGGAAACCAATGAAAGTGGTCCTACATCAAAACCCCTTCAGAATCAATGAAAAATGCCAAAACAAATCAGCATCCGGAATCTATCAGGGTGCTGCATCCCCGTATTTGGTCCAATGGGCCGTGTATCATCTTTGAACCCATTAGGGGGCATGTCTAGGGTAGGCGATGACCCTAAGACCTTTATAATCATATGCCACTGCTGTCGTTAGGTTTTGGGGTTTTGCTTACATCATTCTATCCATTGACAGTCGTCGTTCATCGATTTGTGAGACCCCACTTTGAGAACTTAATCATACAATCTGCAATTTGTCCCATACTTTGAGCTATGTACTTTCAAGTTGTTGCTTGTGTTCTTCATTTTACAGGTAGGGATTAGCCTTCTTGGCGAGGTTAACCGAATTGGCGACATGGTTGATAACCAGAAGAGTTATGGTGCTAAGGTTGCAGGGTTTGGGTCTTTTGATCTAAAGCCAGATCGCTGTGTCGTGCTCCGGTTAAAACGATAGTTATCATCAACCTAACAGAAGATCAGGAATCATGTCCCCATCACTTTAGTTTGTGAGTTCATGCATTTTTGCTCTATGTGACCAACTTGCTTGCAACTAGTGCAAAACCGACCATGTTCTTCACAAAACTAGTCTTGTGAGGATCAAAGGTCGCCTTGCCTTTCTTGGGGGTATAGCCCAATCCCTCTTTATAGAGAGAAGCTCTTTGGCTACCCAAGCACATAAGCAAGCGGTCCTATCCACCATAGGCTTTGCCTAAGGCACGAGTGAGTGCATTTACCTCCTTCTTGAGTGTCTCATTCTCAACCATTAGTGAGGCATCACAAGTGAAACCATCACTACTAGATGATCTAGAAGTGAAAGTGCTACAAGAAGGGCTAGTAGGAGCAACAATGATAGGCTTATAGAAAGATTCATCAATTATGTCACAAGTTAAACCCACATCACATGTTACAACATGCTCCTTCACATTTTGCTCATCAAGTAGAGAGGAATGAGCTTTTTTAAGCTTCTTGTGAGCCTTACCACGCTTCTCATGGACTTCCCTCTAGCCTCTCATGAGATGCATTGAGATCATCAAAGGCTTACTTAAGGGCTTTTAATTCCTCATGCAAGCTTTTGCATTCCCTTCTCTTAATGTCAAAATGTTCCTTAGCATCATTTAACATGTCAAGTAGTTCATCCTTAGTTGGTTCATCATCATCATCACTATCATTTTCATTTTTATCATGTTCCTCATCATCACACTCATCATTGGATTGTACCTTAGTGGCCTTAGCCATGAAGCATGTCGATGGAGTGTTAAAGAGAGAAGGCTTCTCATTAATGGCAATGCTTGCAAGAGCCTTCTTCTTGGTGGTCTTGTCATCGTCACTATCATCATCACTTGAGGAAGCATCAGTGTTGATGGTAGATAACAAACATTATAAACCATCAATATAGCATGTATAAGGATATAAAAGTAATCACCAATAAAGGTTTAGGGGTTTAAACAAACAAATTCCATAAGTTTTGGTGAATCTGTGTTATCTATAGGGTTTATTCAAAAAACTGTCAAGGTGGACCTAGATGTTAGAGGACACCAGAAGACACCACACTATGGTCCATCCTATAGGCCGACCGACCTATGGGCCCACCTATTAGCCTCTGCCTCATTACGTCGGTTCTCCACCGCCTCCTAGGTTGCATCTACGCCATCCATTCAAGTCGGTTTGATCCGAGGGCTTAGAATTGATGCTCCAGCCTATATATACTAGCTCCTGCCACCCCCCAGAGGCAATCAAACCCTGATCAAGTTAGTTGAGAAGACATAAACTCTAATCATCCTCAGAGCTCCACCATATTGTAGGGCATAGCTAGCTAGGCTAGGTCTAGAGGGAGGCAAGCTTCGCTTGGATTCCAGATCTTATCAAGAGCGTGGCATGGTATAGTTTTGCTACAATTGTTATAACAATGTTCTTCATATCATTCATGTTCCTAGTTATAATGTTCATCGTTTACTTTGATTATATGCTTAGTATAGCTAGATTGTCTTTATGTTCAAGCATAAGTTCATATAGCGCTCGCTCTGGTGTACACGGGGTGAGTGGTCGACATTGTGTAAGCATGGTGCTTATACGTTGTTTACATGTGGATGCACCCTATATTCTAGATCATGTGGTAGATCGCAGATGTGACACTCCCATTGAGTCCTTTGTAGTCCACTCCCCGAATATAGGACAAGTAGGATCTAGTTACGAAGGAAGACAAGCTCTGTTCTTAATCTTCCTTAGTAATATCCCTTATGTATAGATATGAAGTTGATCTTAGTCATGATTACTAGGTGTAATTTCACTAATCAATGTATGCTTTGACTTGTAATTAAGGATGACTTAGGAATTATTCCTCTAATATTCTACTTAGCCATGCTAATGCCATAGAAAGGAGTACTCTGAGTGATCAATGATTAGTTATTACTTACCATTCATATACTTTTATCTCTTGACTTACCCCTATTGTGAGTAGATGTTTGGTTATGGATTATCTCTCCATCTTGCATATAAGTTATTATCAATATATTCTAGCTACTCGTCCTTCCCTATGGTAAACATATAAATAACGATACCTAGAATACTCCTGGGTGAAGTACTACAATGGTATATTATCTGTACGCTTGCAGATTCCTTTCATATATATATATATTCTTTCTAGTCACATGAAATACTAAAGTACTTCTTAGTGTCATTCTAGAAGTGGCTCTAGGTAGGATCAGCAAGCATTTCTGGCATCATCGCTAGGGATGACAACTTAGTAAAAGTGATACTAAGGAATGTCAACAACATTAGGTGGCAACTAAAACAAGTGACAAGTTAATAAATACTAGCTGTAACACCCTCGGTGTTACATTGCACTGTTTTGCTAAACATCACATGAGCATCATGGTTTTGTGCATATGTGTATAACATGAATGATAAAGCAATGTTCGGTCCTTGAAACATTTATATGAAACATGAATCAATGTTACGTTTCGTGTCACTTAACCGAATTTTTGCCGAACGAAAATGCTATAGAACATTTTTGTGAACGACGATGAAATCTATGCGGTCGAGGACAAGGATAGCTAGTTAGTACATCCCGTAGGTCAGAATTGGATTTCAATGCGGAATCGTTCGATTCGACGTCGTTAGCGTAAGTTTCAGAAGAGGTCGACGAAGCCAATTTTGGCGAGCTTTGTGGAGCGATTGGCTTAGGAGGTAGTGCGATGTCTTGACCGTGGTGGATAGCTTGATGTACCCTTTTGTGCATCGAGCAATTAGTTTAGCGTTTGGAGCATTACGTACAAGTTTTTTGACTGCTTTAGAAAGCGTGCACGGCACGTGGCTTGGCCCTAGGCACGGTCACCACCGCTGCTGGCTTGCCAGCGCCCACTGTCACGCAGGCCACGCCCACTGCCACGCCGGCTGCGTCCCACCGCCATGCCTACTCACGCGCGTGGCTCGGGCACTGCGCGCCATGGCCGTCTGCCTCCGCTGCCGACCACGACCATCGCTGCTGCTTGCCTGTTGCCATGGCTGACTCGCCCTGCACGTCGTGGCGCAGGTCTCATCGTCATGCCACCATGAATGCGACACAAGCAGGCCCTGCGCTACTGCCTTGGCTGCTTGCTGTCCTCGCGAGCGTGCGGGTCACCTCAATGGCTCGTGAAGAGTGGCGCCTTGGCGACGGTGGAGCGAGGAGGGGAGAGAGGTGCGAAGGGCGGGGTAGAGGGAGAGGGAGGGGAGAAGGAGGAGAGGAGGAGAGGGGGGGAGGGGAGGAGAGAGGTGGAGGGCGGCGAGAGGGGGAGAGGAGGAGGAGCGAGGAGGGGAGCAGAGACGGTGGAGCTCGGCGAGGCTGCGGAGGCGACTAGGCGGAGACGGAGGCGTGGGCGCAAGGTGACCGAGGCAGGTGGCGCAACGGCTAGGCTGCGGCGGCGACTTGGGCTTAGGTCACGGCGGGAGACAGAGGTTGCGGGCAGGTTAAGTAATCCCCCAAATCGTGACAGAAAGGAAACGGGGAAAAGAGTCCTTAAGACGCGCGAGATCCACTGACCGGACGCTCCGGTGGTAGCGACCGGACGCTACCACCCAGCGTCCGGTCGATTCCAGAGAGGTCCAAATCCTCTGGAATCGGGACCGGACGCGTCCGGTGGTCCATGACCGGACGCAGGCAGGGTCCGGTCAGTACTGCTTGTCCTTCCTTGATCGACCGGACGCTGAACCCTTCCTGACCGGACGCACAGATGCAGCGTCCGGTCACTCCTTCATCAGCAGTTCACCTCCTGTGAACTGACCGGACGCTGGACAGCAGCGTCCGGTGCAGCATCCGGTGCACCTTTTCCAGCAAATCTTCAAACTTCCTTCGCGCTGCCTTGTTCCCAATCAAGTCCCAACTTGAATAAGATCCAAATAAACACCAATTGGGACTGATGTGAGTGACCTCTCTCAAACCCTCATATTTTTCAAAATATTTTGCCTTAGGCTATAATTCTTTTTAAGAAAATAGGCAACAAGAGGGCAAATGGAACAAAACAACAAAACAACATTCATGCATATGTAATACTTGTAAGTAAATCTAGTTGCTTGTCAAGTTTGATCCAAGGTTAAGCTTCTTCACACGCTTTTCGGCGGTTATCTTAACCATGTTAGACAAGCCCTATATGCATTGCCACAAATTAAACATGTTGTATATTACACTGAATGCAAGGGACAACACAAGCTCAATTTTTAGTGAAGTTACTAAAATCAAGTACATTGAGCTCATTCCGCAATCTACAAAATGTAGCCTCATCTAGCGGTTTAGTGAAGATATCCGCTAATTGATCTTCGGATCTTACACCTTCTAGTGATATATCATTTTTAGCTACATGATCTCTTAGAAAGTGATGGCGGATATCTATATGCTTGGTGCGAGAGTGTTGAACCGGATTATTTGCAAGTTTTACCGCACTTTCATTGTCGCACAAAAGAGGTACTTTCTCTAGAACTACTCCATAGTCTAGTAAAGTTTGTTTCATGTATAATATTTGTGCACAACAAGCACCCGCGGCAATGTATTCCGCTTCGGTGGTGGACAAAGCCACACTATTTTGTTTCTTGGAGGACCAAGACACAAGTGATCTACCAAGCAAATGGCACCCTCCGGATGTGCTCTTTCTATCAACTTTGCATCCGGCGTAATCCGAATCGGAATAGCCAATTAATTCAAATAAAGCTCCTTTGGGATACCAAAGGCCAATGCTTGGTGTGTGCTTAAGATACCTAAGGATTCTTTTTACGGCAATTAAATGTGTTTCCTTAGGACTAGCTTGAAATCTAGCACACATACACACACTAAACATGATGTCGGGCCTAGATGCGGTTAAATATAACAAGCTACCAATCATAGAACGGTAGAGAGTTTGATCAACCGAGTTACCTCCCTCATCTAGGTCGAGATGTCCATTGGTAGGCATTGGGGTCTTGATTGGCTTACATTCATCCATCTTGAATCTCTTGAGAAGATCTTTTGTGTATTTCTCTTGAGAGATGAAGATGCCTTCTTTCATTTGCTTGACTTGAAAACCAAGGAAGAATGTAAGCTCACCAATCATTGACATCTCGAACTCCTTAGACATCAATTCACCAAATTCTTTGCATGAGTCTTCATTTGATGATCCAAAGATGATATCATCGACATATACTTGACAAATGAAGATATGCCCATCAAGCTTCTTGGTGAATAGTGTGGTGTCGACCTTCCCAATGGTGAAGCCCTTCTCAATAAGGAAATCCCGAAGGCGCTCATACTAAGCTCTTGGGGCTTGCTTAAGCCCATATAGTGCCTTGGACAACCTATAAACATGATTAGGATATCTAGGGTCTTCAAACCCAGGAGGATTGATCAACATAGACTAGTTCATTGATAAAGCCATTTAAGAATGCACTTTTCACATCCATTTGATATAGTTTCATTTCATGATGTGATGCATATGCAAGAAGGATACGGATGGCTTCTAATCTTGCAACTGGTGCAAAGGTTCCTCCAAAATCTAAACCTTCAACTTGAGAGAACCCCTTTGCAACTAGTCTTGCCTTGTTCCTCACAACAACACCTTGATCATCTTGCTTGTTGCGGAACACCCACTTGTTCCAATGACTCTTGCACCTTTTGGTCGCTCTTCAAGATTCCAAACTTCATTGCGAGTGAAGTTGTTCAACTCCTCATGCATGGCATTGAATCCAATCTGGATCTTTAAGAGCTTCTTCTACCTTGGTAGGCTCATAGCAAGAGACAAAAGAGTGATGAGCAATAAATGAAGGTAAGTTTTTGAGATCGAGTCATCACTCCCTTTGTTGGACTCCCTATGATGAGATCTTGTGGATGATCTTGTAGGAGAGGTGTATTTCTTCTATTGACCACTTGAGGAGGAGGTTGTGGAGCATCAACATCTTGTGCTTGTATCACCATTTGCTCATGGGAGATATGAGTATCTTCATTTTCTACTCTCCCAATCTTTTTCACCATCTTGTGGTACACTTTGATGAAGAAGGTTGGTTAATGACTTTGTACATCATCTTCATCATCTTTTGGCTTGATGTCTCCCACCGGAATATTCTTCATAGCCTCCCTCAATGGTTCATCACCTACATCATCAAGATTCTCATGTGCTCCTTGGGAGCCGTTAGATTCATCAAATTCCACATCATATGTTTCTTCAACCAAGCCGGTGGCATGATTAAATACTCTATATGCTTTGGACTTCAATGAGTAACCAACAAGAAAACCTATATCACAACGCCTTTGAAACTTCCCTAGGTGTTGCCGCTTCTTGTAGATGTAGCACTTGCAACCAAACACCCTAAGAAGGAGACGTCCGGCTTCTTCCCATTGAGCAACTCATATGGTGTCTTGACAAGGAACTTTTGAAGAAATAGGCGGTTGGATGCATAACATGTGGTGTTGATTGCTTCTGCCCATAGAGCTTCGGGGGTGTTGTACTCATCTAGCATTGTCCTTGCAAGAGTGATCAAAGTCCGGTTCTTCCTCTCAACTACACCATTTTGTTGAGGAGTATAGGTTGCGGAGACTTCATGTTTGATTCCAACTTAATCACAATAAGCTTCTATGTTTGTGTTGTCAAACTCTTTGCCATTGTCACTTCTTATCTTCTTGAGCTTCACTTCAAATTCATTTTGAGCTCTCTTGGCGAACTTCTTGAAAGCAAGATGCAACTTCGGATTTGTCATGAAGGAAGAACACCCATGTATATCTTGAATAGTCATCCACAATCACAAGACAATAGAGATTTCCTCCCAAACTCTTGTATGTTGTTGGTCCAAATAAATCCATGTGTAGGAGTTCTAGCACTCTTGTGGTTGACATGAAAGCTTTGGTTGGATGAGTGTTTGCAACTTGCTTGCCGGCTTGACATGCACTACAAAGCTTGTCCTTCTCAAACTTCACATCCTTCAACCCTCTCACCAAATCATTCTTCATAAGCTTCTTGAGTGAGCTCATCCCAACATGAGCAAGTCTTCTATGCCATAGCCACCCAAGTGTTGTTTTGGTGAATAGGCAAGTCTTCAAGTTTGCATCTTCGGAGGTGAAGTCAACTAGATATAAGTTGTTGTATCTAAATCCATTGAATATCACTTGATTGTCATCTACCTTAGGATACAACCACCTCCTTCTCGGTGAATAAGCATTGAAGCCAAGATCACACAATTGCCCAATGGATAGCAAGTTGAAAGCTCAATGAAGCAACATAGAGCACATTGGAGATGGAATGATCATTTGATATTGCCACTTTGCCCAATCCTTTAACCTTGCCCTTTGAGTTATCTCCAAATGTTATTTTCTCTTGATCCATCTACCTCTTCATCTAGTGAGGTGAACATACGAGGATCACCAGTCATATGTTGAGTGCAACCACTATCAATAACCCAATGACTTCCACCGGTCTTGTAGTTCACCTACACACAAGAGATTCAAGCTTTAGGAATCCAAGCTTGTTGAGGGCCCTTCACCTTCTCAACAAGTGACTTAGCCACCCAAATTTTCTTAGGCCTACTCTTGTTGGGGGGACCTAAGAACATAACTTTCATCTTTCTACTCGAATCTTTTCTAAGCATGTAGTGAGCATTGAAAGCAAAGGGTCTAGCATGCTTGGGCAAGGGTTGTGGTGGTGGAGTTTGACACTCATGAGCAAAGTGGCCTTCTTGTCCACATTCAAAACATCTCTTTGGCTTTGGCTTTGGCTTTGATTGTTGGTGTTGAGCTTGAGCCTTCTTCTTCTCTACACTTGCCATATATCCAATGCCACTTCTATCCATCTTCATGACGGTATTCATGAGTAGCTCACTTTGGAGATGCTTGCCTCTAGCAAACTTGCTCAATCCCACCTTGAGATGCTCTTTCTCCATCTTGAGCTTCTTGTTCTCTTCCTTGAGAATATCATTGTTCTTCTCCTCCTTGAGTTTCTTGATTTCTTCTTTTAGCTTCTCATTCTCAAGGATCACCTCTTTGTCATGATCAAGAGTTTCTAGTACAATGGTGTTGTGACTTTTCATCTCTTCAAGATCTTTCATGAGCTTATCATTGTCACTCTTGAGCTTGACATACTCATCATAGTCATTGCACTCAACCACTTGCTTGCCCTTGCTACTAGATCCATGCTCAATGCTTTCATCAATTAAATCATCACATGAGGTAGCTATATCAATCTTAACAACATAGTTAGTAGCATCATGTGGCTCATTTGGTAAGAATTCTTGTGCAATAACTAAGAGTATTATAATTAATCTTTAGAGTTGTATATTCATCTTTTAGCTTATTGTGACTAGTGATAAGCTCATTGTGCACCCACTCAAGTTTATCATTTTTATCTTTAAGCTCTTTCTTAGAAGATTTGAGCTCCTTGAGTTTGGATGATATAGAATCATTTGTTTCTTTGAGCTCATCATTTAGCCTTTTCTAATGTATCACACTTAGCTAAGAGTGAATCATTTTTAGCATCAAGTTTTTCATTTGTAGCTCTACTCTTTCTAATGATCTTAGTATATTTTCTTAGTATTTTGACAAGATCATCATATGTAGGTGAGTCATCATCAGTCGCTATCACTATCATTCATTACTAGCATGTTCATTCATCACTACTATCATCACTCTTAGTTACCTTGCGTTCATCTTTGGCCATAAGGCATAGGTGTGTAGAGGATGATGGCGATGGATGGCTGGTGAAGATGCAAGATCAATAGCAATGGCAGGCCACCTTTTCATCGTCACTATCATCATCGGATGATCCACTTGATGAATCAATGTCCGTGAGCCAATCACCGACAATGTAGGCCTTACCACTCTTCTTCTTCTTGTAGAAGTCCCTCTTTTTTCCATCTCTCTTCTTGTATGGCTTGTTCTTTTTCTTTTCATCTTCATCAGCTTGAATCATCTTTCTTACCCTTGTTCTTGAACTTGTCTTTCTTGGGCTTTGTGCATTGATGAGCTAGGTGGCCAAGTTCGCCACAATTGTAGCAATCCATCTCGGAGATTGGCTTTCTTCTTGAGCTAGTGAAGAACTTCCTCTTCTTGCCATCAAACTTGATGCCACTCTTAGTTTAGCCTTTTTAGCATCTTGGTGGTCTTCTTCACCATGAGGGCAAGGCTTTCTTCATCATCTTCATCACTTGAGCTCTCATACTCAAGTCTTGCTTTGCCCTTGTCTTGGCTAGCTTTGAATGCTAAGTCCTTCTCTTTCTTCTTTGTAGAGGATGAGCCATCTTGTGGTGTGATGTGCATGTACATCTCATGAGCATTGATCTTTCCCAAGATTTGTGTCGGTGTAGCGGCAGAAAGATCACCTTGATGTAGCACGGTCACAATGTGCCCATATTTGTCAATGGGGAGGACACTCAAGATTTTTCTCACAACGTTGGATGGTGACATTTGAGTAAGTCCAAGCCCATTGACTTCCTCTACAAGAACATTTAATCGAGAATACATCTCATTAGCACTTTCTTTGGGAAACATCTCAAAAGAATTTAGCTTTTTAATTACAAGATGATAGCATTCCTCACTGCTCACTCTTGGTTCCCTCATGGAGCGCACAAACGTCCGACCATAGAGCATGGGCGTCTTTGTGGTTCCTTACATGGATTGAACACATCTTTGCAAAGGCCTCTAAAGATTGTGTTGCGAGCCTTTGCATTCCATTTTTCATAATTCACTTCATCGCCTTGAAGTTGTGCGGCATTCCTAGGTGCTGGGAACCCTTGAGAGGCAGGCTCTAAGAATTCCAACATCTAGAGCTTCTAAGTATGCCTCCATGCGGATTTTCCCATATGGAAAATCATCTCCCTCAAAGATAGGAGGAGGTCCATCCCCGTGAGACATCTTGCTCTAAGCGATTAAGCTTAAAAATGTGAGCACGAGGCTCTGATACCTAATTGAAAGGATCAAGATGCCCAAGAGGGGGGGGTGAATTGGGCTAATTCTAAATTCTCTTGCAATAATCAAATCCTACGGATAGCCCAATTAACCCCTTGTGCCTAGAAAAGTGTTTATATCAAACTAAAGCACAACAACCTCGCAACCTATGTTCCAAACTTACTCTAGCAAGCAATTCTATGGATTGTAAAACAAGTATTGAATTACTCAAAGTAAATACTCAAAGTAAGTGCTCAAAGTAAATAGAGAGAGAAAGGAATGCGGCGATGTTTTGCCGAGGTATCGGAGAGTCGCCACTCCCCACTAGTCCTCGTTGGAGCACCCGCGCAAGGGTGTAGCTCCCCCTTGATCCGCGCAAGGATCAAGTGCTCTCTATGGGTTGATTCTTCGACACTCCGTCGCGGCGAATCACCCAAAGCCGCTCACAACTTGAGTTGGGTCACCCACAAGCTCCGCCGGGTGAGCACCAAACTCCCAATCACCACCAAGCCGTCTAGGTGATGGCGATCACCAAGAGTAACAAGCACGAACTCTCACTTGACCACGTGAAAGCCTAATGAGAAGATGGATGCACACTTTGCTACTCTTGATTTGCTAGTGAGGCTACTCTCTTGGATTCTCAAATCACAAACACCTCACTAGGACCTTGCTCTTCTTGGCACTCACAAAATGTTTCTCAGCTGTTGGAATGAGCAAAAGTTACTCCACTCACGAGTGGAGCTTCTATTTATAAGGCAGCCTGAAAAATGAACCGTTATGAGCTTCTACGGGATGACCGGACGCTCCGGTCGTGATGACCGGACGCTCCGGTCAGTTCAACCCGCGAACCAGTAGTAAAGAGTCGACCGGACGCTGGCAGGGTCCAGTCAGCACTGACCGGACGCGTCCGGTCGCATAAAACCCTTACTAGAACCTTACTGGACTCGACCGGACGCTGAACCCTCAGGGTCCGGTCACTCTTTCCCAAGTCCGGACCCTTACTGGAGTCGATCGGACGCTAGCCCTCAGCGTCCGGTCACATGACCTTCCAGCGTCCGGTCACACCAGACTTAATCACCTCAGTCAAATGAACTGACCGGACCCTGCGGCCAGCGTCCGGTCGCACCGGAGCCAGCGTCTGGTCAGTGTTTGACCCTCCATTCACTTCCAACTTTCGAAACATATGTGAATGAAGTTTGCTCCAAAGGATCTTAGGCATTCATAGGAGCTACCTAGAGCTAGTTTAAACAAGTGTGCACCACACCTAACTCACTAGACTCAACTAGGTCAAGCTACCCGTTCATACCCCCCTTCATAGTACGGCCAAAGGAAAAACAAAGTCCTAAACTACTCTAAGTGTCTCTCCAACTTCAAACGACACTTAGAACTAGTTATCCTTAACCTTGTCGTCCATCCTTTGAAAACCGAAACGATTTCCATCGTAGGGGCATGACAACCTCGATTGCCCAATCGATCTCCATTACCATGACCTAACTTAATTGCCTCTGCAAAACACACGTTAGTCATAGTAATCTTGTATTGACATTAATCACCAAAATCCAACTAGGGGCCTAGATGCTTTCACCTTTCAATTGGTATCAGAGCCCGGTCTCTCATTTGTGGTCTTCACCGACCCGAGAGGATGTCGTCTAATGGGCTAGATATTTGTAAGGCACACATTTTTTATGGCACAAACTTTACACTTTGGAAAAATCACATGCTTGATCATTTTCGTGCAAAGAGACCTAAATTTTGGTGGGTTGTCACTAGTGGTCTCACCCATGTCTTGGATCATAGAACTCTAACCAAAGCTCAAAGAGTCCTCTATGAATTTGATGCACATGCTTGTTGTTTTCTATTGGATGCTTTACATTTTGATTTGATGAAGCAAGTAAACTACAAGGGGACCGCTCGTGAGATATGGGAGTCCATCAAGGAAACCTTCGGTGATTCCTCCACATGGGATGATGGCAAATTCAAGAAGGAGGATGAGCCCAAAAAGGAGGTGCATGAGTGTGTTGAGCATAACCACAATTTGGTGATTGTGGAAGATTGCTCCACCTCATGGTCAAGTGATGATGATGATGATCGATCTACTACAAGTTCACTTGACAAGGTTGATGATAGTGCCACAAGTGTTGCAAGTGATGATGCTACCCCATGCACACTTGATGGTGATGATGGTTCATGCTCAAGCCATGATGATGCTACTACAAGCCCATCCACTACACCACATTGTCTCATGTCACAAGGTGACACCAAGGTATCAAATGATGATGTGGTTGATCATGTTGATTCATATGATGAGCTTGTTAGTAGACTTGCTAGCATGACCATGTCTTTAGAAAATGAGAAAGCTAAAACAATGAAATTAGAAAATAAAAACTCATTTCTAAAGAACTCTTGTGAAGAACATAAGAAATTACTTGATGCTTATAAATCTTCACTTGATGAGCTAAAATTGAATCATGAGACACTACTTGCATCTCATGATGAATTATTAGAACAACATGCTTCTCTCATTAAAGTGTTTACAAAGAAACTTAAAAATAATAAGAGCTCATCACATAGATCAAATGATAAATTGCAAATTATTGCTAATCCTTGTGATGTAGGAAAGAAGCATGTATCCACCTCTTGTGATAATTTATTAGATATGTCATGCTCTTCACAATTAGATGCTTGTTCTACTTCTATGTCTTGTGAGACTAACCTTTTGAAGGAGAACAATGAGCTCAATGAACAAGTGAAGAAATTGAGCAACAAGTTAGAGAGGTGCTACAACTCTCAAGTCACCTTTGAGCATATGTTGAAGACTCAAAGAAACTTTGGTGACAAGAGTGGAGTCGGCTTCAAGACTAGCAAAGTCAATCATCAAGAAAGCCGCAATGACACAAGTGGCATTGGCTTCAGCAAGAGCAAGATCAAGGGCAAAAGATGGGGCAAGAGAAGATATGAAAGAGAAATGAAGAAGCAAGAACAAGAGAAGCTCTCTCATTTCATGTGCTTCAAGTGCCATGAAGTGGGACATCTTGCAAATGGTTGCCTCAATGAAGAAAAGCTCAAGTTGAAGAAAGAAGAAGAGAGGCTAGGGCATGTTAAGTGCTTCAAGTGCCGCACTTGGGGTCATCTTACCTCAATGTGCCCAACCAAGCAATTAGTGAAGCAACTAAAAGAGCCTCAACCAAAGCCACAAGTTGAGCAAGAGAAGACACCCCAAGTTCAAATCAAGATCAACCATGAAGATGGTGGTGATTTGATGATAAAGAAGAAGAAAACAAGAAGGGGTGGAAAGGCAAGGCATCCAATGCAAACTCAAGATGCCAAGATGATGAGCAAGAATGAAGATGAGAAGAAAGATCATGCTCACATCAAGTGCTTCAAGTGTGGAAGTGTGGGACACTTTGCCTCTAAGTGTCCTACCAAGCTTGAGAAGAAGGCTCAAGCAATCCATGAGAGGCAAGGCAATGAGAAGCACCACATGAGCAAAGAAGAGAAGGCTCAATCAAAGAGAAAGTGCTACTCATGCCGGGAAAGGGGACACATGGCACATTTATGTCCCCTAGGTAAAATTTCTAAGTCTATTTCAATTGATGATCATGATATGCTTAGAAAGGATGGTGATGGTACCTCTATGGTTGCTATTGCAAAACATCCCGCTACTCATACTAAGGCATCGCCTAAGTATGTTGCTCCTAACTTGAGAGGACCCAAACTTGTTTGGGTACCATCAAAAAGTGGATGAATATGTGTAGGTACCATGGTATTGGAGGCTTGATTCAAATTGTGTTCATATTAATCATCATATGTTGAATCAAGCATTGAAGCTTAGTGCATATCCAACCCAATGCTAAGTGAAAATTGAATGAAGTCCAAGTGTGCTACAACATACAAGTGTCAATTTCAAGTTGTTGGTGATTCATTGGATATATTTGATGACTTGCAAATAATTGAGTGGAAGCTTGCTAGTTGGATGATCATGAGCTAACCAAGGTATATCTCTTGTTGATCATTTCATTTGGGTACATATGAGTTGATTGAATTGGATAAATATGCAATGTTGCTTGCTATGAGATGATTGAATGGATAATTGATTAGTAGTCAAGTTTAGATTGATTTGTGTTGGATAAATTCATGAGATGACATTTCATAAGTGATTTGAATGGATATATGTCTTATGGAAGTATTCAAACAAGTTAGTTTCAAGTTTGATTCATACATGATGAAGTATAGCTCAAATGTTGAAATCTGTCATATAATTGAGAATCTGAGCTAGCTGTGATCTTAGCCATGTTTGAGTAATCAAAACTTATTGGATTGGCTTAAAAATTGGTGTACATGCTCTAGACTTATGGTATAAGATGCTGTACAATTTTCATGAGAATTGGAGAAGAAATGCTTTAGTTTTGGAGTAGATCTTGTCAGCTATAAGTGCAGCTGTTTTCAGCATGTAGCAGTGGTGGAAGAATTGATATATGGCAGTAATCTAGAAGTCAAATGAAGCTCAAATTTTTACAGCTGCTATATAACTTAGTATTGCACATCTCCACCAAATTTAGTGGTATTTGGATTTGTACTTTGGGAGATATGCTTATTTCTTTGAAGGGTACAAAATCTGTCAGAAAAGTGATAAATGTTGGATTGATCTAGAGTCACTTTGATTGAAAGGTCCACAAGTTGGAAACATGATTACAAGTGTTTGAGGTACCTAAGTTTGGTTTTGAGATGATCTAGAAGCATGACAAGCAAAGAGTACAAGGCCATTTGATTGTGGAGTGTATTTTGCACATATTTGGTACTCAAATTGGAAGATCAAGATCAAACTCAAGTTGAAGATGAAATTTAAGTTCTAGATATGAATGGAAATCATTTGGTAGAAAGAAAAGGACTTAAACAAGAAGAAAGAAAAGGACTTAAAGAAGGAATCAAGGTTACTCATCAATTTAAGTCCATCACTTGGATCAACCAATCAAGTTATTTCAAGTGAGTGTCAACAATGGTTCTTGGAGAGAGGTCACTTCTCCCTAGTGTAGGGGCTTACCGCCTATGTGTAGGTAAACCAAGTGTGGTACTTGGAAGGCTAACATGGAAGTGGTGATCCGAGGAACATTTGAGATGCTTAGTTGAAGCAATCAAAAGGGTTGATCAAGAAAAGCAAGCAACACCCAAAAGAGAGCTAATCATGATATTTCAAGTGGTATTCTCAAATTGATACTCTCATGCAAGCAAAGATCAAAAGATAAAGCAAGTCAACCACAACAAGAAAGTGCACTTGATCATAAGTGGTACTCATTTCATATGGGTGAAGAATGAAATTCAACATGGTATCTATTGGTCTTCACCAAGCTTATAATTAGACTTCACATTGCTATTGGAGTAATGAATTAGAATCTATGTGACTATCCTCTACTCCAAACATAGCAAAGGTATCATTGTAATATGCATGATCATTTCATCCCTTACTAGTATGCGGTTAGTACATATAGTACATGCATCATAGGATCATGCATAACAAATGAAATGTTTAAATTCATAGCCTACCACTATTGTTTGAATGATTACTTGATCTAGTGGTTAGTATACTCAATTTGGATTGCTAACAAGTGACAAGTTCAACATTGGCAAGATAACCCTTGCAAGAGGTGTGAAGAAGCTTGTCATTGGTTCAAACCGGACTTGAAAGCTTAGGCAAATCAATTTAGTTTAAGTCAACCATAGAAGATCATGATAGTGATAAGAGTACAAGCACAAGACAACAATACAAATGGATATCTAGTTTGTTTGTTTCAAGTGGTATCTAGACTCAAGTATTTTATCAAGAATCTACAAATGATGTCTAGATCAACTCACAAGTGATATCCTATAAGTGGTACTCATGAAGATAGCAAATGTTCAAGAAATGGTCTTTATTGATAAATCAAACAAGTGGTTCCATACTAGAAGATTCTTTCAAATGGTATTCACTTCATACAAGTGGTATCTATACATAGTATCAATCATGCAAGATGATGGTTCCACAAGTGATCCTCAACTTTAAGTGATCATCAAATGAAGAATGCATCCCTCAACTACAAGAGCTCAAGTGTATCAAATGGATGACCCATGCTATCACATAGGGGGAGGTGTCCCACAAATTGATATCAAGATCAAAGATCATATATGTGGTATCTCAAGAAGCCCTACACAAGTTACAAGTGGTATCTACAAATGGTGTCATTCCAACAATCAAGTGATGTCCATCAAAAATACAAGACTCAAGCCTCAACCATCTACCCCAAAATGCATACCCTTGCATCAATGAGAAACTCACCTTTTATGGAAATTGATGACAAAGGGGAAGAGATTGTACAAAGATATGAAAGCTTTTATAAGGAGGAGAGATAAATTGTGTAAGGGGAGAAATAAGATAAGATATGAAAGTTTAAGAGGTTGGACATGAATTTGGACAAAGAGGGAGCAACATTAGAGAAGAGATGGATCATAATTCTTAGACAAGAGAAGCACACAAGTAGGGGGAGCAAGCTCATGAACTTTGATTGATTGCATTTGATATGTGCATATTCATGTGCTTGCTTGCATTGCATAAACTTTCAAATTCAATATGCATGCTTGTGTGGTGTATGCTAGTTGTAGAACTTGAATGATGATTTGATAACTAGCATGCATAGGATGATAGCTAGACACTTGATATGCTTTTCAAGTAATGCTAGTACCTTGCTTTTAATGTTGATCTCACAAGGTATCTGGTGCTTTTATTTCCAAGTGATATCTAGCTAACCATGGTGCTAAGGATGAACTTAAAGGTGCAACTCCGATTGGTACACGCTTCAAAGGTTTATTCTATACACCTTAGCATCATTTGGTAGTAATTACTCTCCCACAATTTTTAATCTATGCATATGTGCGAGCTTCAAATCAAACATTCTAGCACATATGTAGGGGGAGCTAATACTACCATCTCGGGTTTGTGGTACTTGTCCAAAATCATTTTCACATGGTAAAATTGCTTGGGCAAGCAACATGAATCCAAAAGAGCTTAATTTCCATATCTTTGTGGAGTTGTCATCAATTACCAAAAAGGGGGAGATTGAAAGGTCCTTGTGTGGTTTTGGTAATTGAGTGACAACCTAGGTGGACTAATTATATTTATGTGAGATACACAGGTAATTAGTCCACAGGTACATGTGTGTGAGCAACATATGCCATGAAGGTGAAAATGGCTTGGAGATGTTGCAAAGCTCACACATGTGATGATGAAGGAGCTCATTGCACATGAGACATGACATTGAGTCATGTGATCAAGGTGGATAAGATCAAGACAAGACTTGGCTTGATGGACCGGTTGCAAGTGTGAAGGGCAAGTCGAAGGCTTTGGAGTGATGGACTGCGTGGCGGTGAAGCTTGAGCAAGACTTGGCACCGATGGACGATGGCAACGGTGAAGAGCAAGTGAAGTCAAGATCGATGAACCAATATGATCACGTGATGATATGAAGTGGATCATATCATTGTTGATCATGTTGGTGCATGTGTTGCATCGACATTGAAGGAGATGGAATGAAATACGCAAGGCAAAGGTATAACCTAGGGCATTTTATTTCACCGGTCATAGGTGTGTAGAGAAGTTTATGACCGGGTTTAGGATAGATGGCCATACTATCAAGATGGGCAAACTTGTTTGCATATCGGTCATCTAGTGCCACTCGAGTGATCTAACTTTGCATCGTCGCTACGATCGAGTGGCGTGGCAAGTTGAGTGGCTAATCCTTTGAAAAATGATTGTGAAAATGCTAACACACATACACATGATGGTGTGCACTTGGTGGTGTTGGCACATTTGCAAAGGAGAAGAAGTTGGTGATGAAAACGAGTGAGTCACGCTGGTTACAGAGTGACCGGACGCGTTCGGTATGGTGACCGAACACGTCCGGTATTTGGCGACGTACTCAGCGATCGGACGCGTCCATTCGGTGTGAGTCAGAAAGAGCAGTGTTCGGCAGTGCAGTCGATTGGACGCTGGCAGCGTCCGGTCTGGTGTGACCGGACATGTCTGGTCATCGGTGGGTGCTTACTGTACTCGACCGGACGCTGAGGCTCAGCGTCCGGTTAGTTTCTAACTGTCACGTCCGGTCGGCCCTGGAGGCTTACTGGACTCGACCGAACTCAGCGGCTGAGCGTCTGGTCATTTCGTGCTGAGCAAACGGTCGTCTTGTCAGAGAGTCGTTGGAGGCAATGGTAGGACACGTGGTGGTCAGGCAGCTACCGGACACATCTAGTATAGCGACCGGACGCGTCCGGTATTCGCGATCGGTGTGTCCGGTGCTGCGTCCGGTCGACCCAAAAAACACCCAGTGAAGGGGTAACGGCTCTATTTGTTCATGGGGTTATAAATAGAAGCCGTGGTCGGCCTTTGGCCCAGACCTTGGATAGCTGAGCACCTTGGGGGACTTTGTGTCCATGCTTGAGAGTGCTTAGGAGCCCTCCATCTCACACATACTTGATAGTGATCATCCGATTATGTGAGTGAGCGATTCTAGTGTGATTGCATTGTGAGGTTGTATCGAGTGGCACTAGGTGATCAATTTGCAAGCCAGTGGTGCTTATTACTCTTGGAGGTTGCCACCTCCTAGACAGCTTGGTGGTGGTCTCCGTCGAAGCCCGCAAGAAGTTTATGCGGGGCTCCGGAGAAGAGCTTGTGAGGGGCATTGTGCTCGCCCCGCGGGAGTCGCGAAGAGCAACTTTAGTAAAGCGTGTCATTGAGCTACCCTCACCTTCAGGGTAGGTTCTTGCGGCGCCCGACATGCGGGCTTGGCGGGTGATGCCAATTAGCCGCCGAACCACCAAGTGAGCGGTTGACACAACGGGGACTAGCGTGTTGGCAAACACGTGAACCTCGGGAGAAAAAACATTGTGTCAACCTTGTTCTTCCCGTTGGTTTGCATCCCCGTTACACAAGCTTGTGATTATTTTCATATACATTAAGCTTGTGTTGTTGCTCTTGTAATTAGTTAGCTTGTGTAGCTTACTAGTTACCTTCTTGCTTGTGTAGCATAGAAGTAGCTCCCTTGCATGGCTAATTTTGTTTGTGTAACCTTGTTAGTCACATTGCTTAGTTTGTGTAGCTAAGTATTTGTGCTCTCTAATTTGGCATTGGTTGCCTTATTATTGAGCCTTGCTAGTGAGCTTAGTTGGCTTTGTGCTTTTGCTTACTAGCATGTGTAGGAGCTCCCTTGTTGCTTAAAGTACTAGAGGCATAGGTTTGTGTGACCTTGCTCCTAGAATTGGTTAGGTGAGCTCTAGCTAGCCCGACACCTTTGTTGCTTAATTAGTATCTTTGGAAGGTGCTAGAGAATATAGATAAAGGGGTGTAGTCTTGGCTAGACCGATAGTTCTTAATTCTGCACTTGTTTCGGTTAGCCGACGCGATTATTTTTAAAAAGGACTATTCACCCCCCTCTAGTCGCCATCTCGACCCTTTCACTAACCATGCCGGACGACATACCTATTTTGTCTAGTCAGTTTCAGCAACTGAAGAATCTCATGCTACAACAGATGGGCACATTAACAAAAGAAGTTAGAGGTCTACATCATTCTGTTGAGAGTGGACAAGCGAGTTTTCGCCCTAACAGAGAGGATTCAATAGCTCGAGACCAATCCTCCCAAGACCGATGATAATAAAGATGAGGAGGATGATGATAATGGTTTTCAAGAATTGGAGGAGTTTGCTGTTTACGATTCTGATGGTTTGCCTGACCATGTTAAGACCAACACGAACCATCTGCGTAGAAGATGACTCCTCAAGAATAAAATAGGTATAGGAGGTAATAAGAACCAGCACAATCAAGGTAATGATGATCCTTATGCTAAAATTAAATTTACCATTCCACCTTTCCATGGTAAATATGATGCTGAGGAATACCTAGATTGGGAGATGACAATAAAACAAAAATTTCCTTCCCATCTTGTACTTGATTGCCATAAGGTTAGACAAGCCACTAGTGAATTTAAATATTTGGCTATAATCTGGTGGGCTTCTTTACAACAAAAACATGATTCATGGGAAGACTTAAAACATGGGATGCATGATAGATTTCTTCATGTTTCTTATAAACAAGATTTACGTAAAAAATTACAACGCTTAGAACTGGGAGATATGTCCATTCAAGAATATTTTGCTGAGCTTCAAAAGGACAAGATTCATTGTGAGATAGAGGAGGATCTAGAGGATAAAGTGTGTTGTTTTTATGGTGGTTTGAGATGTGAAATTTAGGATATTGTTGATTATAAAGATTTTAACACTACCAACTAGTTGTTTCAACTTGCCATGCTTGCAGAAAAAGAATTGCAGGGACGACCATAGCCGCCGCAAGTAGGAGCAACTATGGCACCTCCTTCATGTCTAAGGCAATCATGCCATCGCCCACCAAGTCATCAGGTGCATCTCCTTCAGCACCATCAACAAGCACATGGTCTACTCCACCAGCGAGCACCCGTTCAGCACCACCCGTGACTTCGCCTTTGGTCACTAGTAAGACTCGTTTGCAGGAACCGACTAAGAGTGCCTCATTTGTGGCTTCCACCAGACGCTCTTCAGCCATTCAGTGCCATCGCTACCAAAGACTTGGACATGTGGCAAGGGAATGTCCTAGCAAGCGGGCATACTTTGCTATAGAAGATGGAGGTTATGTTAGCACTTCTGATGTAGAGGAAGACATTGGAGATGAACCTGCTTCAAATGAAGATCAAATGGGAGTTTATGTGAGCTCCGAAGATGTAGGCAACCAACAGATTTTTATTGTGTAGCGAGTCCTCAGTACACAAATGGAGGAAGTAGAGAGGCTGCAGCGCCATAACTTGTTCCAGATTTTATTTGTGATTAAAGATCGATGTGCATGGGTCATCATCGATGGAGGCAACTGCAACAACTTGGTGAATTCTGATTTGGTCAAGAAGCTTGAATTGACCATGCATCCTCATAAGCATCCGTATCATATTCAATGACTCAATGACTCTAGTAATGCCAAGGTAACAAATAGCCCGGGTGCATTTTTCTCTTGGTCCCTATTCTAATTTTGTGGATTGTGATGTGGTACCAATGCAAGCTTGTTCACTTTTGTTGGGACGTCCATGGGAATTTGATAATGATGCTGTCCACCATGGTAGAAATAATACATATACACTTATGCATAAGGGCCAAAAAATTATTTTGCGACCCATGACCCTTGCTCAAATTGTACAAGCTGATAAAGAGAGACTTGCTAGTGAAAATACAGAAGTTGATGCTAACTCTGCAAAACAGTCAGTAATTAAATTGAAAAATCCTATGATGCTTGCTAATAAATCTGATCTAGTAGAGATTAAAGATGTGTGCTATGCTTTGATATACAAAGATGCTTTATTTTCCATGGATGATATTTCTATCACTTTGTTGTCCTCTGTCACTAACCTTTTGTAGGAATATAGTGATGTGTTTCCCATTGAGATACCTCCAGGACTTCTACCCATTCGAGGGATCGAGCATCAGATTGACTTGATTCCTGGAGCGAGCTTGCCAAACCGAGCTGCCTACAGAGCCAACCCTAAGGAGACTAAGGAGATTCAGCGCTAAGTCTAAGACCTTCTGGACCATGGGTATGTACGTGAGAGCCTTAGTCCTTATGTTGTTCTAGTTATTTTGGTTCCAATAAAAGATGGCAATTGGCGCATGTGCGTAAATTGTAGAGCCATTAACAATATCACGATAAGGTACCGCCATCCTATTCCTAGGTTAGACGACATGCTTGATGAGTTAAATGGTTCTATAATTTTTCAATGGTAGACTTGAGGAGTGGATACCACCAAATAAGAATGAAATTAGGCAATGAAAGGAAAATTGCTTTTAAAACCAAGTTCGGTTTATATGAGTGGCTAGTAATGCCTTTTGGTTTAACTAATGCACCAAGCACTTTCATGAGATTAATGAATGAGGTTTTACATCCTTTCATTGGCAAATTTGTGGTGATTTATTTTGATGATATCTTGATCTACAACAAATCTTTAACTGAACATCTTGATCACCTATGTACTGTTTTTGATGCTTTGCGGGCTGCACGTTTATTTGGCAACCTCGAAAAGTGCACTTTTTGCACCGAATGAGTATTGTTTCTTGGCTATGTTGTGACCTCGCAGGGAATTGAGGTAGATGACGCCAAGGTGCAAGCTATACGGAGCTAGCCAACGACCACAATGGTGACACAAGTGCTGAACTTTCATGGACTTGTAGGATTTTACCACCGTTTTGTGAAGGATTTCAGCACCATTGCAGCCCTGCTGAATGAGTTGACAAAGAAGGGTGTAGCATCCCATTGGGGAGAGGAACAAGAGGCGTCCTTTGCTCTTTTGAAGGACAAGCTTACCCACGCGCCATTGCTGCAACTCCCTGATTTTGGTAAGACTTTTGAATTTGAATGTGATGCTAGTGGAGTTGGCATTGGTGACATTTTGAGGCAAGATGGTAAACCTGTTGCTTACTTTAGTGACAAATTGAGTGGGCCTATTCTTAATTATTCCACGTGTGATAAAGAATTATATGCTCTTGTACGAACATTAGAAACGTGGCAACATTATCTTTGGCCTAAAGAGTTTGTTATTCACTCTGATCATGAATCGTTAAAACATATTGGAACGCAAAATAAATTGAACCATAGACATGTTAAGTGGACTGAATTTATTGAATCTTTTCCTTATATTATCAAACACAAGAAAGGGAAGGATAATGTTATTGCTGATGCTTTGTCTAGATGATATACTATGCTGTCCCAACTTGATTGTCTTATTTTTGGACTTGAAACAATTAAAGCGCAATATGTAAATGATGATGAATTTAAAGATGTCTTAGAAAATTGTAAAGAGGGTCGAACATGGAATAAATATATGATACATGATGGGTTTTTGTTTAGAGCTAACTGCCTATGCATTATAGTTGGTTCTGCTTGTCTTTTGTTGTTGCAGGAGGCACATGGAGGTGGATTGATGGGCCATTTTGGTGCCAAGAAGACAGAGGAGGTGCTATCCACACACTTCTTTTGGCCACGGATGAGGCGAGATGTAGAGCGGTTTGTGGCTTGGTGTGCCACATATCAAAAAGCTAAGTCACGGTTGAACTCACATGGTTTGTACATGCCTCTTCCCGTTCCTTCTATTCCTTGGGTTAATATGTCTATGAATTTTGTTTTGGGATTGCCAAGGACTAAGATGGGTAGGGATAGTATTTTTGTGGTAGTTGATCATTTTTCTAAGATGGCACATTTTATTCCTTGTCATAAAAGCAACAATGTTGTTCATATTGCTGACATATTCTTTCAAGAAATCGTTTGCTTGCATGGTATGCCTTCTATTATTGTTTCAGATCATGATGCAAAATTCTTGAGTCACTTCTGGCACACTTTGTGGAATAAATTGGGGACAAAGCTATTATTTTCTATAACTTGCCATCCCTAAACTGATGGGCAAACTAAGGTAGTGAATCGCACATTTTCCACCATGTTGAGAGCAATTTTGAAGCACAATTTGAAGATGTGGGAAGAGTGTTTGCCGCATGTGGAGTTTGCATATAATAGGGCGGAACACTCTACAACCAAGGTAAGTCCCTTCCAGGTAGTGTATGGCTTTAACCCTCATGCTCCTATTGATCTTTTGCCTTTGCCTACCACTAAGAGAACACATAATGATGCTAGAGAGCATGCTGAGTTTATTCAAAAGTTATATGAAACAACAAAAGCAAATATTGAAAAGATGAATGAGAAGTATAGAATTGCTGGTAGTGAAGGTAGAAAAGAAGTAAAACTTGAACCGGGTGATTTGGTTTGGTTACATTTGAGAAAAGATAGATTTCTAGAACTGCATAAGTCTAAATTAATGTCAAGAGCTCCTAGTCCTTATAAGATAATTGCAAAAATAAATGATAATGCATACAAACTTGAGTTGCCACCTGAGTTCAGGGTTAGTCCCACTTTTAACATTTTAGGTTTGAAGCCTTACTTGGGAGAAGATGAGCTTGAGTCAAGGATGACTCCATTTCAAGAGAGGGAGGATGATGAGGACATCACTCCTTTGGATGCACCCGCTGATCCTCCAAACAATATGCAAGGTCCAATGACCCAAGCTTGAATGTGCCAGCTAAATTTAGAGGTGAGCTCGTTCTTAAGCGATCCTTTTCATACTTTTGAGAATAGACTACTACCTAATGATGCTATATTTCTTATGAATATTGGAGAGGGTCATGAGGAACTTGGAGCAAGATATGGAGGCAAAGATGACCAGCAAGGACGTCCAACACAAGCTGGAGGCCCAGTCCAACATGAATTCGAGTCTGCCTCGGTCTCAAAGACCAATCTGCCATAAACTGGTCACACAAGACACGTCTAGACTCTGTTTTCGATGATCCACATATGGATGGAAATATAATTTCATAAGGAAACCAATGAAAGTGGTCCTACATCAAAACCCCTTCAGAATCAATGAAAAATGCCAAAACAAATCAGCATCCGGAATCTATCAGGGTGCTGCATCCCCGTATTTGGTCCAATGGGCCGTGTATCATCTTTGAACCCATTAGGGGGCATGTCTAGGGTAGGCGATGACCCTAAGACCTTTATAATCATATGCCACTGCTGTCGTTAGGTTTTGGGGTTTTGCTTACATCATTCTATCCATTGACAGTCGTCGTTCATCGATTTGTGAGACCCCACTTTGAGAACTTAATCATACAATCTGCAATTTGTCCCATACTTTGAGCTATGTACTTTCAAGTTGTTGCTTGTGTTCTTCATTTTACAGGTAGGGATTAGCCTTCTTGGCGAGGTTAACCGAATTGGCGACATGGTTGATAACCAGAAGAGTTATGGTGCTAAGGTTGCAGGGTTTGGGTCTTTTGATCTAAAGCCAGATCGCTGTGTCGTGCTCCGGTTAAAACGATAGTTATCATCAACCTAACAGAAGATCAGGAATCATGTCCCCATCACTTTAGTTTGTGAGTTCATGCATTTTTGCTCTATGTGACCAACTTGCTTGCAACTAGTGCAAAACCGACCATGTTCTTCACAAAACTAGTCTTGTGAGGATCAAAGGTCGCCTTGCCTTTCTTGGGGGTATAGCCCAATCCCTCTTTATAGAGAGAAGCTCTTTGGCTACCCAAGCACATAAGCAAGCGGTCCTATCCACCATAGGCTTTGCCTAAGGCACGAGTGAGTGCATTTACCTCCTTCTTGAGTGTCTCATTCTCAACCATTAGTGAGGCATCACAAGTGAAACCATCACTACTAGATGATCTAGAAGTGAAAGTGCTACAAGAAGGGCTAGTAGGAGCAACAATGATAGGCTTATAGAAAGATTCATCAATTATGTCACAAGTTAAACCCACATCACATGTTACAACATGCTCCTTCACATTTTGCTCATCAAGTAGAGAGGAATGAGCTTTTTTAAGCTTCTTGTGAGCCTTACCACGCTTCTCATGGACTTCCCTCTAGCCTCTCATGAGATGCATTGAGATCATCAAAGGCTTACTTAAGGGCTTTTAATTCCTCATGCAAGCTTTTGCATTCCCTTCTCTTAATGTCAAAATGTTCCTTAGCATCATTTAACATGTCAAGTAGTTCATCCTTAGTTGGTTCATCATCATCATCACTATCATTTTCATTTTTATCATGTTCCTCATCATCACACTCATCATTGGATTGTACCTTAGTGGCCTTAGCCATGAAGCATGTCGATGGAGTGTTAAAGAGAGAAGGCTTCTCATTAATGGCAATGCTTGCAAGAGCCTTCTTCTTGGTGGTCTTGTCATCGTCACTATCATCATCACTTGAGGAAGCATCAGTGTTGATGGTAGATAACAAACATTATAAACCATCAATATAGCATGTATAAGGATATAAAAGTAATCACCAATAAAGGTTTAGGGGTTTAAACAAACAAATTCCATAAGTTTTGGTGAATCTGTGTTATCTATAGGGTTTATTCAAAAAACTGTCAAGGTGGACCTAGATGTTAGAGGACACCAGAAGACACCACACTATGGTCCATCCTATAGGCCGACCGACCTATGGGCCCACCTATTAGCCTCTGCCTCATTACGTCGGTTCTCCACCGCCTCCTAGGTTGCATCTACGCCATCCATTCAAGTCGGTTTGATCCGAGGGCTTAGAATTGATGCTCCAGCCTATATATACTAGCTCCTGCCACCCCCCAGAGGCAATCAAACCCTGATCAAGTTAGTTGAGAAGACATAAACTCTAATCATCCTCAGAGCTCCACCATATTGTAGGGCATAGCTAGCTAGGCTAGGTCTAGAGGGAGGCAAGCTTCGCTTGGATTCCAGATCTTATCAAGAGCGTGGCATGGTATAGTTTTGCTACAATTGTTATAACAATGTTCTTCATATCATTCATGTTCCTAGTTATAATGTTCATCGTTTACTTTGATTATATGCTTAGTATAGCTAGATTGTCTTTATGTTCAAGCATAAGTTCATATAGCGCTCGCTCTGGTGTACACGGGGTGAGTGGTCGACATTGTGTAAGCATGGTGCTTATACGTTGTTTACATGTGGATGCACCCTATATTCTAGATCATGTGGTAGATCGCAGATGTGACACTCCCATTGAGTCCTTTGTAGTCCACTCCCCGAATATAGGACAAGTAGGATCTAGTTACGAAGGAAGACAAGCTCTGTTCTTAATCTTCCTTAGTAATATCCCTTATGTATAGATATGAAGTTGATCTTAGTCATGATTACTAGGTGTAATTTCACTAATCAATGTATGCTTTGACTTGTAATTAAGGATGACTTAGGAATTATTCCTCTAATATTCTACTTAGCCATGCTAATGCCATAGAAAGGAGTACTCTGAGTGATCAATGATTAGTTATTACTTACCATTCATATACTTTTATCTCTTGACTTACCCCTATTGTGAGTAGATGTTTGGTTATGGATTATCTCTCCATCTTGCATATAAGTTATTATCAATATATTCTAGCTACTCGTCCTTCCCTATGGTAAACATATAAATAACGATACCTAGAATACTCCTGGGTGAAGTACTACAATGGTATATTATCTGTACGCTTGCAGATTCCTTTCATATATATATATATTCTTTCTAGTCACATGAAATACTAAAGTACTTCTTAGTGTCATTCTAGAAGTGGCTCTAGGTAGGATCAGCAAGCATTTCTGGCATCATCGCTAGGGATGACAACTTAGTAAAAGTGATACTAAGGAATGTCAACAACATTAGGTGGCAACTAAAACAAGTGACAAGTTAATAAATACTAGCTGTAACACCCTCGGTGTTACATTGCACTGTTTTGCTAAACATCACATGAGCATCATGGTTTTGTGCATATGTGTATAACATGAATGATAAAGCAATGTTCGGTCCTTGAAACATTTATATGAAACATGAATCAATGTTACGTTTCGTGTCACTTAACCGAATTTTTGCCGAACGAAAATGCTATAGAACATTTTTGTGAACGACGATGAAATCTATGCGGTCGAGGACAAGGATAGCTAGTTAGTACATCCCGTAGGTCAGAATTGGATTTCAATGCGGAATCGTTCGATTCGACGTCGTTAGCGTAAGTTTCAGAAGAGGTCGACGAAGCCAATTTTGGCGAGCTTTGTGGAGCGATTGGCTTAGGAGGTAGTGCGATGTCTTGACCGTGGTGGATAGCTTGATGTACCCTTTTGTGCATCGAGCAATTAGTTTAGCGTTTGGAGCATTACGTACAAGTTTTTTGACTGCTTTAGAAAGCGTGCACGGCACGTGGCTTGGCCCTAGGCACGGTCACCACCGCTGCTGGCTTGCCAGCGCCCACTGTCACGCAGGCCACGCCCACTGCCACGCCGGCTGCGTCCCACCGCCATGCCTACTCACGCGCGTGGCTCGGGCACTGCGCGCCATGGCCGTCTGCCTCCGCTGCCGACCACGACCATCGCTGCTGCTTGCCTGTTGCCATGGCTGACTCGCCCTGCACGTCGTGGCGCAGGTCTCATCGTCATGCCACCATGAATGCGACACAAGCAGGCCCTGCGCTACTGCCTTGGCTGCTTGCTGTCCTCGCGAGCGTGCGGGTCACCTCAATGGCTAACGTGCTACGCCAGGACGCTGACCATGCACTGCCGTGCCATGCCCTGCTCTGCACTGCCTTGGCCGAGAGTGTGCCGGGTCCGCGCTACATGCCACCCGTCACCATGCCGCTACTGCTCCCTTTGACCCACCTTGGCTGCACATGCACGGAAAGATCACCTGCGTCACCGTCACCTCGGTGTTGAGCTACCCTGTGCTCGTCTTGTCTAGTGTTGGCCATGGTGGCACCATACCGTGCCTCGTCGCCTTGCAACAGCGGCCGTGCAGACGATCGTCTAGGGCTCATCCCGCATGTCTCGCTATCTCCCATTAGTGTACGATGCATTGACATCCACAGTCGGGCCAAACCAAGCCGGGCCAAGCTCCCCTGT